>NC_090445.1:1125432293-1126048717 GCF_031143425.1 Pleurodeles waltl | reverse complement strand
TACAACATCATTATTCTTTTTTCATTATTTAATTACAAATAGCTGCACATTTGTATGTCAATTTTAAAACTTTTAAACAAAATACACAACTTATTAACAAAACAATATCATTTTCAACATTAAAAAAAATAATAAATTATAAAATTTCCAAGAACTTACAACTATATTAAAAACAACACTTGAAGCCTTATTCTGACCTCCATTATTACTATCCATGATATTTTTGACATCCTGATATTGTTGACACAATATTTTGGTATCAAAATATTTTTTATTTTTAAATATTTTGTCTCATCACTTTTAAGGACAGCCATCTTACTTAGCCAGTGTGTTGTCAAGAGCAAAGTTTTTTTTACTTGTTTGTTTTATTTATCAGTCACATAGCATACAATATAACAGGATAGCATACATGTAAGCATCACAGAATACAGAGGGCCTCATTATGAGTTTGGTAGTCTATGGACTCCTAGCGGTCTGACTGCCAAAGTATGATCCTGGCAGATGGACTGCCAGTCATTGCCGCCAACGGCAGGATCATTGATCCCGACAGTCGTGGTGAAGCATAGCGGCGCCGAGTTTGACACTGCCCTGCTGATCACAACTTCATTTTCTGTCAGCCTTTTCATGAGTGGGTCACCAAAAAGCTTGTGGAAAGCCAGTGCTGGGGGCCACAAGAATGGCATGTTGTGGGTACTGCAGGGGCCCTCCTGTCACAACCCTCGGAATGAGCACTGTCTGATATTGCACATTATTGCTATTGCTATTGCGCTATGTCTGCTATTACAGACACTGCGCGTTCTGAGGGTGCTTTATACACAGCATAGGCCATGGCTCCCTAATGGAGCCACGGTCAATGCAGCCACACTGTTTCCACTGGGTTGACTGGCGGAAATATCGTAATACGACGGGATGAGGCCACCGACTTGACGGCAGTCTCACCCCCACTGTATTGGCAGTCTCAACGGGAATGCTGCCGATATTCTCATCAGGCCATTAGTAATAAAATCCACTATAGCTATTAATAAAAGTGAAACCAATAAAACAGGGGTCCAGCAGTTTGAGGCTAAGACCCTGCACATCAAACACCTCTGGTTAGTCACAAAGAAATGCCTGTTGGCGTTATAAAATGCAATTCCAAATATGTGTTACAGTGTGAGAGTTTGTGCCACCTAAGCAGAATGGAAAACATTTACAGCCTGATTACAAGTTTGGCCGTTCGCTGACCGACATGGCGGTGGCGGCGGTCTGACCGCCATCGATCTGGCAGTCGGACCTCAGTATTACGAGTATGGCGGTTGCAGAAGACTGCCAGGTATGACAGACCACCATGGTCACGGGGAAGCACAAATAGGCGTGCGGAGCCTTTGTTGCTGCAGGACTCATTACAAGTTTGCACACTGCCAATGTGACCGTGGTGGTCCAAACACCACTTATCAGTAGGCAGAAACCGTCAGAAACAGACACTATTAAGGGAGACACTCACCTGCAGGCAGACTTAAATGTCTTATGCCACCATGTAGCCATTCACAAACGTCATGCAGCTGCTCCTGCTCATCCAAAGTCAACAAACTTCACGCGGCCGTACAGCGAGTTATACCTTCTTACATATCAGGGGGCAAGTCTCAAGCTACACACAACAACAAACATATATCAACACAGACATGCACATCCCCTTTGGGCAGCACAAACACACTGCACCTCATCACTATATAAATACACACAACACACACTTCAGGCAGAGGGACAGTGAAGGCTACACAACACTCACTGGCCAGGGAGTGTCCACACATACAACACTCATATGTATAGAGGTGGCGTGGAAAACAAACAACACCACCATGAACAAATCTTCAAAAATCTGCAATGGACACACACATTACAGCACAATGGAAGTGCAATGGCATGCACTTAACACAAATAGATAAGTATACCTCTACAAATGGGGGGGGTGCATCTGGGAACCCAGGAAAGAGAAATGCACTGGGATATACATCACCTTGAACAGGCCACTCAAACAACATGTGCAGAGGAAATAGCCCTACATGGGTCCTAGGGACAAACGACACTCACCCCAAATGTCAAGCACATATGCACAATGAGGAAGGGCAGGTCCACAAAGCACATACAACTCCTACAGCATGGGACTTAACCCTACAAGAACTAGCCGCAAAAGACACACATCAAAATGGACACATGCTCAGGCAAATTCAAACACAGGAAGCACAAATGAACACACTCCATGTCTGAACAAACAAAACTCAAGATGACACACATCAGATATATAGAAGCCATATCAGGGGGACAAGTCGAACACCATACATGCCCACATTGCACAACACAAAAAGAAATGCTTACCATTCCAAATACTACAAAATGCCATGACACCAACATTGCATTTACAGACACTTACCTATACACACAACATATACCCTTCTCTCGGTTGACACCAGCACAGGCCGCAAACTCACATACTGCAAACAACAGCACATGGAGCAGCAAGCAGGCCCCAACACACACAACTTCAGGCACACAACAAAAATTAATCGGGAACAACATAATGGTGTGAAAGGAATTGCAGGACAAATTTGTACCCAAAAAAGACAAACTGGGTTTATTAACCTATAAAGTTTTTCAAGTTCAAAGTCCATTGGCCAGTCCAAATATTTTTTAATACAGCACACTATTGTGCATAAACTTGATTCCCAACTGCCAGGGAACCTCCTCAGTAAGGGACATCAAAGGGGCAAGCAGGCAACTCAGAGATGATCTGGGGGGGTGGATTTTGGAGGGGATATTTGGGCTTGGGCGTGGTATTCTTGGGAGGGGTTGTCCTCTTGGGAGTGGTGGGCTTCTTTTTGGTGGGGGGCGAGGTATGAGTGCTCGCAAGGGGGCCAGGGGAGGCCTCAGAGGTGGAAGGGAGAGCCTTGGAGCTGGGTGGGGTCTTTTTGGGAGTGGTACAATTAATCAATCATGTGTCTTAGAGTGCACTACTCACCCATAGGATCTCAAGGCACTGAGGGATGTATCCTGAGAGATCAGTTGAAGAGCCAGGTCTTCAGGCCCTTTCTGAACTGAGGCAGCGATGGCAACTGTCTGAGGTAAGGAAGTAAAGTGTTCCAACCTTTTGCTGCCAGGTATGAGAAAGATCTTCCTCAAGCCGAGGACTTCTTTATGCGGGGAACGTTCGCAGGTGACTGCTGGGACAAGCAGCGAGGTCTGGAAGGGGTGTACCAGTTGATTCAGTGGTTGAGGTAGATAGCTCCACTGTTGTGGAGGACTCTGAAGGAGTGTACGAGGAGTTTGAAGTTGATCCTCTTCTCGATGGTGAGCCAGTGGACGTTTTTGAGGTGTTCTGTGATGTGTTCTTGGTGGGGGATGTCTAGGACGAGTCTAGCGGAGGCATTCTGAATTCGTTGCGGCCTGGTCAGGTACATCTTGGAAATTCCGGTATAAAGGTGTACAGGGGTAAGGCCAAGGTCACATAGGAACAGTTTTTTTTGACACATGGGGATGGTCATCAGAATGGGGTCAGGATTTAGATGTTGAGGGAGTGGTTGTCTGATGTGTAGGTATGTATATCGTGGTGCATGCTTATAGGAGACATGCTTGTGTGTGGTGGGTGTCTGTTGGGTGGGAGAGTGAGGGCGTTTATGTGGCTTGGGCTTGGGGGGTGGAGGTGCTGGGGGGTGCCGTGGAGGATGGGTGGGTGTCTGTTGGGTGGTGACTGCAGGTATGGGGGATGTCTGTGTGTCTGTAATTGTGGTGTCTGCAGGGATGGTGCTAGGGGTAGATGTCTGCTAGTTCTGCTGGGGTAGTGTTTGCAGGTAGCATGAGAGTAGTGGCTGTGTCAGTGACTATTGTGGTGGTGTCTGTAGGTATGCTTGATGTCGTGTATGTGATGCTGGGGTAGTGGGGTATCAGGGTAACTTGTGACAGTTGTTGTGTCTGTAGGTGGATGTTGTATGTGTGTGTGTCTTGTGGTTCTTGTGTTTGTGTGCACTCAGTTTGTCTGTTGAGGTGGATGTCTGCAGATCTGTTTGTGTGCTTTGGGTATGAAGGGGAAGGATGGATTTGGACAGGGAGGAGGGAGGTGGAAGGGGGGAGAAAGGTGGGGCCTGAATGGCTGCCATCAGTGTGGAGACCAAAGCCTGAAAAGATCTCTGTAGGCCAGCCATTGCACCATTAATGCCTTCCAGGAATGCATGAGTCTGTTTTAGTTGACTTACCAATCCCTGGATGACATTCATGATGGCTGACTGACCCATGGAGATACTTCTAAGGAGGTCAATAGCCTCCTCACTGAGGGCAGCAGGGGTAACAGGGTCTGAGGCAGAGGTGCCTGCGGCAAAGGAGATGTCCACCCTCTTGGGTGAACGGGCACAGCCAATTGGGTGGGGAGCAACAGGGAGGGCTTGATAGAACGGGGCTAGCGACAAAGATGGTGCTTGGGGATGGCCCGATGGGTCCACCACCACTAGGGAGTGGCCATTGGAGGAGGAATCCAAGGATGATGATGATAATGCACATCTTGTTTACCCGTGCACTCCCCTTGCCCTCTGGGCCACTGGGTCCCTCCGTGTCAGTTGTCTCTTGACTCGAGGTCCCATGGCCAGATGTGTCCCCACTGGGCTTGCCTCTGTCTTCTCCTCCTGCATGTGCTAATGCTGCAAGGTCAAAGATGAATATGGTCATCACATGTCCATGATAACACCTGAACCACAGCTCCGTTTGACTAACAATACCATTCTGTCAACTAGGCCCCAATAAAACAACTCATCTAAGTGGTGCATGCATGTGCAATGACATATGAATGCATGTCATCTGGATTGACTACAGTGGCCTACAGTAAAATCAGGACCTCAGACAACTACAATTGTATGGGTGAAGTTTTGGAACCACACTAACCATACAATAACTAGGAGTCCTCTTCATCCTCAAAGCTATCCCACATGCAGCAGACCTCAGTCAACAAATGGCAAACAACGGTATCCCATTGTAAGTTCCATTCCCACATATCCCACACAAGGACATGCAGACATATATTTGGTACATACATAATGAACCTGAAATTAGAAATGAGATCCCGAAATCCTTCAATGTGGATCCAAAAAGTTCTCCATCCTAGAGTATGTGACATGGAAATAACTATTTCACACAGGAAATATTTCAACAATTGATGGTATGGTAGCTCTTTCTGTTGCAGTACACTTGTTCATTGTCATGCGATGGGACTAAGGCAGCATGTGTACAATTAATGGCTCCCACCACATGCAGGACGTCTGTCAAACCGTAGAAGTCAGCCTTCACATGGGTAAAATCCTCATGTTAAGGAAAGCGGATATTGCTGTCCAGGTGTTTCAACATTACTAAGAGCACATCCTTCATAACCAGACTGAACATAGGCTGGAACATTCCAGCAGATAAGGCCACTGTGTTTTGGAAAGACCGTGTGGCAAGGAAGAACAAAACTACTATAACTTGTGAATGGGTGGCATGCCATTTGGATGACGAATGGTAGGCATCAGAGATGACTCCAACTGATAACATAGGTCCACAATTGTTTGCAGATTCAAATGGTAGATCTGGATGATGTGTCGTTCTTCCATGGTCTGAAAGTTTGGCAGTGGACGATAGACAGGAAGTTGTCTGATCCTTCCCCTCCCTGGGTACCTTGGTATGACAATACATGAGTATTGCCACTATTCAGCGTGTACCTTGCAACATACATGAGGCATGTCAATGTTAAAATGCGACAAGGCATGTATTGAGGTTTGGAAATGATATAGAGTACCCTTCACAACTGATTATTACACAGCAGTCACATGTCACCCCTTACTTTGACATACATGTGTACACATCATGTGAATGGTCATCAACAATTGTGCAACAAAGCATGCCTCTCGGACTGTGACTTAATGTTCGAAGCACTGAAATGACCTTTGCTTGGTGGGGGGGGAGGAGAGGCTGTGCTGCAATGCAAATCACCATATATGCCTAACAATGGACCACGATGGTGTTTGAGTAGTAGGAGCTACATGACTGGAAAAGACAAGCAGTTAATGATGCAAAATCCAACTATTTCAGAGGTGTGATGCATTTGTCGGAGCCATCTTACATATTTCAGCCCTCTAAAATGGTGGATCCTTGACCTACTCCACAGGACATTGGAAACTGCCCACTTCCACCAGCGGAGGTCATCATGGCCGTAGGTGGTTGCAACCGCTGCAGACACAGCCATAGGCTAACATTGATGCCAGTGGCAGTCATAGGCCAATGGCTGTGTAAGCCGGCGGTAGTCGTCTTGGTGGTTGCAACCCTGGCGCACACAGCCATAGGCTAACGTTAATGCCAGTGGCGGTCGTAGGCCAATGGCTGTGTCCACCGGCAGTGATGCCCTCGTACATGGTGGACATGACCACTATGACCTGCAAAATCCCTCACTTGACTCCTGACATTGCTCCCAGCAAGACCTACACTACCTGAGCTGCTGTATACAACCTCTGAGAGCAATCATGCCACATCCAGCAGGTGATAGGGCCCAGCCTTCTCACCAGAGGAGCTGGAGAAGTTAGAGTCTGATGTCCTACCCCTGTATGAACAGTTCATTGGTGCACCAGAGGAGCAGGTAAATGCCTCATTTGCAAACTTTCCTCTGTTCTTTGACTTTTATTTCCCCCTCACAGGCTAGAGTGTGACAATATGTGGTAGAATGTGAACCCTAAGCCCTGAAGGTGCAGTCAGAGTGCATCAATGGGGAAGTCAATGTGCATGTATTCGTGTTCAGTACCAAGTGTCGATTTCTGTATTCTGCATTTGTATGTGTATTGAGTCTACCCTGATCCACCTTGTGTTGGAGGCACATAACTATGTGAGATGACATAAAAGCCATCCCCAGACATCTCTTACTTCATGAATGTCATCAATATGAAGGCACATATATTTGAATTACAGCATGAGCATTATATACATGCCATTGCACTCTAAGAACACGCCTCCTCGAAATCGGAATACACGAGAAAGCCCTCGAATGGACCACATCCTTCCTCTCTGGCAGAACCCAGAGAGTCCGCCTCCCCCCTTCCATTCCAAAGCCACAAACATCATCTGCGGGTACCCCAGGGCTCATCCCTCAGCCCAACATTATTCAACATCTACATGGCCCCCCTCGCACAAGTAGCCCGCCAACACGACCTCAACATCATCTCCTATGCCAACGACAGCCAGCTCATCCTCTCCCTCACCAAGGACCCACAAACCGCCAAAACCAACCTCCACGAGGGAATGAAGGCCATCGCCAAATGGATGAGGAACAACCGCCTGAAACTGAACTCGGACAAAACGGAAGTCCTCATCCTCGGACCCAACCCCTCCTCCTGGGACGACTCTTGGTGGGCAACATCTCTAGGAACCCCACCAACACCGACCGACCACGCACGCAGTCTGGGCTTCATCCTCAACTCCTCCCTCTCCATGTCAAAACAGGTCAACGCAGTTGCTTCCTCCTGCTGCAACACCCTATGTATGATCTGCAGGATTTACAAGTGGATCCCGACAGAAACAAGGAAAACAGTGACACAGGCCCTCCTCAGCAGCAGGCTGGACTACGGCAATGCACTCTACACAGGCATCCCAGCCAAACACCTACGACGCCTTCAACGCATCCAAAACGCCTCCGCCCGACTGATCCTCAACGTACCTTGCCGCAGCCACATCACACCCCACTTGAGAGATCTTCACTGGCTCCCATTTGACAAGAGGATCACATTCAAGCTCCTTACCCACGCACACAAAGCCCTCCACAACACTGGCCCTGCCTACCTTAACAACAGACTCAGCTTCTACACCCCCACCCGACGGCTCCGCTCTGCAAAGCTTGCCCTCGCCGTCGGTCCCCGCATCCATCGAAAGACATCCGGTGGCAGATCCTTCTCGAACCTCCCCGTCAAGACATGGAACACTCTCCTTACCAACCTACGCCAGACCCAGGACCTACTCTCCTTCAGAAGACTCCTCAAGACCTGGCTCTTTGGCCAGTAGCAGCTACCCCCCTCCCCCTCAGCGCCTTGAAACCCTAACGGGTATGTAGTGCGCTTTATAAATGTACTGATGATTAATTGATTGATACATGTTGTATATGTTAGTTGTGTGTCATGTGCGCTATGTGTATGGTTCCACCGACATTTCAAACCACATCTGCCCTTGCTAAACTCTTGTTTGGAAGGTGTATCCTGACTTATTCTGTCCCTCAGGTTGGCACAGAAACACCACTATGCCAATTGGCTGTTGGCTACATGGTTACTGTCATGCATGGAAGTGTCGGGAATGGAGTTTCATGTAGGTCTGTCTGCTCAGCCTGCAGAGACCGGGGCCTGTCAGATGTATCTCAAAGTAGATCTCCAAGTCTGCGATGGTGTCGATTCACTTTTGTTTTGCAACTGTGGCACAGTGCCCACTCCCTGTATCCCAGAACAACATGTCATGGGGCCAAATCTTCCCTCATGGTACAAGGGGAGAGCTGATGATCTGTGACTGATGTGCACTTGGCATCACTGTCAATGTGTGTTTCAGAGCCCTGACAGGTCCCTTAATCCCACAGCCCTGTTGTCACCTTCATACAGGTCACATGTGTCCCGTGCAGGCTCATTGCATTTCTGGCATTGCATAAGTGCCAACAATGTGTTGTTTACTGATAACCCATGATATATAACTCAGTTGTCTGGTCACATTGCAGAAAATGTACAATGCACGCTTATGTTATTCTGAAGGTAATCTATGTATTATGGACACATATGTCAAAAAGTGTCTTTTGTGTTGATGAAGAGACAGGCAGATCCCCACCACCTGAAGTGGCATGAGTCTGCATCTGTATTTGCAAATGTCCACACATGGACAGGATAGACTCTTTCTGTGCCCACCATGCAAATCCCTTCATTGTTACCCATGTGTGATGTTTGAGTTTGTACCCTGGCAGTAGCCTGTGGGTACTGCATGCAGATGATCATTCTCACAAATTGTGAGTGTTTGGATGCATTCATGGATGAGGAGTTTACCTTCCAGAAGCCACAGAGGTGTGATGTGTTTCTGATCTCTGTCAGATTGCCAGATCATGTCCCACAAGATGTCAGTTGTCCTACCTAGTCTGTGCACGGTCTGAGCTGGGTGGTGGGTAGGACTGCATATTGGGAAGTGTTTATAGTCATCTCCCTGTATTCAATGACTGCTATGTGCCACACTTGGGCAGTATGGGCAAGATAGGATGTTCTCATCTTAGTACACTGACATGTATGCAACTCAGCCATTTTGGATGGGACTTATTGACATATTTTCTTGTCTTTTGCATTCATGTGGATCAACGCCCATCTAAAGAATGGGATTTGGAGAGCCCTGGCCAAGAAGGTATGGACCCTGGGGGGCCACAGCCGGTGGCGCGCCACTGTTGCAAGAGGTTAAAGGACCTGAGACATTGGGCCCAGAAGATCATGGAGATCCAGCTAGGGCCGTCCCACCAACATGGGCGGGTTGCCCATCGAACCATGACCACCCTAATGTCCTGCATTCTGGTGCGGCCTACCCGGAACTGGATGGGCATTCGACGACAGCACAGCAGCCACAAGGGGGGTGAGTACACAGCAAATTCCTGTCTGTCCCATTGCCAGGTGATTGAGTGAGGTACTGACTGCTCGTCTCGACAATGAGGGATGAGTCAAGTGTCACATAATAGATGTGAGATTGTTTGTGTTGACATGTCATGTATACCAATCTGGTGTGCCTTGCCTTTTGGACCTGAGACCTTTGCACAACACTGGGGGGAATCCTCAGATCATTGCTTAGAGGGGACCACAAATGACTGTGTACATTGATCAACCATTCACCGATTGTTCTAGTGTGTCTATTTCTGTCCAACAGATCACTCTTCCTATATGTACTCTGTCATGTGTCTGCATGTATGTGTATGAAGACATCTGCCACCCAGGAGCTAGTTATCTTCTGTGTATGATGGGTGCTGGTGCCTCACTGCAGTCTTTGATGTGTAGGTGTCCATCACATATGACATGGCTTACATAGCTATTTGTTTGCAGCTGTAGCAAACTACTTTCCCTTGGTAAGTGGGGAATGTCTATTGACATGTATGATGTGTCATCACTGTTGCCAACATTCCTTGTGCTTACATGTCAGCATGTGTCCTTTTCTGTTTAGGAAACATTTATATACTGCAGTTCCATGCATGTTCTACCTATGTTGATGGAATGATGTCAGGAAGGCATAGAGTGTGGAACCACTGTGTGTTTATCTATGCCCTTGATGTTGAATCACGCGGAAAAGTGCACTGCACATGTTTAATGACTGAGGATTATTCCCTGACTGTTGCCATGCATCATTGTGTGAGTTGCAGTGATATGCTGGGAAACAGGTTGAGGACCTTCTAATGTTCTTCTAAAGTTCTGTGTCTCTCCATGATGCCTTTATTATGTGGAACAGCGAAATCCCCCAACTAATATCACGACTGCACTCAGAGAGGGCCTGGTTTATTGGTAAGTCAAATCTGTCCTGTTTGTTTGTGTGCAATGTCTGCTGCAAAATATTCAGTGAGAGGGACTCATAGTTGCACATATCTTCCATTCCTTAACAGAGGACTCTGCATACCAAAACCGTCCATGGTTGTTGACGCCGGTGAGGAATCCAACTATGTCAGGGGAAGTCCACATCAATGACGCCCATGGAATAACACAGCGTGTCGTGGGCTTTTGGGCTCCTGCAGGCCAGATTTTGCTGTCTGGATGAGACAGGTGGAGCCCTGCTCCACTCACCCGAAAAAGTGTGTAAGATCATTGTAGCCGGCTTCATGCTCTACAACATTTGCCCTGTGAAGGAATATCCCATGCATCCCAGATGAAGTAGAGCCAGCAGTGCCCCGGGGTGAGAATCCTGAAATGCCAAGTGAATATGAGAGTGATTTTAAGAGGAAGGTGAAGACTTGCGGGCAGATCTCATCAATCGCTACTTTACTTGATTGTAAGTAAGTTTTGTTATGTTGTCACTGTGACTGTATAAAGAAGTGTAATTGTCAGGATATGTGGACTAGGGTGTTTTTCCTAGAGACTGCAGATGTAATGCTTTGCCGTATACATTAAAGCTTGACTTGCTAAGTCAGCCTTGAACATTTCACTACCTTGAATATCTGCAAGGTTTGTGTCATTCATATTGGAATGTAAGTGTATCTACTGATGTTTGCTATGGGCTTATGATCATAGGTACAACTTCCCAAGCTAAACTCCTTGTATTATTCATTATCCAGGTACCTTCGCCATGCCATCCTCATGTGGGCGTCTCAGAGTTGTGACATTGGCTGGTATCTAATGCTGTTCTGACAAAGGAAGAGGACATGGATTGATCTAGGTAATGTTAATCACAGATTTGGGGTGTATGAGTCCTGTGCCAAGAAAGCTTGGACACTGTGTGGATGGAACACTGAAGTGCAGGATACACTGGGTTGATGTGGTGTGTTGGTTGAGCTGTCACATGTGTGCGATCATATGGCCTTGAGATATGATCTAATGAAGTGCAATCCATGCATTGTCCCTTCAAATTTTGTTGACAATTATATGGTATGATCTCTATGTAGCTGTAGATGTGTTTCAGGACAGGGTACCTGCACTATAACACTCACATAGGTTGTGTCAAACCCACAGATGCTTTCTCATTGTAATGGGATGGACCCATGATCAGGGACTGTTGTACTGCCCTCTGTCTGTGACATGGCTTATGTAATGTTGGCAGACCTGGTTTTTGTATGTGATAAGGTTCAAGCTGGTGACAACATCCACCAGTCTGTTAGCCTATTCTACGGGACAAGGTCTGACAAAGCCCTTTTTCTCTAGTCTGGGAGACAGTACTTTGGCATACCTAGCCTTCTTCAATATGGTTCAGACATTATTGACGTTGAGAGTTCATACATTTTGACAGCCTATGTGCTGCACAGAGCAATAAAATCTTTGGTGTGACTAGATACTTGTATCATTGTGTTGCTGTAAATCCTCAACATGACTACCTGTGACATGTCCCCCCTTCCATTACCATCTTGTGTCTTCCTCATGTGCATCACAAGCGCTTACATTTCAACATGTGGTGAGTTTATTTACATAGGTGCAGGACATAAGAAACTGATGCTACATACGATGAAAGAGAGGGGATCAGTTTTGGTGGATTTAATCATATTAGTTGATGCCACAACATTTAGAGTTTACAGTCCAGTGTCCTATTACCATTGAACATCGAAGGTAGTTGGAGAACAGTCAACAGAGTGAATGATTAGCACACAAAGGAGTGAAATCATGAAGAGGACACTTGCTGGCAGTGGTTGGTGTCTCACCATATGTAGCTCCTGGAGTATTGGGTGGACGACCTCATTTGTTGGGGGGAGGGGTGTCTGTAGCTACAGTGGTAGAGGTGTCTAAGGCGGTTCCTTCCCCTGACAGGGCCTTCCTTCAGTGACTGCCACTGATGTAGAAGGGCTTGGTGTTGCTGGGCCAAAGGATAAGGTGTGGTGTTGCTCATGGTCCCTGATCAGGGTAGTGCTAATCTCCCTGAACACACAATAGGGAGGCTAGGATGGTATTTGTGGCCACTACCCCAATGGTTCTCGATGGAAGTCCTTCTGCAGCTGTTTGATTTCCATGAGCTTGGTAAGTACCCGGCCCATCATGCCTTGGGATTCTTGATAGGCCCCCAAGCCTTGGTTTCCTGGCCAGGACCGTCCCCAGTGTCCTCATGCCACTTGCCCACAACATCTCTTCCACGTACCCTACCCCCACTGGTCTGCACCCTTTGCACAGTTTGCCCCCTTCCACTGGGTGCAGGACCATCCTTGGAGGAGGTGTGTTGCTGTGACAAGGATCCTGGATTGCAGGCACAAGATAGCAGTCACTGTCCTCGGGACACAGGTTGGGGGGGGCGAATGGCTGTCTGAGATGTAGATGCAACTGGGCTAGGAGGAGTCGATGTGGTCATGGTGAGGCTCACTGGTATCGTCTGACCAGGCTGCTCTGATAGGCCAGAACCGTCATCAACTTCCAGACATCCAGGAGTGTTGTCATCACTGAGGGCATCATCCATTAGGGTAGTGGCAGTCTCTTCAGCAGTTCCCAGTGCAGCTTGACCTGTTGATGTGAGAGGTACAATGTTAAAAGTTGTATTGAAACATCTGCCTCCAATAGTTGGCAGTGACATTTAGCCAAGGCCGGGTACATGCTGGATTGGCAGCTTTTCCTTATGTGACTGGTACACATGCTATAAATTGTATAGACCTGACATTTCTGAGATATGACAATTCCATTTCCGTCAACCAGCTGTAGAATGTATGAGTTAATTAGCACTTGGGAGGATGGTCATAGACTTGCATCTTGACAGCAGGGCAGGCAAAACAGTGGCTGGGCAGAATTTGGCTTTGATCCCTATAAGTCCTAGTTGACTGTTATGCAGGCAGAAACTGAACATTGTTGTATATGTGATTGTAGTCATCATGTTGTCAGTGTGTTGTAAATGTGGCTGTTGCCAATACCGTTCAGGTGATGCATCTTGAGGCCTTTGGTTCATGTTTTTGTTGCACACAGGTTGAGCTGTCCTTCCTATCCACAATAATTCCATCTTGACTTAGCTGCTCAAGTTGGACCTAGGTGTTCAGCAACATCACAGAGTGTACCATAATCTGTCTCTTGGTCCCTCCTAGGTGAGTGAAGTTCATTTGTGAGTTCACAGACAGATATGTTGTGATATATTTACAGTATCCTGGTGATTTGAGTTACAGGGATTGGCCCTCCTGGAATTTACAGTAATGTTACACCATGTACTACATGGTATACATAATTTATCCTGCTAGGTGTGTATGGTTCAATTGTGAGTTCACAAACAAGGATATTGGGATAGATGCACACTGGCCTTGTGTTTAGATTTTGTGAGACAGAACCCCCTGGCCCTAGCAGCTATGTCCTTCCCTGCACTTCATCCAGTTGTTATGTCATACCCCCAGATGAGTACACTTCATGTGTAGATTCCCCAAGAAGGGTAATTTAGCAAGTGTACACTGGACTGGTGTTTGGAGTGAAGGTAAGGGAGCCTCCGGTGAGTTGCAGCCATGTAACTCCCTGTATTACACAAACTATACTGATAGTTTCCTTCCAGGTGAATACACTTTAGCGATGATTTGGTACACAGGGGTATTTTGAGGGAGGACCCAGTTTTGGAGTCTTAATTTCAGGGAGCAGTGCCTGCTGTGAGTTACAGTCCTGTCACTCTCACTCCTTCACAATATCTGACAGCTGCCAACTATCTCAGTGAGTACACAACATATGAGCTTTGGCATACTGTTGCCTACAGGGAAGGGAACACTGTTCTGCTGTTTGTAGTGACAGTGCCTCCTAGCTTCATAAGTCCTGTCAGTGCTTGTATTACCCACACACTATACAGCTATCAACTTCTCAAGTGAGTACCCTTTAATGGTGAGCTCAGGGATAAGGGTCATTGGAGCAGAGGACACTGTGGTGGCTATGTGGAGTGACAGTAGGAGTGCCTCCTGGCCTTAGCAGTCCTGTCATTGCTTGTACTACCCACACATTATACAAAGGGATTTGCCAAACAAGGTGAATTTGAGTATGATACACTGTTCTGGATTTTAGAAATTTGAACAGTGCCTGCTGGGAATGTCAGTGCTGTCAATCCCTGTACTACACACAATGTACACAGCTATCATCCCCCCAGGTGACTCTACTTCACATGTGAGATTCCAGTCAGTGGTCTATAGACAGGTGGACACTGGGATGGTGAGTGGGGTGACAGTGAAGGTGGTCAAAGGTGAGCAGTGAGCATGATTAACAATATATTTTGGTGATACTTTAGTGTTGCGTCTTACCCAACTCCATTCCCTCAGGTATTCCTTTCAAGCCATCATCATGCAGGATGGCCAAGACCTTCTCCTTCCAGGATGTGAGTTGAAAGGGGGAGGGGGACTTCTCCCAGTCTTCTGGACATGCAGCTGGTGCCTGGATGCCATGGAATGTACCTTATTCCTAGGGCTGTTCCACCTCTTCCTGATGTCGTCCCTTGTGGACAGGGTGTGGCCTACAGAATTCACTCTGTTGACTATACTTTGCCCCATTTCCATTTTCCTGGTGATAGTAGTGTGCTGGACTAATGCTCCAAATATATGTGGCTCTACTCTTATGATTGTTTTCAAATCCATCCAATGTGGTGTTGTGTATTACTGTGGTGACAGTTAACTGCCGTGGTTCGGACTGCCATTATTTGACTGCCATGGCATAACTGCCACTGTGACTTTTGACTTGTAATACGTTCAGTGGTTGGTCGATAAGCTGTCGGTGCTGGTGGTTGACCTGCCTATTTCACGCCCTCCACGGGACTGGCGATCTTGAGTTTTTGGTTGACCTTTGTCGGACCTGCCTGTGTGACTCGTAATATGGCAGTTTGTGTGACCGCCAACTTGTAATGAGGCACTCAGGCCCTCATAATGAACACAGCGGTCGAAACCCCCGTGTTCATGCTGGCGGTCAAAACACTGACCGCCAGCGTCCCCGGGTCCCCACCGGCCGTATTAGGAACATTCCACTTGGCCGGGGGCGGAAACATTGTTTCCTCCTGCCGGCCCAGAGGAATGCCTGGCCGGGACATTGACGGCCGGCCCAGAGGAATGCCTGACTGGGACATCGACGGCGGCTCCACATGGAGCCGCTGCCAATGCCTCTGTGCGACGGGTGCAGCTGCACCCGTCACACAGATCACTGCCCGTAAATCGAGCAGTGAACTGCACAATGGGGCACTGCACAGGGGCCTCTGCACTGCCCATGCCAAGTGCATGGTCAGTGCAGGGGCCCCCAGGGGTGCCCAGGGCATCCCCTCCGCCAGCCTTTCCCAGGCGGGTTTCCCCACCAAGGAAAGGCTGGAGGATTATGGATCATTATCCGAGGGGCAACACCGCTGCCCTGTCGGATAATGATTCCGACCACCGCCAGGCTGCCTGACGGAGGCAGCCTGGCGGTGAGTGAGTGCTGCCGATGGCGGCCCTCAAGGTGTTGTTTATGTGGCGGTGTGGCCAGCCATGCCAACTGGTGGGATTTCCCACCACCGCCAGCATGGCGGGCCACACCGCCAAGAACGTAATGACCACCTTAGTCTCTAGATCCATTACTTTCCACGGTAGGGTATTGCGATACCAGTGCTAGGCCATTTACAGTGCGCAGACTTACTTCAGCTCTGAGTTGGATTAATGTACTACTGTTTTGGGTCCGTTTTTGATTATAGTAACTTTATTATGGCATTTTTTAATCATAATGGGATTACTCTTTTGTGAGTGGCTGGACTTTCAACCTATAAACCTCTCCCTAAACTTGCTCAATCCTCCCTCAACCCCTTTTACTACACTTTAATCCCCTCACTCCCCTTTAGTCATGAGTATTCCATGTTTCTAGTCACTTTCCTCTGTCCCACCCACATTTACTTCTAAAAGATGTACTTATGGGGCAAAGATTTCCGCAAAGAAATTATAGGGGAAGCAAATGCAGAAACTCCGTATGTAGGTTTATGAAACTAATTTTGTAATAGATGATCTAAGTACTACAAAACATTCTACAAAATACAATTTGTGACTAGACCTCGTAGGATCTGTGTGGAATAACCCGCCTTTTATGTACCCTATAGTTTACTCCAAAACAAACATGTTTTAGTTTATTGTAATAGACTTCAAACATGCAACAGTTCAGAATGTGAGAAAACAAGCAGATATAGCCCTCCTTTTGTGTAATGAATGGACTCTGACATTGAAATAAAGAAACACACTGTCATAAACGGCTCCTTATCAGCTAGTGACTGACTTTTCAAGGACATAAATATCTAACTAAACACAGCTGAAATGCTACTCATGCCTTTCAGTATTCAGGACCCAGATTTTACTTGGCTCAGGGTCCCAACTTTCAAAGTTTGTTGTTTGAGGCAGTGACTATTAGAATCACTATCTGAACTACACTTTATAGAATTTCAGTATTAAAGTGTCAATAACAAGACAGTTGCATAAGGAAATTTAAAGGGACCCAGCCAGGAGCCTGCCGCCCGTTCACCTTGGGGCTGCGGCGGCCTTTGTTACGCCCCAGTAACAGGGTTAATTTCCACCAAGTGGCTCCAAATTAAAATGTATTGTAATTTGTCTTTCTGTATGGTTTCCCGCGATTTTTTTTAGGACTCGGTTTACTCGACTAATTTGACGGCGGCCAATAGATGCCTGTTTACCCACTGTCGCTGCTTGCGCTTTGCCTCTTAAAAATATGTTAACGTGGTTAATTCTAGGCTTAGGGAAAATTAGCGTAGTTTGCTACGTAGAAATCACGTAAAATGAGCAAAACATTAAGCAAAACAAGAAATACCAGTTTATGCATTTATCCAATTTTATCAATAAATTCGCCCTTGTGGCCATTTTTAGTACAATGAAGCATTCTGTGCTAAAAAAAAAGAATAACCGTGCCTGCATGTAGTTCATTTGCCCCCTTCCCACTCTCATGCGGTGGTATTTTAACCTGGAAGAAGTTAAAAATATGCGTTAGGTCGTAATGGTATAATCTCATGCATTTGCATAACAGACTTTAGAGCGAAGGTTTCAGGACTGCAAGGACCTCATTTCGAAAACCCTACTTTTCACCTCCATTACGTCGAACATGACCTAAGTCACCCAAAATAGGGCTCTGGCATCCACCATGTGTAGAGGTGAGGTTTGCTACATATTGAATTAGTATACCTTTAGAAGGACAAGATTCAAAGTGATGACGCACACTATAGGCCGTAGTAGCCGTTTCATATTAAAACGGCTTGCTTATTTTTCAGTCATAAATCCCGTAACTTGGCTTCAGGAAGGACTTGGGAAATTATGCATTCGCTATAGCAATGCATACTAAAAAATTAATCTGCTGCCAGGCAATATTTTCTGATAAATATGGCTTTTAATTACATTGCATCAACCTATAATTGCAGCGAAAAGCGAGGGGTGAGCAATCAAGATGGGCAGCAGATGGGCACCATAAAGTGGTGGCAGGATCATGTCTACAGTAAGCAGGTTTCAAGTCTGCTGTTCCCTTTTGATGATTGCCTGCACCCAGTCAAATTATCTCCAGCCACCAAAAGAGGTGGCTAGGCTCAGAACCAGACTTGGTTAGTATTCCTGAGGAGTTCCCTGTTTACTACTACAGACTCGTGTTCAAGGCAAAAAGCTTCACAGACCATCCCTAGTGTTCGTAAATTTTGAAAGACTCTCTGACTAAGGTTTTTGGGGATAGTTCGTAGTAAAAAGACAGGAGGAACTGCTGCAAAAGAGAGTTGACCTGAAGTGTGATAACCTTTTGAAGATAGGTTAATGGTTTATCACCAATACTTACCTACCTGCTATTGTAGTAACGACTATCATTCCAGAGACTTCGGAACGCACCTGGACTAGGATAAGATCAGAAGAGGAGTAACCTCCAGTCTGACCCTCTTTCCACTTGTGTCTAAGAACTGGAAGGGCTTCTAAAGGGCAACACCAGCTGGCCTCCTGTGATACCAAATATATAAAAGACAGGAAGGGCACCTTTCCTGTAGAATGAACAGTCAAGAGGGCAGTAGACCATGTCTGTGATGGATCCCTGGGTGAACTTACCTCCCACTGATACCTCAGCCTGGGTTTATTGGAGGTTGCCATTAGTGTGACCTGGAGAAAGAGTTTCAGTATCCTACAAATTTTAGACTTAGAAATGTTTCGACCTAAGATGGACTGGAACAAATGCTTTAGGCTACTTGACAAACATGTAACCTCAGGGTACACGATTTTTCCAGTTTGTTCAGGTAGTACCTTTTTAGAGTTGGAAAAAAATCACACAAAAGGTATATAGGGGGTCATTGCAACCCTGGCGGGCGGTGTTAAAGCGGCGGCAAAACCACCAACATTCTGGCGGGAAAAAAATGGAATTCCGACCCTGGCGGAAACCGCCAACAGAGACCGCCACATTAACACACCGCCCGCCACAGCGGTACAAACAAACAGCGCGGCGGTCACCGCCAACAGACAGGCGGGAGACAATGTACCGCCCACTGTATCACAACCTACCAATCCGCCACCTTTTCCGGGGCGGTAGCCCCGCCAATAAAAATACGGCGGAAACAGCCATTTCGAAGGGAAAACGCTCACCTCCATACACCCCACGAGGAATCAGGACAGCATGGAACCCGAACTCCACATACTCCCAGCGATAGTCTTCCTGCTCCTCTACCAGGAGCACGAACGCCGGCGCAGAAGACAACGGTGAGTACTGCACCTACGACACAGGGGAGGGGGGAGGGGAAAATATTACGGGTACACACATACACAACACACCCACCCTCACCCACTACAACACACACATCAATGCATAGCAACACATCAGAGTTACACCCCCCAAACCGCCCGGAAAAATGCAAATACAAAAGGAAATGATTCTAAACATTGGAATATATTGTATTACTGCCAAAAAAATATATATACACATCAAAAACTCTTATATACATAAATGTACAAGTCCGAGCATTGTAGCAGGCATTGTTCGTGGACCACTGGGCCCAAATCACATGGGCAAAGCCCACACAGGATACCTGACTCCCACGGAGAGAACACTGCAGGGGCATCAGATTGCAAAACTACAGGCACCTCAGGGGGAAGGGAAGGGGGGGCACCTCAGCCAGATGAGTGCACAACGCCAGATCCACGAGGGGCCTCCATGCCCACTGTTCCATCCTGGGGAGTGCAAAGCCACAGTCTCACAAGTCCAGACAGTGGTGGGGCTGCCCACTGTTACATCCTGGGGAGTGCAAAGCCACAGTCTCACAATTGGATAACAGTCTCCACTGGTTCTGGAGGGGGCCTGGTGGCCAGAGTGCCTCGTGCAGCCCTGCCCGGCACAGATGCGGGCCAGCCCCTGCCGCTCATGGGCCAGCGGTGCTTGAGATGAAGGGCCCAGTGCAGCGGTGCTTGAGATGAAGGGCCCAGTGCAGCGGTGCTTGAGATGAAGGGCGCAGTTCAGCGGCACTTGAGACGGCGGTGCCCAGTGCAGCGGTGCTTGAGATGAAGGGCCCAGTTCAGCGGTACTTGAGACGGCGGTCCCCAGTGCAGTGGTGCTTGAGATGAAGGGCCCAGTGCAGCGGTGCTTGAGATGAAGGGCCCAGTTCAGCGGTACTTGAGACGGCGGTGCCCAGTGCAGCGGTGCTTGAGATAAAGGGCCCAGTTCAGCGGTTCCGGCCATGGCGGGGAGGTCATTTGCCACCTGTCCTGTGGCTGGCAGGGCCCTCCTGCCCATCTGTCCTGTGGCTGGCGGGGCCCTCCTGGGCAGCTGTGCCGGGTCTGTTGGTGGCCTCCTGCCCACCTGGGATGGGGCTGGCGGGGCCCTCCTGGCCAGCTGGGCTGATGGCGGTGTTGTCGGGCGTGCTGCCCTTCCCAGCCTTCCCTAATCGCCTGTGGCCCTTCCTCACCTTGTGCGGTGTGCCAGCTGTCTCCACACTTCCTGCCAGAGCCATGGTAGGGGTTTTAGTCCCTGGTGTTTTCACCCTCTCGCGCCGGCCACTGCTTATCTTGGGATGGTTCTCCGGGGGTGGGCTGGCCGTGCCTTGGCTTCGCACCAAACTGGCTGCCCTGGAGGGCGGGGCACTCCACAGTCCATGGCAGACTGTGATGACAGGGGCCGGTTTTGTCGTGGCTGAGGTGCTGACTGTAGTCCTATGACATGGACGGGGTGGGGGAGTTGGTGGAAAGAGGTTGAGTTTAGACAGGAAAAGCTTTTTAGGAGCAGTGGGATGGGTAGGTGTAGTGGGTATGGGAGTGGAGGAAGAGGTTGTGGTTGTAGGAGTTGTAAGTCTGGTGTCTTCGGGTGCAGGTGCTTGGGCTGGAGGCTGTCGTGAGGTGGATGGCTGTTGGGTAGATGGCTGCCTGCATTTGTGTATCTTGGAAGAGGGGGTCAGAGACACACTGGGAGAGGACACAGGGGACGTGTAAATGGCAGAGGGGGTGGTGACTGCACGTGTGCGGGGGGTTCTGGTGTGTGTGCTGCTGAAGGACGTAGTGGCTGAAGATGTTGTGCATGCAGGTGTGAGTGGAGACATGACAGGGAGGGAGGAGGGAGACGAGGAGGAGGGGGACACAGTGGAGGCAATGGGTGTTGGTATGTCTGTATGTGGATGTTGCTTGTGTGAATGCCTGTGTGATGTGTGGTGCTTATGTCTGGCTGAGCTTCCCTTGGGTGTTGAGGTGTGTGCAGGCTGGTCTGATGGTGTGTCTGGGATAGGCAGAGGTACAGGTGATAGGGTATGGGTGGAGGAAGTTGGAGAGGGGAGGCTAGAGACAGGGACAATGGCTGCCATCAGTGCTGAGGCCAGAGTCTGGAACGATCGCTGAAGGGCAGCCTGACCAGAATGAATGCCCTCCAGGTATGCATTACTCTGGTGCACCTCCCTTTCTACACCCTGGATGGCATTCAAAATGGTAGACTGCCCAACAGTGAGCGTCCTCAGAAGGTCAATGACCTCCTCACTGAGGGCAGCAGGGGTGACTGGGGCAGGGCCTGAGGTGCCTGGGGCGAAGGAGATGCCCACCTTCCTGGGTGAGCGGGCACGGGCCAAACGCTGAGGGGCTGCTGGGAGGGCGGTGCTGGTGCGGTGGGTGGCGGCTGTACCTGTGGTTGCGGGGGGCACAGATGTTGCCACCACCACAAGGGAGCTCCCTTCAGAGGACGAGTCGGTGTCACTGATGTCTGCCCGAGTCCCCGCTGTGGAGCTCACCTCGCCCTCCGTCCCACTGGTGAATTCGGAGTACGTTGCGTGGCCCTCCATGGCCATGTGGGATGCAGCTCCCTCGTGCTCCGATGCCACTTCTCCTCCGCCTGATGATGCTAATGCACACATGAACAGGAAGACCACAAAAAAGGTGGGGGGGGAGAATAAAGACATGTTGAGTGCATGCATTGGCGACACCGTTGGCGGACAGGGCAGACACAGAAGCCCCCTGCACTACGCCACACACTTGGGGTCGACTACTCAATCCGTGGGACATAGCCTGCAAGCCTATGGACGACATCTGCACACATAGATGACACAGGGCCATGAATAGCTGTAATTGGCACCCTACAGAGGTGGGGGCAGGGGGGCACAGGGCCATGCCTTACGGAGGGGCCTAGCCTACAGAAATCGCCTTGGCCTAGGGATACCCACAGCCCTCCTCCCTCACCCAGACACCTCCACTGCACGCAAAGTCAGCAGAATGAGAGTGTACTCACCCCCTTGTGTCTGCTGTGATGTCCTCACGTGCACATCCAAATCAGGGTAGG
The DNA here is from genome assembly GCF_031143425.1 of Pleurodeles waltl. Classification (NCBI taxonomy): domain Eukaryota; kingdom Metazoa; phylum Chordata; class Amphibia; order Caudata; family Salamandridae; genus Pleurodeles; species Pleurodeles waltl. Next base: position 1,126,026,341 of record NC_090445.1, on the reverse strand, counting down.
CCACCTCCAGGATCCGGGACATCAGGGGGGTCAAAGTCCGACTGGCACCCCTCCCACGTTGGGAGGCCATCCCCAGCTGAGCCTCCGCCGTCTTCCTGCTCCAGCGGCGGATGTCCTCCCATCTCTTCCGGCAGTGGGTGCCCCGTCTGTGGTGGACCCCCAGGGTCCGGACGTCCTTGGCGATGGAATGCCAAATATTGATCATCTGGTGGGCGCTGACCTATGTGAAATGTACAGGTGGAGAAGAATAGTCAGCACCTTCTGCACCCTCAATGTGAGTGGCCCCCCATCCCTACCCTTGCCATGTGGCACATGCTCTCACCGTCGTTTGATGCATGCCTCAATCGCTCCCCTCCCCACCATCTTTCATCTACCCCACTCAACACAGGCATAGCCCATAAAGCATGCTCCCAGTGTATTTACCTGTTTGTCTGGAGGACCGTAGAGTAGCGCATACTGGGGGAGGACCCCATCCACAAGTTTCTCCAACTCCTGAGCAGTGAAGGCAGGGGCCCTTTCCCCAGTCGCATGAGCCATTGTCTCTTCCAGACCGAGGTCACAGCAGCACTTGCAGTGTAGGTCCTCTCCTGTCAAAGATCAGGTATCGAGTGATTAAGCAGATAGAAAATGGCGGTCACGGCCGCAGCGGTGGGTACCGCGGCGGTGCGTACCGCGACCACCGGCGCACATCGTCATTGGCTCCTGAGACCCATAGGGTTCAATGTTAACCAATGCTGCTTTGCGCTGCGGTCTTCGACCGCCTACCGCCACAGTGTGCCACGCCAGCGCATTTACCTCACATCCCATTGTCGCACTTTACAGGTCAGGCAGCCGCCATTTCAGGGGCCCACATGGCTTACTTTTTACTGCGTCACACATACCTAGGCCTTGCACCAACACTCATACAAACCATTCAATGGATTGAGAATCGTGTTATGTGCAAGCTGTGGTTACGTACCTGTGGGTTGATTGACTCTGTGCTCGCTGTTGTCCTTCATAGGCACCGTCCGCTGGGACATGCGAGGAGATGGAGGAATCCTCCGGTGTACAGACCGCTGGTGGACCTGTCGACAATGGAGGAAAGACATGTCATACTGACATACAGGCTTGACCGAGCCACTATTCATGAACTGTGTGCCCAGCTGGAGCCAGACCTGATGTCACCAATCTGCCAACCCACAGGGATCCCCCCTATAGTGCAGGTGCTGTCAGTGCTCCATTTCCTAGCAAGTGGGTCATTTCAAACAACAGTGGCCATTTCATCTGGGATGTCCCAGCCTATGTTTTCCAAGGTGTTGTCCAGAGTGTTGTCTGCCCTGCTGAAACACATGCGGAGCTACATCGTTTTCCCTGAGGTGGGGGATTTGCCTACAGTGAAGGGTGATTTCTATGCCCTTGGACATATCCCCAACAGCATTGGTGCCATTGATGGGACCCATGTGGCTTTGGTACGCCCCCACAAGAGTGATCAGGTGTACAGAAACAGGAAGAGTTATCATTCGATGAATGTGCAGATGGTGTGTTTGGCAGACCAGTACATCTCCCATGTTAATGCCAAGTTCCCTGGCTCTGTGCATGACGCGTACATCATGCGGAATAGCAGCATCCCTTACGTGATGGATCAACTCCAGAGACACCGTGTGTGGCTAATTGGTGACTCTGGTTACCCCAACCTGTCATGGCTACTGACCCCAGTGAGGAATCCCAGGACAAGGGCAGGGGAACGGTACAATGATGCCCATGGGCGAACTAGGAGGGCGATCGAGCGGGCCTTCGGCCTCCTGAAGGGAAGGTTCCGCTGCCTCCATATGACAGGTGGTTCCCTATTCTACTCACCAAAGAAGGTGTGCCAGATCATCGTGGCCTGCTGTATGCTTCACAACCTGGCTTTGCGACGACAGGTGCCTTTTCTGCAGAAGGATGGTCCAGATGGTGGTGTTGTAGCAGCTGTGGAGCCTGTGGAGAGTGAAGACGAGGAAGCCGAAGAAGACGACATAGACAACAGGAACACAGTAATACAGCAGTATTTCCAATGACACACAGGTACGAATACACACAGGCATATTACATATACTTAAACACTACTACCTCTCTACTGTCTGTCCTTTTCACCCAGTGTATGGTAACTGAGTTGTGACTTTCCCTTCCGATTTCAGAGATGTGGGCCCCACTGTGTGACATCTGCTGTGTTTCCCCATGGACTACAGCTGTGTGACATTGGTATGTTGGCATCACAATGTAAATACGCATTTTGGCACGGTAATGTCTAATACATTTGTTCAAAATCACAGCCAGACTCCTGATTGTTTTGGGCAATAACTGTGTTTATTACAGTGCTCTATATTGGTGGGTGGTTGCAAATTGGTGAGGGGTGATGGAGGAGGAATGTCCATGGCAGAGTCCAGACTATTAGTATCACAGGTGCATTGTCCAAATGCCTGTGGAAAGTGGAGCAGGGGCAGTTTAAGGATGGGCAGGGTGACAATGTGGGACAGTGGGATGACAATCAGGGAGGTATCCTTTCCTGGCGGGGGTCTTGGCATCTTACTCTGTCTTCTTCCTGGATCTCAGGGACCGCTTGCGGGGTGGTTCTCCTTCTGCAGGGGTTGGGGTGCTGGTGGCCTGTTGGTCCTGTGGCAGGGCCTCCTGTCCACTAGCGCCGGCAGAGGTGGTAGGCAGTTCTTGGTCCATGCTAGTGTCACAGGCCCTTTGTGGTGCCACAGTGTCCCGCAATGTGGTGACTACCAGATTCAGAGCCCCTACAATGGTGCCCATGGTGGAACTGATGGTTCGTAGTTCCTCCCTGAACCCCAAATACTGTTCCTCCTGCAGGATCTGGATCTCCTGAAACCTGGCCAGTACCGTCGCCATCGTCTCCTGGGAATGATGGTAGGCTCCCATGATGGAGGAGAGGGCCTTGTGGAGAGTGGGTTCCCTGGGCCTGTCCCCCCCCCTGTCGCACAGCAGCCCTCCCAGTTCCCCTGTTTCCCTGGGCCTCTGTCCCCTGGACCGTGTGCCCACTACCACTGCCCCCAGGTCCCTGTTGTTGTTGGGGTGGTGGGTTAACCTGGGTGCCCTGTAGTGGTGGACACACCCCTGATTGACGTGTCCTGGGGACAGAGGGATGGGCCCACTGGGTGGGTGCTGTGCTGGTGTTCCCAGAGGGGGAAGGTCTGCTGTGGCCTGTGGCTGTCTGAGGGGAACCAACTGTCCCGAGGTCCCCGATGGGCCGGGCTGGTCATCTAGATCCAGGTCGACAGAGGTGCTGTCATCACTGTGGGCCTCTTCTGGGGGTGGAGTGGACATTTGTGGACCCTCCTGCGCGCTGACGTGGCGTTCGGGTCCTGCAGGGGTATAAAACCATGATTATTGCATCTGTGTCTGCCATAGTGTGCAATGGGTGGGTGCCCGTGTACCCCAGTGCTTGCATTCCTGTGTGGGGGCTTTTGTGACGGTGGTTGGGGGGGGATGGGTATGTGCAGTGGGCATGCTTTGGTGATGGGTGTCCATGCTTTGTGGTCGCATGCAGGGCTTGGGATGGGTGGGTTGTGATGGTGAGACATTTGCAAGGAGTAGGTGTGATGGGGGTGAGGGTGAGGGTGGGGGTATGAGTTGGCATGCTGGTGGGGTGGGGGGGATGAAGTAGTGAAGATGAGACTTACCAGAGTCCATTCCTCCAGATACTCCTGCGAGGCCCTCAGGATGCAGGATCGCCAAGACCTGCTCCTCCCATGTTGTAAATTCTGGGGGAGGAGGTGGTGGTCCACCGCCAGTCTGCTGAACCGTGATGTTGTACCTGGATACCGTTGAACGCACCTTCCCCCGTAGGTCGTTCCACCGCTTCCTGATGTCCTCCCTATTTCTTGGGTGCTGTCCCACAGCATTGACCCTGTCAACGATTCTGCTCCATAGCTCCATCTTCCTGGCAATGGAGGTGTGCTGCACCTGTGTTCCGAAGAGCTGTGGCTCTACCCGTACGATTTCCTCCACCATGACCCTGAGTTCATCCTCAGAAAACCTGGGGTGTCTTTGCGGTGCCATGGGGTGGTGTGGGTGATGTGTGGAGTGGATTGTGTGGTGCTAAGTGTGGTGATGTGTATTGGTGTGTTGTGTGAAGTGCGTGGTAATATTGCTAGGTGATGGTAATATGCGCGTCTGGGTGCTCGGATCTCTATTTCTCTGTGCGTGGTCCCGATTCTCTAGGAGTGGAGGTTTGTGGGTGATGTGGGTGTGTGTTTTACATTTAATTGGGTGTGTGGGAGTGGTGTTTGTATGTGTATCAGGTGTGTGTATTTTGAATTGTCCAATGTGGCTGTGTTTTGTAAGTGTGTGTGTGTAATTTGAGCGCGGCGGTGTGTACCGCCAATAGAATACCGCAGTGTTGTGATAGTGTGGGCGTATTTCTGTTGGCGTGACGTTGTCGGTTTGGTTATCGCCAGTTTCTCGCTGGCCTTTGGTGTGGCGGACTTTTGTGGATGTCTGTATTTTGGCGGTTTGCGTGTTGTGGGTCAGAATGACCGTGGCGGTTTACCGCGGCGGTATGTTGGTGGTCTTCTGACAGCGGTATACACCTTTTAACGCCAAGGTTGGAATGACCCCCATAGTCTTGTTATGCTCTGCCCTATGCATATTGTGTTGTCTTATTTTGTTTTTCCTTTTTAGTGGGATATCGTTAGTGCTTGCTGTGTCTGTGCAGCGTAGGGGCTGGTGAGTCTAGCTGTCTCTGGCAAGTGAGTGGTATTGTTTTTGAGTATATAGGTCTTAGTGATAAAGCCACTGTTTGTTTATTACTTATTTTACACAGTGTGGGTTGTTGTTGACTTATTTGTCAAGTTACTTTTATTGGAAAGGATTATGGCTAGCTGCAAGATGAACGTTCAGCAGATTGTTGGCATGCTTTTTGAATCTTCTTCTGACCATTGTTATGGGATTGACTCTGCATCTGAGGCAGAGAAGGAAGTGCAAGAGTCTGGCAGAGAGGAATCATCTGATGATGAAGCTACTCTCAGTGCAGATGAAGTGCCTGTTTTAGAGGAGGACACTGAAGTGCTGATAGTGCAACAAGAGGCATCTGGATTGCAGCCTCGGCTAGAAGGATTCCTACTGGAAGAATGGAACTCTGGTTTGCCCCAAACATGTTGTGGCCGGCGTTGCCTGCTTTTACTGGTGTCGCAGGGTGTAGAGTGAATACTCAAAATGTTTTGCCTATAAGTGTCTTTCAATTGTTTATGGATGATGTATTTTTGGGTGAGAATGATTAGCAGACTAATTTCTATGCTTAACAGTATTTGAGGGACAACAGTGCCAGACTTAAGTCCTGCTCTAGAGCTACCTGGCGGACTCCCACAAATCCTGAAGGGTTGAAGAAGTTCTTAGATTTAACGTTTGGGATGGGCTTGATAAGGAAGCCATCACTGTCTTACTATTGGTCTACCAGTCCCTTGATGGCAACGGCTGTACTTCCTGCAATCATGAGTCATGAATGGTGTTTGCTTCTGCTTTGGATGCTGCATTTTGTTGCTAATGCTTTAGCATTGCCACAAGATCACCCTGATTGTGACCGTCGTTTAAAGATTCAGCTTGCCCTTGATCACTTTGACAGATTGATTTTCAGAGATCTATGTTCCAGGGAAAGAAATAGTTGGGGATGAGTCTTTGGTCCTGTTCAAGGGCTGTTTGGTTTTTAGGCAGTACATTCCTATCAAGAAGGCAGGTTATGGAATTAAGGTGTATATGCTGTCTGAGAGTAGTACAGGATATGCCTATAATTTCCAGGTCTATACTGGTAGGGATTCCACTACTAAACTCAGTGGTTGTCCTTCCACTTTTGGAATTCGTGAAAAAAAACTTTTGGGAACTTAGTAGAGGACTTTTTAACAAAGGTCACCATTTGTTCCTAGATAAAATCTACACTGGTGTGCAATTGTCAGGGAATTGTTCAAAGTGGACACTGTTGCTTGTGGCAAAGTTCGCTCTAACCGTAAAGGTTATTGAAAAGACCTTGTTTGTAAAAAACTTGAGAAGGGGCAGTTCAGTGACTTGCATAGTGAGGATCTGCTAGCTGTGAAATTTGCAGCCAGGAGGGATGTCTACATGCTGACTACCATCCATGATGAAAGTACTTCACCTGTGACTGTTTGGGGTCAGGTTGCTGAAGTGCGCAAATCTGTGTGCATTTTAGACTACAATAGGCACATGGGTGGTGTAGATAAAATAGATCAGAGGTTGGAACCTTACACTGCTGTTTGAAAGGCTTATGTTTGGTTTAAGAAGTTGGCTAACCATCTCTTCCATTTAGCAGTGCTTAATCCTTTTGTTGTGTTCAAGGATTGTTCTCCAGAGTCAAAGATGGCTTTTGTACAGATTCAGAAATCTGTGCTAGACAGCCTTGTTGTCATGGTACAGGGAAGTGTTCCTAGAGTTGAATTGGTGGAGGATGTGGCTAGATTGAATGACTGCCACTTTGCTGATCACATTGCTCACACTCCCAAAAAAGGCAAACCCTGTAATGGGTTTCACACCCATTTCTACCACTAACTGGAGGGAGGGTGACAGCATAAAAAATAGGGGAAATGGGGTATGTCCCAGTAAAATGCCAAGACTGTGTTGAAAAAAAAAAAGTGTTCTTCTTATTCAAGTCTGCCTGTTCCTAAAAGCTGGGAAGGTGTTGATTTTAGCCCTGCAAACCCAAACCCTTCATTGATGCCATTTGGAGGGAGAGAAACAGATGTTTTCTTCTGCAGCAGTTTCTCCCCATTTTTCACAACAAAAAAAACAAAATGTAGCTGTATTTTTGACTCATTTCTTGGTTCCCTCCAGGGGAATCCACAAACCCTGCATACCTTTAGAATCCCCAAGATGTTGGATAAAAGGATGCATATTTGCCCTTGATAGCTTATGTGGATAAAAGGTTATCAGGCCTAAGTGCAAACTACCCCAAATATCAAAAAGAGGCTTAGCATGGGGGCGGAAAGGCTTAGCAGTGGGGTTAAGGTCTGGGATTTGACAGCTGATCCTGGCAAAATCAAATTTCTAAGTTTAACCAGTGAGAAAACTAGTGTAAAAATCTAGCGGTATAGGCAAGAAAGCAGACTAGTATCCAATCACACCATCGATTATAGAGCTAGACAGATAAAAGGCCTTCCAGATTTATATTAATGATAATGCTTCAGCCACTTATTCTCATTGACTTGCTGACTAAAATTCCAGAAACAGCTTGCCAGTTCAGCTTCAGAATGTTATAACTCATTCAAGGCAACACACACTTTAAGGTATTATATGAGGGTTAAGAAAAAGAGGGGAAAAGGAGGGACACAGAAGGAGCTTCACTGAGGTCTTTACCTGCCCAGACTATGACCCGCTCATTACGCATTCCCTTAGGTAACATTTTTAACCTCTACCCAAGTTCATCAAACACTGGGCTTTCGGAATCTATGATGGCATATGATAGTGGGCCTCAACCTTCTGACTTCTGTGAACTTCCATTGAATTTCTATTGGATGCTGGCTATGTTAGCCTAAGCCATTTCTACAATTTAAAACGCAGAATCTATACAAATAAGCATACAAAAAATGAATACACAGTCTATCAAATATATTATTTAATACACAAAGAAAAAATACAAAAATGTAAATTTTAATCTTAATGGGAAGGTTGGAGGTTTTTAAGATAGATCAATATGGTACACTCTAATATATCACTTTATGTTTTTTTGCTCCTAATCTATCCTGTCTTCTTGCCAGTGCAGACTAGTGTTTCAATTGTGGCCAACAATCAACCATAACGCTGTTTGCTATATGTGCACTGTTCCTACAAATGAAGCTAAGGAAGCTAACTTTTCATTTTTGCATCATGCTTTTTATCTGTATATACTTTACCAATCTGCTAATATTATTTAATTTTTCTGCAATTACAGACACCTTGAGTAAGTGTCATGGACCCCCAGGGGTCCATGAACCACAGGTTAAGAACTGCTGGCCTATTAGACACCATTGATGACACCTGCCAACATGTGCCTGACCATGGTCAGTGCAGATATTCATGGAACTGTAATGGCATACACCTTGTGTATTAAAAAGGTTCTAGCCTTAAGATGTACTTAACTTGCAAGAGGGTTACAAAAATGCTCCATAATACATTTCCAGTTATGAACATTGAATTGAAATAATACATAGGAATGCTAGTGCATATCACCAATGATGGCTTCTGACAACACAAAGTAACATTAAGAAGGACACAAGCCATGTCCAACTCCCAAACCTACCCAATACGCCACCTGGTGGTGGAGCCCAGAAGTAAAGATGAAGGCCAGGTGGTAAATCTTCCATGCAGACCCACTCTCTACCTACACCCTGGGTTGGCAGGCTAGACAGTTCCAGTTTAGAAGCAAATCAGTACCTTACTCTTTGCCACTGTGTATGTAATCTATTGGTGTGCATGGACCCCTGCAGCTGCTTATGCTCAGTTTGCTCAATGTGCTGCTCTTGGTCATTCAAACATGATTACTGGTCAGGATGAGATGTTGGCAAGCCAATTGTCTCATCAAATAAATTATCAATTTAGTGTTAGTGTTGTCTGGGACAATCAGGTCTGCCTATCGCTCTGCTGCATTAGATCAGGGTCACTTTGTGTGAAAGCGTTGACCTGGAATTGGTTAGAAAGAGTCTCTGTGCCTTCATACCATAACGTTTACTTACTCTGTTCAACTGTCAGTGTTAACCTTCAAGAAAAGTAACTTGTGCTTGGGTGGCCAGATCACTACCTCTTATTGAAGAGGAGGGTCTTTAGGAACCCTTGTGTGTGCCACCTGAACAGTAGGTCAAGACAATTCATGGGTGTCAACTAAGACCAAAAACTATAAATATGGGCCCATGTGTCCCGGATTTGTCACCTCTCAAACCTACATTGCTAGGTTGAACTCAGCCATATTTACTCTTATCATAACTCCCGACTTTATCAAGCCATTAGGATGGATATTGATTTTAAGAAAACAGTAAAAAATGTATTAGTCAAGTTATGCTAAGCCTACTTGGTGGCCCACATACATTTGGGTTTAGCACCAGCCTATTAGAAGCATTTGTTTTTGCCTATGCCTGATTTCTTCGCCTCAGAATAACTATAGCTGTCAGCTTACTGAACACTTTAGAACAGATATACTCTGAGACAAGTTTGGCCTTGAACCTAAAGCTCTATCTAGTCTTATCTTTTGTTTTACTGTCCTTCTGGTGCTTTCCCTGCTATTTTATCATGTATCTCGTTTTTTATTGATTACACTACCACACTTGACTCATCTTTCGTACCAGTCTGCGAAAGCAGTGCTACCGTCTGATAAAAAATAAATGAGAGTTGCTAAAGTAAGGCGGTTTAACTGAAATTCGTCACCGCCATGTTAGAAGTGAAGTATGACCTTCGAGATGGTGTGTAGTTTTGGCTGTTAGCCAAGTTATTCCTGCATTTGCCACCTCCATTGGCAAATGTTTTACATTATTTTTTGTGTTATAGGTGAATGGCTGCCACTCCAACCCATCGTTTTTTAAATCTAGCCCTTTTATTTCAGATTTTCTATTTTTTACTGCTTGTCCTTCTATCCTTCCTTTTTTTTGCTCATTAACAAGTTTTGCAGGAATCCTGGAGAGGCCTACATTAGTCTTTCATATCACTTCTCTTTTATTTAAATTTTTTTTAAATTCCTTTTGTTCCCAAACCTGTCACCTTTTGGAATAATTTCCCACACCCATGGTCCATTTCAAATTAAGCTTTAAACCCTTTTGAAACTGGCAAACAGTGGCAGTTGTTCAATTAGATTTTGTTAATAAATTACTATTAGAGAACGCACAAATGCAGATCCACAGGCCCACAACTAAACAGAGATTACAGGACATTTAATTGTTTATAATCATTGGAAATCGTCCAGAACGTCTGATACATGGACCATTAAGCAGTTCACAAAAGGTATGGAATGTTAGTCCTGGAACAAATCTGCTAGTTTAATGGATTCTTCCAAGTGTTCCAGCATTACCTCTGGAAGACTATTGCACCCATTGTTTTCTAGTAATCACAAGTGAAATTTGCACATGTAGAATTTGTGCCAGATGAACCATTTTAGAAAAGGAAATCTGATGAATATTTTCAATAGTGCATTCTACTTTTTATGTTAATGTACCAATGTGTTCTCAATGGAGAAATCCCTTCCCTTTCTGAGTATATGTAATAGTACTTCTGTAGTACTACGTCATGTACATATAAATGAAATTGACATGGGAACAGGTCTGGATCTAGCCCATGCACATCATTTTTTTTTTTTAACTTTTTTTTTCAATCTCTTTATTGTTTCAGTAGAATCACATAAGATGGAACACACCTGAATCATCAGGCCAGGAGCATGGGAATAGGAACATTCCTTACATCGTATATTCAGAGATAACATCACAATAAACTGTGCCACTAGTCAAGCATTCCGACTCCTCCCAACATGTCGGAGGAGGTGCAACTTAAAGGATCTTAGTGAGAGGAGGGGCGTTAGGTGTCTGAGTGCACCATTAGAGTAATAGAGTGCTGGGGTGATAGTAGAGGGGCCACATGCTATATTAATATGAGCTAAAGAGCAGGTTGGAGTAGGTTATGTTAAACCGAGCATCAGGGGTGTCAAGGACTCCTGCGCTCTGCATCGTTATTGGTGTCGCCACTCGTGTAAGAGCTGCTGCGTCCCCAGCAAGCAACCACAGAGAAAATACCAACCCGGGTAGACCCAGGTCAGTCATCTGCATCGATGCCTGCGGGGAATCTAAGGTGGACGAGTGTCATCTCTGGCCTCCATGTTTACAATAAAGACATCCAAAGTGTCACAGTCACCCTGCACCAGTCCTCTATGTTGCAAACCACGCAGCGTCTGGGCCTCTGCACGGGACTGCTGCAGCACTACTCGTAACCAGCACACAGGGTCCGATGCAGGGAACATGCACTTTATACAGAGGGGGGATAGGTAAGAGTGGTGTACATAATTAAATGGGTGTAACGGAGTTTGGCATTCCGAGAGACTTCTTTAACAGAAGAGAGCACAGACGACCATGCTGCCAAGGATAAGGGAGTGGGCGTCGCCTCATCGCAGCGAGATTTAGCGTGATCAAGTCCCTGGAGTGTCTCCAGTAGCAACATCGAGTACAATCGTGACTCCGCCCTCCTAGAGCCACCCACAGAGAGGATCACAGTGAGTATCTGCGACGCTGGGGGTTCAACGTCACTTGTGCCCCATGTGATATGAAGTAGGTGACGTATTGTGCAATATGCTAAAAAATCGCCAGTCGGGATCTCCGTGTTCACCGATAACCCACCGAAGTGTATTGTCTGAGTAAAAGTCCCCAGTAAGAACAAGACCCACTTCCCTCCAAGGGGACATATTGTGATGCGCTAGCAAGGTCTGTGACTCGGGCAGCAGCAGCAGAGGATATAGTGGAGAATATGGCGTGTGAGGGCTCTTGCCACGAACATAAGGTAACCAACATGACGTTGCGGTAGTCAATATGACATTACCGTGTGGTGAGGGGAGAGATTTGTCTGTCAGCCAAGTCAGTAGTGGCAGTGGCGACAGATCGTTGATTAAGACGTTTTTTTCTGCTGAGCAGTGATCGCCTAGCCAATCAGCCAGCCACTGCAACTGGGCAGCAGCATAATACATTTCAAAGTTGGGGACACCCAAACCTCCCTCAACCTGCGGATATTGAATCATAGTCGAGGCTGCTCGGCATCTGTCTTTACCCCATATGAAATCTGTCACCATTCCCAGTAGTATCTTAATGAATGTGTGTGGCTAAACGATTAGGAGCAAGGAAGTAATAGTGTAGGCGAAGCAGGATGAGCATCTTAGCAACTGATACTCTGCCCATGGGTGAAAAGGGCAGGTCCCCCCAAAAGGGCAGAGAGCCCCTAATGGAGCGAAGAACTCTGCCCAGATTGCCCTCCCTGAGGTCTTCCAGAGAGTGATATATCTGTATGCCCAGGTATTTAAAGGCGGAATGACACCAAGGCAGTTGATATTCCGGCAGTGCCATTTAACAGTCCGGGGGCACTGGAGACAGGGGGTAAATACAAGATTTTGACTTGACGGATATGTCCGCGTAGGAGTCCAAGAGCTCCAAAGCTTGACCCATGGATGCTGTGTGATCGCGCAAATAGATCAGAGCGTCATCTGCATATAAGGAGATTATGTGATGTGTGTGCAATTCTGGAATACCCCATTGCTGTGCGTGTGTTCTCAGATGGGCAACCAATGGCTCCATAGCCATGGCGAACAGCAGCAGCAGAGACAGCGGACATCCCTGCCTGGTGCCCCTGGAGATGGGAAATGAGTAGGGGTGATGTGACCCGTCTTGACGCGAGCCGATGGGCCAGAGTATGAAACCCGTGCCGAACCCCATCGCAGCAAATGTTTGAAAAAGAAAGTCCCAACTCAGCGTGTCAAACACTTTTTCTATATCCAATGACATGGCAACTCCACCATTATTGGGAATAGGATCTGCATTATGTATTATGCGGATCAAATGCCTGATGTTCAGAAAAGTATACCTGTCAGGTATGAAGCCCGGTTGATCCTCATGGATCAGGTGAGGAAGTAAGGAGCCTACTGGCCAGTATCTTCCCAAGAAATTTACAATCTGTATTCAACAATGAGAGGGGACGGTATGAGCGAACGTCAAGGGGATTGCGGCCAGGCTTCGGGAGTACTACTATGAGGGCCTCTCGCATTGAGGCCGGCAGTTGTCTATGGGCACGCTCTTCATCAAACACCTGAAGCATGGGCTGCAGTAGATGGGGTGCTAGAGATGTAAAATATTCAACTGGGAGACCATCTGAGCCATGCGCCTTGTTGCAGGACATTTGGGATAGTGCAGTACGAATTTCTTCTATATCGATAGGACCATCCAATGCAGACGCCTGCTCTGGGAGCAGACAGCACAGCTGCAAAGAGCTCAGGAAACCGACTACTTGTCCCGACGGAGGGGGAGGCACGTATAATTTGCTATAATAGTTATGAAAAGCTTCATTAATCGCTGTTTGGGTGTTTATTATTCACCGTTATCCAGACAGATCACTCCGATGGGCGAAGAGCGGGGGCTATCGCGTGCCAGCCAAGCCAGCAAACGTCCAGCCCTGTCCCCCTCTGCGTATTGTCGTGTAATATAGTGTCAGTAGTCGTGTTTACTCAGTATATCGTCAGCTTGTCTGCGATCTGCATGCATGGGTGTAAGTGCACTCGCCGATTCCTCACAGTTAGCCACCACAACTTCTACCATGCACAGCTTAGTCTCCAAGTCTGATAATTCCCTGACCAGGATGCAGCGAACCCCAATAGAGGCAGCCATGCAGTGGCCCCGTACCACCACTTTGTGAGCATCCCACTCTGTCATGCTCTATGAAGTCGTGTTGTGGTTTTGTGTGAAGTAAGTGTCTAAGCATTGAGCTAGTTCCACACGGAAAGGGGGGTCTGTCAAGGGTTCTGGCTGCAAGCGCCATGTGGGTATCCGAGCTCTCGGGTGACCCCACTCCAGACCATTCACAAGGGGCAGTGATCCGACTCAGTACGGGCCAGATAATCTGAGGTGTATACCCTGTGTACCACCGAAGGCGAGACAAAGAACAGGTCTATACTTGTGTGTAGGTCATGGACCAGGGAGTAAAATTAATATTCGCGTACTGCCGGGTGTCGCATGCGCCAAATGTCACACAAGCCATTCTTCATCTTCCAATCTACAAACTTGTGCGAGATCTGTCTACTGGGGGCGGAAGGTGGGGGGAGCGAACAACATGGACATCCTGCACACAATTGAAATCACCACCCTAAATACTCTCCACAGTAGGATCCCTAACGAGGCTGGCAGACATAGCATGAAGAAAGCTTCTTTGGGTGGTGTTGGGCGCATAGAGCGGCAGGAGAGCCAGAGGCGCACCATTCAAGGAGCCCTCCAATAACACATAGCGACCGTCTGGGTCTAACCATGTGTGGGAGATCGTGTATGGTACAGCCTGCGCAATCCAAATTGCAACACCGCGAGCGAAGGATGAGGAAGAAGTGCCCATCAATTGACCTCTCCAGCTAGCACGCATTCTCTCTATTGTGAATAAGGATAAGTGTGTTTCCTGCAACATTGCTATATGGACTTAGTGTCATCTCAGGAAAGCATATATGCGTTGTCGCTTACGCAGAGAGGACATTCCCCTGACATTCCATGTGACCACATTATAGTAAGGGATGTGTGTCTGGAGTTGTACAACCATTACTATACTATAATGTAAAATCGTGGGAGGGCCCCCAGGTACCACCCTTCAGCTATTTGTATAGACACAATAGTCACTCGCCCCTGGCTAAGGGTCTTAACCTGATAGCACCAACAGAGCTCTGCCCCATCCTCTTGACTACAAGCAGTGGCAAAAACTAAACAAACCAATGGGGGTCCTAGTGAAAAAGTCCCCAACAAAGTAGACATGAAAGCAAGAACATATGTCATGAATAAACAACACAAGAATATGGAACAAGGCCTGCAAGCAGGCATGATAAGAAAGTGGTCCATGTGGAGCTGGGCGCGGTGGTGAGTATCAGGCTGCGGGACTCTCGTCCCGGCCATCCAAGCAGAAACATAGGCCTCTGACGCCTCTGAGATCAGTCGTTATGGTCCAGCTGTGTGAACCGGATCCCAGACCCAAGAATTCGCTAGGACGACACGACCCTCACGAAACAAGCGGGAGCAAAGGATGAGAGTGCATATGGATGCGTCTCTTGAGGTGGGCGGCAGTAGGGAGCATATATGTCATATGTTATCTGTATACCGTGGGGTGAGTAGCGGGCCCGGAGGGGAACCACCAGCATCAGAAGAGTGCACCTGGTCGGCCTCGGCATCAGCTAGGTCCCCCAAAGCCGTGTAAGGGTTGGATGCAAACTGTGTGGCCTCCCGCAGTAGTCGGGAACGCTCCTCTGCCGACTGCACCTTGGTAGGTTTGATCTCAGAGCGGGCCCGGCGCCCGCGTCTTCCCTTGGGGGGTGACCATGTCTCCTCTGTATCTTTTTGTTCCATAGGCTGGGCGAGCCCATTAGCATGAAGCCAAGTCCAAACGTCATCCGTCCATGAAAAAACGTGTGCCATTGGGCTATCTTGTACCCGTAGCTTTGCGGGGAAGAGGAGAGCATATTTATTATGTTGATGGAGGCGTTGTTTCGCCACGTATAAGGAGCCCCGCCTTTTTTGGACATCGGCAGTGAAGTCCGGGTAAGCGGATATTGATGGGTTCTCAAACTTTTGTGGACCCTCTTTCCGGAACAGTTGAAGTACCAAGTCTCTGTTGCGGTAGTTAAGGAAGCGGGCAATCAATGGACGGGGGTGAGCGCCTGGTGGTGGAGGTCTGCCCAGTGTTCTGTGGGCACGCTCAATCGAAAATAATTTCGGTACTTTGTTCTGCAGAATGGTGTCCGTCAGCCAACCTTCCAAAAACAGTTCCGTGCTAGGGCCCTCGACCCTCTCCGGGAAGCCCACCAGGCATATGTTATTGCGCCTCAATCTCCCCTCCGCATCCTCAGCTCTAGGCCGAAGCCCGTCCACCTCCATGGTTAAATGGGTCATCTTCTTCTGAAGGGCCTTCACCTCGGGGGACAGTTTTGCTATGTCTCTCTCTGATTCCATTACTTTCTCCACCAAAGCCTGGTGGTCGGTCCGCAGGAGGTTGACGTCTAGTGTAACGCGTCGATCTTTGTCTCTAGAGTCGTTTTGGTAGCCAGTATGGCCTGCAGTACCCTTTTGAACTGCAATGTGTGATTATGTATGGTATTCTCCATTTGGTGCAACGCCTAGGAGGTCGAGTCCGGATCCCCAGCCGGCGTCCCCACCATTTCCAGGGGCGTTGCAGTGGTCTTGGCGGCCTTTGGTTTACCTATCAGGTAGCTCTGGTCGTGGGTAGGTCCCAAATAATAGCTCTCCACAGGACTCACAACCAACCAGCCCACCTTTGGGGTGTACGTCTAGGAGGATTGGAGTGGGCGCTATAGCAGACAGCCCAGGATACCACTGAGACGGAACCTCTAGAACAGCGCCAGTTCGTTGGAAGATTTAATTGGATTGCTCCAGAATACAGCAGGATGAGAGGTTGGGCGCACTGCAGGTGTGCTCCATCTCAGTGCGATGCAGAGACAACCGAAGGCAATATTGAAAGTAGAGATTGTCCCTCAGAGTTAGTGCCGACCTAATATTCCTACGTAGTTAGTGGACAGATTGTCCCATACCGCAGGGCACTGGACAGGTGTCTCCGTAGGCCAGGATGACTCCAGTAGCCCCGAAAAGGGGCAGCCCGCACCTAGAATCCCTCTATATGGCTGACAGTAGGGAGCCCCGGTGCAACTGCAAAGGGGCGGAAGCCTCCGGGCCAGTATCCCAGCCGCCGCCAAAGGGGGCCGTAGCAACAGGATAGTAAATAGAGTTCTCACCCCCATGAGCAGGGATACCTGTGTGGCAGGGAGGCAAGTAGAGGATCTCCAGGCCGCCCACGGCACCAATTGCGACCCAGGACGTGTCCCTGAATCAGTGCAGCATCTTGTTGGGCCCACGCATTCTCATCCATGCGACCCTGTTGTCTCCCCGGTGCTCCCACACACGGGGACCGAGGCAGATGTGGTTAGGCGCTGTGTGGTGGAGGGGTCACCCGGGGTCCGGCTGCGCGCCTACCCCTCTCTACAGCCAAAGTGCAGGGTTTCAGACGGGCGAGAAGTCCTCGCTAGCGCCCCTGCGTAGCAAGGTTTTCAAATAGCAATAAGGACTTTGAGGGCCCTCCAGGCCACGCGCAGCACCAGCCGACGCTTGGAATGTGCTGCTGAATCCGTCCCTCACCTCACCAACTCTCTCCCACGCTCGTGCTCAGGAGATTCTGCCTCACCGCTGGGTCTTCCCTCGTGGTAATTGCAGCCCGTGTGTCACATTGGCGATCGTCGGGGGGACGCTAAGGGCCTGCCAGAGCACCAAATCCTCTCATCTGTTGGGACCCGGGATCTCGAGTAGGCCGCGCGGGCTGAGGCCCTGCCTTCTTCGCAGCAAGGGCGCTGCTCGTACAACTCGGTTCAGCTACACACATCCGTTGCTGTGCTGCTCCTCTGAACGAGCCCGAAGCGGCCGGGCTCATGGCGATCCGTAAGCCGAACGGGGGGAGCATGGGCACAGGATAACTGGGTGGCCGGTCGCAGAGCTGCAATTTATGCTGCTGCTCCGGTCGCCATCTTGGACACGCCTCTTCGCCCATGCCCATGATTTGTGGAGTTCCCTACAGAGGAATGCATAGAACAGCACACATGTAGTTTTACACTTTAAGTTTAAGGATCAGATTGACAATGAGGAGTAGCTGGGACCTCAAGCAATATCTACTACAATGTGTGAAGAGAAAAGGGAAGATTAAGGCAGGGCACAAACAGGTAGCCACACATACAAAGGTACCTCCAAAAAATGGTAAATCAGTTTCAAGCTACAGATTACAACAACATCTACTGCAGTACTACTGCAGTCCAATTAGGCTTAAATCTTCTCCAGCAAAACCTTGGAGTAAGGCATACAATGTGCATGTTTAGTCACAAGTGCTGCAAGTAAATCATGTAGAAAGCAATGGAGGCAGAGAATAGCAATAACAGCACAAAGTCTAAATCCTTAAAAAAAAAGATAAAACTATATGAGGGGAAAATGGTCAATTGCATACGCATTTTGCAGACACTGTACATAGCAGATTGTAAAAGCAAAGTCAAAGAATAAAAGAAACAGAATTAATGTAAAAAGATTATGTAACCTTAAACATTGCAGTTCATCATATTACTCATATGGTAAGAATGCTAATTTAGAAATAAAATAAAATAATTAAAACAAATGGTCTTTTTCCTGTAGACACGGCAGCCATCAGTATAAATCATATCATAGAAATGTAAGCAAAAAAGATAGATAACATATAGAAAATTACAAATATATACATTTTTAATGAGTTACAAAAACATGACACATATCACATTTATTACTACTAAGCATATACTCAACAGCAGATCCTAACAAACTGCACAGAACACAACTGTTGCTGACGTCTTGCTCCACATCTCAAAGCCCAAGAGGGAGAGGGCAAAGACAATGGTGAGAGCTGTAATTATTTGCATCCACTTGTGATGATTGTCCTATATATATCATTTTCATAAGGTTATGCATGTTTCCTATTCTCTTTAATGTTCAGGTTTAAATGATGATTCTCCTATATATATCATTTTTCTAAGGTTATGCATGTTTCCTATTCTCTTTAATATACAGGTTTAAATGTCATATGTGGAGTTCTCTTCCTACGCTATGAAGAACTACATTTGCTGGATTTACTCTTAAGATATGCTCCTAAAGTTACTTGGAGTAGCATTATGGTCAGACTTTGAATTGTACTTGTTCAGGGCAAGTACTCCTACCACTAGGTTTAAATTTCTCCCAGAGTTGCTTACTTACATTTAGGCGATATTCTCCTGCCCTCGTTAGATTTTCATTTGTGGGCATTCTCAGAGTAAGAAAATGTTTACAAAGGGTTTCTGAATGCCCGCCAAAGTATTCTTGCACAGGGATCCAGAAACTCAACCTAACTCTGAATTTGCGAATGCAGAACATTCAATATACTGGAAAAAATCCTGTTTTCATAAATAACATTTGCTTGCATGACATTCCACCAATCCTGATACGGTAAGTCAGGATTGGGATTTTACCCCTACAAAGTTGTGTATTTGTGCACGTAAGTTAAACTTACATGCATCAGTGGCTTTGTGAATTCAGTCACTTGCATTTATTATGCTGCTTTTTGAAGCCCCCCCAAAGATGGTGAAGGAAAGGATGTAGGAGGGCACTGTAAAGTTCGCAGGAGCATGGTTGACCCCTGCCAAGCATGGTATATGCACTTTAAATTAACTTGTTTGATAATATACAGTTGCACTGTACCAAGATGAACATGATACATGGGTTATTATGACAATCTATGTTTGGTTGTGTATGATTGAATAGTTTGGTTCACATATTGGCTGCATGTGCAGATGAAGTTAGGGTGACTGGATGATCTGTGATATTTAATGTAATGTGGGCTGTTTATCAGAGATTTGTAAATACACTGCCCTCCCTGGCAGACATGAGACTGGTCTATCATAATTAGAGTTCTCTGCTACTCTGGTGGGATTTGTTTTGCCAATGAAGGGAACATGGGAAGTGACAGTCACAGACTATTTTACCCTAGAGGAAATTCGTGCAGGAATGAGGCCAGGCAGGGCATAGGTGGGATTAGGGAGAAGGGGCAGGTGTTAGTTTAGGTATAAAGGAAACAGGAGAGGCTTGTCAAGCCTCTTCCTGGCTCCTAAGCACCACCAGGTTTGGGGATGTTGTTAGAAGGAAGAAAGTTGAGGCATGTCGGAGGTCTAGAGTGAGGAGGTAAGAGCCACCCTGCGCACTCTTCCTCAAGCCTAGTGAATTAGACAAGTCCTGGATGAGGATGTACCTCCCAATGTGCTCTTCATCAGGAGGCGTGATGGCCAAATTTGTGGCTTGTTCTCCCCATCGTGGGAAGACTGAGAGGAAGCACAGGGGATGGGGCCCGGGAGAAGCGTGCTTCTATCAGAAGCAGGACTCCGGGGAGGCGTCACAGCCTCCCCACTCAAAGTGCGCACAATGAGATACCTGGACCATTTCAGGAGATGGGTGCGGAGCCCAGTGGGAACTCGTTTGCACGTACACGCGAGGAGCCAGAGGCAGACAATACAGTGCAGGGACATCAATGGAGCAAGATGCAACTGGATTTAAAGGCAAGGCCGGCCCCTGGGAGATGGGGCTTGCAGCACGGCTGGAGTCCAGATTTAAAAAAGCATAAGAGAAGGGAAAATAGCAAGGAGGCACTGAGTGGGAGATAATAGTGCCAGCAGGCCCCGGCAGCTGATGGTTTGGTGGAGTAGAGGCTAGGTGGGTTAGGGCCAGTGCAGGTTTCTAGATGGCAGGGCATGTATGTCAATCAGTGTGAGAGGAGGCTGCTGGAGAGGCTAAATTGACATTGAACTATAATTAAGGCATTGATGAGTAGGAAGAAGATGACCTACCTGATGACAAAGATGAGGGGGTGATGGACATGCGTACAAAGGGGAGAGGTGAAGCAACAGAGAGTGCAGTTAGTGTCTTTCAGAGGTCAAGTGAGAACTGGGGAAGCACCACTAGAAGGAAGGATCGTGCGAGTGGTGGACGTAACAAAGACTCAAGGGACATTGGCGAAGTACCTTCCGGTAAGGGGAATCAGTGGTCAGTATGGGATGTAAAGGAGTCAGGGACTGGGGCAAAGACTTGCAAGTCAGTGGATATTGAAGGTGGGGCCTTTGAGGGAGCGGGGAGTAAAGGAAAGGGAAGTAACAACAGTTCGGTCGACGCCCAAGGAGGTGGGCACTGACAAGGTGAAAGAAGGGAAAGGGATGCACACAGATGACAGGAAAGAGATGGCTGACCCATCGGGGTGACAGGACCAACGAGGAGGAGACACATAAGGAGAGGCTTCTTCACATGGATTTAGAAATGCCCATGGGGTACTACATTTCTGACAATTCTAAGGACAAGATTGGGAAGCACAAGTATGTGGATGTTTTCAAATTTTTATACAGAGATATCCTGGCTAAAAAGGGGTCCAAGGAAGAGTGAGCACAGAGAAGGAAAACAAGGGTGCCCATCAGTATGGAAAACTGGACATCAGCATGTTTAATCTGTGCCAGCGTATATTGTGAAAAACAAGTGAACAGGGCCATTGCACTTTTCATGTGCATGTATATCTTTAGGAAGGTGCAGATGCACTTTGAGGGCTCTGTGTGGCTTAGCTATGATGAGGAGTTCTGGGCAGAGGTGAGTCTTAATCCAGATAAGCCATGGGAGGAGGTTGACTCTGAATTGTGGATGCAGTGGGTGTCATCTACATGCCCATGGCTTCAATGACCTTGATTACATAACAGTCCTTTTAGCCCCATCCTACTTATTAGGAAGTGGGATATGTGTCTAAGACAACAGCACCTAATGTGTGGGGACATCTTGGAACTTCAATAAGGGTTTTTTGCTCAAGACAGCCCTGTAAGTTTGAGTGTTCAAAACATGGGGGACACACCCCATTATGCAATGTTACACACTGGCCAGTCCCGCTGAACAATGGAGGGCAACCAGGGGAATGAGACAGCAGGGTCTGGCTGGTCTAAAGGGCTTGTAAGGCCATTAAAGTGGAAGGTCTGCTCCCATGACTAGCGGTCTCCCTGGACAGGGAGGCAGCCTTGAAACTGGATTGGGGTTGGAAGAGGGTTTTCATGTAGGTTACCAGGGCCCTAAGGAAGTAGGTGGGTGGACAACGTGCGATCAGCAAGCGAAGTCCCTGAAGTGGTGGATGCAAAATTGCTGAAGGATGTAGAGGAAGGGAGAACCGTAAGCCCATTTTTTGATTGGCCTTTAAACCAATTGATTAAATCGCTACTAAGGAAAGTGCCTAAGAAGAGAAATGGAGAGTTCAGAATGATACACCATTTGTCATGATCGGAGAAAGTTTCAGTCAAAGATTTCATTGCCACTTAGGACACTAAAGGCCAGATGTAAGAAGGCTTTTGCGCCTCGCAAACGGCGAAAAACACCGTTTGCAAGGCGCAAAAGCCCCTACGTGATGCTGAAACACATTTTGCGAGTCGGTACCGACTCGCAAAATGTGTTTCAGACTCGCAAATAGGAAGGGGTGTTCCCTACCTATTTGCGAGTTGCACCGCGATGTAGAGTTGATTTGTGACCGCGAAAGCGGTCGCAAATCAACTCGCAGTTACCATCCACTTGAAGTGGATGGTAACTCATTCGCAAACAGAAAGGGGTCCCCATGGGACCCCTTCCCCTTTGTGAATGCTCACAATAATAATTTTTCAGAGCAGGCAGTGGTCCTATGGACCTCTGCCTACTCTGAAATAAAACGAAACTAAAAGGTTTCGGTATTTTTTCTATTTGCAGCTCGTTTTCCTTTAAGGAAAACAGGCTGCAAAGAGAAAAAAAAAATGCTTTATTGCAAAGCAGTCACGGACATGGAGGTCTGCTGTCTCCAGCAGGCAACCCTCCCTGTGAGTGCCTAGACTCGCTATGGGGTCGCAAACTGCGACCCACCTCATAAATATTTATGAGGTGGGTCTTTGCGACCCCATAGCGAGTCACAGAAGGTGTCTGAGACACCTTTCTGCATTCCCTTGTGCGAGGTGCAAATTGCGAGTCGCTGGGACTCGCAATTTGCACCTCGCAAAAGGGAACCTTCCTACATCTGGCCCTAAATTAGTATATGCATTGGTGGATGATGCTATCTCTTTGGTGAGGCAGTGTGGGCAGGGGTTGTAGTTAGCGAAATGTGCCATCAAGGCTGCTTTTTGTGTCGTGCCTATACACCCAGAGGATTTTCCATTGTTAGGCATGCAATTCAGAGGTGCCTTTTAAATGGACAGGGTGCTGCCTATGGGCTGTGCCTTTTTGTGTGCCTTGTTTGAGACTTTGTGCACATTTTTGCAGACGGTGTTCACTAAGAAGATCGGGCACAGGGAGGTGTCCCATTTCTTGGATGATTTCTTGTTCATTGGCAGGAAGGACTTTGGTGATTGCTTCAGGACTTTGAGACATTTTAAGTCATTGGTAGGGGCCTGGGAGTTCTGCTGGCTCCAGAAAAGATGCAAGGTTCCAGCCAGGTTTTGCCATTCCTGGATATTGAACTGCACACTATTTTGTTGTTGGCACGGTTGCCACAGGCTAAGGTGCAGGAGATTCAGACATTCTTTACTATGATGACCAGTGAATAGAGGGTTGAGCTGAGTATGGTGCGGAAGTTGTAGAGTTTCTTGATTTTTGCTTGCAGAGTGGCTGCCACATCACAGAGTGCAGGTTTATTTGGCAGTCATGGCTGACCTTTGTATTTAGAAGACCTTTTTGGAAGAGTTCAATGGAGTATCTATGATGTTTTTGGAGGAGAATATAGTTTTGCAGGTACCGATTTTTTGGTCTGGTTTTGGTCTGTTTTGGGATGGATGGTGGAGTGAGGAGAAGTAGCCGCAACACTAGTTGCAACAGGGATGGAGCATCGCCTTTCAGGACGGTGACATTCAATGTAGACAATATGACAGTGGTGGATTTGGTGAACAGACAGAGGGAAATAGATTTGGGAGTTTTGCATTTGCTCAGACAGTTTATACTATGTTGCTTGCATTTGAACATTTGTTTCAAGGCTAAATATGTTAATTCGCAGTGGCACCATTTCCGCAGATTGGCACTAGGAGCGGAGAACAACAAGACTCAATTGCCTGCAGATATTTGGGCGTGGGAGGAGTTAGAGTAATTGGTCTGTTTGATAGGTTTTAAGCTGGGTCTACCAGAAGGAGCTACTGTCAGGCATGGAATGAGTTTGGGTCGCTTGAGGGATGCCCTCAGAATGCGATGGCACAGAATCACAGTGAAATTGAAGGTAGAGCGTTATGTTTTGCATTAAAAAAGGATTATCACCCACTCCCACTGTAGAAAAGTTAGTGGGTGTTTCTATTTGTGGAAAATTGTATTGACGTTTTGACCCGACCAAGGATGACATTTTGGGGAGGACTTTGAAGGGGTGGGGCAGGTATTGGGGTGCAAGGGGACCATGTTATGGGAGGCTATTACATGTGACTTGTAGCAAGGCCTTTTTACAGTGTTGCCCAACTGTTGTTATGATGGTATTGAAGTGACAGTGTTCGGGTCATGCATAATTTGGACTTTTTTGTGCTTTTTGAGTGTCTGAATTCTCGTGGGTCAACCAGGGAATCTGGTGATACATTTGGAGCAAGGATGGATAGGTATTTGGCTGAGACGATCCAAGACGGATCGGCAGGGAGAGGCAAGTAGATATGGTTGCACGAAGGAGGCAGACTTGAGGTGGTGAACGAGTGGTTAGGTTCCAGGTGTGTCCCAGGCGCAGACAGGAGGCATTTTTTTTGCCATGAACCAGGTGATAGGCTTACTGCTTTTCAGTTGTTGGTGGTTTTGGGCATGGCATTGCGTAAGCTAGGTAAGAATCCTGCCAGTTTTGAGACATAATCCTTTAGGAATGGGGGAGCAACTGCAGCTGCATGTTTGGGATGGGTTTGGAGACACATACGCTAGATAGGTAGGTGGAACTCAAAAAGTTATGGCTTCCATGAATAAAAAAGGAGGGCTGTCTGCATGACTGGCGAGGGGTCGAGGTGTGTAGTCGAATTCCTTCTTTTTTACTGCCGGTTGTGTGATTGGTCCTGGGTGGAGCAAGATGGTCACATGGATTGTGGGCAGCAAAGTATGTGGACCAGCAGGTTTATAGACGAAGCCTGGGACTGCCCAGCAGTAGGCATTAGATGCTGTGGTGGGGAAAAACTGGGATGCGCTGGGGCAATATATTGCTGTGGTTGGCAAAGCTGGTTTTGCAGAGAGGTTGCCTAGACAAGCTCCGGTGCACCTGGGGGAGAATGATTTGCTTTAGCTGTCAGGGTTGAGGTTGTTGCAGCCCATGCAGCGGGACTTAAAGGCAATCAAAAATATTTTTTTTACGGGACATGTTTGGTTTAGGTAGAGATTGCAAAAACAACAGAAGATGGACAGAATGCAGAATGAATCAAACATTCACCCCCAGTCACAGATATGGGTTTAATCCATCAGTTTTTTTGCTTGCCATGCCATTCCAGCTCAGACCCAGCCATATGCAAATCAGTCTTGACCCTGTTCCCCATGGGAACAGTCCAGCCCGACCTGCCAGGCCAGGTCCTCCCTGGACCAGAAACAAGGAGGACTTGGGTTGGCAGTTCGGCTGGACTGTTCCCATGAGGAACAGGGTCAAGACGGATTTGCATATGGCTCAGTCCAAACTGGGGTGGCGTGGTGAGAAATAAAATGATGGATTAAACCCAGATCTTTGTGACTGGGGGTGAATGTTTGATTTGCTCTGCATTCCGTCCATCATCTGTTCTTTATACATTTGTTGCCCCAAGTGGGAAGGGTATGCCGAGGCGTGGGTCCCGTGCTCACTGCACCACTGGATTCAAACTAGCCTGGGTGATGAAGGGTGATACATGAAACCAGTCCTAGAATGCTTGTTTCTGGTCCAGGGAGGACCTGGCTTGGCATTTCGGGCTGGACTGTTACCATGAGGAAGAGGGTCAAGACTGATTTGCATATGGCTGGGTCCAAACCGGGCCATGTAGACATTGGAGGGGGCTATAAAACATGCGACAATTGACAAGGTTTGGAGGAAGCTCAACAGAGTAATGAAGATATTTTGTTTAGCCAGAGACATCAAAGTGATAGCAAACAGGTGCTTCAAGAGGAAAAGCAGTTTCTGTTTACGAAGGATGGGGTACAGCTATTGCAGTGGGCAATGCTTACTATAGGATGGGGGTGATGGATTTGGTGAGTAAGTTGCAGAACAAATAAACTTGGTGCAGGAGGATGTATCTTTGAAGTCCTTTGAGCCCGTTCTACAGGGCTTTTCTGTACGGTGGTATTTTGGCGGGTGGAGAGTCATATGCTGGCAAATCCATCCCTTTGGGGGCGCGAAGGGAGCACAGGTGGAGGAAGACGCTGTGTGGGATTCTTCGAACAGGTCAAAGAGTTTTCATTGAAGGATGTTTGGCAGGAGAAATTAAAGCGAGATTGAGGAATGGAAGGACGTCGGTAAGTGAAAGGGGAAAGAATGAAGAAAGGTATGAGGTGAAAGTTTGGTGAGAAGTGAGAAGTGTTCAGTGAAAAGGGGAATGACATATTAAAACTAGTTTGACAATATGTTAAAAGGGAAATGTTAAGTTAAGGCTGAGTAACTATTTTGCAGTCCTGTCCCAATAAATGGCCTTTTACTCTACATGGTAGTATGACATGTGATTACTGCACGAAGGTAGTTTCACTGATATAGGAGCAACAAAGCAGCAACACTTCTCTCAACAATGGAATGCTGGTCAAGCCGTCATATGATTTTTTTTGGGGGGGGGAAAAAACAAACCCACAACATGCAGATATGTCCCTGCAAAACATAAAAACAATCTCTCTGTCATGTTTGGAGTTTTCCCCTACAATGTGAAGATCATTGGTTTTTTTCTATTATTTGTGACTACAACAGCCTCAGAAAGTATGCCTTAAGCAGGGCGGCGTTTCGATGTTGTTGTATCATTGCACATGTGGTAGACAGGGGGTGTCCTAAACATTGCCTTTACTTAGTTTTGAGGAGCCAGAGGCACCTTATTGCTATCTTCAAAAAATCCTTTGAATGAGGTACTGGTGGCTCATTACTATCAAAGAAATATTCAGAATGAATATCTAGGTTGAATGGTTAATATAATCGTCAGGTAACTTGGGAGGTTTATTGTGCGACTGTTGGGCCGCAGACAGAGATGTTTGCTGCGATGCATGTGTTAAGAGTTGAAAATAAACACAATTGAACTTATACTGGTGAGGCGTTAAGCTGATAAAGTCCTGTCCCCATCACATGCTAAGGGTCATTCAATCAAACGGAAGGCTTAAGATTTCAATTTGTTAAGAGTGGACTAAGAGATAGATGTTATAAAAGTAAACGAAATCATAGTTTGCCTTGATGTTTCTAAATAGTTCTCACATCTCCGATAGATTATATGATGTTAGTGATTCAAAGAACACTGTTTGAGGATCTAAGAGAATCTGATTCACATTACATCAATAAAAAAAAATTGAAATATGTAGAGGAAGTAATACATACAGATGCCTGTTTTCATCAAACAATGTTTGCTGTTAAACATAAATGAATGTACCACTTGTTCTCCAGGCCATCTGCAGCTCCCCAAGGTTGTTTTTGGAAAAGAGCAATTTCAGATGTGTATAATGCATCTATAGCGGAGTACATGAGGGTGGATGGTGATATTTTGATGTTTTTTTCCAAGCAAGTGTTATGAAAGCTACGGTGCAGTGAATTATATTCCCTTGTACTCTGGTCTGTGCTCTATTACTCGGGCCTTAAGGCTCTGGGGAGTATTGCACCCACAGCAGGAATCTGTGTCTGATCCATTGGTCATAGTTTGAACGCCACTCGGCAAATTCAGCTTTTCATCCTCCTCACAAGTTTAGTAAATGAGCACCATTTGAACAATGCACTTTACATCAACTTGCTGCCTACAGAATCACCAGTGCAATAAACTGGGTGCTTCTTGTCACAGGTTTATGCTTAGCGAAATAAATAAATGTAACAAACATATGCTGATTGAAAAAAAAATCTATGACCCTCAATGTTGAAGTATTCACGTGGCAGGTGATTGATGCAGGTGTACTGACATTATGTAATGACTTATGTAAGGAGTTTGGTCAGGCGTTATAAAACTATTTTTATTGTCTACGAATATTAAAAGACAATATATAAAAGTGTTACTTAAAATGCACTGCTCCATTTGCTCAAGTTAAGTTGACGCATGCTAAGGATGTCTGGAGGAAAGAAACATTGAGGTCTCTTTTCTGTGGGGAGCCAACAAGGATGTTAAATAATGCCAGTGCAACTGGGCAAAAGTTCATTGTTTGCATAACTGTGTTATTCCGACTGTAAATCATAAATCAGGGAGAGTTTATGTAGGGGTGGGCAGAACTCAAGAAATTCTGTGGAGTTACATTAAAAACTCTGCGTGATTCCATGGCGTTCAGAGAGAAAGCAGAAATCGGTACATCATGCTGCCCGCTCTGATTTGTAGTGCAAGGAGCTAGTTCCCCACTGAAAAATCTGTGTGAATGGCACCACTAGGTGTGCCAGAGGGCACTCCTGCATGAGTTGGTTGTGATATTGCTTGCCTAGAATTGTTACTTAAACAGCACCTTTCCTAACACCAATGGGTGCAACTACAACATTTGCCTGCATTGCACAAATCTTACTGTGTGCCCTTCTACGGCCGAAAATTGCACTATGGGATGTCAATTGTTGCTGGCACTCGCCAATTTACCATTGGTGAGCTGTGAGCAAGAAACCTTCACAATGCAGCGGAGTGCAGAATTTAGTAGGACCTCTGTGTTACATGTGTAATGCAGAGTGGCCAAAATTTCATGAACTCTGCCAGCAGAGCGGAATTTATACTTATGACAGAATATCAATAATAACAATATAAATTTACCAAAACATTAAAGCCAAAATATCATCTACAAAAATATATAGTTTACATACATTGAATGCAAAATATAATTTAAAAAATATTATGTAACAGAATATTGTTATAAAACGGGAAGGGTATCGACATTTTTATATGTATGCCATTATAAGTAGTTTCTTTAAAATAGCAATTTTCAAAATAATAATATAAATAGAAATAAATAGTGTTAATATGTAATGCAAATACAATATGTATACTTTTGTATTGTTTAAAAAATATTAAAACAATAATTACATTACTTTAACATACACTAAATTGAACACACTAACAATAACTTAAAAGTAAAAGTTTAAAAACATATACGTAGTTAAAACATATATGTATCATGATTTAAATAATACAAATTAATATACAAAATAGTTTTAATTAAGACTCTGAACTAGATCTATTAAATAATATTTATTTAAAAATCGTAAACAAAATAATTAAATAATGTAAAAAACTATTAATATTAAAATAAATTAAACAACATATCACAATTGTGTTTTTTAATTATTATAAGAAAGTAAAAATAAGAATAAAAATTTTTTTCAAAATAACATGAACATGAAATAAAAAAACGAAATATTAAAAAATAACATTAAAAAACAACATTAGCAAAAGTATTGGACTTCAAAGGAGTCAGATTAACACGTCTAACTCCCATTTAGAAAAAAGTAGGAAAAGTATTGGAATTTGAAGGATTAGATTTACTATTTCAACTCCACTGTAAGCAATAGAATGGAAGGTGTCGCACTTTGAAGGAGTTTGAGGGGTTTGATTTACTATTCAACTCCAAACGAAATAACATTAGGAAAAATGTTGACTTCGGAGGGGTTAGATTTATTATTCCCAATCCCACCTAAGCAACAGTAGGGAAAGTGCTTGGATTCGGACGGGTTAGATTTAATATCCCAACTCCAACGTATATAAATTATTGGAAAGTGTTGGACTTTGGAGGGGTTAGATTTATCAATCCAACTTCAGTGTAAGCAAAATGAGGGAATGTTTTGGACTTTGGAGGTTTAAACATTCCATTCCAATTCCTAATCATCATTAAGCAAACACTAAAGTAAGTAACCACATAAAATTATTTAAAAAATATATATTTAATCTAAATAAATCAAATTAAATGTAAATTAAAAAATAATAGAATAATATTTAAAAAAAATCTAAACTAAAATCATGTCCCTCCTTACTATCCCAAACAGTTCACTAACGTTCCAAAAAATGAAAATGAATTATAGATAAAATGATAACATTAAACTATTAATTGTATAAAACAAAATAAATAAAACCATTAATAAATATACAATACATCTTACAAAGTTTAACAGTAAATGCACTTATCATGCAATTAAAGCTGGGCGTGGCTTGACCACCGAAGATGGCGGCTGTACTTTAGCGGACTTCCTGAGCTGCGGGCCCAACAATCCATTGCTATCCTGCTAATCTATAGAGGGCTCCCAGCTTGCAGCCTCCAGAGGACCTTGGAGACTGCTACAACACTGCTGTGAATCCTGATTAGTCACCTGCCCGGTCTTGTTGCGGCAGCGGTGGGTCCTCACCGTGATAAGGCCCTGTCACTGGAGGCAGAGCCTTCCTGCCACCTTTGTGCTGATGGCTCGCGACCAACGTTAATACCCACCACACTCACCTAGCCCCTGGGGAGGCCCATTGGAGACCCCTTGAGGCCTACTGGCCTACCCTTACGTGGCAAAAGAACACGGATCATGAGTGAGAGAATTAAACTGACACCCAATGGCTGCAACAACTGAGGGCCTCCTGGCCCCCCCGCTCGGCCCTCCTCCCAGGGCCCTGTGCTGATACTCAACATGCAATTGGCATGCATGCAGTCTATGGGGGTGGTCCAGACTCCTTCGGGAACACATAGAAGGCAGCCACTGGGGAGAGTAATGCTTGGCAGAAACATCACCTAAAGAAACCCCTCTATTTAGGGCCTCCACGCGAAGCAGGACCAGGACCTCACACCAGTGGGACCCGCTTCTCTCTCTTGCCCTTCCCTCCTCCTCGGGATCCGTGCTGGTAACCGGTATGCAACCAGCATGCACGCTGCCCGAGCCAACTTTAAAAACACATTGAGGTTGACACGAGTGCTGAGGGCCTTTACAATAGCCCTGCAAATTGCAACACATGTGCTCACTGCCTGCGGTGTGGGGCAGGGGGGCCTTTTGACTCTTTCCCATCGGACCAGACCACACCACTGGAGCCGACCTCTTGGGCCATCCTGTGAAAATACTAACTTTTGTGGCGTTCCACAGAAAGCCAGTCCCCAGCTGTCTGAGAGACTACTGCATTCTTAGTAGCACCATGTAAACTTACCATGGACGCTTGGTGCCACCAACTTAGGGCAACCAGACACCAACAATAACACTGAGTACCGGGGTCCTTATAGGGGAAGGTGTCCATGGACTGGGTGCTGGTGTAGGTGCGACCGCTTTACTTTGCCTGTGGTGGCACAAATTATACCACCACCCCTGCATGAGGACAACCACCTCGTTTGCCAAGTCCTGTTCCAGGCATCGCTTCAGTGACTTTCTTCCCAATCCTAACAACACTGGGCCTGCATTCCAGCCAATGGGGCATTCACTTTCTCCCCCAAGCTTCTCACATTGTGGGCCTTGGCAGGGCAGCCGAACACCTGGGGCCTGTTCGGCTCCACCACTGGCTGACTGTCTGGGAGCGGAACAGCACGCTCACCCTTGTGTTACAGAGTTGCACCATCACCACCCACAAAAACAATGGGTAAGGAAAAAGTCGGCAAAGACCCAATCCCACCAGCCCTCTGCGGCCCTGCCTTCACCCTCACGGTGAGACATAGAGGGCTCCCAACAACTTCCACCTCTTGGCCCGTCATACAAACTAGATGCCATACTCCAGGCCATTGAATCCTCACACACTTCCATTGAAGCAAGGACAGCTGAAATCTGAGTGGAACTTGGACTTTAGGGTCATGGAGACGGCATGGACCTTCACAGAACTGACACCACAACTAACCACCCAGAAGCAGACAACAAGAGACCTGCTTGATGGAGTACACCACCTGGAATGCAGGGCAGGAGATGCAGAAGGAAGGGCACAAAGTAATAACATCCGAGTGGTGGGCATGCCGGGGGGGGGGCATGTACCCTGGCTTCATGATTGGCTTACTAGAGGAATGGGTGTGCTCCTTTACACCAGCTGAGTCTGTCTCACTTCATTTCACTTTGGAATGGGCAACGCAGACCCCCTCAGGTTCCCTCGTGCACCATTGTTGCAAAGCTCTTCTGCTACAAAGACAGGGATGCCATTCTACAGGCCGCGCAGCAGGCAGCCCCCCTTAGGCACGACAACTGTAGAGTTTTATTTTTCCCAGATTACACCATACAGACCCAACAACAGTGCTCCTCTTACCTATCATTAAAACAGCGGCTTTGAAAACTCAATGTCCGGTACTCCCAACTCTTTCCTGCCAAACTGAAAGTGCTGCATGACCAACAAACCTGTTTTTTTATGGACCTGGAATCTGCTTGGGACTGGGTAGAGTCCCACTTTAAAGGTACTTAGTGATTGAGCCGTCATGTGGCCCAGTGTGGCAGCCTGGATGACACAGGAAGAACCGTAATCACCACCGCAATCACCCTATAGGGAGACACATTACCCCCCCAGCAAGAACTCCAACAAAGCCAGAAATCAGCCATGGAAGCAGTGTTTCTCCCTTTGGCAATCTACCCCATGCTATATTCGGGTACTAACACCTCTGAGGCTGAGGACGAAATAGACACCAGAGACCTGGGACGAGGGATCTCCTGACTGGCCCACAGGTCACGCAGCAGAGGGCTTGAGCTAAGGTCAGCCAAGTGGAACACCCTATGAGAGGGGCACCTTGTGCGGGTCACCCTCTTTATAGCTGGCTGTTATTACCTAACTTCACACATAGATCCATATAGACGAAGATGGGAGATGCGTCTTTGTAGAAGGGTGTCTATACGGTGACCCCGTACTTCTAGGCTGTATGTACGTACCAGTCCCCCTTCTGGGCTGCCCTTTCGCAAATATTTGCATGCTGGGTGGACATTCCTTGGATCCTGTGGGGGATACTTTGATAACGTGTTAGACTTATCCCTCGACCGGACCCACCCACCGCCCCCACATGTTTTGAGACATTAGCATGCGCAACACCTCGATGTGCCCAACACTGGTCCTTGCGAGACATATGAAGGTTGTGCAACCCCACTACATGCTTATATTCCCACTATTCTGCTCCTCATTACCTTTACGTACAGCTCACTTCAAGTGGGGTGCCTCACACCTGCTGATTCCCACCTGGTGCTATTCCAGAGACACCTTGGATGACCCAGTCTTTTGCAATGCCCAACTCACCCACATCACGCAATACTTGGAGATGAATCATGACACCGCTACCATGCACACGGCTGAATGGGAAGCTTTTAAAGTGGTCACCGGACACCTACTGGCTGCTCTCTACTCCCTCCAGGGAATAGTAGATGAGGAGCCACCAACACATGCCATCATCCATGCAATGCACACTCTAGGTGAGGGGCACTACCTTGACAAGTGGTTTTACACAACATGTAGGGACCACACTGGATACTCACTGATACCCCTTCACCAGATATGGCTGACCACGGCTCCGACCATCCCCACCTCATCTGGATCCGTGATCCCGGCGGTGGCAGAGGTCTGACCACCAGGATCATAATCTGGCAGACGGACCACCAGAAGTGCAGTGGTCTGACCGCCACTAAAGGTTTAGCTGGCCTCAGACTGCCAAACTCATGTTAGGGACCTAAGTCCACAAGGACACTATCCTATCTTTGACACTACACAGTCACCTCATTAGAAGATGCAGCACATACCAGACAGTGGCAACCCAACCCAGAAACCTACGCGCTATCGCTACACATCCAGATGTGACCTCCATGGAGCCAACCAGCTCTCCCATCCATATCACCCGCCATTGTGATCCTTAGATCCTTTGACTTTGCTTTACATAATACATGATACTTCTTTTCTCCTCTTTTCACTCCCAGTTACAAGTCACAAAGCCTCCCCCGTGATTTTCCTTTCCTCCTTTTGTTTTCTTTCCCTTCCAGCTTTCCATTTATCAATGTTGTTTTGAAATGATTGTCATATTCAATTGTCTTCCCTATGTAAAAATTCAATAAAATGGTGTAACTAGAGACAGGCCTCTTGCGCCCTGGGCCACAGGCATCCAGCTGCCCTGCAGTTAAGAGGTCCAATAGGTCAACCCACTAATAGTTGCTTGTGTTCCCATTCAGACAGAACACATTGTAGCAGTTTGGAATTAACTGGTTGTATTGGAGCAGGATCAAGGCTGATATGCATTTGGTTGGTCCATTTATGTAGATGAACAGTGAAAAAACTAATGCATTGCAATGTTACTCATAGCAAGTACCAGTAGCCAATATTAATTCAAGCATTCCACTCATCTCCATGTTGCTTTTTCAGTCATTTGACTGTGGGCATTGTTATTATTCCCATCTTGCTGGCAGTTGATACTGCAGTTGTTTCCTCTGCTGTCATTGTTACTGTTGTTTCTTATCTGG
This sequence comes from Pleurodeles waltl, assembly GCF_031143425.1. Taxonomy (NCBI): domain Eukaryota; kingdom Metazoa; phylum Chordata; class Amphibia; order Caudata; family Salamandridae; genus Pleurodeles; species Pleurodeles waltl. Next base: position 1,125,992,576 of record NC_090445.1, on the reverse strand, counting down.
TTAAAATTATAGTCAATGCTGTTGTCCCTGCCTTGTTGGCAGTTAATGTTGCTGCCACTAGCACTCTATGGTCACAGCTGGGTCCCTCCTTTGGCCACTCAAGCTCTGCAGCTCTGGTCATTATTGTTGTGGCAGTTGTTCCTGATTTTGTCCCTGCTGTGGTAGCACACGTGGTTGCTGCTATGGTTCCTGCTGTTGTGGCATCTCTTGTCACCACTGTGACCCTTGCTGTGATAGCAGGTATGCTGCTGGTGTGATCTATACTTTAATAAAATCTGTGCAAAAAGAACAGATGATGGACGGAATATTAACCAATGCAAGCTATCGCCCCCAGTCAAACAGATCTGGGTTTAAATCACCGTTGCTTTGCCCACCCCGCCACCCGTTTGGACCCAGCCATATGCAAATCAGTCTTGACCCTGTTCCCTATGGGTACAGCCTGCCAAGACAGCTCCTCCCTGGACCGGAAACAAGCATCCTTGCACCAGTTTCAGGGTATCACCTTTCTTCAGCCAAGCTAGCTTGAATCCAGTGGTGCAGTGAGCACAGGACCCATGTCTAGACATACCCTTCCCACTCAAAATCTGTGGTCACTGCTGTTGTTCCTGCCTTAGTGGCAGCTGTTATATTTGCTGTGGTTACCGCTATGGTCAGTGAAGTTGCTCTTGTGGTGCCAACTGTGCTCATTGCTGTAGTCGCACCTGTGGCTTCTGCTGTGGTGGAAACTGTTACTACTACTTTGATGCCAGCTGTGTTGTAGCAATACCTGCTACTGTGGTGGTGTCTTTGGTCACAGCTGTGGCAGGAGCTATTTTTTCTACTGCTGTGAAAACTCTGTTTACTATTATGATCCTTGCTGTGCTTATAGCTGTAAATGACTTAGCAGTTGTTGGTGCGGGAGAGATAGCAGCTTTTGTGGCTGCTGTGGTGGGTGAGGTTCTTGCCTATTTGGTCCCTGTTGTGGTGGGAGCTATTGTTACTGTAGTTGTTCCTATTGTTGTGGCCACTGCTGTCCTGACCGTGGTGGCTGCTGTGGTTACAGCTGTATTAGCTGCTGTTGTTACTGTCATAGCGGCAGCTGTTGATACGATTGTGGACCCTGCTGTGATGAAAGCTGTTATCACCATTGTGGTTGCCAGACTGCTTGCAGCTTTTTGTGGTAGATGTTTTTGTTGCTCTGTTTTGGGTGCAGTAGCTGTGTCATAAGCTATTGTGGTCCCACCTGTTTTTAAACACACTGATGCTGTTTTAGATGCTGGTTTGATGATAGATGTGATTGAATCTGTGTGCCTGCTGTGGTTACAAATGTGGCCATTAGTTTTGTTGCTGCTGTGATAGCAGATCTGATTATTCCTGTGTTCCATGCTGTCATTACATCTATGGACATTGTTGTGGTGCTTGCAGGTTCCTCTATGTTCCTCTTGAGGTAGCTATTATGAATCTGTTATCACTGCTGTTGCTGCAGATGTAGCCACTGATGTATTGACAGCCGTTGGTGTCACTGCAGTGCTGGTAGATGTGGTTGTTTCAGTAGACCTTGCGCTGAATCAGCACTGATGTTAGAAAGGCAGCATTTGCATCAGAGAAGGTTTGTAGCCCGATTACATCTAGTGATCTTTTGTTGGTATCTCTTACCATTGCAAAATCAAAGTGCATAATTGCTCAAACCAACCAAAAAGGCCCTCGATGTAATACATTTTTGCTACCACATGCCTTCTGACAGACAGCGAAAAGTTTCCCAAACCAAATATAACAAACCAGGAAAGCAAGCATTCACTTTTGATTGATGAAAGTGTAGGTTGAAGGGCTCGTGTACTGACCAGTCAATTGATGCATTAGTACTACAACTGCTGTCCGTTAAATTAAGACATGGAAGACATAAATTACTTGCTGTATTCCATCTTTGAAAGGGCAGGCAATGGTGTGCAGGCTATGATTGGCACTGAGCAGAGGAGTTGTATACCTTGCCACAGTTGGATTCCTTGGTTGTTAGACGAATGCCAGCAGGGAGTGTTTCTTCATAAACCTTATTGCTTTCTGTCTGAACAAATGAACTTGGGAAATGGGACCTGCACAGAAGTTAAACCCGCTGGCATCTGTACCGGTGAAGTTCAGAGGTAGTCAAGCACAGGCGAACATAACCTCATCAGCACAGCGCAACTCTGGAACGGAATGAATTAACAAGGCTGACACAGCTTTAGTCATGTCTAATGTTCTGTTTTTGATAACATGTTCTTTTTAAAAACATGTTAATGTCTGCTGATTGCAGATTATGCTCTCGACAGGCACAACTAGTCTTGCTATATCATTTGTTACAGCTCCTCTCCAAGGACGTCAATTCACCGAAATGCCACAGGAAGCGGAAGTGACAACAAAACGCCTTCTGACTTCCAGTTTCACTAACACTCACATACTCATACATACACACAAATTCACACCTACATACACTCTCATATAAACACACTCACCCGCAAGCACACACACAACATACATTTAAAAGCATTTTTACTTACCTCAGCTGCCATGGAAAGGCATATTCTGGCTAACTGTACTCCATTTTTATTACACTGATAGTGAATAATGTATTATTATTTACTATTAATGTAATATAAATTTGACAGAAAACAAAGTGAGTGGAACCCCAACTGACGTCCATAGGGTCAGCTGCTCCTGTGTTCCTGGCACTGAATTTGCCGCCTCTGAGGCCAGGGGTCGCAAGGCAGTGCGGCCCCTGGCGACCCCCAAATGACGTTCATGCTCCTCTCTCTTCCGCCGCATTTTTGTTCAGCTCTCTCTACCCCTCACAGTTTACTTTTATTCTAGTACATGAAGGATTGCTTCTACCTCTATTTACGCATCTAGCACTGTTCATGTTCCTACTTTCCTTTTCTCCCACCTTTTCTCTTTCCATCTTTTATTTCTTCATCTTCACATCTAACACATCATCTGTCTTTTCTCTCTTTGAAGGGCTATTGCAGGGAATTAGGGGCCAGATGTAGCAAAGGTATTTACCCATTCTTTGCCTATGGGAAAAAGTGTTCGTACATATGGCCCTTGGTGTCTAAAGCGAAGTGAACTTTTGCCTTCTCACCTGCAACCCCTAGTCCATCCTTGACTTGAACTTTTGCAGGTCGGAGAGGGGATAAGACCAATCACACCCAGAGAAAATCTGCTGTATCTCAAGAAAATTCTGCTTAGTTGGACCGAAGGAGAGGTGAGAAAAACTAGATTACACCAGAAGACAAAAGGGGCCACATAAAGAGAGGAAAAGACACGATTTCAAAAAAATTATCAAAAATAAAAATTACAAACAATTGAAATTCAACAAGGAAAGGTAAAGAATACAACAGAAAACGTTAAATAAGAAATCCAAGAGGCACACATAAAACAGGGTAATGCAGTGGAATGCACCACATTCATTTGTCTGCTGCCTTGCATAGAGGTAGTAACTCTAGCTCCAATTTAAGCAAGCCACAAGTATAGGAGACATCTTAAATTGGGCGCTAACATAGCAAAAATTGGGAAGAAACATATTGGAACAGGATATCATGTAGTAATACTCCCCACTATTAAATGTCACTAAATCAGGCTGTGTTACTAACTGAAGTGAATGTAGGAAGTCAAGTTTTTAAATGCTCCTTACCTTTATAGAGACTAGGTTCCTAAGTCATGCAATCACAGCCAATTCACCAGTGCACCATTACCTGGCCAGACAATACCCACATGCCCATCCTTTACCTCCTACCAGCCACTGCCCCTCCTACCACCAAAAAATGCCAGAAACAAAATGGGTACTGTGATGACTGACAGAAGATTCCCAGTTGGGCACGGAGCCCAACCAATGGGAGATGTGAGTATGTCCTCTGGTAGGTAGGCAACATGTGCCATATTTTGAGTGGGCTGTATACGACCCAATTGACTGGTCCCCTGCTCTCTGTTGCTGAACAATGGCAGTGGAAGCAGAAACACAGTCAGGCCCATTACAGCAAGACACAGCAGGAGAAGCCTTTGATCCATCTGGCTGGCACTGTGTTCACCACTGCAGCAATGATAAAGAGGCAGTGGAATCAAGAACACTCATGTTTTTAGGCACACTCTGGCACACGTGCTGGTGGCCTTTTAAGCAGCTGACTAGTATTGACAGTACTGTAAAACCAGGTCTTCTGTCTTTAAGTACCTCTCATATAGAGACCAGGTTCCTAGGCCATGCAATTGCAGCCAAGTCACCAGTCACTATTTGTCTTATTTGTCATATTTGCCAGACTTCCCAACCTACCTTTGTTTCTTCTTCAATTACTCATCTTCATCTACTTCTCTCTTTCCTTATGCCTCTTCTTCAATCTCTATTTTTTAATTCTTTGAGTTCCCAGCCTCTCAATATCTTTTTCTTTCGAGCCTTTTCTCAACTAGTTAACAAGGTTGCACTTGAGAAAGACTACTAGATGTTCAGCATGTAGATAAACGACTTTTCTCATATATTCCTAGCCCTCTCTGAAATAACGCTTGAGGTCAGACTCACTCCAGGGAAAGCCACCAGCAGGGTTCAGAGTAATTTCAATTGGAACTGGTCAACTGGGCTCTTCAGGAAGGTGGGCTTCTTGTGTTTTTTGTGCTCCTATGTCTTAAAAGGAGGCTAGCCAGCTAGCCCTTGGAGTTCACTCTTCTGTTCAGGGTTTAAGTGGGAGCAGGTCCATCCCTCGGGGTTTCTCTTCACAGATTACAGTAGGTGCAGTACTCTTTCTGAAGTACAAAGGATTCAGCAGGTGCGGCCCTTCTTCTTGCCTAGGTCCAGCAGTGTGCTGAAAAAACAACAGAATAGGGCAAGAAGGGCTAGCTCTAGTTTGATGGATGCTAAATGGGATGCAGAGCAGCAGATGTGGAGAAGGGACAAGAAGGGACATGATCGAAGGAGACAGATTATGTTCCACTTATTGACTGGTGTTAGAAATGGGGTCTTTTGTTGGCAGTCAGGTTACCCCCTGTCCAAGCAAAGACCCTCACTCTAGTCAGGGTAAAGGAGAATCACCCTCGGCTAACCCCTGCTCACCCCCTTGGTAGCTTGGCATGAGCAGGCAGGCTCAACTTCAGAAGCAATGTATAAAGTATTTGTACCAAAACACAGTAACTCAGTGAAAAAACTACAAAATGACACAACTCAGGTTTAGAAAAATAGGTAATATTTATCTAAACAAAACAAGACCACAATGACAAACATCCACCATACACAAGTCAAGTTCTGAATTTTCAAAAGAATAAGAGTCTTAGGCCCTCATTACAATCCTGGTGGTAAATCCCGCTTTCCGCCGAGCTGAAGACCGCCAACATACCGCTGCGGCCGTGGAATTCCGCTACAGGTATTACGACCCAAAGCTCAGAATCCGCCACAATACAGACACCCATACAAGTCCGCCACACCAAAGGTCAGTGATAAACTGGCGATACCAAAACCGACACCGCCACGCTAACAGGAATACGCTCACACTATCACGACCCACGAATCAACGCGGCGGTCTTTCAACTTCGGTAAACCATTGGCGGTACACACCGCCACGCTCAAAATACACACACACTTACAAAACACAACCACATTGGACGATTCGAAATACACACACCTGATACACATTCACACACCACACACACACCCAATCCAATATAAAGCACACACCCACATCACCCACAAACCCTTACAACCAAAAATTTGAAAGAAGGCCAGAGAGAGAGACTACCTAAAACAACACCAGCATCCACAGACACACAACACCATCATTAACACAACATCCACGCACCTCAAACAACACACACCAACACATCCCCTCACACATCACACCAGACACCACCTCACACATCATCCACACCACATCATGGCACCTCAAAGACACCCCAGGTTCTCTGAGGAGGAGCTCAGGGTCATGGTGGAGGAAATCATCCGCGTAGAGCCAAGCTATTCGGATCACAGGTGCAGCAGACGTCCATTGCAAGGAAGATGGAGATATGGCGCAGAACTGTCGACAGGGTTAACGCAGTGGGACAGCATCCAAGAACACGGGATGACATCAGGAAGAGTTGGAACGACCTATAGGGGAAGGTGCATTCCGTGGTATCCAAACACCAGATTGCTGTACAGAGGACTGGCGGTGGACCCCCACCTCCTCCCCCACAACTAACAGCATGGGAGGAGCAAGTCTTGGCAATACTGCATCCTGAGGGCCTCACAGGATTAGCAGGAGGACTGGACTCTGGTAAGACATATCTTTACTACTTTTTCCCCACAACCCTACTGCATGCCATCACATACCGCCACCCTTACCCTCACACCCATCACCCCAACAACCAACAGATACCCCACTAACCCACACATCCCAAAACCAAGCTCTGCATGTAACACCAATGCATGAACACCCATCACCAAAGCATGTCCAGTACAGAGACTCACTCATGCCCTAAAATCACCAATCACACAAGGACCAAGCCAATAATGCAAGCACAGGAGTAGAGGGTCACTCACCCATTGCACAAGATGGCACACACAGATACAATAACTATGCATTTACACCCCAACATGACCCCTACCCAACGTCTCCGGAAAGGAGGTGCCAGACATATCCAGTCCCCCCACAGAAGAGGCCCACAGTGATGACAGCAGCTCTGCACGCCTGGATCAAGATGGCCAGCCCGGCCCATCAGGGACTTCAGGACACTCGGTTCCCCTAACACAGTCACAAACCACCACTGAACCTCCCCCCCTCAGGAAACACCACCACAGCACCCACCCAGCGGGCCCATCCCTCTGTCCCCAGGACACGTCAATCAGCAGTGTGTCCACCACTACAGGGAACCCAGGCAACCTCACTAACGCAGGACGATCAGGGACCTGGGGGCAGTGGCAGTGGGCACACGGTTCAGGGACCAAGTCACAGGATAACAGTGATGCTGGGAGTACTACTGCTGTGAGACAAGGGGAGGACAGGCCCAGGGAACCCACTCTCCATGAGGCACTCTCCAACATCATGGGAGCTTATCACCATTCCCATTAGACCATGGGCACGGTACTGGCCAAGTTTCAGGAGACCCAGCGGCTGCAGGAGGAACAGTACCTGGGGATCAGGGAGGAATTGAAGTCCATTAACACAACCCTGGTCACCATTGCAGGGGTGCTGGCAGACCTTCTTAACACCAGGAGGGACACAGTGGCACACCAACGGGCCCCTGACACTAGCCTGGACGATGAACAGCCCTCCACCTCTGCCGGCGCTAGTGGACAGGAGGCACCGCCAAAGGAACAACAGGCCACCAGCAACCCACCCCCTGCAGATGGAGAACCACCCCGCAAACGGTCCCTGAGATCCAGGAACAAGACAGAGAACATTGCCAAGACCCCCGCCAGGAAATAAGACCTCCCTGAATGTCACCCTTCTGTCCCACTATGTCACCCTGTTCATCCTTTAACTGCCATTGATCCATTTCCTATGCCCCTTTGGACAATGTACCTGCGAAACAAATAGACAGGACTCTGCCATGGACATACCTCCACCATCACTGCAGCCCATTTTACAACCCCCTCCACTTATTTGCACATGAATAAACACACTTTAATCACAAAACAATCTGGAGTCAGTCTGTGCTTTCACAAATGTGTAATTGCAATATCTATGGAATATAGCAATGTCAATTTACTTGTTCACATACCAATGTAACACAGCTGTAGGCCATGAGTAAACATAGCAGAGGGCACAAAGTGGTATCCAGATCTGTGAAATGGAAAGTCAAAGTGACAAGCCAGTGTCCATACACTGAGTGAAAATGACAGACTTATGCTAGCTTTAACAATAGTATGAGATTTGGGAAGCAGTGACATCTTCTTACCTGTGTCTCACTGGAAGTATTGCATGATGATGTTTCGGTTGTCGATATCCTCTTCTTCTGCCTCCTCTTCTTCACTGTTCACAGGCTCCACAGCTGCCACAAGACCACCATCTGGCCCATCCGTCGCAAAGCCAGGTTGTGCAGCATACAGCAGGCCACGATTATCTGGTACACCTTCTTCGGTGAATAGTATAGGGAACCACCTGTCAGATGGAGGCACCTGAATCTGGCCTTCAGGAGGACGAAGGTGCGTTCTGTTAGACACACACTAACCCTTAGGGACAACCCCATACCCAGACACCTATGTCAACTGTATTGGGACCTTGGCCTCACCTATTAGCCACACACAGTGCCTCAGGAGTTGCCCCATCACATAAGGGATGCTGCTATTCCTCAAAATGTAAGCGTCATGCACCGAGCCAGGATACTTGGCATTCACATGGGAGATCTACTGGTCTGCCAAACACACCATCTGCACATTCATCGAATGGTAGCTTTTCCGGTTTCTGTGCACCTGTTCATTCCTGCGGGGTGGGACAAATGCCAATTGTGTACCATTAATGGCACCATTGATATTGGGGATATGTCCCAGGGCATAGAAGTCACCTTTCACTGTGGGCAAATCCTCCACCTGCGGGAAAACGATGTCGCTGCGCATGTGTTTCAGCAGGGCAGACAACACTCTGGACAACACGTTAGAGTACATTGGCTGGGACATCCCTGATGCCATGGCCACTGTTATTTGAAAAAGACCCACTGGCCAGGAAATGGAGTACAGACAGGACCTGCACTAGAGGGGGTATCCCTGTGGGATGGCGGATAGCTGACTTCAGGTCTGACTCCAACTGGGCACACAGTCCAGGATTGTTGCACGATCAAGTCTGTATGTGATTATAATGTGTCTCTCTTCCATTGTCGACAGGTCCACCAGGGGTCTGTACACCGGAGGATGCCGCCATCTCATCACCTACCCCAGAAGACGTGCTGTATGGAGAAGGGCGAGCAGAGGTATCACAATGTGTTATTTGCAGAAACGTTAGTTATCCGCAATGTGCTGGTATCTCTCTGTATTCCCAGCCTAGGTAGGTGTGACTCAGTTTTCATCCATCCCATGTGGCCCCCTGAAATGGCGGCTGCCTGACCTGTAAGGTGGGACAAGAGGATATGAGGTAACTGCGCTGGCATTGTACACCGTCGCGGTGGGCGCTCGAAGACCGCGGCGCAATTCAGCACTGGTTAACATTGGGCCCTATGGGTCCCAGGAGCCAATGATGATGTACGCCGGTGGTGACGGTACGCACCGCTGTGGACGTGACCGCCATTTTCTGTCTGTTCACTCACTTGATACCGAACCTTCAACAGGAGAGGACCTGCACTGCAAGTGCTGCTGTGACCTGTGTCTGGAAGCGACGATGGCTACAGTGTCTGGGGAAAGGGCCCCTGCCTTCACTTCGGAGGAGTTGGAGAAACTAGTGGATGGGCTCCTCCCCCAGTGTGCGCAACTGTACGGTCCTCCAGACAAACAGGTGAGTACACTGTGAGCATGCTGCATGGGCAATGCCTGCTTTGAGTGATGTGGATGGAAGATACATGGGGGGGGGCTGGGGCCTGCATGTGCGGATGGTGAGTGTATGTGCGTCAGGGCATGGGTGGGAACTGGTGGGCAATGAGTATGATGGTCCGGACGGGTGAGTAATTTCCTTTCCCCCTGTACCATTCCTCTAGGTTAGTGCCCACCAAAAGAAGGGTATTTGGCGTGCCATCGTCAAGGACGTCCGGACACTCGGGTCTACCACAGACGGAGCACCCACTGTCGTAAAAGATGGGAGGACCTGCGCCGCTGTAGCAAGAAGACGGCGGAGGCCCAGCTGGGGATGGCCTCCCAACGTGGAAGGGGTGCCCGTCGCACCATGACCCCCCTGATGTCCCAGATCCTGGCGGTGGCCTATCCAGAGTTGGATGGGCGCTTGAGGGCATCACAGCAAGCCACAAGGGGGTGAGTACACTCTCATTCAGCTGACTCTGCGCGCATTACGAAGTGTCTGGGTGAAGGAGGTGGGCAGTGGGTTCTCCTAGGCCAGGGCGAACTTGGTAGGCAAGGTCCCTTGTGAGGCAGGCTATGTGGCACCCCAACCCCACTAGTGGTAAGAGCCATCTACACCTAGTCAGGCTCCTGTGACTTCCAGGTGTGCAGCAATTGGGCTTAGGCCTCATACCGGTGTTGCATGCACTGAACATGTTTTTCTTCTGTCTTCCCCTCCCTTTTTGTGGTCTCCCTGTTCTCGTGTGCAATAGCATCATCAGGCACAGGAGCAGTGGCACGGGAGCAGGAGAGAGGTGCAACCCACTTGGCCCTGGAGGGTGAAGCAACGGAGTCTGAAGCCACTAGTGGGACGGAGGGCGAGGGGAGCTCCACGACAGGGACAGAAGCAGACACCAGTGACAGCGACTCCTCCTCTGATGGGAGCTCCCTTGCGGTGGCGGGCACCTCGGTGCCCACTGCATCAACAGGCACAGCCGCCAGCCCCCCTACCAGCCCCGACCTCCCAGCAGCCCCTCAGTGTGTGTCCTGTGCCCGCTCACCCAGGAGGATGGGCATCTCCTTCGCCCCAGGCAACTCAGGCCCTGCCCCAGTCAGCCCTGCTGCCCTCAGTGAGGAGGTTATTGACCTCCTGAGATCCCTCACTGTTGGGCAATCTACCATTTTGAATGCCATCCAGAGTGTTGAGAGGCATTTACAACAAACAAATGCATACCTGGAGGGCATTCATTCTGGGCAGCCGGCCCAACAGAGAGCATTTCAGGCTCTGGCCTCAGCACTGATGGCGGCCATTGTCCCTGTGTCCAGCCTCTCCCCTCCAACTTCCTCCACCCAGACCCAATCCCCTGTACCTCAGCCTATCCCAAGCACACCATCAGACCAGCATGCACACACATCAACACACAAAAGTGGCTCTGGAAAACATAAGCACCCCACATCCCACAGGCACTCACACAAGCACCATCCCCATGCAGACACAGCAACATCCACTGCCTCCACTGTGTCCCCCTCCTCCACGTCTTCCTCCTCCCTCCCTGTCTCGTCTCCACTCACACCTGAATGCACTACATCCTCAGCCACTACCTCCATCACCAGCACGCCCATCACCACACACCGCTCATGTGCAATCACCACCCCACCACCATTCACACATCCCCTGTGTCCTCTCCCAGTGTGTCTGTGAGCTCTCCTCCCAAAGTACACAAACGCAGGCACACTCCCACCCAACAGCCATCCACCTCACAACAGCCTCCGGCCCATGCACCTTCACCCAAATTCAGCAGACGTACACCTCTTACAACCACTCTTCCCCCACTTCCAAACCCCCTCCATCTTCCCATCCCAGTGTGTCTAAAAAAAGTTTCCTGGCAACCCTTGACCTCTTCCCTTCACCTCCCCCCCTCCGTCCTTCCCCTAGGGCCAGGCTTTCCAGGTCCCAGCCCAGCACCTCAGCCACCAAATCCCCAGGCACAGTGGTGCGAGCAACTACGGGGTCATCATGTGAGCCTCCCATCAGGGCTGCCAGTGTGCCACGTAGCGAGGGCAAGGACATTCCGCCACCTTCCAAGGTGAAAAAGGTGCCCACATCTGGGAGGGAGAAGCCGCACCTACCAGCTCAGCGAAAACAAAAGGGGATAGTGGCAAGACAACTGCAGCACTATCAAAGGTGGGGAAGGGACAAAAGCAGAAGAGCAGGTCAGGACAGGGCATGTGGCACCGACTGAGGGACCACTGTCTCACTTTCTGTCCACGACCACACCAACCTGTACGGCAGCGAACACCGCAAGCTACCCCACCACCACAACCGCCACCTGCCCCGCCACCTGCACTGCCACCTGCACAGCCACCGGCACAGCCAGCAGCACGTCTACAGCCTCAGCGACAGTCCCCAGTGGGCAGCTGTCCGAGGCTGCAGGAGACGTCCTGCTGCATCCCTCAGCAGGTGCTGACCCATGCACCACTGCCAGCACCGCCGCCACAGACACCGCCGTAAGCACCACCACCTGCCCCGCGACGTGCTTGAACAGTGGCACCACCACTGACATAGTTACCATCCCCAGTGGTCAGTCATCCAAGGCTGGAGAAGACTTCCTGGGCCCTGGCCAGCAGCATGACTTCCATCACTGTTTGCACCTGCAGGTGGAAGGCTAAGCTGCAGCAGTGTGGGGTATGTCGCTGCCTCCATGGTGTATCATGCTACCTGTACCTCGACAATCTCGTTGCACACACACCCAGGTGAGGGAATTGTACCGGCCACACTGCACGTGGAGCACTCTGGGCACCATGCCCCCTCCAGAACCAGTGGAGAGATACATCCACTACCTCAGTCCTTGGCAGGATGAAGCACACTGGGCACCAGGCTCCCTCCAGAACCAGTGGAAAATGACATTGACTACCTCAGTCCTTGGCAGGATGAAGCACTCTCGGCACCAGGCCCCCTCCAGAACCAGTGGAGAATGACATCCACTACCTCAGTCCTTGGCAGGATGAAGCACTCTGGGCACCATGCCCCCTCCAGAACCAGTGGAGAATGACATCCACTACCTCAGTCCTTGGCAGGATGAAGCACTCTGGGCACCAAGCCCCCTCCAGAACCAGTGGAGAGATACATCCACTACCTCAGTCCTTGGCAGGATGAAGCACTCTGGGCACCAGGCCCCCTCCAGAACCAATGGAGAGATACATTCACTTGAGAGACTGTGGCTTTGCTCTTCCCAGGATAAGGCAGTGGGCAAACCACTCACTGGAGAGACTTGAGAGACTGTAGATTTGCACTCCCCAGGATAAAGCAGTGGGCAAACCACCTACTGGAGAGACTTGAGAGACTGTGGCTTTGCACTCCCCAGGATACAGCAATGGGCATGGAGCCCCCTCGTGCAGCAGTGGCGTCGTGCGTTCATCTGGCTGAAGTGCCCCCACCTCCTCCCCCTGAGGTGCCTGTATATTTTTGATCTGATGCCCCAGCAGTGTTCTCTCCGTTTCCAGTCAGGTATCTTGTGTGGGCTTCGCCCATGCATTTTTGGACCAGTGGTCCACAGACAATGATTGGTACACTATCCGGACTTGTGTAGTTGGTGTACATATTTGTAAATACTGAATTTTGATTTTTGACTATCAGATTTTTCATGATGTGAGTGAGGGTGGGGGTGGGGGTATTGCGTGTTGCGTGTGTGTGTCACTCTTTTTTCCCTCCCCCCTCTCCTGTGTTGTAGGCGCAGTACTCACCGTGGTCGTCGACGGCGTCTGTCCTGCTCCTTAATCCTTCGAAAACAGTGAGAATCCAGTTATTTCACAAAATTACCTCAGTAGCGTCAGAATAAAGCTGTATGGGCGTGTGTGCGTCAAAAAAGGCCAGCAATGCATCGCTTTCTCACCCGCAAGCGAAAACTGGTGTAGTTTCTCCTCCAGTCGGGTCGGCGTGCATCATTCCTTCTTTCCCGCAAGAGGGTGATGCGTCGATCCGGAATGGTACCTCAGGTCTGGGCAGGCTTTGCGTTGATGATCTGCACCCAGCGATGTTGCGTCGAAAATCCAGTCACACGGTATCACGAAACCGCGCTGCATGGGATTTGCGTCATTAGCAGCCTGGTAGCGAAAGTTGCGCATTGTTGCTTCAGCTGCATTGCATCAATCTTCCTGCCTCGTTGCAAGTGAAGCATTGAATTCAGCCACGAAGCTGGTGGCGTGATATTTATCAGACGTGTCACGGAAGGTGCATCAAAAATATTCCCCCATGGTGGTCTGTGTGTGGATTTTCAGTTCTTATCTGCCAACTTCATCTTTCAAGGGTTCAGAAACTGGATAGGGGACCTCTTGGAAGGGCAGCAGTCTCAGCAGAGAGTTCAGGTGCTGGCAGGGGAATTCTTTTATAACCCTGACACTTTAACAAACGGAGGAAAGTGCAGTTCAAGCCCTTGGAGATTCTTCTCAAGCAGAAATGCACAACAAGGTCCAGTCTTTGTCCCCTATCACAGGCAGAAACAGCAACTGCAGGATAGCCCAACAAAGCACAGCCACAGGCAGGGGCAGCACTTCTCCTCAGCCCTTCAGCTCTTCCCCATGGCAAAGGTTCCTCTTGATTCCAGAAGTGATCTGATTTTCAGGGGGTTTGAGTCCTCTTCTTATACTCCTTTCCGCCTTTGAAGTAGTCCTACTTCAAAGAGAAGTCTCTGTTGTTTGCAAAATCCTGCCTTGCCCAGGCCAGGCCCCAGACACACACTAGGGGGTTGGAGACTGCATTATGTGAGGGCAGGCACAGCCCTTTCAGGTGTAAGTGACCACTCCCCCCTTCCTCCCAGCACAGATGGCTCACCAGGATATACAGGCTACACCCCAGCTCCCTTTGTGTCACTGTCTAGCGAGAGGTGCAAACCGCCCAAGTGTTAAATTTACCCAGACAGGGAATCCACAAACAGGCAGAGTCACAGAATGGTTTAAGCAAGAAAATGCCTACTTTCTAAAAGTGGCATTTTCAAACACACAATCTAAAAAACAACTTCACTAAAAGTTGTATTTTTAAATTGTGAGTCCAGAATCCTTAAACTCCACATGCCTTTCTGCTCCCAAACAGAATCTGCTCTCTCCTAATATTTAAAGGCAACCCCCATGTTAACCTATGAGAGGGATAGGGCTTGCAACAGTGAAAAACAAATTTGGCAGTATTTCACTGTTAGGGCATGTAAAACACATAAGTACATGTCCCACCTTTATCTGCACCCAGCCAATGGGGATACCTAGGGCCTACGTTATGGGTCCCTTACATGTATAAAAAGGGAGGGTTTAGGTCTGGCAAGTGGCTACGTCGAATTGGAAGTTTAAAACTGCACACAGACACTGCAGGGGCAGGTCTGAGCCATGTTTACAGGGCTACTTATGTGAGTGGCACAACCAGTGCAGCAGGACCACTAGTAGCATTTGATTTACAGGCCCCAGGCACCTTTAGTGCACTGGACTAGTGGCTTACTAGTAAATCAAATATGCCAATCATGAAAAGTCAATTACACATACATTTTACATAGGAGCACCTGCACTTTAACACTGGATAGCAATGGTAAAGTGCCTAGAGCAAAAACAGCAAAAACAGAGTCCAGCATACATCAACAACCGTGGAAACAGAGGCGAAAAGTTAGGGGCGTCCGCGCCAAGGATGCCAAGTCTAACAACTGGAAAGAAGCCCAGGAAGAGACAAGCTCAGGTAGAAAAGGATACATGAAAAGTCCATCTCCGACAGTGACTCTAGTGACAACACTTTGGAGAACGTTTTGTCTCCCACACAGCCACCCTATGTTGTTGTTCAGCCCACTGGCAGTGGCCGTACACTAGTGTATTGTGGTGCTCCACAATATTACCAGTGCTACTGTGCCTTTTGATTCTACTGTGACTCAGACAAGAGGACTTTTTCTGACAACCCCATTGGGAATGTTCCCATACCAACAGTTACTATTGTTTCTATCCCTACTGCTCCAGTCGAACCTGTTCCAGGAGTGATGACCACTGTTAGAACAGCCCAGATTATGACCACTCCAGCGTCAACTTTCCCCGATAAATGCGGCCCGATACATATAGTTGCGAGAACTTCATCTAGAGTACTCACTGTAACTACTATCCCATACGACCCATAATTCACAGGTAGCCTTATGGAACCCTAACCTTAACCCGTTCAGTGGAGGTGTAGGTTCCTGACAAACTGTAGCATTTATTACCCTAATTGTTCAAGGTGCTGCAGTATTCCCGAATCTAGGAGCTATACCTAGAACACTTGGGGAGATCCCAGACAGTGGAGACACAGAGGAGATCGAAGAGGACCCAATGAAGTGCCTACACTTAAGACCCCTATGTGTCTCCAGACTGGTTGTAGAAGAGGACAAGCTCATTGAGAGGAAGTTGATTTAAAATATATATGTACAGTGAAAATAAGCTTATATATCTGAGCAACAAGATCAGTCATTTGCGCAAGTAAATGATAAATGGATGAAGTTGTCAAATTAATATAACATTGAAGTCTCCAAAGGTCTTGGCTTCAGAGGAGCTTCAGACTATATGTGGATGAAGAGACAATTGTGACTATGAGAACGTCTGGGATGAAAAACTAGTGGCCAGTATGCAAAGGTGAGGTCATTTAGATAAACTAAGTGACAGACAGGCTAGAAAAAGGGAGAAAAGGAAGAAAAAGAAAGAGGATGGAGGAACAATAAAGATACCTCTAGCACCCCAGGTAGTATAGACTTTCCTTGCGAGGGAGGCACATAGAGGGGGATATGTGCATATGCACTAGAGTTGAGGTGATCTTTTTGCATTTACAAATTAGTTCCCAAAACTGAGGAAGCATCCCAACTTGTGGTACACTCAAGTTGTCCAATTTGTGAAAATCTCAAATGTTTTGTGGGAAGACTTGATTAACTTTTTCAACACTGTGGTTCCTTTTAATTTGCGGGCTGAATGTAAAGTGTTGGTATAGTGGGCCATTGTAAGCCCCCAGTTATAATGATGCAGAAGTAGGACCAAGTGATAAACTTCTTGAATGGAAAAGTCCCTGAAAAGGTGATTGATCGATTGAAAATTATTCAGACTACTCAGAAGACTAAGGAGTATGTACATGGTTACTATGAGCATTTATTGCAGGTGTTTAGACACAACAGCTGCGCCAATAACCAGGAAGGGGGCGGCATGAGCAATTTTGCTTCACAGTTTGGTCTTGGGTTACACCCAGAGATTAGCCTACATATTCAACAGAATGTGATTTTTGACAAAGTAAACTATAGGATGAGATACTTCGATATGAGAAGTGTTACAGTGAGGAGTAGGTAATGGAAGAGAAAAGGTTTAAACAGACGTTAATGGTAGCCCAGACTAAGCTCTACAGAAGGGATTTCAGAACAGCCCCTATGTGAGGAATGGTAGAGGACGCAAGGTGTTGGAAAACTTGTTGGAGGACAGATGACGTAGAGGTGAAATGGTGTTCCACAAGATAAAGGTCACAGTGCTCTGATTAATCTGAGAACTGAGGTAGAAGTGGTGGCGTTGAATCAGTCCAACCCATGTGATTATTCGTAACAAGTTGGGCAATTGGAAGCATCAATTAAACCCTAATCGAGTCTGTGTCAACGGGCAAATGCAAAATGTTAACTCCATGCAGATGCAAAATGTACTGATGCAGAGACTCCAGAACTCTAACATGCCACAAGCCACAATGATACAGGTTTCCCAAGCCCCAGTGGCATCCCTGAATATGGGAACCCGAGGTTTAATGTGCACCAGGTTCCTAGAGTTAATCAGTATCCTTTTGAGAACCAAGTTTCTTTTCATCAGTTCCCAGTCCTTGATGCTTCTGAGGGCTACAGTTATGATCAATCACAATTACGTCGCCTCATGGGGAGGAAGATTGCGTTGGAGCAGTCTTTAAGTGTACTGCCATTTGATAAAGTTTGTTTTGACCAATGACTTTGTGTTTCACCACTGCGCATATTAGTTGCTCAATGTTCACCAGTAGCACATGGTATGTTTTGTTCAGTTTAGCCGCCTATGGGCTTTGACATTGCATTAGCCATTACTTTCTGTATTCAGTTTAGCTGCCTATGGGCTTTGACATTGCATTAGCCATTACATTCTGTATTCTGCCTATTGGCTTTGACATGCTGTATCCAGTCTAGCCGCCTATTGGCTTTGACATTGCATTCCTATTGGCTTTGACATGATGTATTCAGTTTAGCTGCCTATTGACTTTGACATGCTATTAGATATCCTGCCTATTGGCTTTGACATGATATTATATATTGCATTTTATATTCAGCTTAACTGCCTATTGGCTTTGACATGATATTATACATTGCATTTTGTATTCAGCTCAGCTGCCTATTGGCTTTGACATGATATTATACATTGCATTTTGTATTCAGCTCAGCTGCCTATGGGCTTTGACATGATATTATACATTGCATTTTGTATTCAGCTCAGGTGCCTATTGGCTTTGACATGACACTAGACATTGCATTTGATATTTAGGTTAGCTGCCTATTGCCTTTAACGTGGAGTTAGACATTGCAGTTGAGAATCCAAGCTGTATTTTTCCAAGCTGTGTTTTTGCACAAGAGAACCAAGATGTTTTTCTCACAGTAGACTAGACATGATAAGAGAGAGTACATGGGTGTTGTGTTTTCTTCGCTTGAGCTTGGGAACAGGAGTAGTCTTGGAGACCTGGCCAGTCTCCAAAAGGCTTGCTCAGTTTCCCAGGTCTGAGAGGAGGGGGCACACCTTTGTAACGAATGACACAGGCTGCAGAGATTCAGATTCGAATCTGCCGGACCTCGTGCTGGAGCTTGGCGCCAGCTGCCAGCAATCCCGTGTGGGTAGATGAATCTCTTTCTCGCGGCTGACAGGGGTCATCAGCTTGCAGACCTTAGAAAGATGAAGCTGTAGATAGTTTCCCACACGGTGAAGTATTTGTTTTGCTTTGCATTCAATATCTTATAAATATAACCTGCTGTGTATATTGCAAACTGATATATTTTGTTTGATTAACGCGGACTTGAAAGCTACTAATTCGTCATACATAAAAATTGGGGTTGGGGAAGAATTAACAACAATAAAAGTCTTCTTTGACCTCAGAAGTGCATTTCTGGTGTGTTATGTTAGTGCTTAGAAACTAGCTAAGAGGAAAGCACTACAATTGGTACCAGAAGGCGTGGGGTGTCGGTCATTAAGAGGTGATTAAGAGGGTGTTGACGAGTTGATAGATTTCTAAGTGCACACTTTAAAAGTGTAATTGTTTTTTTGTTGTTTGGAGAATTACAGAAATTGTATTTTTTGGAGAATCACAGTAGCACGGCAGACCATGTCTGGGAATGCATGTGTTGATAAACTGCCTGATGGTGCTAAGAAAAACTGTGAGTTTTTTTTTTTGGGAGAATCACAGTAGCACGGCAGACCATGTCTGAGAATGCATGTGTTGATAAACTGCCTGATGGTGCTAAGAAAAACTGTGAATTGTTTTCTGTTTGGGGAATTACAGAAGAAAATGCATGTGTAGCTAAAATGCCTGATAATGCTTTGAGAAATAATTTCTGTTGTACATATGTAGAAAACGTGTGTTTTGGAAGTAATGATGACAGAAAGGTCTGGATACCTTTATCTGCTTACAGAGAAATGCAGGAGAAATGTAGGAAGTTGGAACATGAAAATAGGAATTTACGTGAGCAAATTAGCCAGGATACAATAATTCAAAATAATGCTGAAAGTTATAAAAATGAAGAATCTTTCTTGTCCCATTCCAGTAATGAAGGGGTTAAGACAGCTCCGAGCTGCACTGAGTTTTCGTGTGAGCCAGGGTTTTTGGCAGCCAAAATGCATTCCTTAACTGATAACACGGACGAGAGAGCTCAGAATGTGATTTACGAGTTACCGTTGCAAAATGCACAAGTAAAACGAAAGATTTTAGAGAAAGAGACACCGAGTTTCATTAGCTTGTTTGATTTTTGGAAAAAGAATAGCCCTCATTTGAGTGAAATCCTAACACTTTTGTATATGGTCACTGTGAAAAATTATATGCAGCTGCGCGCTTGTGATTTGGCAAATTAAATAATGCAGACTTTTGGTATTTTCCCCGTGCAAGAGGAAAATACTTATGTACATGTAAATCAAGAACAAGGAAAGAAAATAGTGCCCCTAGCTAGAATCATACAATGGATCTGGTACTTGCAAGACAGGGCTAGAGTACCACAGGTAAAAGAGTTACCAATGAAGTTGTGTGCACCATTTGAATTCGTGTCCACTGAAGATAAAAAGCATGTTTGTTTTACTAATGATTCATTGACTGAAATGTTGTTTTCTGGCACAGGAGAAGGAATGGAGTTGTATAATGTGTGTCAGATTTTAAAGCAAGAGCTACGTGAGATGTGTCATTTTTACGCTGATTTTTGGTCCATTGCTAATGTTTTAGCACCTAACTGGTTCAATTACCTTGCAGATGTTAATGAGAAAAATTCAGAGAGAGAAGTGTTCACCCAGAATTCTGCCTTAGTGGGGATGGCTAAGTGGGTGCCCCAGAAATGTGAACAGCTGAGAGAAAAAGCCACTTACAGGTGGGCAGAGATGAGAGAGATGCACATTCCCCTAGATTTGATAAAAACTGTGCAGTACGCACAAAAGCAATCTGTCATGCAAGCAGTCACAGAGCAGTTGGGGAGAGGAAAGTTACCAGGACAGAAATGGCAAATTGATCAGGTTTTAGGGAGAGTGATTGCTGCAGATTACCAAGGAAAAATCGAAATTATGCTGATACCTAGAAAAGAATCTGATTCATTCATACAAATTGGAGACAGAATGGCCCAAATTGACAAAAGTGCAGTGAATGGAGGTTTGGTAAAGAATGAGACTGCCCCAGCCCTTCTGACAGTGAAAGAAAAGGGAAGCTGTGGTGCAGCAGATAAAAACCTCAGTGCTGATATGTGGGCTGAAGCCCCAAGTGATCCTCCAAAACCTGCAGAAATTATAACAAAGGGCCCCAAAAACGTCCTGCTGATTATAAAACAGGGAAAGAAAGAGGAAGGGTGCAGTTTAAATGAAAAATGTTATTTGCAAGAAAAGTCATACTTGTTTCTTTTGCAGATCCTACCACGTTTCGCCACTGTCCCTGAGTGTGCTGTGTGGTCCCCCTTCCGGTGTGTGCGTGTGGGGTCGGGGAAGGGACCGAATCCCCAACCTGAACCTGGCTGAGTAAAATGCCACCACCATGGATCCATTTTGCGCAAACTGCGCCTTCAGTTCAAGTTCAACTTGTTTGATTGCATTCTTCCACTGGAACTAAGCTGTGTTTTTTTTTTTTTTCCCTTCTCGTATGGAACTCTGACTTTTGCTTACCTTCCAGCAAACCTTTCAGGTGGACCGTGCACCTTTACATGAGCAGAACTCATGCTACATCAAATTGCTAACACTGTTGAATTAGAGACTCATTCAGAGTACAAATTGCTCAGTCTTTTCTGTAGAGATGTATCTGATGTGAAAGGTTATGAAATCAATGTGTTAATCCACTTCTATTGCTTTACAGGGATTGCTTTGATCATTCAAATGTGACTTGCTGATAATGTTTTGTTTTTTTGTGTGTTTTTGTTTGAAACAGGAGATATGTGAAACAAAAATTCATTGGTCAAAGGGCGGAATGTACTGCCATTTGATAAAGTTTGTTTTGACCAATGACTTTGTGTTTCACCACTGCGCATATTAGTTGCTCAATGTTCACCAGTAGCACATGGTATGTTTTGTTCAGTTTAGCCGCCTATGGGCTTTGACATTGCATTAGCCATTACTTTCTGTATTCAGTTTAGCCGCCTATGGGCTTTGACATTGCATTAGCCATTACATTCTGTATTCTGCCTATTGGCTTTGACATGCTGTATCCAGTCTAGCCGCCTATTGGCTTTGACATTGCATTCCTATTGGCTTTGACATGATGTATTCAGTTTAGCTGCCTATTGACTTTGACATGCTATTAGATATCCTGCCTATTGGCTTTGACATGATATTATATATTGCATTTTATATTCAGCTTAACTGCCTATTGGCTTTGACATGATATTATACATTGCATTTTGTATTCAGCTCAGCTGCCTATTGGCTTTGACATGATATTATACATTGCATTTTGTATTCAGCTCAGCTGCCTATGGGCTTTGACATGATATTATACATTGCATTTTGTATTCAGCTCAGCTGCCTATTGGCTTTGACATGACACTAGACATTGCATTTGATATTTAGGTTAGCTGCCTATTGCCTTTAACGTGGAGTTAGACATTGCAGTTGAGAATCGAAGCTGTATTTTTCCAAGCTGTGTTTTTGCACAAGAGAACCAAGATGTTTTTCTCACAGTAGACTAGACATGATAAGAGAGAGTACATGGGTGTTGTGTTTTCTTCGCTTGAGCTTGGGAACAGGAGTAGTCTTGGAGACCTGGCCAGTCTCCAAAAGGCTTGCTCAGTTTCCCAGGTCTGAGAGGAGGGGGCACACCTTTGTAACGAATGACACAGGCTGCAGAGATTCAGATTCGAATCTGCCAGACCTCGTGCTGGAGCTTGGCGCCAGCTGCCAGCAATCCCGTGTGGGTAGATGAATCTCTTTCTCGCGGCTGACAGGGGTCATCAGCTTGCAGACCTTAGAAAGATGAAGCTGTAGATAGTTTCCCACACGGTGAAGTATTTGTTTTGCTTTGCATTCAATATCTTATAAATATAACCTGCTGTGTATATTGCAAACTGATATATTTTGTTTGATTAACGCGGACTTGAAAGCTACTAATTCGTCATACATAAAAATTGGGGTTGGGGAAGAATTAACAACAATAAAAGTCTTCTTTGACCTCAGAAGTGCATTTCTGGTGTGTTATGTTAGTGCTTAGAAACTAGCTAAGAGGAAAGCACTACATGAAGTTAGACCAGAGTGGGTCATTCTTAGTAGGTGAGATGAATGGCCAACAAGGGTCCTTTTTGATCGGCATTGGTGCTACTCATTCACTGTTAGAACAGCAGAAGTTCCAACCTAACTCTCTTGAGAAAACAAATCCAAGTTGTAAGTATCACAAACAAACAGATTTCAAACCTGGTGTCAGAAAGGGCCGTGGTCTGCATAGGCAAAGTTCGAAGAAGGCCACCAATTTGTGATATGTGATTCAAGTGCAGTCAAAGGTATTGCGCTAGGTAAACGTGTGGAACCTGTCCAGATTACTGTTAAACCCAGTGTTGAATATCCCCAAATGTCAAAGTATAATCACACCCTAGAAACTATAGCTGAGATTGCTCCAGTGATTGAGTCCATGATACAACACTGGAGATATTGAAATAGATCATGGGGAGTCCCTGTAACTCTCCATTTATAGGCCTGTAAAAACTGAGCAACAAGTCCGACAGTGTGCAAGACCTGCAAAAGAATAATAACATTGTTGTTTCATGTTGTCCTGTGGACCGAATCCTGCTGTGATATTGTTTTAGATACCTGATGAAGCTGAATGGTTCACACTGCAGCTGTTGATTTGTGCCAAGTGTTTGGTTCCATCCCACCACACCTAGCAAGTGTATTTCTCTATCCGTTTAAGTTCAAAAATAGAATTTTGGCATGATCCTGAGTTCCCCAAGGGGATCTGGAAAGCCATTCAATCTTTAACCAGAGTTTAAAAAAGAATATGGGGACTCTGAAATTGTTGTATATCTCAGTCCTCAAACACTGTATTGACAATATGTTCATACAGTCGATGTTGCAAGAAGCACGCAATCAAGGAACCACTGCCCTTTTGAATCATTTGATGGATATGGACACAGTGCAATATTTACTTAGCTGCACCATTGTCAGAAACAAGTACTGTATTTGGGACATCACATTAAGAAAGGGGCAAGGAAGATGCTATATGAGAGAACCTCTGCCATTCTGAAAATGAACCTGTAAAAGCGGAGTCTAGAAATGTTCTTCAAGCGTCTTTATTTAAGAAAAGAAACTTCTTCTTCCATTCAAAGGGGCACAGAGTGAACAGAGACGATAACTGCTGATTGGAGAACATGGAACTCCCTGACATCATAATCATACACTGTCATGGAGTTCCACGCTACCTCAGAGGTAGAAACCACTACATCACCACAATTCTCCCCTCTTAAAACAAGAAATTGAATTACACAAATTCAAAAATCAATATACTTTACATTATAAAACTAAAAACTACTACCATAAAAACTAGGAAAATGTACATATAAGAGATATAACCATTATAAGGAAGCTGCATTCTAATTCAAATAAATTTAAAATAGTATTACACTTAATGCACAACAAAAGCTTGGAATTTGTTTGGTTTAAAATATACTCTCGTACTTCTTCTACATTTATTTATTTCATATTCATCTAACTCTTTCATCATTTTCTTAGCAGATTGATTATTACTGAGTTGTGCACGCACTCCAGGATCTAACGAAATGCATGAAGTGCTCCACCAACTACCATCAGACAATTTCACAGCATTTTTATGTATATCACAAATTTGTTGTGAATCCCTAAACTTGTATATACCTTTTCTAACCAAAACAGTGTTCTTCACTCTCACCCAATCACCCACCTTTAACCTATCACTTTTACAGTGACCACCACTCAACTTTCCTCTGCTCATATTATCATAATTGTTTTTCACCTCTTGCCAAATTTCTCTCAAATTACTCCCTTCATGAAATGATTTTACTACCCAAAAGGGAGACAAGTCAGTGGATGCTACCCTCCCTCTCATAAGTTCAAAGGACTTTTGCCAGTACCAACGTGCAGTGTGGTTCGATAAGACCAAATAAGTTCATTAATAGCTTGCTCTACGGACATAATATTTGTCAACACCAGGACAGTGCGCACTCTACGGGCATCTAGAATGCAAAAAAACTTATTAATACTGTACATTTGCAATGTATTGCTGCAGACATTCAGAGTGTGTTAGGGTGTGGTCCCTTTCCAGGGCCTTCTAGAGACTTTCCCTGCAACATGCCTGGGCGTAGTTCTAGGCTGGGCCAAGACTCTATAAAAGAGAGTCAGCCCAACTTCCAGTGCTCACTATTCAGAGGTCCCGGTGCAGAGCAGCAGCTTCTTCCTGAGCTCCTGTCCCGGCGGCCTATTTGGATTTTCCAGTCTTCTGCCCTCATCTCTTATTGGTGATCACTGTTTCCAGGCGGTAAGACGGTGTCTGGACATTTTCCAACACCGTAATTGAGAATTTTCATATTCTTGATTTTAATTCTTAAATGAATAACAGATTACTTGTGCGCTGCCATTTTTTGGAATTTGTATGGTGGTTTGCAAATAGGGAGGACGCGCAATTTATTCCATAAAGATTTGACTTCGTTATTACATTGTTGTTCATTGCGCGCTGATATTTCTTGACATTTACATGGTGGCTCACTTCTCGTGTGTAATTCATGCTGTTCATTGTGCGCTACCATTTTCTGGCATTTACATGGTGGCATTCGAATCGGCAACACGCGTGATTCTTTCCTTGAGTGTTTTTTCATGTTATTCATTCTGCGCTACCATTTCTTGGCATTTGCAGGGTGGCATTTGAATCGACAAGACGCACAATTTTTTTCCTGAGTGCTTTTCATGTTGTTCATTGTGCGCTACCATTTCCTGGCCTTTGTATGGTGGCATTTGAATCGGCAAGACGCGCAATTCTTTCCTCGTGTATAAATAATGTAAATTACTGTGCGCAACCATTCTAAGACATTTTCTTGGTAGCATTTCAAGTTGACACGTCGCATGATTTATTCCTTGAATCTACGTTGTGTGATTTCATGGTGCACAATCCTTTACGGTGTTTAATACTCATATAAAAATCTGCAATGTGGGCAGTTCACTTTCCAATGTTTTTTCTGAGATGAACACAACAATACCAGAGTTCTAGATGTAATGCTGTGTGTTCCTGATATGTATTCCTAAAAGGAGATTCATATGGTTGTTTAGAAATTGCTCAGAGTGTTTCCTGATTCTCATGCTAAAGAAAGTACTTGAAGCTGAAAGTCCTATTTAACTTTTCCTGTTTCCCCCTCAGGTATTCGGTCATCTAAAGCCTAGTCAGTTTTAGGACTATTCTAGGGTTGTTCATGTTTTTTCGGAAAAGATGAAGCTTAGAGTTGTAGCATGGTAATGATTTCATGAGATATAATTTTGATGTTGTGTTTTAACCTTTTGCTTCCTACAGGTCTCCTTCCCAGCTGTTCCCTACTTGGACTCTCTTAGACTCTGTGATAAATCTAATCAGAGTATTGGAGCTGTCTTGTGGTGGAAGTGTTGGGAACGTGCACAGACCCAGAGGATCTGGTGACTCTGACAATATTCCTGTATATGGCCTGAATACAATCTCCCAGAACACAATTAAAGCGTTCTACCATTCCATTACTTTGTGGATGATAAAGAGGAGTCCTTATATGTTTAATGCCACATCTGACAAGAAACTGAAGCATTTCTGCTGAAACAAATTGAACTCCATTGTCCGTCAATAAACTCATTCCCCCCTTGTGATAACATCTTACACACCTTGGGCTTATTTATACTCCGTCTGCGCCGAATGTGCGTCAAAAAGTTTGACGCGCATTCGGCGCAAAACTTCCCCATATTTATATTGTGACGCCTGAGCCCGTGGACGTCAAAATCATATGCAAGGTAGGCGTTCCCATCAAAAAAATGACTTAAAGGGCCGTGCGTCGTATTTATGCTTCTGGGCAAAAATGGCGCACGGCCGGGAGGCGGAGTCGAAAAATGACGCACAGCCCGATTTGCGTCAAAAATTAACGCCAGGGCAGGCATTAAAATGGGGCAAACACACCTGTATTTAATCAGAACACACAGAAGCAACAGCAGAGCAGCAAAAGGGAGATATGGAGGTGCTACTCATCCAGAGTACACGCAGACGCAGAGCCCAGCAACAACAACAGCAGCTACCACAACACCAGCATGGACCCCAAAGGCAGCGCAGAAGGCAGGAGAGAATATTCCGCACCAGAACAAACATTCATGGCCTCAGGGAACATGACATCATTCAGAGGTACAGGTTGAACTGGCAGGCCATTCAGCAGCTGCTGTGCAACATAGAACCACAGTTGGCACCCACCTTGCTGACACCCCACACCATCCCAGCAGAAACCAAGCTGCTAGCTGTACTTCACATGTTGGGAAGTGGCTCTTTCCAAACAACTGGTGCCCTGGTTGCCAGAATATCACAGCCATCATTTTCTGCCTTCCTGCCCAAAGTACTGGATGCCATCATTGGACTCACACCCCGCCACATCTGCTTCCCAAACACACTGCAGAAGCAGCAGGAGACAAAACAGTGGTTTTAACTCATTAGTGGCTTCCCACACGTCCTTGGTGCCATTGACTACACACATGTATGCCTTGTGCCACCTGCTGCAACTGAACACCTCTACCGTAACAGGACACGCACACATTCCATCAATGTGCAGGCCATTGTCGATCACCAAGGATTGATCACCAACATCGTGACAAAATATCCTGGGTGCGTCCATGACTCATTCATCTTCCGTCACTCTACCAACAATCAACACTTCCAGGATGGACGATATGGCAATGGACTACTTGTTGGTAAGTACAGAAACCTACTTATATACACACTGCACAGCAACCCTCTAGGACAAACAACACATACAACACGACAGCAACATGTGGACAGGGACACACTGAGGTCGTGACATTGCTAGCCATGTTTCATAGGTCTGCATTGAACCTGTCACACATCTGAAATTAGTGTACAGTCTAATGTAAAGACGTCAATGATCACAACGTTTGGAGAGGTTTGGCTAATTGTCACCTTGCAAAATGTAAGCATCTCACTGATGTTTAAATTAATCCATTGCATAAGTCTAAAGGTAGGGATGTCCAGGGTACATAGATGCTAACGTGTTACCACCACTGTCAAAATGAATCTGTGTATGGAACTATCATCTCACCTCCAGTGAAGACACAGGGACACCTGTATCACAAGTCACAATGCTAGGGAGTGCACACTGTACTGCAAATCCCAAAACATACTGCTGACAACCGCCAAGGAAACAACCCAGTGCAGATGGTACATCCTACAAGCCTAGGAAGGAACACAGTAACACAAAAGAGTCACAGACAACACAAGAGAACTACTGCCATGCAAGGTGATAATAATGGGGTAAGCTACATCAACATGATCCCATTCATTGTCTTTTTCAGCTGATCAGGGGTATGGGATCCGCCCACGGGTAATGACACCATTTGGCAACCGAAGCACTGCAGCAGAGCGTGCCTACAATGACGCACATAGGAGGACACGCAGCATAGTCGAGAGGACCTTCAGCATCCTTAAGTCGAGATTCAGGTGCCTCAACATCACTGGTGGAAGCCTCCTATATTCCCCAGAAATGGTCTGTAAGATCATTCTAACATGTGCCATCCTGCACAACATTTGCATACGAAGGAACATTCCCCTCTTAGAACCAGAGCCACACATGCCTGAAGAGGATGAAGAGGAGGATGCTGGCCTGCAACATGAGGGGGAACAACAAAACACTGCTGCTGGATTGCGTAGGCACCAACATATTGTGAACAATTTCTTTTAAAAGAACTCACCATCACCACTGTATTAACTAATGTAAATAAACACCGATAATAATCACCATATCATGGTCTGGCTAATCATTTTTGCTCACCTTTATCTCTAACTATCAGAATAATAGTGTAGCCTCATGGAGCATTGCTGATATACCGATCATGACACAGAAATTTACTGAGCAATTGTGATGTGTATCATACAACAGTCACATGCACACACACATTGTAAATGACGTATATCCTGTACATTTCACCTTTGAAGGCCAATAGCAGAGGAACACACCTATTTCACACATACATGTTGGCAACATGGTTCATTGCAGCATGTGGCACACAACTAAGACACCATCAGTCAATAAGGGAAAAAAATGCCTCCTACATGACGCAGTGGATGTGCTATTGCATTGGTAACAGGAATGTATGACCAGACCCTTGACAGCAGTAAGTCCAACTGCACCGTTCTTTGCAAGGACTATCTGTGACTTGAGTTCCATAGAAGCAGAACATAGAGAGCACAAGTGCACACATGACATTCCATGTACATATCAGCCCATTTCCGATCTCCTGACACACCCATGCTCCTGGTCTCAACCCACCTGTCTGAAGAGGTCCCTGGAATGGTAATATGTGTACCCCGATATCCCCTCCTCTACACACACAGACTAACAATAGTTATCCTGTGTGCTACACCCTTTCCTATGTTATGCCATTGTCATAGTACATCTGACTGCATGGACGTCATGTCAATTAATACACTGGCTTGTAGTTTCTAAGCCCTGGTATCACTTGTAGATTGCTTCCTGTGTGAAAGGTACTGTTGGCCATTTGATTTTGAATCTCACATACAGGACTTGTGAGAAACTGATGCAGCCCACACCGGTGATCACCTCCATGCACACCACCCATTTGAACATGCACTGCCCCTGCTGATAATTGGACCAGCATAGAAGTTGCCATTTTGTCAAATACACCGTTATGCATTGCTAGTAATTAAGCCTTGTAATACAGCCCTTGGGTTCATGTGTCACCTTAAAAAACACAGGACAAACACAGTTTTCCATGTCAACTGTCTTGTTCTTCCTCCGACCAGTCTTAGTCAGACCACTGAGTATGTACCTTGTGAAATTGCTGGATCCAGATTGACCCTGCATCCTGTCAGCCTGACTGGCACCTGTCTGTGCGTTACCCTAAAGGTTCCTTGTGGCTACATATGTACCACACTTGCGTTACCAAACCTCAAATTCATCAGAGGGTATTTTGTCATGACCTTCCTCAATGCATACCCAAATACATTGTATAGCATCATCTGCTTTTTAATTGTACCATATTAGTAAAATTGTCTTTGAATACCAAAATCATGGCCCATCCCTTGTCTGGGTCTCATGTAGGCATGAACGACAAAGTGTGACAGTGTACTATGGCTGTATGCAGGGACTGGGTATGGTGCCTCCAGCAGAACCAGCTACCTCTGATAATGTGCATGAAAAGTCCACACATGTTAGGACCCTGACAGTTCACACGCTGAATCACATTGTTCACAACATATTGATGGCCTGTGTGTGGTGTATAGCTGCTACATTAATCAACACAGAGGCTATGATGTTTGCAGATTCAGTGGGAAGTTTACAGGCCAACCTGTGTACAAATGTTGTAACGATACCTGCCGGAACATGACTCCTGAGATATGACCTCACTCAGCACACCAGGGTTGCCCTGTTGACAGTCTCATAACACGTCTGCAGTGACAGGGTTGGACCATCCCCATGTAGGTTCTCATATCCTCATCGACTTTACTCAGATTTATCTCCGAAGGTTACTCAGTAGATACAGAAATAGCTGCCACTGACTCATGATGAGACCTGGACGTAACTGTGACAACATACACCCCTAAAAATATACGGGATCAACATTGGACCACACACATGAACCAGACACCTTTGTGCAATTGATCACTGGAAATATGTGGCCATGTGCTGCCTCGTCTGCTGGTCCACCACTGCCACTGGAGAGTTGTGGCTCAGTCATATGACCACAACTGTGGCGTCATATTACATTTGTGGTTCACCTCTGGCTGTCTGTGCCAATAACATGGTACCCACTTAGTCTGTACATGTGCCTGACTCACGGTGGGTTCACCAACAAGTGCCTAGGAAGCAGTTACCAAATTTCTAGGACATGGGATGGGCAAGTTGTGGACCATTGACATGAACAAGCGTCTGCCATCTATCCGGTGCATGCTTTGTCATTTGTGGTGTCTACGTTACCCAAAATCTTGGAAGTGCACACAACAGATGTTGCTACATGTATGACTAGCACATGTCCTCTCTCATTTCTGCACTGACTTGCATCTAAGGTTTGGACACATTGACCTCACATTCATACAAGCATATTTGCAATGATGCATCTTGTGATGCACACACACTGGCCCGACAACTACATTAGTAGGCAATGCACACACATTGAACCATAGGCATTGAGGTATCGTACTTATGTGCGTCACCTTGCTATCCTCTCCTGATGCCAAACATGCCCAATTTGTGCAATACATATATGTAGGCCACACAAATGTCCATCTAGTGCATCAGCCAAGCGTGAGAATCCTGTTAAGGAAGTAGCGGATCATGGTCCGCAGCAGTATGATGTCTCACATGTGACCATACACCGTCAACACCAAAGTGGGTGCAATCAGCCTATCTCAGTTGTGTCACAAATGTAACATTACATTAAAATGGCAAAATTACCCAAAGCCAGTTACTGCCCTGAAATTTTGACGCATACGCGTAAAAAAATGACACTTATGTCCAAAAAACGACGCATAATGCCCTGAAAATTGGTTAAGTGTTAAGACTATTTCCAAATATACTGTATGGATGCGGCCTAATTTTTACTCCTGTGCGTTGAAAAAAATGATGCACATACTGAATGCGTCAAAAATTATGATGCATAACGATAAAAACGGTGGCCATTTTATGCAGGACGTGATGTAATAGGATATCCTGTTTACAGATTATGTACAGTGGCAGTACTTTCACTTTCACTTTGCAGTCTGTGATTCTTCTAGACTGTGTGGCTGTGTTCTGAGTTTTGTCCAGTGAAATTGTGCTTTTGTCTCCTGTGTACTCCATTACTTGTTAGTTTGTAATCTAAAATTGTTGTTGTATACTGTCTGAGTGTTTATTGTCTATTATTGTCCAGTATTGTATTGTCTTTGTTGTTTGTGGGAGTCTCTTGTGGGTAGTGCTAGATTGGGGATAGTTGGGCTATTTTAGTTGTTAAGTTAACTTTTTTGTCATTCTACTTTCCCCCTTTTCTCCTTTGTTCTTCTTTTTCCCCTATTCCCCTTTTTCGGTGCTAAGATGTTGGGTAGGCCACGTCTTGGCAAGATGGGTGAGGAGGAGCTTGGGGGGTTTATATGGCTGGTATGCCATTTCCTCCCACTTACGATTGAGGCGGGAGGCGGGTGATACAGGGGTATCACACGAGGTGCATCGAATCTGGTGGGGAAAGGTCCTGCATCACTTGCAGCGTGTGTATCGAAGCCAGAGGAATGACCACCAGCTGAAGCACCGCTGGGCTGACCTCATCTCCAGGGAGCAAGATCTGCTGGACCACTTGGGAATAGTGATTGGTGGCCCTGTTGGTGAGTACAACTCATGTAAATGTGCATGATTAAAAGCACTGTAGTGACATCAGATGATTTGTACAATATCTGTCGGCTATGTTGTTGAGTGTGTGGAATGCTTCGGAAACATACAGGGTCATTTATGGACTACGTTAAGGACCACAATTGCTAACTGTCAGGAAGCAAGTGCTCTGCAAACTTACTGAATACTTTTGCTTAATGTAAGTTGGTGCCGCCTTTGTGTCAGACAGCAACACAAATTAGGAGCCAATCATGTCTATATAGGTCACATTTGCCTGTGAAGTATAGATTTTCCAAAATATTACCGACCTTTGTTGACGCAACAGCTGGACTGACTTTAGAAACACTACATGATGCAGAAAATAAGTGCAGGTTTCACGTCAATTGATGATAGCAATGTGGCCCAGACATATGTCTCATGTGTTTCTGGTGAGTGTGTAAGAAAAGCGTTCACAGAAGTTCTATGAATGTTAGGAATCATTGTGGTCATTCATCATTTTGGATACATGTCAGATCAGGATTTGGAAACATAGGGAAAAAGTGCAAGGTGCCTCAGCTAACATCTTACACTGGTATTTGGTGTGTGGTGTTCCACCTATCATTTAGGGATGGCAGGCCAAGTGTATGCACATGGGTTCATATCTCTATGGTTGGTGCAAATCATCATAGCTGGGCCACATCAAATGAAGAAACTGTAACAACATGAGGGCTTACAAATGTCCCTGCCCCTCTGTACATTATACCTATGTGTCATACATTTGCCATGGCCACACTAGCTGTTACACTGGTAATGCACTCCTCAAGTAAACAGGCTTTGGATGTCTCTCTTGGATGCACATGATGAGACAAATACATGCCAGTATTACATCTGCTCAATAATGAAGGAGCACCACATGATGGTTAGGGCCACTGCATGTGTGCAGATATGTGTGTAATTGTCACAGGAGACCCATGCTATGTACATGTTTGGCGTGCTATATTGGATGCAGTATCATCATGTCTGAGTGGCCTTACTAACTCATGTAATCTTACACATAGTTTTTGTCTTTGGAATTGTTGGTCAGTGCACAGATTTTGAGCACATTTCTTCCTTCCATGCCTTACAGGTGGACCCGCACCCTACAGTGTGGGCGAGGTGGCTTCATTCGAGGACCCCAACAACTCCAGTAAGTGTTGATATGTCTGTTATGTGTTGTGTTTGCTGGTGATGTTTGATGGACTCCTGTGTGTTGAACACATAGCAAGGTGTGATGCGCTGGCCCATCATTTGTCTTGTTCCATGAGTGGGATTTCATTATCTCAGCATTTTGGAGTTTTCCTATGCTTATCCTATTGTCTTATCTAGGGATTCTAGGTCATTCCTGTAGGCCCCGCAATGTGAATTGGGGTGAGTCATGTGGATAACACTTGTATCAACAAGAGTCGCACTGGACCTAATCTCAGATTTAGTCTGCATATCAGACCCACATTCTCCCAGAATGGGGCTGCAAAATGCTTACCCACAGACTTCTGCTTCCCTATTCCCTAATGTATTTATGAAACTGTAGGTTGAACTTCCTAGCAGCATGTAGCTCCACATGTAGTGCTACAAGTATGTGGCACTTGAGTGCAATGGCCTAGGTGTGCATGTAAATCATGGCCAGGGGTGTTCTTGCAACTCTGTGTCTGTTGTAAATCATGTCTTACTGGAAGTATATGATGTGGACAAAGGTCTGCATTGCCAGACATGTGTGGCGCTGGGATTGGTCAAGGGTTTGCTGTCTCCTATTTGTAGATACACCTTACCTGTGGTGTGTGTGTTGAGCCAAACACATGTCCAGCTTTCCTAAGCTTCCTGGGTGTCCATGTTGTTTGAAATTGTTAGTTGTTTCTCCACCCCCCACCCTCAAACACAGGCATGTGTTTGCGAATAGTATACCTAGGACTGATGATACAAGTATGTTACACAGACATGTAAATCAGTGAATCTTTGGTCGGAACCTAGTACACACACTCAGGTATAGCACATGAGTACTATACTAGCAAGTCCATTTACAACTTGCAGATCATGTGGCCCTAGATTTCCATCGCGTACACTGACATTTGTAGCCCTGGCATTGGTGGAGGATGTGCTGCATGATTGTTAGCTGACAACTGGCAGAACTCTGATGGCAAAATCATGCAGGTTGTTACCCATCTTGTAGGGTTTGGATGTGCTATGTGTGATACGACCGTTGTAGGCTGGCCTGCCATGTACTTCCTCAGGGACATTCAATGATCTGTATGATGATATGAGCTGTTACAAGTACAGTAGATGTACTGTCTAATTTACTTCTTGTGCCATTTCACACAATGCAGTTCCTAATGTAATTTTTTGCCTTTGTCTTCACAGCTGCTAACATGACACCCATCCAGGTCCGTGAGTTCTAGAGGCGGGCAATGCGTTACCAGCATATCCTGCTGGTAGAGTCAGGATACAGACGGATGGCCTGAAGATACAGGACTGAACGTCCCTCCAGAGCCTGGAGGGCTTTCCCACAGGGTGGCCCTACTTTGCCCACCACAGCCACCAACAGCACAACCACCACTTCCACCCAGGTGGCACCACCCACAGTTGGGACTGCTGTCCCAACAACTTCTGCAAGTGCTCCAGGCCCTAGCAGTGGACCACCTCCAGGGCAGCCCACAGGCATTGACAGACAATACACGGCCACACACGTCCTCAGCTGGTACCCAGACTGCTCCAGCTGCAGCAATTGACCCTGCTGCTTTTGTGGACATGCAGTGCAAAATGGACTGTGTTCTCCGGAAAATTAGTCACCTGAGCCGGGATGTTCGCCATATGAACAGCCGTGTGTGGTCCATTAAGCGGACCTTCCGGAGGTCCAACCTCTAGACTTTGATGATGGACATGATTCCCTCCCTTCCCCCCTCTTTCCTTGTTCTTATACTTAGTGGGCTTAGGGGGCTTAGTGTTATGTTAGTATAGGCTGTTAGTTTAGTTAGTGTTAGTGGGTGGGGGTCCTGATTATTTAAATTTTTTATTTTTGAGTGTGTGGGTGGGTGGGGGGCTATGTTGGGGTTCTTGTGTGTTTACAAAAAAAAAATAACAAAACAATTAACAAATTAAACAAAAAAAAAATATATATATATATTTGTTTAGTAATGGATAGTATGTGTTTAGTTTAGTATCGGTTGTCCTCCATGTGTCCCGTCTCATAAGGGGGGGTTGATGTTTAGAACGTTTTGTTACATGTGATAAGTAAGTTTAGCTTAGGTTAGTTAGGGACAGTTGTGGGTAATGAGTAGTTAGGGTAGATTAGGGTAGGTAAGACTTTTCCCCGAATTTCCTCTTCTGTTATTAACGTTTAATAAATATGTAGTCAACCCCTTACAGTATGTGTAAAATGCTTGTTGATCAGGGCTTGGCATAAGTGTACATGAATTTTGTTCTATTACATTTGTGTCCTAAGCTACAAACAAATCCCAACTGAGCTGTAAGATTGGCAGCTACCCCAGAGCTACCTTGCATAGATTCCACCATTCATTGCAATCACCAACCACAGTTACTATGGATCCCAATGTCTTTTTTTCATTACGTATGTTTTGAAAGTCACAAACAGTGCTTCCAGATTTGGTATTGGGGACACTGTTTTATGTCTGACTGCAGTGTGATGTTCAAGGAAACTCTTATTAGCTGAGTAGCCGTAAGCACTCTTGTAGTATCGTGTTCATGACTCACAGACATCATTTGTGACACTGTTCAGCATGATTACTTATTTGGATGTTAACTCAGACACCTTCATTCATGCAGTTTGTTGACTGTTTGCTTAGATTTGTGGGCACTGTTATATGTGTTAGTATTGCATGGTGGCAACATTTTGCTGCCACTTTTTGATGGCTTAGATATCCCTTTGAGGAAGCATTATTCTGTCCAACACAGCATGATGGTGTATGGTTTCTCTTTTCATCAGATATTACCCTCAGGAAGGGCAGAGTATGGTGCAATACAGGCCACTGTGCATAGTTATCAGACTACATAATTTCAGGACAGTTGTATTGACAAGCTATGTAATTTGACAGGAGGCACATTTCAGTTATCCTCTGCACAGTTGATGTGTCACATTACACAGAGACAAAGTGGTTGTGCAAGTGCTATTTATTGAAAAGTGCTGTAGTGCTATATGTACATTGTCCATGATTGTGAATCCATTATAGTGACATCTTCCATTGTGATCCTATACAAGTGGTAAAGGAAAATGCATTTGACATGCTGGGGTGATGTGTCAGACAGTGCAGAAGGACAGGATTTGCCAATGAGTAAGTGAGAGACAATCACTGGGCAGGATGACAAGATAAACAGTGGTTTGCAGAACAGTCATTGAGTAGAGTTGTTGTAAGACTGGCATGTTACAAAACGCAGGACCTTGGTAATAGTTGGCCATGAGGCTGGGACTAGTGCTTCTGGGTACTTTTCTGTGTGAGGGTAATCTGTTCCACGTCTTCATCTTCTGATGTATGTGTTGCCTCCTCTGTCCTTGGTGGTGGTGGTTGTGAAGGGGCAACACACACCTCAGTGTTAGAAGACGTGGAGTCAGACATCCCGGTCACTGATACCTGTGAAGGTCTTAAGGGCAGTACTGCTGCAAGGAGGATCTGCTGATTCTTAAGAATAGCAGCCACATCACGATGGTAGGCAGCCCAGTCGGCCCTGAGGAAGTCATGATTGCATTCGTGCATGCAGTGGAAGGTTTAGGGTGCGAGGTGTTGTGGTAACTCCCTTACTGCAGTGGTGAATTCCTTTACAGTTTGTTGTAGTCTTTGCAGGATGGATGTTAGCACTTGCATGGCTGCTGCCTGATCTGCAGATGACATCATGCACGAACGCACCCCCTCTAGGCTGGCTGCCGTAGTTTGCATCCCCACCCACACCTCCTTGGCCGGCTCCCGCTGTACTCTGACTACAGTTCATTCAAAGCTGGTGCCTGTGTCGTCTGAGTCCTCAGCTGTATTGGAGCTGGCAGGTCTTACAATTGGTGTTGTGGGTGGATCCTCTGTGATGGCTGCTTGTTCTGAGCTCCTTCTTGTGACAGAAGGTGGGGTCTAGAGGGTTCCAAGGACATTTTGGAGGGTCTGGTGGCTGATGTTTGTCAGCTCGTCATGCATGTCACCAAGGTATTCCTGGACAGGCATATCCACAGGAGATCCATCGTCCTCTGCAATGAAATAGGGTACAATTAGTGTGTCCGTGTTGTGGCATTAGTGATGTGACATGCCTGCCTTGTGATGTTTTCACATTGTGATCTTGTTTCCTATTCATTGCTCCAGTCTTTGAGATGGGCATTCTCCCAGGCCTATGGCCCACCTGCATGTCACATGTATTGTGGTAAGTTATTAGACTTGTCGGCATCATCTCCTCTGGTGTTGTTTTAGGCAAAATAGTGAATTGACACCTTCTTGTCCTACTCAACCCTCTGTCTACATCCATTCTAATGGTGAGGCCTTTCACTGGCTGTGGGTGTTCTGATGGCACTAGCAGCACACTTAACAATCTGGACCTGCCCCAGTCTCTGATCTTTCACATCCACTTATATGTAGTTGACATGTAGCATATCCTATGCATAGCATTGTTATGGCATGATATGGATGTTAGCATTGGTAATGTGTACAGCTGATGTTGGAGAATGTGTGGAGATTGGATTGCCCTGTTAGTCGTAGCAGTGTCCTATTTCCTCCTTTGACTGTGCAGCTGTATTTCAGTGACCAGTTACACGTGTCCTCCCCCTCAATGCTGTTGTCTGAGCAGTATGACATTTGGGATGTTGCGTTGTGACCCAGGGACAGGATGGACCCTGACATATGCACCATGGGTGTGTCCTTAGTGCTGTGTAGCTCCTACTGTTGATGACATTGGCTGATGTTTGCGGCAACCATGGGCATTCACAATTGCAAGGACTGGAGCATTTGTCTTGTTTCACAGGATTGTTAAAGTTGTCATCCTCAACCCACTAATTTAGATGTGTATGATCCATGGGGACGTTACTGCCATTGGCTACTTGAGCTGCACACAGAGCGGAGGTGGTAGTTGCAACTGTTGTCACTGTTACATTCCAGTTGTCGGTATGGCTAGAGGTTGTTAATTGGGCCCTAGTTAATGTAGGGGGTATAGTGGCTGACGTGTGCCGGGATGTCAGTTTGACGTTGTGCCCTTCCCTCCTGGCGTGGCTTTACCTTTGCTACATCATTGGCATGGCAGCATGCCCCCATGGGACTGTTGTTGGTGTAGTGTTATGGCGTGCCCCAGCTTTTCTCTGTACAGGCCATGCCCTCATGCCATACCCCTTTACCCATGCCACTCCATGCATATGATGACTTCCATGCATTTTGTGGTCGGTATCCCCCCTGCTCACAGTTGACATTAGTGCATTTTAATTCCCCATGCGACTTACCCTGCATGTGTGTTGTCTCCTGGTAGTCTGCACTGTCCCGTCCTTGAATCCCTGTGACTATCTCCTCAGGGATGACGGCTCCAACCATCTCCTCCATGTGGTCCAGGGCCTCCTGGTGTGCTGGACTCCCACCTCCAGTTTGCAGTGCTGCCTTCCTGTTCCTGGCCATCTTTTCCTTGGTCCTGCGCTTGCAGTCATGCCCGCGTTTCTTGCACTTGGTGACTGTTCTACGTACTTCTGCCACACTGTTAATCTTCTCAACAATTTATTGCCATATTGCCTCTCTCCTACTAATTGGCAACTTTGAGCTGAGGAACAGTTGGTGCTGGTGTTCCGTCACCTCTTTAACCAAAAGTTTCTGATCCTCTGCACTGAAACAACACTTTCTTTTCTTCTTAAAACTGTCCTGGGTCTTGTGTGGGTCCTCCTGGCTGGTTCCTGGTCTGTTGTCATCTTCCTGGGGTCTGTACAGGCATATGGGATCCATTTTGTCTCTCCTCTGCTGAAATGGCTGTGTTTGCTGGGAATTTTTACACTATTGCGTAAAAAAACCCAGCAGATCCGGTGTGTGGAGTCGTAAATCTACCCACAGTCATTTCCGCCGCATTTACTTTGTTTTGCTTTACGACTTGACGCTGCGGTGTGCATAAAAAAAAATGACTTACACCTGTGGTTTGCGCCGCCGTGAGTCAAAGTATAAATTTGACGCCCGCACGGCTCACCGAAATGGCGTTACCCTGCGGTAATATTTTTGATGCAAAACTGCGCCGGCGCAGTTTTGCGTCAAAAAGTATAAATATGGACCCTCATCTTTGATGCTGGCCCTGATCTTATCAGCAACTCTGTAAACCTTCTTTTTAATGGTTGGACTGTCCCCTGTGTCCACATCGTGCACTCAAGTTTGTGACCAAAGGGATCTGGAAGAACAGGGAGACAAACTGACCCAATACCTGGCGACAGAATCTCTGCCATTCTGAAGTCAGGGAGGAGTAGAGGTTCCCTCCCTCTACAGACCCATCTTTCTCTCCAGCAGAAAGGAGGTCAGGAAGAGGCTTGCTCTCTTCCTCCACCCCATCATCTCTTGCTAGGAGCAAGGACAATTCAGTCCGCTCAAAGTGTGGTTTGAGACGGTTCACATGCAGGACCCTTAAGGAGTTCCTGGAAGTCCGCAAGTCCACCAATTAGGTGACTTCACTCTTGTGCTCCACTTCCCCAATGGCCCAGTCCACTTGTCATGGAGTGCCCTGGGATTCGCTGGTGCCATTACCCATACTTTTAGACCAGGCTGAAACACGACCAGAGTGGCATTCTGGTCATTTTACCATTTCATGTCTGCATGGATCGCTTCCAGGTTCTCTTGTGCAAGAGCTCTGAAGCGGGCAGTCTGGTTTCTGAATGCCAGCATGTAGCTAAATACATCCTGGGGAGGTTTACTGGGGGCTTTCTCTAAGCCTTCCTTCATCATACTAAAGGTCCCCTAAAAGGGTGGCCATACAGTAACTCAAAAGAACTAAATCCAAGCCCTTTTTGAGGCACCTCCCTGTAGCAAACAGTAGGCATGGCAAGAGGACGTCCCACTTCCGCCTCAAGTGCACTGTCAGGCCCATGATCATATCTTTCAAGGTGCAGTTGAACCTTTCAACCACACCATTGCTTTGGGGGTGGTAAGGAGTGATGAACTTATACGTTATCCTCACTCCTGCCACAGAGACTTCATATAAGTAGATATGAAGTTGGAACCCCTATCAGATACCACTACCTTGGGGAAAACGATGCGGGTAAAAACCCCCATCAATGCATGACCCACCAGAGGGAAAGTGATTGACCTCAGAGGATTGGCTTCTGGGTACCGGGTGGCACGGTCCACCAAGTCCAGGGTGAACCTGTTGCCCATGGCTGTCTTGGGATCCAGAGGCCCCACAATGTCAATACCGACCCATTCTAAGGGGGTACTAACCACAGGAAAAGGTTGGAGGGGAGACATACATTTCCCTCCACTCTTGCCACTTGCCTGACAAGTCTGGCAAGACCTGCAATGAGCATCTGAGTGCCTGCGCATTAGGGGCTAGTAAAAGTGGGTGAGAAACTGTTCAAAGGTCTTGTCCTGCCCCAAATGTCCAGCTAAAGGCACATCATGAGCCAGACACAGTAGGAAGGCTCTGAAGCACTGGGGTACCACAAGCACACGGGCTGACCCAGGTTCAGCAATCTTAGGCTCACTATACAGGAGGCCTTCCTCCCAATAAATCAGGTGAGATCCTAGCTCCTTGCCAGCCCTCTGGTTTGCAGCCTGCTGGCGCAAACCCAATAGAGTAGGGCATATCTTCTGCGCCTCACAGAACGCTTCCCTGGTGGGTCCCCCCTCCTGCTGCCACTGTGACAGCTAAGGCCCCCCCCCCTAGTTCAGCCAACTGTTCCCCTGTAGGCCATAGGGCGTCACCCTCAGACTCCACCTCCTCCCAGACCGTGGGAACTTCTGGGTCCGGTTTCCCACATCCCTGCCCTTCCTCTTTTTGGCAGTCCCCTGGGACACTGTTTCAGGCTCCAGGGGCTCGTGACCACCCAGACGGGTTGCCATTGACCTGGTGGATATGCATACCCACCTAAGCAGACACAACGTCTCCAAGTGTGACCTGTGTTCCACCTCCTTCCAAGGAGAATCCTCCAGGTCATTGACAAGCAAACAATCCACAGGCATGGTTGGACTCACAGCTATCTTCAAGGAACCTGAGTCCCCCATTCAAAGGGAACCTGCGTCACTCTGCACAGGAGCTCTGAGTTGTCCACTGCAATCACTTGGTGAAGTACATGGGGATCTATCTGCTCTTCAGACACCAGGTGACTCCTCACTGTAGTTACACTGGCTCCTGTGTCTCTCAGAGCCTCCATCCTCTGTCCATTAAAGGTCACCCACTGCTTGTACTTTTTAGTGTTCTCAGGCACTAGGGTCCTCTGGACCATCTCTCTCTCCCCTAGTGAGACAAGGGTCATCTCAGCTGGCTTCCACCCACCTGTGACCAACTCCTACCCAAGCACTACACTAGCCAAACCCTGGGACTGGGTACCAGTAGGTGCCCGTGTACTCTTGGGGCATTTGGGGTCCCATTCACATGACGCAACTGGTGACATGCATAACACTTACGCGGGAGACCCCCTTCCGCAGGTTTTCCTTTGGAGAACCATGGTTTCTTTTCACTGGGGGGCTGGGAATCCT
Source organism: Pleurodeles waltl (assembly GCF_031143425.1). Taxonomy (NCBI): domain Eukaryota; kingdom Metazoa; phylum Chordata; class Amphibia; order Caudata; family Salamandridae; genus Pleurodeles; species Pleurodeles waltl. Next base: position 1,125,951,288 of record NC_090445.1, on the reverse strand, counting down.
TACCTTGGGAACTAGGCTGGGGCCCTCTATAGAACTCCCCCTGTATACTCTTACCCTCTCCTTTCTTCTGAGAGGCACCCTGCCCACCCTTGGCATGGTCTCCCCCATACCACTTCTGGATACTGGTGCTCTCCCAGCGGTCTCCTTCCTACGCAAGCTTCCTGGGGTCAGTCAGCTTGCTGTCAATTAGTTGCTGATGCAGCTCTGGAAAACATAAACCGTACAAGTGCCCCAAGCAATCAAATTGTAAAATCCCTCATACGTTGTCACCTTACTGCCCTTCACCCAACCATCTAGTGACCAGCAAAAAGAATCAACACACTCCAACCATGTTTGGGATTCCTTCTTCTTATAGGACCTAAACTTATCCTTATTATGCTCAGGTTTGAGACCATATCTTGTGTGTAAGGCATCCTTCATGATAGAGTAGGTGAGCCCCTGAGGATCCCCTAAGGATATCAGAGTATCCCTCCCCTCTACCTCAAAGTGCTTCCACAGACCCACCCCCTAATGAACTTCAGGGACCCGATTCATATGGCGAGCAGACTCATAGCCCCTGAACCACAGGACTATATCATCCTCCCTTTTTGTAATCACTCAAAAGGTCTTTAGGAATGTGCAACCTCCTCTCAGGCTGAATTGTGATATTGCTGCCACCATCCCTACTGGACTGGCTCCTCTGATCCAGGTGCTTCAAGCTAAGCTCCTGAGCCAGCAGTATCTCCTTTTTTCTGTATGGCCATCCTCCTTTCTTCCATCTCCATTGGCATCCTAAAGTTTTGCTACTCCAGCTGGTGAGCCCTCTCTGTCTGTCTGTCCTGTAACTCTTCAGGAGTCAGACCCTTGGATCCCATTGATTCTACCAATGTTAGAAATGGGGTCTTTGGTTGACAGTCAGGTTACTCCCCGTCCACGTAAGGACCCTCACTGTAGTCAGCATGAAGGAGAATCACCCTCAGCTAACCCCTGCTTACCCCTTTGGTAGCTTGACACAAGCAGGCAGGCCTAACTACAGAAGCAATGTGTAAAGTATTTGTACCAACACATACAGTAACTCAGTGAAAACACTTCAAAACAACACAACAAAGGTTTAGAAAAATAGGTAATATTTATTTAAATAAAACAAGACCAAAACGACAAAAATCCAACATACACAAGTCAAGTTATGAATTTTCAAAAGAACAAAAGTCTGAATCCTTAGAAACAATGAGAATGCTGTTACTTCACGAAAGTACCCGGGTAGCATCAAAAGAAATCCGCACGGGCAAGTGTGCGTCAAAAAAGACCAGCGATTCGTCAATTTCTCACGCGCAAGCGAGAGCGTGTGTCGTTTCTCCTCTGGTTCGGTTGGCATGCATCAATTCTTCTTTCCCGCAAGAGGGCGATGCGTCGATCCGGACGGGCAGACTTTGCGTTGGTGTTCTGAGCCCAGCGATGTTGCATTGAAAATCCGGTCGCACGGTATCACAAAACTGTGCTGCGTGGGATTTCCGTTGTTATCAGCCTGGTAGCAAGAGTTGTGTGTCGTTGCTCCAGCCGCATTGCATCACTCTTCCTGCCTTGATGCAGGTAGAGCATTGATTACAGCCGCGAAGCCGGCGGTGTGTTGTTTATCAGACGTGTCACGGAAGGTGCGTCAAAAATATCCCCGCATGGCGGTCTGTATGTGGATTTTCAGTTCTTGTCTGCCAACTTCACCTTTCAAGGGCCTAGGACCTGGATAGGGCACCACTTGGCAGGGCAGGAGTCTTAGCAGAGAGTCCAGGTGCTGGCAGGGGATGTCTTTTATGACCCTGAAAGTTTAACAACAGGAGGAAAGCTCAGTTCAAGCCCTTGAAGATTCTTCTTAAACAGAGATGCACAACAAAGTCCAGTCTTTGTCCCCTTTCACAGGCAGAAGCAGCAACTGCAGGATAGCCCAACAAAGCACAGTCACAGGCAGGGGCAGCACTTCTCCTCAGCTCTTCAGCTCTTGTCCTTGGCAGAGGCTCCTCTTGATTCCAGAAGTGATCTGATTTTCAGGGATTTTGAGTCCTCTTCTTATACTCCTTTCTGCCTTTGAAGTAGGCCTACTTCAAAGAAAATATAAGTTTCTGTTGTTTGCAAGATCCTGCCTTGCCCAGGCCAGGCCCCAGACACACACCAGGTGCTTGGAGTCTGCATTGTGTGAGGGCAGGCACAGCCCTTTCAGGTGTAAGTGACCACTCCCCCCTCCCTCCCAGCACAGATGGCTCACAGGGATATGCAGGCTACACCCCAGCTCCCTTTGTGTCACTGTCTAGAGAGTGGTGCAAATCGCCCAAGTGTTAAACTGACCCAGACAGGGAATCCACAAACAGGCAGAGTCACAGAATGGTTTAAGCAAGAAAATGCCTACTTTCTAAAAGTGGCATTTTCAAACACACAATTCAAAACCCAACTTCACTAAAAGTTATATTTTTAAATTGCGATTCCAGAATCCCCATACTCCACATGCCTTTCTGCTCCCAAACAGAATCTGCGCTCTCCTAATATTTAAAGGCAGCCCCCATGTTAACCTATGAGAGGTATAGGACTTGCAACAGTGAAAAACAAATTTGGTAGTATTTCACTGTTAGGACATGTAAAACACATAAGTACATGTCCCACCTTTATCTGCACCCAGCCAATGGGGATACCTAGGGCCTACGGTATGGGTCCCTTACATGTATGAAAAGGGAGGTTTTAGGCCTGGCAAGTGGCTACACTTGCCAAGTCGAATTTGCAGTTTAAAACTGCACACAGACACTGCAGTGGCAGGTCTGAGCCATATTTACAGGGCTACTTATGTGAGTGGCACAACCAGTGCAGCAGGCCCCCTAGTATCATTTGATTTACAGGCCCCAGGCACCTCTAGTGCACTGTACTAGGTACTTACTAGTAAATCAAATAGGCCAATCATGAACACATACATTTTACATAGGAGCAGCTGCACTTTAACACTGAATAACAATGGTAAAGTGCCCAGAGCAAAAACAGCAAAAACAGAGTCCAGCGTACATCAACAATCTTGGAAACAGAGGTGAAAAGTGAGGGGCGACCACGCCAAGGATGCCAAGTCTAACAACTGGAAAGAAGCCCAGAAAGAGACAAGCTCAGAGAGAAAAGGATACATGAAAAGTCCATCTCCGACAGTGACTCTAGTGACAACACTTTGGAGAACTTTTTTGTCTTCCGCACAGCCACCCTATGTTGTTGTTCAGCCCACTGGCAGTGGCCGTACACTAGTGAATTGTGGTGCACCACAATATTACCAGTGCTACTGTGCCTTTTGAATCTACTGTGACTCAGACAAGAGGACTTTTTCTGACAAACCCATTGGGAATGTTCCCATACCAACAGTTGCTATTGTTTCTATCCCTACTGCTCAAGTCAAACCTGTTCCAGGAGTGATGACCACTGTTAGAACAGCCCAGACTATGACCACTCCAGCTTCAACATTCTCCGATAAATGTGGCCCAATACATATAGTTGCGAGAACTACATCTAGAGTACTCACAGTAACTACTGCCCCATACGACCCATAATTCACAGGTAGCCTTATGGAACCCTAACCTTAACCCGTTCAGTGGAGGTCTAGGTTCCTGACAAACTGTAGCATTTATGACCCTAATTGTTCAAGGTGCTGCAGTATTCCCGAATCTAGGAGCTATACCTAGAACACTTGGGGAGACTCCAGACAGTGGAGACACAGAGGAGATCGAAGAGGACCCAATGAAGTGCCTACACTTAAGACCCCTATGTGTCTCCAGACTGGTTGTAGAAGAGGACAAGCTCATTGAGAGGAAGTTGATTTAAAATATATATGTACAGTGAAAATAAGCTTATATATCTGAGCAACAAGATTACTCATTTGCGCAAGTAAATGATAAATGGATGAAGTTGTCAAATTAATATAACATTGAAGTCTCCAAGAGTCCATGGCTTCAGAGGAGCTTCAGAATATATGTGGATGAAGAGACAATTGTGACTATGAGAAAGTCTGGGTCAAAAAACTAGTGGTCAGTATGCAAAGGTGAGGTCATTTAGATAAACTAAGTGACAGACAGGCTAGAAAAAGGGAGAAAAGGAAGAAAAAGAAACAAGATGGAGGAACATTAAAGATACCCCTAGCTCCCCCAGGTAGCTAAGACTTTCCTTGTTAGGGAGGTATATAGAGGGGGATACCTGCATATGCCATAAAGTTGAGGTGATCTTTTTGCATTTACAAATTAGTTCCCAAAATTGAGGGAGCATCCCAACTTATGGTACACTCAAGTTGTCCAATTTGTGAAAATCGCAAATGTTTTGTGGGAAGACTTGATTAACTTTTTCAACACTGTGGTTCCTTTTAATTTGGGGGCTGAATGTAAAGTGTTGATATAGTGGGCCAATGTTAAGCCACCAGTTATAATGATGCAGAAGTAGGACCAAGTGATAAACTTCTTGAATGGAAAGGTCCCAGAAAAGGTGATTGATTGATTTAAAATTAACCAGAATACTCAGAAGACTAAGGAGTGTGTACATAGTTATTATGAGCATGTATTGCAGGTGTTTAGACACAATAGCTGCACCAATAACCAGGAAGGGGGCGGCATGAGCAATTTTGTTTCACCGTTTGGTCTTGGGTTACACCCAGAGATTAACCTACATATTCAACAGAATGTGATTTTTGACAAAGTAAACGATAGGATGAGATACTTCGATATGAGAAGTGTTACAGTGAGGAGTAGGTAATGAAAGAGAAAAGGCTCAGACATTAATGGTAGCCCAGACTAAGCTCTACAGAAGGGATTTTAGAACAGCCCCTATGTGAGGAATGGTAGAGGATGCAAGGTGTTGGATAACTAGTTGGAGGACAGATGACGCAGAGGTGAAATGCTGTTCCACAAGATAAAGGTCACAGTGCTCTGATTAATCCGAGAACTGAGGTAGAAGTGGCGGCGTTGAATCAGTCCAACCCATGTGATTATTCGTAACAAGTTGGGCAATTGGAAGCATCGATTAAACCTTAATTGAGTCTGTGTCAAAGGCCAAATGCAAAATGTTAACTCCATGCAGATGCAAAATGTACTGATGCAGAGACTTCAGAACTCTAACGTGCCACAAGCCACAATGATACAGGTTTCCCAAGCCTCAGTGGCATCCCTGAATATGGGAATACAAGGTTTAATGTGCACCAGGTTCCTAGAGTTAATCAGTATCCTTTTGAGAACCAAGTTTCTTTTCATCAGTTCCCAGTCCTTGATGCTTCTGAGGGCTGCAGTTATGATCAATCACAATTACGTTGCCTCAGGGGGAGGAAGATTGCATTGGTGCAGTCTTGAAGGTAGACCAGAGTGGTTCATTTTTAGTAGATGAGATGAATGGCCACCAAGGGTCCTTTTTGATAGGCATTGGTGCTACCCATTCACTGTTAGAACAGCAGAAGTTCCAACCTATCTCTCTTGAGAAAACAAATCCAAGTTGTATGTGTCACAAACAATCAGATTTCAAACCTGGTGTCAGAAAGGGCCCTGGTTTGCATAGGCAAAGTTCGAAGAAGGCCACCAATTTGTGATATGTGATTCAAGTCCAGTCAATTTGATAGGGTACAACCTATTGTGCAAATTAAACTTCACAGTTTACACCAGATGGTGTCTGGTTTCGGACTCATGATAAAGATGCTGATTCTATGTTGGCCAAGCGAAGAAATGCCATTGGCCTGTTCCCCCTTATGGCAATAGACGAAATACCCCATGACTTGAATGACAATGTGAGGCCTGAAGTCTGGGACTTCTCATGCAAAAGTATTGCGCTCAGTAAACGTGTGGAACCTGTCCAGATTACTGTTAAACCAGTGTTGAATATCCCCAAATGTCAAAGTATAATCTCAACCCAGAAACTATAGCTGAGATTGCTCCAGTGATTGAGTCCATGATACAAAACTGGAGATATTGAAATAGATCATGGGGAGTCCCAGTAACTCTCCTATTATGGGACTGTAAAAAATGGGCAAGAAGTTCTGCAGTGTACAAGACCTGCAAAAGAATAATAACATTGTTGTTTCATGTTGTCCTATGGACCGAATCCTGCTGTGATATTGTTTTAGATACCTGATGAAGCTGAATGATTCACACTGCAGCTGTTGATTTGTGCCAAGTGTTCTGTTCCATCACACTATACCTAGAAAGTGTATTTCTCTTTCCGTTTCAGTTAAAAAATAGAATTTTGGCATGATCCTGAGTTCCCCAAGGGTATCTGGAAAGCCATTCAATCTTTAACCAGAGTTCGAAAAAGAATATGGGGACTCTGAATTGTTGTGTAATTCAGTCCTCAAACACTATATTGACAATCTGTTCATACAGTCGATGTTGCAAGAAGCATGCATTCAAGGAACCATTGCCATTTTGAATCATTTGGATGGATATGGACACAATGCATCATGTACTTAGCTGCACTATAGTCAGAAAGAAGTACTGTATTTGGGACATCACATTGAGAAAGGGGCAAGAAAGATGTTATAAGGGAGAAACTCTGCCATCCTGAAAACGAACCTGTAAAAGCGGAGTCCAGTAATGTTCTTCAAGCCTCATTATTTAAGAAAAGAAACGTCTTCTTCCATTCAAAGGGGTGCAGAGTGAACAGAGACGATAACTGCTGATCGGAGAACATGGAACTCCCTGACATCATAAGCACATGATGTCATGGAGTCCGACGCTACCTCAGAGGCAGAAACCACTACATCACCACAATTCTCCCCTCTTAAAACAATAAATTGAATTACACAAATTCAAAACTCAACATACTTAAAATTATAAAACTAATAACTACTACCAAAAAAACTAGGAAATTTACATATAAGAGATATAACCATTTTAAGGAAGCTGCATTCTAATGCAAATACATTTAAAACAGTATTACACTTAATACACAACAAAATCTTGGATTTTTTGGGTTTAAAATATGCCCTCGTACTTCTTCTACATTTCTTTCTTTCATAGTCATCTAACTCTTTCATCATTTTCTTAGCAGATTGATTATTACTCAGTTGTGCACGCACTCCAGGATCTAAAGCAATGCGTGAAGTGCTCCACCATCTACTATCAGACAATTTCACATCATTTTTACGTATATCACAAATTTGTTGTGAATCCTTAAACTTGGATATACCTTTTCTAACCAAAACAGGGTTCTTCACTCTCAATCACCCACCTTTAACCTATCACTTTTACAGTGACCACCACTCAACTTTCATCTGCTCATATTATCAGAATTGTTTTTCGCCTCTTAACAAATTTCTTTCAAATTACTCCCTTCATGAAATGATTTTACTACCAGAATGGGAGACAACTCAGTGGATGCTACCCTCCCTCTCATAAGTTCATAAGGACTTTTGCCAGTAGCAACGTGCGGTGTGGTTCGATAAGACCAAATAAGTTCATATTATTCCGGATGTGGCCTGAATACAATCTCCCAGAACACAATTAAAGAGTTCTACCATTCCATTACTTTGTGGATGATAAAGAGGAGTCATTATATTTTTAATGCCACATCTGACAAGAAACTGAAGCATTTCTGCTGAAACAAATTGAACTCCATTGTACGTCAATATCTGCTCTGGAAACCCTTCACGAATAAAGACTTCCATAAGACATCAAATGTCACTTTGTGTGGTAAGATATCCCACGGGTTCCACTTCAACCCATCTTGATAAATGATCAATTATGACAACAAAACATCTCATGTTAGGTGGTAAAATATGGTAAGGACCGAGAAAATCAATACCAATTTTTGGCCAAGCACGAGCTGGTGTGGAAACAAATGAGTCAGAAACTCCTTCCGTGAGTAAAACTTTGGCACCACTACTACATCTTGTGCAATTTTTAACAAACTCATCGATTTCTCTATCCATACTAGGCCACCAAAAATCAATTCTTAATTTTCTTTTGGTAATAGTAGCACCTAAGTGACCCGAATGAGCCTTAACAATTAAGTCTTTCCTGGTACATTTTGGAGAAATACGCTTATTGCCTCTAACTAACTTATCTCCTTCAATGGATAATTCTTCAGATACTTTCCAAAACGGTTGCAATTCTGTAGACAAATTCTTCTCCTTCGGCCAGCCTGATTTAACCAACCTCATTACTTCACATAGCAACTTGTCCTCCTTAACTAAGTTAATCCATGTTTCTTCACTCATCACAACAGCACTGCCAGTGACAGATGCTACAAAACATTCTTCAATTTCCGTCTCCCAATCTTGTTCTTCCTCATCTGCAATAGGCAATCTGGACAAACAATCTGCTCTACAATTTTTCCCACCAGGAATGTTCTCTAAAAAAATTGAACTCTAACAACTTAGCCAATAGTCTTGATGTACAAGCTGTGAACTGTTTCATTTTCTTACCAGACAAGATTTCTACCAAAGGACGATGATCCATTTTTAAAACAAAATGTCTACCCCATAAAAACTGCTTAAACTTTTCAACGCTCCATACACATGGCAAAAGTTATTTTTCAATTACAGAGTACTTGCGCTCAACCTGCCACAAAGTTCTAGAATCAAACCCTATAATATTCTCACTTCCCTCAATAGACAGCTGAGATAACACTGCATCCAAACCATACTCACAAGCATCCACTGTTACAATCGTGCTCCTCTCTTCAGAAAAGTGCTGTAAAGCCAGAGCTTTAACAATTTCCTGTTTGATCAACTCAAACATCTTATTGCATTCATCTGACCAAAGAAACACAGCATTCTTTTTTAATAGGGGTCTGAAACATTCAGTATTTTTAGCAAAGTCGCTCCAAAATTTGGCATAAAATTCACACAAACCAAGAAATGACAGTAATTGTTCTTTTGTTTCCGGAAGAGGAGTTTCCAGAATACTCTTTACCAAACCTGGTCTTGGTTTTATACCCTGTTCTGATAACACATAACCTAGATACTCAAGTTCTCTAGTTTTGAAAGTACATTTACTCTCACTCAAGGTCACTCCTCTACTTTCTAGCGTACCTAGTCACTTTCCAGAATTTTGTCATGAGCCGTTTTGGTATCAGAGAAAACTAATATATTATCCTGAAACACAACCACATTGGGATTGTCTACGAACACGTCCGACATGAGTTTCTGAAAAACTGCAGCTGCAGATGCTAGGCCAAAAGGTGGTCTGCAAAACTGAAAAGTTCCATCAGGAGTGATAAAAGCTGTTAAGTGTCTGGAATCAACGTCTAGTTCTACTTGATGATAAGCAGACTTTAAGTCAAGCTTTGTGAACCAACTAGAGGACCCTACTTTCGTAATTAAGTCATCAATCCTTCGTAAGGGGAAACTATCCACCCAAATTGCCTTATTGAGACTTCTTAAGTCCACACACATCCTAAGATCTCCTGTTCTTTGCATGGGCAAAACAATGGGAGATAGCCATAAAGTGGCTTTAACCTTCTCGATTATACCTTGCTCACATATATTTTCCAATAGTTTGGATAAATCTGTTCTTATGCTCAAAGGTACATTTCTCAATTTATGTTTAACAGAAACCACATCATGTTTCAGCTTAATTGTGTGTGTGAAATTAGTTATTTTTCCTAGTTGTCCTTGAAATAACTTTTTAAATTTCTGTGACCAAATACATGTTGTTAACGTAGACTTAACAGAATTCGTACTGTTTTTCTCAATGGAAGCAGGTTTGTCTCTTCCAGGTTTGATAATCAATTTAAATTCAGCTTGTTGAATCAAACCCAAAACATTAATACCCCTTTTTGCTACAGAAACTTTTCCCTGATTAAACTCTCCTAGAATACATAAAGATGCCCTGAAATAACCAATCAAATCAATTTTGCTCCCTTCAAAAGCAACAGTAGAGACACTGGAAGGTAACAGAGTTTTGTGAGCCCAAAATTCTTTAAATTCTTTTTGTGACACAATGGTGATACGAGCTCCAGTGTCCACCAACAGTTTGATCACCACTCCTTCTATTGTCACATCAATATCAGGATCCATCACAACTCTGTTCGTTGGTTATGTTGTTTCCTTGACAACTAAGACATAGGGGGTCATTCTGACCCTTGCGGTAAAAGGCAGTTACCGCCGGTCAGAAGACCGCCATAACACCGCCGCGGCCGCGGTAACCCGCCAGGGTCATTCTGACCCACAACTGCCAAACCGCCAAAAACCCGACCTCCACTGAAGGCCGCCACATCAGCGGTCAGCGATAAACTGGAGATGACCAAACCTCCACCGTCACGCCAACAGAAATACGCCCATGCCATTACGACCCACGAATCCACGCCGCGGTCTTTTAACCGCGGTATCCCATTGGCGGTACACACCGCCGCGGTCAAAATACACACACCTTTACAAAACACAGCCACATTGGATAATTCAAAATACACACACCTGATACACATACAAACACCACTCCCACACAATCAATACGATATAAAACACACACCCACATCACCCTCAAACCCCCACAAATCGAAATTCAGAGACAAGGCGCAATACACAGAGAGAGAGCACAGGGAACGCAAACCACAACACACACAGGAACCCAACATCATCCCCCACACTACATCTACGCACAAAACACCACACACCACTACACTCATCACCACAAACACCACCCCACACCTCATCCACACCACCCCATGGCACCCCAAAGACACCCCAGGTTCTCGGACCAAGAACTCAGGGTCATGGTGGAGGAAATAATTAGGGTAGAGCCCCAGCTCTTCGGCACACAGGTGCAGCACACCACAATAGCCAGGAAGGCGGAGCTATGGCAAAGGATCGTCGACAGGGTCAACGCTGTGGGACAGCATCCCAGAAATCGGGGGAAGGTGCGGGCGATGGTGTCAAGACACAACATCGCTGTGCAGAAGACTGGCGGCGGACCCCCACCCACTCCACCCGAATTCACAGCATGGGAGCAAGAGGTCTTGAACATCCTGCATCCCGAGGGCCTCGCTGGAGTAGGCGGAGGAATGGACTCTGGTAAGTCTAATCTCAACTACTCCCCCCCCAACCACCAGCATGCCAACCCCCACCCCCACCCTCACCCCCAACCCCCCAGCACATATCCTCCCTGCTAATGTCTCACCAGCACAACCCACCCAAGCCAACACCAACCCCTGAATGCCAACACAAACCATGGACACCCATCACCTAAGCATGACCACTGCACATACCCATCCCCCCCCCCAAACCACCCTCACAACTCCTCCCACAAGGGAATGCCAGCACTGGGGGTCAAGGGCACCCACAATTCGCACGCCATGGCACACACAGAAGCAATAACCATACTCTTTTACCCCTGCAGGGCCCGAACGCCAACACACCGGCCCGGAGGGTCCAGAAATGTCCATCCCACCCCCAGAACAGGCCCCCAGTGATGACAGCAGCTCTGCGACCTAGAACCTGATGACCAGCCCGGACCATCGGGGACCTCTGGACAGTCGGTTCCCCTCAGGCAGCCACAGGCCACAGCAGACCTACCCCCCTCTGGAAACCCCAGCACAACACCCACCCAGCGGGCCCATGCCTCTGTCTCCAGGACCGGTCAAGCAGCGGTGTGTCTACCACTACAGGGCACCCAGGGCAACCCACCACCCCAACAACAACAGGGACCTGGGGGCAGTGGTAGTGGGCACACCGTCCAGGGGACAGAGGCCCAGGAACAAAGGGGAACTGGGAGGGCTGCTGTGCGACAGAGGGAGGACAGGCCTAGGGAACCCACTGTCCAAGAGGCCCTCACCACCATCATGGGAGCTTACCACCACTCCCAAGAGACGATGGCGACGGTCCTGGCCAGGTTCCAGGAGATCCAGGCCATGCAGGAGGGCCAGTGCATGGGGTTCCGGGAAGAACTGCGCAGCATCAGTTCCGCAATGGGTACAATCGTGGTGGCACTCAACCAGATTGTCACCACATTGCGGGACCATGTGGCCCCCCAAAGGGCCCCTGCCACTAGCATGGAGGAAGAACAGCCCACCACCTCCGCCGGCGCTAGTGGTCAGGAGGCCCCGACACAACAGCAACGGCCCACCCGGACCCCACCCCCTGCAGAACATGAACCACCCCGCAAGAAAGGCCTGAGATCGAGGAAGAAGACAGAGTAGGATGTCAAGGCCCCCACCATGCACGGATCCACCCGGATGTCATCCCACTGTCCCACTTGTTCACCCTGTCCAACCTTGAACTGCCCCTGCTCCACCTTCCACAGGCATATGGACAATGCACCTGTGCGAACGTGAGTCTGGACTCTGCCATGGACATGCCACCACCATCACCCATCACCCTTTTTGAACTATACACCAATTTTTGCACTTCAATAAAGACAATTATTGCACAAAAACCATCTGGAGTCTGCTATTTATTTTTTTAAACCAAATGTATTCGATATAACCAACCAAAAATGTCCAAATACATTGTGATGACAACATACCAGTGTCACACAGCGGTAGTCCATGGGGAAATAAACCAGAGGGCACTCCGTGGGGACCACATCACTGAAATAGGAAGGCAAATTCACAACTAAGTTACCATACATTGGGGTGAAAGGTCAGACAGTAGAGAGCCAGTACTGTTACAGATATAATAAAATGCAGGAGTAGATTCTTACCTGTGTGTTACTGGAAATACTGCAGTATCACTCTGTCCCTGTTGTCTGTGTCGTCCTCTTCGTCTTCCTCCTCTTCACTCTCCGCAGGCTCCACAGCGGCCACAACACCACCATCTGGACCATCCTCCTGCAGGAAAGGCACCTGGCGTCGCAAAGCCAGGTTGTGAAGCATGCAGCAGGCCACGATGATATGACACACCTTCTTTGGTGAGTACATTAGGGATCCACCTGTCACATGCAGGCACCTAAACCTGGCCTTCAGGAGGCCGAAGGTCCGCTCGATCACCCTCCTAGTACGCCCATGGGCCTCGTTGTACCGTTCCTCTGCCCTTGTCCTGGGATTCCTCACTGGGGTCAATAGCCAAGGCAGGTTGGGGTAACCAGAGTCACCAATTAGCCACACACGCTGTCTCTGTAGCTGTTCCATCACATAAGGGATGCTGCTATTTCGCATGACGTACGCGTCATGCACTGACCCTGGGAACTTGGCATTTACATGGGAGATGTACTGGTCAGCCAAACAGACCACCTGGACATTCATGGAATGATAACTTTTTCGGTTCCTGTACACCTGTTCATTGTCTTTTGGGGGGACCAAAGCCACATGGGTAACATCAGTGGCACCAATGATATTGGGAATGTGTCCAAGGGCATAGAAATCACCCTTCACTGTAGGCAAGTCACCCACCTCAGGGAAAATGATGTAGCTCCGCATGTATTTCATCAGGGCAGACAACACTCTGGACAACACCCTTGAAAACATAGGCTGAGACATCCCAGATGAAATGGCCACTGTAGTTTGAAATGATCCACTAGCCAAAAAATGGAGTACTGACATCACCTGCACTAGAGGCGGAATCCCTGTGGGTTGGCGGATGGGTGACATCAGGTCTGGCTCCAGCTGGGCACACAGTTCCTGTATAGTGGCACTGTTGAGTCTGTAGGTGAGTATGACATGTCGTTCTTCCATTGTCGACAGGTCCACCAGCGGTCTGTACATGGGAACATTCCTCCGTCTCCTCGCAAGTCCCAGCGGACGGTGCCTAGGAAGGACAACATGGAGCACAGAGTCAATCAACCCACAGGTAAGTTCCCACAGCCTGCACAGTACACGAATCTCTCTGGATTGAATGGCTTGTATGAGTGTCGATGCAAGGCCTAGCCATGTGTGACGCAGTAGGAATTAAGCCATGTGGGCCCTTGAAATGGTGGCTGCCTGACCTGTGAAGTGTGACAATGTGAAGTGAGGTCATTGCGCTTGCATGGCAAGTCGTGGCGGTAGGCGGTCGAAGACCGCGGCGCAAAGCAGCATTGGTTAACATTGAACCCTATGGGTTTCAGGAGCCAATGACGATGTGCGCCGGCGGTCGCGGTACGCACCGCCGCGGTACGCACCGCCGCGGGCGTGACCGCCATTTTCTCTCTGCCTAATCACACGAGACCTGAGCATCCACAGGAGAGGACCTATACTGCAAGTGCTGCTGTGACCTCGGTCTGGAAGTGACAATGGCTGCTGCGACTGGGGAAAGGGCCCCTGCCTTCAGTTCCGAAGAGTTGGAGAAGCTCGTGGACGGGGTCCTCCCCCAGTATGTGCTACTCTACGGTCCTTCAGACCAACAGGTGAGTACACGGGGGCCAATGCATAGTGGCCAAAGCCTGTGATGAGTGGGGTGGATGTACGATGGAGGGGAGGGGAGCGAATTACGAATGCATGGCACGACAGATGAGAGCATGTGCCACCTGGCAAGTTTGGGGAGGTGGGGCCACTCACATCGAGCATGCAGAAAAGTGATGATGTTTCTTTTCCCCCCCTGTACATGTCACATAGGTCAGCGCCCATCAAAAGATCGATATTTGGCGTGCCATCGCCAAGGACGTCCGGGCCCTGGGGGTCCACAACAGACGGGGCACCCACTGCCGCAAGAGGTGGGAGGACATCCGCCGCGGGAGCAGGAAGACTGCCAAGGCTCTGCTGGGGATGGCCTCCCAACCTAGGAGGGTTGCCAGTCGTACCTTGACCCCCCTGATGTCCCGGATCCTGGCGGTGGCCTAGCCCGATTTAGATGGGCGCTTGAGGACATCACAGCAGACACAAGGGGGTGAGTACCAGCACATTCAGCTATATTTGCGCGCAGTGGAGGTGCCTGGGTGGGGGAGGAGGGCTGTGGGTATCCCTAGGCCAGGGCGATTTCTGTAGGCTAGGCCCTTCCGTGAGGTATGGTCCTGTGCCCCCGCCCCCACCTCTGTAGGGTGCCTAGTAATGCTATTCATGGACCTGTGTATTCTGTGTGGGCAGTTGTCGTCCATAGGCTTGTAGGGCATGTCCCAGGGAATGAGTAGTGTACCCCAAGTGCGCAGCGTAGTGCAGGGGGCTTCTGTGTCTGTCCTCTCCGCCAACGGTGTCCCCAATGCATGCACTCAACTTGTCTTTATTTCTCCATCCCCCCCCCCCATTTTCTTTGTTTTTTGGTGAATGTGTGCATTAGCATCATCAGGCGGAGGAGAAGTGGCATCGGCGCAAGAGGGAGCTGCATCTCAATTGGCCCCGGAGGGCCATGCAACGGACTCCGACATGACCAGTGAGACGGAGGGCGAGGGGGGCTCCACCACGGAGACCCGTGCAGACGTCAGTGACACCGACACGTCCTCGGATGGGAGCTCCCTTGCGGTGGCGGCAACATCCGTGCCCACCGAAACTACAGGTACAGCCGCCACCCAGCGCACCAGCTCCGCCTTCCCAGCAGCCCCTCGGCCTTCGCCCCGTGCCCGCACGGCCAGGAAGGCGGCCATCTCCTTCGCCCCAGGCACCTCAGGCCCTGCCCCAGTCACCCCTGCTGCCCTCAGTGAGGAGGTCATTGACCTCCTGAGGACCATCATTGTTGGGCAGTCTACCCTTTTGAATGCCATCCAGGGTGTGGAGAGGGAGGTGCATCAAAGCAATGCATACCTGGAGGGCCTTCATTCGGGTCAGGCTGCCCATCAGCGATCGTTCAACGCTCTGGCCTCAGCACTGACGGCAGCGATTGTCCCTGTCTCCAGCCTCCCTCTTCAAACTCCCTCCACCCAGTCCCACTCCCCTGTTCCTCTGCCTATCCCATCCACACCTACAGACCAGCCTGCACACACCTCAACACCCAAGGGAAGCTCATCTAGACATAAGCACCACAGAACACACAAGCATTCACACAAGCAACATACAGATGCAGACATGCCAACAGCCACTACCTCCTCTGTGTCCCCCACCTCCTCGTCTCCCTCCTCCCTTCCTGTGACATCTACACTCCCACCTGCATGCACACCACCATCAGCCAGTACACCCATCACCAGCACACCCTCCACACCAGTCCGCACACGTGCAGCCACCACCCCCACTGCCATGTACACGTCCCCTGTGTCCTCTCCCAGTGTGTCTGTCACCCCTGCTTCCAAACCACACAAACGCAGGCAGGCACCCAACCAACAGCCATCCACCTCACGTCAGCCTCCAGCCCAAGCACCTGCACCCAAAGACACCAGACTTGACTCTCCTACAACCACATCCTCTTCCTCCACTCCCATACCCACTCCAGCTACCCTTCCCATGGCTCCTAAAAAACGAATCCTCTATAAACTGGACCTCTTTTCCTCACCTGACCCACCCCCTCCATCTCGTAAGAGTTCCAAAAACACCTCATCCACCACCAGCCCAGCAACTCCCAAGAACGTCGTGGCTGTTTTTTGGAGTCCGCCCTTTCCTTGTGCAGGGACATCGGCCAGCAGCAAAGGCACAGCCAGCCCCCCCCCTGGGAAGAGGAGCAAAAAAGTGAAGGGCAGGCGCGACAGGCCTGATACGCCTACCCCCAAGGAGGGTAGCCTTGCACCGTCACCTGCCACATCGGGTAAGGGAGCCAAGGGCCACGGAGAGTCTGCCAAGGAGGGCAAGGGCAGCAAAGCGCAAAAGGCAGGGAGCAGCCGACCTGGCCATGAGGGCGCCACCAGCCCCATTCTGGGGGTATCGGAGGAGACCCAGGGCCCCAGGACTCCATCACAGGAGGGCCCCGCAACGGAAAGGTCCGATGCTGACTGAGCAGGAAGTATTGGCTAGGTGTGGTTCACTCGAAACACAAGACAGGCACCGCTGAACAGGGCCCCGCCAAGACAGGCACCGCTGAACAGGTCCCCGCCGTGAGAAGCACTGCTGAACAGGTCCCCGCCGTGAGGAGCACCGCTGAACAGGGCCCCGCCCTGAGGAGCACCGCTGAACAGGGCCCCGCCGTGAGAAGCACCGCTGAACAGGGCCCCGCCGTGAGGAGCACCGCTGAACAGGTCCCCGCCGTGAGAAGCACCGCTGAACACGGCCCGCCGTGAGAAGCACCGCTGAACAGGGCCCCACCAAGACAGGCACCGCTGAACAGGTCCCCGCCGTGTGAAGCACCGCTGAACAGGTCCCCGCCGTGAGAAGCACCGCTGAACAGGTCCCTACCGTGAGAAGCACCGCTGAACAGGGCCCCGCCAAGACAGGCACCGCTGAACAGGGCCCCGCCGTGAGAAGCACCGCTGAACAGGGCCCCGCCAAGACAGGCACCGCTGAACAGGGCCCTCCTGTCAAGCACCGCTCTGCTGGGGCCTCCTGTCAAGCACCGCTCCGCTGGGCCCTCATCTCAAGCACCACTCTGCTGGGCCCTCCTGTCAAGCACCACTCCGCTGGGCCCTCCTGTCAAGCACCGCTCCGCTGGGCCCTCCTATCAAGCACCGCTCCGCTGGGCCCTCCTGTCAAGCACCGCTCCGCTGGGCCCTCCTGTCAAGCACCGCTCCGGTGGGCCCTCCTGTCAAGCACCGCTCCGCTGGGGCCTCCTGTCAAGCACCGCTCCGCTGGGGCCTCCTTTCAAGCACCGCTCCGCTGGGCCCTCATCTCAAGCACCGCTCCGCTGGGCCCTCCTGTCAAGCACCGCTCCGCTGGGCCCTCCTGTCAAGCACTGCTCCGCTGGGCCCTCCTGTCAAGCACCGCTCCGCTGGGCCCTCCTGTCAAGCACCGCTCCGCTGGGGCCTCCTGTCAAGCACTGCTCCCCTGGGCCCTCCTGTCAAGCACCGCTCCGCTGGGCCCTCATCTCAAGCACCGCTCCGCTGGGCCCTCCTGTCAAGCACCGCTGGCCCATTGGCAGGCCCGGTTCTGTGTCGGGCAGGGCTTCACGAGGCACTCTGCCCACCATGCCTCCTCCATGACCAGTGGACTCTGTAATCCACCTGATGGACTGTGGCATTGCACCCCCCAGGATGGCACAGTGGGCAATCCACCCACTGTAGAGACTTGAGAGACTGTGGCTTTGCACTCCCCAGAATGGCACAGTGGGCATGGAGGCCCTTCGTGGATCTGGCGTCGTGGACTCATGTGGCTGAGGTGCCCCCCCTTCCCTTCCCCCTGAGGTGCCAGTATTTTATTTTTGTGATGCCCCAGCAGTGTTCTCTCCAATGGACTCGATCTCGTGTGTGGGCTTTGCCCATGTGTTGCTGCACATTGGCCCACGGACATTTGGACTTTGCAAAACTGTGCCGGACTTTTGCTACTTGTATATATATAATTCTAGATGTGTAATAATTCTTTATATATTGCTAAGTTCGCTATATTTAGTTATTGATATAATATAGTTCTATTTTTACAATCATTGCCTTTTGTCTTTGCATTTTTGTTTTGGGGGTTTGGGGGTGTCACTCTGACTTTTCAATCTGCATTGGTGTGTAGGTATTTCGGTGGGGGTGAGGGTGGGGGTGGGTGTGTGGCGTATGTGTGTGCCCGTAACCTTTCCTCCTCCCCCTTCCCCTGTGTCGTAGGTGCAGTACTCACCGTTGTCGTCTGCGGCGACGTTCGTGATCCTGGAAGAAGAGCAGGAAGGCAATGGCTGGGAGGATGTGGAGTTCCGGTTCCATGCTGTCCTGATTCCGCGTGGAGTGTGTCGAGGTGAGCATTTTCCATTGGAAATGTCTGTTTCCACTGTGCTTTTATCGGTGGGGCTCCCGCCCCGGAAAAGGTGGCGGATTGGTGAGTCGTGATAGGGTGGGCGGTACATTGTCTGCCGCCTGGCTGTTGGCGGTGACCGCCGCGCTGTTTGTTTGTGCCGCCGTAGCGGTCGGAGTGTTAAAGCGGCGGCCTGTGTTGGCGGTTCCCGCCAGGGTCAGAATTCCATTTTTTGGACCGCCAGCCTGTTGGCGGGTTGGCCGCCGCTTTAACACTGACCGCCAGGGTCAGAATGACCCCCATAGTCATTCAGCATCGTCGATATCTTCGTTTACCACACAACGAACATTGTTCTTCTTCATACTCCTGCAGACCCTTGAGAAATGACCCAATTTACCACAGTTCCTACATAATTGACCTGCCGCTGGACAGTTTTAAAAAGATGAAACATGCGTCGACGAACCACATCTGTTGCAAGTAACTCTCTGATTAAACTTAAACTGATTAGTATTCTTCATACCTGAAGCTAAATCTTCTTTCTTATCAGAGAGCACTTGTTTTTTGTTATCAGTACACTGAACATTAGTCACCGCGCCAGAAATGGTAGTATTGGACAAGGATACTTCTAATTGTTTGGCATCTTCTAAAGAACATTCAATACTTTTCGCTATGTCAATAGCTTTATCTAATGAAGGATCTTTGCATGTTGACAATTTCTCTTGAATCCTTTTAGAATGACATCTTACAACTAGTTGATCTCTAATAAGGTGAGAAGTAAATTCTCAAATTCACACTTGGCAGCTAAAACTCTTAGAGCTGTAATAAAAGTGTCAATGCTCTCATTAGGATTTTGTGACCTCGTGAAAAATGTATACCTATGAACAACAATATTCTTAGTTTTTGTAAAATACTTGTCCAACTGAGCAATTGACAATTAAAATTCATCCAGTTCTTTCTCTTCCTTTAATTCATATGCAGGTAAATGATCAAAAATATTTTGCCCTTCAAAACCCAAATAGTAGTACATTAAAAAACAATGTCTTTCGGGTCTCAACTTATGCCCCTCAATGGCTCCTAAAAAGGCTTTGAAAGAGCGTAACCACAGTTTCCATTCCAGAATGGGTTCTCCAGGATCTTGTAAAAAAGGTACTGGAGGTGAAACGTTCTGCATTGTGTGCTCAGATCCTGAAAAAAAAACAATTGAGTCCCAAAAATGAATTAAAAAAAAAAATACTGGTTATAAATATTCTGTACTGTATAAACAGAGGAAGTCCACAGTACAGTACAGTACTAAGATTGCTGCCTTGTTGAATTACAGCAGATAATAATTTAGTCAATCACATTCAATCTTCTTCTTTCCCGCTATCCGAAGAAAACATGGCCGAATAAAGAAAAGTCCATCTTCTATTTCTGTTGAAGTCCTTCTTCAATTATACATGCGTGTTAATCTTCCTACAACGCATGCGCAGCGTTTGAAATGCTTGAGATATGAGTCTCAAGCTGTGCACGCTTAAGCCGCTGCTCAAAATACAGCAGCACTGGAATTTCATGCGCGAGGAAAGCACGTGTCTCGCACGTGAAAAGAAGAATGTGAGTGCATGAAGAGAAACATGAGGTAAGGCAGCAGCGTGAGCATAACATCGTAATAAAACATAAAAAATGAATCACGGCAACGTAAAGGAATCTGTGCCCCCAGTAACACGTCCTGAAACAAGACGTGGAAGCGCAGTAGTAATTACTGAAGCCGCCAGTTAAGCACTCACCCGAAATGTACATTTAAAAACGAGGCTGAGTGCAGAGTAATAAAAATGAACATTAAGCTGCATCCATTGTTCATATAACATTTCACCCGTTGGTCATCCTCGTCGCCACTTTGTAAAAGCGGAGTCCAGAAATGTGAAAAGAAATGTCTTCTTCCATTCAAAGGGGCACACATTGAACAGAGACGATAACTGCTGATCGGAGAACCTGGAACTCCCTGACATCATAAGCATACAATGTCATGGAGTTCCACGCTACCTCAGAGGCAGAAACCACTACATCACCTCAGAACCCTCCCAGTATGCAGAGAGAAGTAAGGATGTTCCTGGGAATGGTGGGCTTCTGTCATCTGTGGATACCCCACATTTCCATAATAGCCAACCCCCTAAGGAGATTAGCATACAAGGATGTGTCTGATCCAATATCATGGGACAATGACAGCATGAATGCTTTTCTAGAGATGAGAGAAAATCTCTGTCTCACCCGGCTCTAAGAATTTCAGATGACAGTAAAGAATGTGTGCTATTTTGTAGTGGGAGGCAAGGCTGTGATTTCTCAATGCTTACACAAACACACGGTGTTTATTGAAGACCTGTTGGATACTTTTCAACTAGACTTGACCCTCTAGCCGCAGTGTTTCCTGGCTGCCCTACAGTGGGTGCAACAGCTAGTATCAGCATTGAGCAGAGACCATACAGTTATGGGCTTTTCTCTTGTAGTAATGGTTCCACTCTATGTTGAGATACTCCTTATTCATACTATGACCCAGCACTTAACAGTAAGCTCACATGTTATGGGCAGATCATACTCAATGGTGAAAACATTATTTTGAGGCAAAGTTCTAACCTCAATCCTGCCAGTTTGTTGCCTCTCCCCGAGACTTAAACTGAGGGGAGGAGGTTGAGCATGACTGTCTTGATGTCACAAAATTGTGCACCAAGCCAGGATCTGATATTAAAAAATGAACGTTCTTCAGAACCTAATTATGTACTGTTTGTCAATGCATAAGAGATGATATGGGAAATATGAGAGCTGCCTACTCCATCTGTACCGTTCGAGGTATAATGCAAGCCCCCTGGTTCCAAAGTGTGACTTCTGCCCAAGTGTCTGAATTGGTTGCTGTTACCAGAGCTTGTTTTGACTCAGACCAATTGAAAGTAACCATTTTCTCTGTTAGTCAGTGTAGCTTTGGTGCTGTCCATGATTTCGCACAGTTGTGGTCACAAAGAGTCTTAATGACATAATCAGGATACCTGATCAGAAATGGGGAATTGTAGTGAAAATAAGTATGTTTGACCACTGACTTTGTGTTTCACCACTGTGCATATTAGTTGTTCAATGTTCACCAGTTGCAGATTACATTTTGTATTCAGTTTAGCTGCCTATTGGCTTTATAGTAGCGTTAGACATTTCATTTTGTATTCAGTTTAGCTACCCATTGGCTTTATCATGGCGTTAGACATTGCAGTTGAGACATTGCAGATGAGCTGTGTTTTTCCACTAAGCTTGTGTTTTTTGTATTTTCTCTTACCGAACACGATAGCATGATAAGGAAACGCATGTTTTGTGTTTTTCTTTAGTGCAGGGAAGAACTCGGCCTTGGGAGGGAGAGCCTTGAAAATTTGGCCAACGTTGTTTCTTCCAACTCTGACCTACAGTAGCCAGCATGTTTTGAATATTCACATCTGAGAGGGAAGGGCCTTTCAGAATCCCTTTTCCCATGATTATTTAATCTACAAAAGGTGTCCCTGGGCAGAAGGGAAGGGAATTTTCAGAGACTTCAGTCAGGATTGGACGTCAACTGCCAGACCTTTTCCTGTGAGGGTGGAAAACTCTTTCTCGCAGTTGAACAGGGGTCATCAACTTGCTGGCATGAGAAAGATGAAGAGCAGTGACAGGCCCTACAGTGATTAATTTTGACTTTATTCTTTGCTTTGCAGTTATGCTATAATATAATCACAAATATTGTTTGTGTTCATTGCAGTTGAGAATCACTTTGACATATTTTCCTTTCATTGCTGTGACTATTTTTAAACGTGTGCTTCCAACCTACTAATCTCCTCTCTCAGGAACCTCGTGGTGAAGTAATAATAAATGTCTTCTTTAAACCCATAAGTGCATTCCAGAGATTTTTGTCAGCTCAGTCATGAGTAAAAGCAAAACAGGAATATTTCATGAAACATTTCGAGGTGCTACAGTTGCCCCGAGAGAGCACTTTTGTGAAATGTGCAGCGCACACGAGCAGAAAAGACTTTACAACAGCTGGTAACTGATATGCCGACAAAGTCACCTGGTACTGCGCTCATGGGTCCTGTGTATCCAAAGGGGA
The DNA here is from genome assembly GCF_031143425.1 of Pleurodeles waltl. Classification (NCBI taxonomy): domain Eukaryota; kingdom Metazoa; phylum Chordata; class Amphibia; order Caudata; family Salamandridae; genus Pleurodeles; species Pleurodeles waltl. The sequence continues at coordinate 1,125,928,664 of NC_090445.1, read as the reverse complement.
GTACTCAAATGGACCTGAACATGGGACAGTTTTCAATTTCTTGTTTTCTGCTGCAGATACATGGGAGGAGGAAGTTAAGAGATTACAGTAGGAAGTGCCAGACTCCAAACAGCAAGGATGTGTCAGAGCAGGTTTTGTGGAGAATGAGGATGAGATTTGGGTTGCAGAAGATGTTGGCCAGAAACATTTGATGGCCTGACACTTTAATAGCCCTGTACACATAGGGACAGATGCTATGCTTAGGCTATGCAGACAAAAATCATTTAACCCTCGATTTAGAGTAATAGCTGAGATTATGTTAATTATTGTGTGGTCTGTCAACAGATAAATGAAGGGAGGAGAACCAAAGTAAGCACAAGTCATATAGGAAGATCAGGAGGTCACTTCAACAGAATGTAATTGGACTGTGTATAGCAGACTGAGAAACGTCCTGGTTACAGAGTGAATGTGTTGGGTGGAAGCCTACCCAACTAGGAGGAAGTATGGCCCCACTGTAGTGAAGGTTTTGCTGGTTGAATTGATCACCAGATTTGGGTTCCTGGTTTCTCTAGAGTCAAACCAAGGGGCTCATTTCAATAATGAGGTCCCGAAAATGCTGTGTATGGCCTTGCAGGTCGAACAGAGACTGCACTGCAGTTACCAAGTCACAGCTTCTGCCATTTTGTAACAGCTGAATTGGACGTTGATGTCTTGGTTGGTGAAAGTGTCCATCTACCTTCCAGAAGTGGCTGGATGGCTTGCGTTTGGTGTTGATGAGTTTCAGAAGGACGTCTGTTCACCTGTTGAGAGAACAGAATTGCCACCACATCAGATTCTCATGGAGAGAGCCATGAGTTTGCCTGTTGTGCCTGAAAAACATGCTTGTGAATTTCATGGATTATTTGATTCTCAATTACTGCAAAGGACTGACTCGTGGTTCATTCTGTCTCTCACCAGGTTGCAGCAGCCACTATCCTCCGGCATCAGGGAGAGTCCAACAATGTCCTTCTGTGAGATTGGGTCCTCATCAAGAAACATTTCCTGAAGTCATGCCTGGAACCCTGTTGAAAGGGCCCATACCAGGTTATTTTGGTAACCAACAAAGCTGTTATGTGTGGTGACCCATCGAACTGGGTGCATCCTTCCCATAACCAGTAATGTCTGGTAGTGGGCCTCATCCACTAACCCACAGCACCAAGAAGGAGCAGAGGGGTGTGAAGCAAGGCCTTAAGAACATCAAAGTCAACTTGTGATCCAAGTTTCAGATGTAACACAAAGTTGAAGTGAGGCAAGTTCTAAGTCTGAAGTAAGTGGATAGGAGTAACCACACTGAACCTGCTTCATGAGCGGTGGTTAATGACACTTACCCTGGTGAAGGGTGAGTAATGTGATCAGGACTGACTTTTAGGGGTGGGAGTGGCTGAAGAGGCGAGAGTCTGTCAGTTGATCGCATTCTGGAAACAATCACAGCGGAGGCAGAATCAAGTGGTATCAGTAGCAATGAGGACGAACAGTGATTGAAAAGATCAAAGGTGCCTTAACTTCTGCTATGTTCTGAACTCTGATGATTCCATGGGGCCAAGGCTCCTTTAGAACAGTAGGGTAGTCATTATAGAAGAAGATGGAATAGGGCTAGGGAAGACTCAATAATGTTATAAATAAGCCAACATGTTGTTTAACGCCAAGACAGTTTTTCCATTTTTGCACAAGTAAAATGTTACAGAATTTACAGGTCTGCTTTCTGCTATTCTGCTCTTCAGGTCTGTCTGTACAGAAACTATGAGTACCCTTACCAAGAATCAATATAGAGTAGTATAGTTGTAATAGAGACCATCTTTTCATGATAGCTTTGCTGATAGGATAAAGTTCACCTGTTGACACTGGTCACATTAGGACTATACATAGGCCCACATTACATGCTTCCGCAGTAGAAGGCATACATAGTTTTAATCTTAGGCTTGTATACTAGGATGCTTCAAACTGACACTTTTAGACAAAGGCCTATTTCAGGCTGCTTTATGAGTACACAATTGTGATGGGTGCAAAAGACTGTTATGCCAGTACTCAGTTGTGGAGGACATTATGGCGGTCATTCTGACCCTGGCGGCTGACTACCGCCAGGGCCGGGGACCACGGATGCACCGCCAACAGGCTGGAGGTGCATCCATGGGCATTCTGACCGCGGCGGTACAGCCGCGGTCAGAAACGGGAAACCGGCGGTGTCCCGCTGGTTTCCGGCTGCCCTAGGTAATCCTCCATTGCGGCGCTGCAGGCAGCGCCGCCATGAGGATTCCGACCCCCTTACCGCCAGCCTGGTTCTGGCGGTTTTGACCGCCAGAACCTGGCTGGCGGTAACGGGTGTCGTGGGGCCCCCTAACAGGGCCCCACCAAGATTTTCAGTGTCTGCAAAGCAGACACTGAAAATCGTGACGGGTGCAACTGCACCCGTCGCACCCCTTCCACTCCGCCGGCTCCATTCGGAGCCGGCATCCTCATGGAAGGGGGTTTCCCGCTGGGCTGGCGGGCGGCCTTCTGGCGGTCGCCCGCCAGCCCAGCGGGAAACTCAGAATTGCTGCGGCGGTCTTTTCACCGCGCAGCGGTATTCTGACGGCGGGACTTTGGCGGGCGGCCTCCGCCACCCACCAAAGTCAGAATGACCCCCTATGTACCATCACATTCCTTTTACATATGGTATCACTTGTGGTGTTTTGCTCAGCCTTTTATACTGTTAGGGTTACTTTAAATTATTACTTTTTGAACCATGGCTTAAGGGCTAATTTAGATATTAGTGGACAAGTCACTCCTTCACAACTGTGATGGATATCCCGCTGCCAAAATCTAAATCCCATAGAATATAATGGGATTTAGATTTCGGTGGACGGAAAATGAATCACCAATGTAATGGAGTAATTTGTCTTCCAGTATCTAAATCAGGCCCTTAGAGTTTTCAGAGGTCCCATGTACAAACATTTTAATCCACATCCTAATGTTAATGAGATGGACACCTTCTGGAGATTCTTTAGGTCCACAACTCAGCTTGACACTGCCAACAAAGAACCTGACATACATCAAACCCAGATGAAAAGAAATTGATTAATGAACTGGAAGATAGGAGAGCTGCTATTGAAGAAAGGAAAAAATGGGAAAGACTTTTGGAAAGGATAAGTGCAGGATGGAAAAAGGTTAACACAGAGATTTGTGAAAGTAACCTAAGTTAAATTTAGATTGGCAACATTGAGAAAATTTAAGTGTGTATTGGAGGGTAGATATGTCTCACTATAGGTTTATGGGAGAAAGTAAGTGCACCCACACATTTGAGTTGGGAGGTAACAGAGCAACTACTTGGAAGGAAGGATCCTGTCATCCCTGGAGTCTATTATGCGTGTGGTCTACATACCTGTTTTGAGTTACCTAGAATTTGATCAGTTTCCTCTAGCGGTGATTTTCTCCTAAGGTTTACACTCTAGAGAATGTAGACACCCACGAAGGTGGATTTCCTAAGCAGCAATGCATTACAGATACTAAGATGCACCTTTGGAGATACTAGAAGACATCTTTTGAGATATGATTTTATCAGTAGGAATTGTCTTAAATGATTTGAATTTTAGAAAGCTTTCCACAATAGTAGATAAACTCACAACTAGTACAACTGGAGCTGTTCTGGATATTGTCACCAAAATTATAGCTATTGGGTCTAAGGTTTTGCAGAATGGCCTTGAATTGGACATTTTAGAACTTTTAATAGCAAAGTAGAGCAGAATCTATATGATGCTGAGAGTTTAACTTACATACTTGATAAAAGCAAGGAGATAAGAGTATTTATGAAGATTATCACTGGATTAGAACAAGACTTGAAATATTTTGAAGCTACTGGTTCTTGAGAAGAAGTTTGTCAGTACTAGTAGTGGAATCTTAGCCACTATATTAAGGCCTATTTGGATTTTTGGCATCTGCTTGATTAGTCTATTTGCTCTTATTAAGGGATTTAAATACACAAGGTCAAAAAGAAAGTGGTGGTTGAAGGAAAGAAAATAAGAGGGATGATGTTGAGATAGAAGAGAGACATTTTATAGCATATGATGAGGTGAAAGAGTTGGAGAACTCAAGGTGTAAGATGATGAAGACAACAAGATTTTGCAAGATTCCCAGAAAGTTTATTTTATATGTATGATGGCTAGCTTAGCCAGGAGAGGGCGGATTGTTGGAGTTTAATTTAGTGCTTCAGACACTTGTCGGTCATTTATGTGCATTATATGATGATCATGTTAATCTGTGTGTTCTGTTCTAATCGGATAGAGTAGGTGCCCATGTTTATTTCTAGTGAGGGCCACACATATATTCAAAATAGAATCAATGCCAGCTACTCATGCTAAGTTGTCTGGAAGCTATCTTTTCAGAATTTGGCCTAACTTTTAACCAGGCCCAAGTATCATGTATTTCACAGTTTTAAAATGTTCTGCAATTCTCATGTTTTTCTCATTTGCATGTGTCTTATCGACATTCTCATCAGCTATAACAGGCTTATTGTTCACTGTATTAGGCTGATAGGTAACAGAAAATAATTAGAAGTTGGATTCGGACATGGAGACTGAGAAGGTGGGAGAGATCCTCCTGTGCCAGGCAGAATAAACTGAAATTACATCCAATGTCACACAGATGTGTCCTGTATTGTCTAGCACTGGGAATCTAGAGATTTTGCCTGCTCCCAGAGAATGGTCATTCTTGATTGATCCATTTGGTGGAAACTGATATGGAAAAGTCTTCTAGAATTGTTTTCATGTTTTAATTATTTGTTCCTTTGAATAGTTTTGCAGACTATGGCCCTCATTACAACCCTGGCGGTCGGTGATAAAGCGGGGGTAATAACGCCAAGAGGCCAGCGATAACAAAAATTTTATAATGCCCACGAGGGAAACCGCCAACACAGACAGCCACTTTAACACTCTGACCGCCATGGCAGTAGCAACAAGCACCGCAGCAGTAACCGCCAGCAGCCAGGCGGAAGACAATGTACCACCCACCGTATAACAACAAGCCAATCTGCTAGCTTTTCCGGGACGGTACCATTGCCATCAAAAGCACAGTAGAAACAGTAAACAAAAGGGAAACTACTCAGCTCTGGACACTCAAGGAAGAACCACAACACCATGGAGCCCAAACTACAGGTGTTTCCCATGCTGGTTTACCTCCTCCTACACCAGAACTATGAACGACGGCGAAGACGACCACAGTGAGTTCCGCACCTAGCACACAAGAGAGGGGGGGAGGAAAAAGAGAATGACCCACACACGCTGCACGCAACACCCCCACCCCCAACACCATACACAAAAACAGATGTAACAACAGTACATATCCACCCCGTAACCCTCAGGAATAATGCAAGGACAAAAGGAAGTGAGTAATGTCAGTGTAATAATATAAATTTCAATAAATACGTCCTCAAAGCACAAAACAGTATCTGCAATATATACAAATGGAGGGACACTGCCCAGTTCCAATTGTCCTTGGCCCACAGGGCCATATCACATGGGCCAAGGCCCCACTTGACTCCTGCCTCAATACGGAGAGAACACTGCTGGGGCATCAGGTCGAAAATACACAGGCACTTCAGGGGGAAGGGGAAGGGTGGGCACCTCAGCCGGAAGATGGTACAACTCCACTGCTCCTGGAGGGGGCCACATGCCCAGCACTCTGTTCTGGGGAGTGCAAGGCCACAATCTCTCTAGTGGGTGGTTTGCCCACTGCTTGGTCCTGGGTAGTGCAAAGCCACACTCTCTCTAGTGGGTGGTTTGCCCACTGCTTGGTCCTGGGGAGTGCAAAGCCACAGCCTCTCTAGTGGGTGGTTTTCCCATTGCTTGGTCCTGGGGAGTGCAAAGCCACAGTCTCTCTAGTGGATGGCTTCTCCACTGGTTCTGGAGGGGGCCTTGTGCCCAGTGTGCTTCATTCTGGCAAGGAGGGAGTGAGTGGATGCCTTCTTCCACTGGGTTTGGAGGGGGCCTTGTGCCCTGTGATGCAGATCTTGGAGGGTGCAAGGTCACAGTCTCTCATCTGAGTGTCACACCTACAGTTTTTGCAGGGGCCAGGATGCACTACAGCCCATGGAGGCACGACTACACACTGCCTGCCGGCGGTCACGGCTGCTCAGTGGTTGCAGTGGCGGTGTTGGCGGCGGTGCTGGTGACGGTCCTGGCGGCGGTGCTGCCTGTGGTGGGGGTAGGCTCCAGCCCTTCCCCCGCAGCCTCGTACGGCTGCCCACTGGGGCTGCTTCTGCTGGCAGTGGTGGTGGCAGTGGTGCAGGTGGCGGTACTGGCGTCGGTGCTGCCTGTGGTGGGGGTAGGCTCCAGCCCTTCCCCCGCAGCCTCGGATGGCTGCCCACTGGGACTGCTGCTGCTGGCAGTGGTGATGCTGGCAGTGCTGGTGGCGGTGCAGGTGGCGGTGCTGGTGGCGGTGGTGGCAGCTGGGCTGGCGGCTGGGCTGGTGGCTTGGCTGCCGGCGGTGCGGGGAGGCTACAGCACTTCCCCCGCGTCCTCGGACAGCTGAAGTGCCATGGCTGGTGTTGTGTGCCCAGATGATGCTCCAGCACCAGGCTCATTATCCATCCTGGCAGTGGTGTTTGTGTCTTTCTCATTGTCCTTTGCAGCTGGTGTTCCCTTCCTATCCTTGGCAGCTGGTGTTCCCTTCCTGTCCTTGGCAGCTGGTGTTCCCTTCCTGTTCTTGGCAGCTGGTGTTCCCTTCCTGCCCTTGCCTTCTAGTGGTGCCTCCTTGCTTCTGCCAGCTGATGGTGCCTCCTTGCTTCTGCCAGCTGGTGGTGCCTCCTTGTTTCTGCAACTGGTGGTGCCTCCTTGCTTCTGCCAGCTGATGGTGCCTCCTTGCCTTTGGCAGCTGGTGGTGCCTCCTTGCCTTTGCCAGCTGGTGGTGCATCCTTGCTTTTTCCAGCTGGTGGTGCCTCCTTGCCTTTGCCAGCTGGTGCATCCTTATGGCCCTTGGCAGCGGGTGCTCCCTTTTTGCCCTTGGCAGCTGGTGCTGGCACACTGGCTGTGTGGACGGTGTCTTCTTGGAGCCTCTCACAACTGCAGTGGCTTTAGAAACGACAATGGCTGTGGAGTGGGTGGCTGAGGTGCTAGCCTGGGTCCTGAACACCCTGGCCTGAAGTGAAGGACGGGCGGAGGGGCAGGAAATAGGTCAAGGGTGGAGAGGAAACACTTTTTAGGGGCACTGGGTCTGGAAGAAGGTGAAGGTTTGGGAGTGGAGGAAGAGAGAGTGGTGGTAGGAGGTGTTTGTCTGCTGTGTTTGGGTGCAGGTGCATGGGCTGGATCCTGTAATGAGGTGGATGGCTGTTGAGTGTCTGAGTGCTTGCATTTGTGTACTTTGGGAGGAGGGGGCAAAGACACAGTGGGAGAGGACACAGGGGATGTGTACATGGATGTGTGGGGTGGTGACTGCCAGTGAGGGGCATGTACTGATAGGTATGATGGTGATGGAGGCAGTGGGTGTGGATGTAGTCCATACAGGTGTGAGTGGAGACAAAACTGGGAGGGGGTGGACGAGGAGGAGGAGGGGGACACAGTGGAGGCAGTGGATGTTGGTGTGTCTGCATATGGATGGTGTTTGTGTGAGCGCCTGTGGGATGAAGTTGTTGTGTAGCCACTTTAGCTGTAGCTCCAGGCGCGTTATTTTAACACACTAGGCCAAGCCGCTGTGCACTCTAACCTAGATATATTTTATTCGGCTTTATTTTATTGTTGCAATAGCCACTTTTACGGTCTTGTTTTATTTTCTGTTTATCTAACTGTTTTTGCCTAGGCCACCACTCTGTTCTCAAACAAGACATTCTTGCTCACTCTTTGCTTCTTCCAAGGCTACAGCACGGTACATTTCAGGTGAACGCGGTAAAAGTTTAGATTCCAACATTCGTAGAAAACACACATTCTTACATAGGGACATTTTCTTAGAACATCAGCTGTGTTGTTATAAAAATACTGCTTTGTCCCTTACCCGTTAGAGGGAGATTCCAGCCAGACAACCACGTTGGTATGCTGATTGTCGAATGCTTCGCTGCAGCTGTCTTGCAGACCGCAGGCCTTTGCTCAGGTATGGGGGATGATGTCTTCCCAGTGGAACCTGAAGGGCAGAATTAGAGCATAACACGCTGTGCTCTATTATAGCTTAGGTAGGAGTTAGTCTATGGACTATAGTGACAATATGGTGGCGTTATTGTTATGCTTCACCCTCTTCGTTACAATTTTATTATTGTTATGTTGTGTCGTCCTGGTTCTTGCAGCTTACACTTTGCGATCTAAGATGCAGTTGTTTTATTAAAATCATTATTGAAACATATACTGCCTCTGTTTGTCATTGTATATATGAGACTAAATGTAGCTGAGAGAAACTGATGAGACTTGAGTGACCACAGCTTCCCTGAAAAAACAATTATGTCATGCGCTCGGCAGCCCAGTCATCCCTGCCCTCTAGTAGAGATGAGGCACTGCTGGTTAGTTGGAGCAAATTCCGGATTGGAGCAACAGTGGGTCAGACTCAGTCTCCCGCACCACGGGCGATTCTGCCACTCAAAATCTAGTAGTCTCATTAGAATAATGAGTGCCTACGCGACCATGTGTGGTGCTTGTGTTAGCCTGAGGAACTTCTGTGTGTTGATTTGGGTGCATGCTGGTCTGAAGGTGTGCTTGGGATAGGCTGGGGTTGAGGGAAATGGGACTGGGTAGAGGAAGTTGGAGGGGGGAGGCTAGAGACAGGGACAATGGCTACCATCAGGGAGTTGGCCAGAGCCTGGAATGATCTCTGCTGGGCCGCTTCGCCAGAGTGAATGCCCTCCAGAAATGCTTGAGGGGCTGCTGGGAGGGCGGTGCTGGTACAGGGTGGCGGCTGTACCTGTAGTTGGGGTGGCCACAGAGGTGTCCGCAACCGCCAGGGAGCTTCCATCGGAGGAGGTGTCAGAACTGTCCCCTCCTGTCTCCGCTGTGGTGCTCCCCTCACCCTCCTTCCCACTGGTGCCCTCATCGTCGGTAGATTCGGCCTCATGGGCCATGTGGGATGCAGCCTCCTCGGTCACCTGTGCCTCTGCTCCACCGCCAGATTATGCTAATGTATACAAGGACAGGGTTACAAAACAAAAAAGGGGGGGAAGAGACAGGGGATACACTTGGTCAATGCCAAAAATAACACCTCCGTTGGTGTACAAAACACACAGGGAACAGCCCTATGCACTAGGCCATGCACTACCAGTTACAATGCTAGTCCCCAGGCCATGGAGTACAGTGCCTAACACCAATCGCAGCATACCTGAAACCCACAGGACCCTGCCCAGTAGAAGATGCCCACTAGCATGTTTGGGGTTGAAGTGCATCAGACCCAGCCCATCATGGAACCTACCCTGCTATGTTCGTCCTGGCCTAGGGGCACCCACAGACCCACGTCCCCCACCCAGATAACACCTCAACACGCGCAATTTGCTGAATCTGAAACTGTACTCACCCCCTTGTGGCTGTTGTGATGCCTTCAAGCGCCCATCCAACTCCGTATAGGCCACCTCCAGGATGCGGAACATCAGGGGGGGTCAGGGTACGACGGCACCCCTTCCTGGTTGGGAGGCCATCCCCAGCTGAGCCTCTGCCGTCTTCCTTGCCCAGCAGTGCAGGACCTCCCACTGTTTGTGACAGTGGGTGCTCCGTCTGTCAAAGACCCCCAGGGTCCGCACCTCCTTGGCGATGGCACACCAAATACCCTTTTTCTGAATGGCGCTGACCTGCAGAACAAGATGCTGTACTGCCATTTGATGGAGTTTGTTTTGACCAATGACTTTGCGTTTCACCACTGCGCATATTAGTTGCTCAATGTTCACCAGTAGCACATGGTATGTTTTGTTCAGTTGAGCCGCCTATGGGCTTTGACATGGCATTAGCCATTACTTTCTGTATTCAGTTTAGCCGCCTATGGGCTTTGACATTGCATTAGTCATTACATTCTGTATTCTGCCTATTGGCTTTGACATGGCATTAGACATTACTTTCTGTATTCAGTTGAGCCGCCTATGGGCTTTGACATTGCATTAGCCATTACATTCTGTATTCTGCCTATTGGCTTTGACATGCTGTATCCAGTCTAGCCGCCTATTGGCTTTGACATTGCATTCCTATTGGCTTTGACATGATGCATTCAGTTTAGCTGCCTATTGACTTTGACATGCTATTAGATATTCTGCCTATTGGCTTTGACATGATATTATATATTGCATTTTATATTCAGCTTAACTGCCTATTGGCTTTGACATGATATTATACATTGCATTTTATATTCAGCTCCGCTGCCTATTGGCTTTGACATGATATTATACATTGCATTTTGTATTCAGCTCAGCTGCCTATGGGCTTTGACATGATATAAGACATTGCATTTTGTATTCAGCTTAGATGCTTATTGGCTTTGACATGACACTAGACATTGCATTTGATATTTAGGTTAGCTGCCTATTGCCTTTAACAGGACATTGCATTTGATATTTAGGTTAGCTGCCTATTGCCTTTAACGTGGAGTTAGACATTGCAGTTGAGAATCCAAGCTGTATTTTTCCAAGCTGTGTTTTTGCACAAGAGAACCAAGATGTTTTTCTCACAGTATACTAGACATGATAAGAGAGAGTACATGGGTGTTGTTTTTCTTCGCTAGAGCTTGGGAACAGGAGTAGTCTTGGAGACCTGGCCAGTCTCCAAAAGGCTTGCTCAGTTTCCCAGGTCTGAGAGGAGGGGGCACACCTTTGTAACGAATGTAACAGGCTGCAGAGAGTCAGATTCGAATCTGCCGGACCTCGTGCTGGAGCTTGGCGCCAGCTGCCAGCAATCCCGTGTGGGTAGATGAATTTCTTTCTCGCGGCTGACAGGGGTCATCAGCTTGCAGACCTTAGAAAGATGAAGCTGTAAATAGTTTCCCACACGGTGAAGTATTTGTTTTGCTTTGCATTCAATATCTTATAAATATAACCTGCTGTGTATATTGCAAACTGATATATTTTGTTTGATTAACGCGGACTTGAAAGCTACTAATTCGTCATTCATAAATATTGTGGTTGAGGAAGAATTAACAACAATAAAAGTCTTCTTTGACCTCAGAAGTGCATTTCTGTTGTGTTATGTTAGTGCTTAGAAACTAGATAAGAGGAAAGCACTACAATTGGTACCAGGAGTGGGGTCGGTCATTAAGAGGTGATTAAGAGGGTGTTGACGAGTTGGTAGATTTCTAAGTGCACACTTTAAAAGAGTAATTGTTTCTGTTGTTTGGAGAATTACAGAAATTGTTTTTTTGGAGAATCACAGTAGCACGGCAGACCATGTCTGAGAATGCATGTGTTGGTAAACTGCCCGATGGTGCTAAGAAAAACTGTGAATTGTTTTCTGTTTGGAGAATTACAGAAGCACAGCAGACCATTTTTGAAAATGCATGTGTAGCTAAAATGCCTGATAATGTTTTGAGAAATAATTTCTGTTGTACATATGTAGAAAAAGTGTCTTTTGGAAGTAATGATGACAGAAAGGTCTGGATACCTTTATCTGCTTACAGAGAAATGCAGGAGAAATGTAGGAAGTTGGAACATGAAAATAGGAATTTACGTGAGCAAATTAGCCAGGATACAATAATTCGAAATAAGACTGAAAGTTATAAAAATGCTGTTGTAGGTGAATCTTTCTTGTCCCATTCCAGTAATGAGGGGGTTAAGACAGCTCCGAGCTGCACTGAGTTTTCGTGTGAGCCAGGGTTTTTGGCAGCCAAAATGCATTCCTTAACTGATAACACGGACGAGAGAGACCAGAATGTGATTTACGAGTTACAGTTGCAAAATGCACAAGTAAAACCAAAGATTTTAGAGAAAGAGCCGACTTTCATTAGCTGGTTTGATTTTTGGAAAAAGAATAGCTCTCATTTGAGTGAAATCCTAACACTTTTGTATATGGTCACTGTGAAAAATTATATGCAGCTGCGCGCTTGTGATTTGGCAAATGAAATAATGCAGACTTTAGGTTTCTGAGCAGTGCAAGAAGGAAATACTTATGTACATGTAACTCAAGAACAAGGAAAGAAAATAGTGCCCCTAGCTAGAATCATACAATGGATCTGGTACTTGCAAGACAGGGCTAGAGTACCACAGGTAAAAGAGTTACCAATGAAGTTGTGTGCACTAATGATTCATTGACTGAAATGTTGTTTTCTGGCACAGGAGAAGGAATGGAGTTGTATAATGTGTGTCAGATTTTAAAGCAAGAGCTACGTGAGATGTGTCATTTTTACGCTGATTTTTGGTTCATTGCTAATGTTTTAGCACCTAACTGGTTCAATTACCTTGCAGATGTTAATGAGAAAAATTCAGAGAGAGAAGTGTTCACCCAGAATTCTGCCTTAGTGGGGATGGCTAAGTGGGTGCCCCAGAAATGTGAACAGCTGAGAGAAAAAGCCACTTACAGGTGGGCAGAGATGAGAGAGATGCACATTCCCCTAGATTTGATAAAAACTGTGCAGCACGCACAAAAGCAATCTGTCATGCAAGCAGTCACAGAGCGATTGGGGAGAGGAAAGTTACCAGGACAGAAATGGCAAATTGATCAGGTTTTAGGGAGAGTGATTGCTGCAAATTACCAAGGAAAAATCGAAATTATGCTGATACCTAGCAAAGAATCTGATTTATTCATACAAATTGGAGACAGAATGGCCCAAATTGGCAAAAATGCAGTGAATGGAGGTTTGTTAAAGAAGGAGTCTGCCCCAGCCCTTCTGACAGTGCAAGAAAAGTGAAGCTGTGGCGCAGCAGATAAAAACCTCAGTGCTGATGTGTGGGCTGAAGCCCCAAGTGATCCTCCAGAACCTGCAGTGAATATAACAAAGGGCCCCAAAAACGTCCTGCTGATCATGAAACAGGGAAAGAAAGAGGAAGGGTGCAGTTTAAATGAAAAATGTTATTTGCAAGAAAAGTCATACTTGTTTCTTTTGCAGATCCTACCACGTTTCGCCACTGTCCCTGAGTGTGCTGTGTGGTCCCCCTTCCGGTGTGTGCGTGTGGGGTCGGGGAAGGGACCGAATCCCCAACCTGAACCTGGCTGAGTAAAGTGCCAGCACCATGGATCCATTTTGCGCAAACTGCGCCTTCAGTTCAAGTTCAACTTGTTTGATTGCATTCTTCCACTGGAACTAAGCTGTGTTTTTTTTTTTTTTCCCTCTCGTATGGAACTCTGACTTTTGCTTATCTTCCAGCAAACCTTTCAGGTGGACCGTGCACCTTGACATGAGCAGAACTCATGCCACATCAAATTGCTAACACTGTTGGGTTAGAGACTCATTCAGAGTATAAAAATTGCCCAGTCTTTTCTGTGTAGATGTAGCTGATGTGAAAGGTTATGAAATCACTTCTATTGCTTTACAGGGATTGCTTTGATCATTCAAATCTGACTTGCTGATAATGTTTTTTTTTTGTGTTGTTTTTTTTTTGTTTTTGTTTGAAACAAGAGATATGTGAAACAAAAATTCATTGGTCAAAGGGCGGAATGTACTGCCATTTGATGGAGTTTGTTTTGACCAATGACTTTGCGTTTCACCACTGCGCATATTAGTTGCTCAATGTTCACCAGTAGCACATGGTATGTTTTGTTCAGTTGAGCCGCCTATGGGCTTTGACATGGCATTAGCCATTACTTTCTGTATTCAGTTTAGCCGCCTATGGGCTTTGACATTGCATTAGTCATTACATTCTGTATTCTGCCTATTGGCTTTGACATGGCATTAGCCATTACTTTCTGTATTCAGTTGAGCCGCCTAAGGGCTTTGACATTGCATTAGCCATTACATTCTGTATTCTGCCTATTGGCTTTGACATGCTGTATCCAGTCTAGCCGCCTATTGGCTTTGACATTGCATTCCTATTGGCTTTGACATGATGTATTCAGTTTAGCTGCCTATTGACTTTGACATGCTATTAGATATTCTGCCTATTGGCTTTGACATGATATTATATATTGCATTTTATATTCAGCTTAACTGCCTATTGGCTTTGACATGATATTATACATTGCATTTGATATTCAGCTCCGCTGCCTATTGGCTTTGACATGATATTATACATTGCATTTTGTATTCAGCTCAGCTGCCTATGGGCTTTGACATGATATAAGACATTGCATTTTGTATTCAGCTTAGATGCTTATTGGCTTTGACATGACACTAGACATTGCATTTGATATTTAGGTTAGCTGCCTATTGCCTTTAACAGGACATTGCATTTGATATTTAGGTTAGCTGCCTATTGCCTTTAACGTGGAGTTAGACATTGCAGTTGAGAATCCAAGCTGTATTTTTCCAAGCTGTGTTTTTGCACAAGAGAACCAAGATGTTTTTCTCACAGTAGACTAGACATGATAAGAGAGAGTACATGGGTGTTGTTTTTCTTCGCTAGAGCTTGGGAACAAGAGTAGTCTTGGAGACCTGGCCAGTCTCCAAAAGGCTTGCTCAGTTTCCCAGGTCTGAGAGGAGGGGGCACACCTTTGTAACGAATGTAACAGGCTGCAGAGAGTCAGATTCGAATCTGCCGGACCTCGTGCTGGAGCTTGGCGCCAGCTGCCAGCAATCCCGTGTGGGTAGATGAATCTCTTTCTCGCGGCTGACAGGGGTCATCAGCTTGCAGACCTTAGAAAGATGAAGCTGTAAATAGTTTCCCACACGGTGAAGTATTTGTTTTGCTTTGCATTCAATATCTTATAAATATAACCTGCTGTGTATATTGCAAACTGATATATTTTGTTTGATTAACGCGGACTTGAAAGCTACTAATTCGTCATTCATAAATATTGTGGTTGAGGAAGAATTAACAACAATAAAAGTCTTCTTTGACCTCAGAAGTGCATTTCTGTTGTGTTATGTTAGTGCTTAGAAACTAGATAAGAGGAAAGCACTACAGATGCATAGAAAAAGGTACTAGTCATACCGTCCAGCCTGTTATACTCATGGCCCACCATATTCCTCCCATCCTCTTATGCACTGACATTGACCACCAGACATGCAGCACTCTGGCCAGGACCCCTCAGCCACCCTCCCTTACCCGAGGCTTACACATACAGCACTCCATGCATTCATGCCCCATGCAGCGTGCTCACAGTGTACTCACCTGTTGGTCTGGAGGATCATAAAATAAACGGTACTTGGTAGGACCCCATCCACCAGTCTCTCCAACTCCTCCGAAGTGAAGGCAGGGGCCCTTTCCCCAGACACTCGAGCCATGGTTGCTTCCAGACACAGGTCACAGCAGCACTTGCATTGTAGGTCCTCCCCTGTTGAAGGTCAGGTAGCAAGTGACTAAACAGATAGAAAATGGCGGTCACGTTCGCGGTGGTGCGTACCGTCACCGCCGGCGTACATCAACATTGGCTACTGGAACCCATAGGGCCCAATGATAACCAATGAGGTGTTGCACGGAGGTCATCGACCGCCTCTTGCACCGGCGCACAACGCCAGGGGAATCACCTCATTTCCACTTGTCCCTCCATACAGGTCAGACGGCCGCCTTTTCAGGGGTGAACAGGCCATGGCACCTAATTGCATCACAGCAGACATAGGCACATTCATGGAACTACATGCTCACATACTATTTCTGTCATAACATGCAAGGCATTTTACTTTGAGGATATGTATGAATATGACCATCTGCTCACCATTTTTCATCCTTGAGTTCAACCGCTGCGGATGACTAAGAGATGGAGACATCACCCCGTGTCCAGAACCCTGGTGGACCTGGCAACAATGGAGGACAGACACATTATCCTGACCTAGAGACTTGATAGGGCCACAATCCAAGAGCTGTGGCCCAATTGGAGCCAGACCTGATCTCAGCTATCCGTCACCCCACTGTGATACCTCCTCTTGTGCAAGTCCTATCTGTGCTCCATTTCTTGGCAAGTGGCTCCTTCCAAGCGACAGTGGCCATGGCTGCAGGGATGTCACAGCCTATGTTCTCAAACGTGCTGACCAGAGTGTTGTCTGCCCTGATGAAACACATGCACAGCTACACAGTTTTCCCCCAGGTGGAGGATTTGGCCACAGTGAAGGCTGACTTCTATGCACTGGGACATATCCCCAACATCATTGGTGCTATTGATGGTACTCATATTGTCCCCTCCCCCCAGAGAAATGAACAGGTGTTCAGAAATCGAAAAAGATAGTGTGCCTGTCGGACCAGTACATCTCCCATGTGAATGCAAAATATCTTGGGTCTGTGTATGATGCCTATATCATGAGGAATAGTAGCATCCCAGATGTGATGGCTCAACTCCAGAAGCACCGGGTGTGGCTAATAGGTGAGCCCATGGTCCCCACCCAGTGGATGTTGGAATATAGGTGTGGGGTTGGCCCTAAGGGTGAGTGTCTGGATTATTGGTATCCCTCGGTATTTGCAGGTGACTCTGGTTACCCAACCTCTCATGGCTACTGACCCCAGTGAGGAATGCCAGAACAAGAGCAGAGGAAAGTTACAATGAGGCACGTGGGCGAACAAGGAGGATCATTGAGCGAACCTTTGGCCTCCTGAAGGCCAGGTTCAGGTGCCTCCATCTGACAGGTGTATCCTTGTGCTACTCACCCAAGAAGGTCTGCCAGATCATCATTGCATGTTGCATGTTGCACAACCTGGCCTTGAGACGCCAGGTGCCTTTTCTGCAGGAGGATGAGGCTAGAGATGGTCATGTGACAGCGGTGGAGCCTGTGGACAGTGACAAAGAGGAAGCAGAGGAAGAGGATGTGGACAACAGAACGACTATGATACAACACTTCTTCCAGTGACAAACAGGTAAGACACTGTAATCTCACCTTCCATTGCAGTTTTGTGAAGTGAATTATTTTCGGCCTGGCTGCTGTTCCCACTACACAGCTCACTTATTGTACCCTTTAACATGTCGATTTGCAGATATTTGTGCCCTCCAGTGGCTCCTGGTGTATTGACTGCAGCACAAATACAGGTCATAACTATGTTTTCATCACTGTACTGTCTATTGTCTACAGATTGTTAAACAACTACATCCTGAAATCATTTGATATGCTCCATACGTGTTTATTCCAAGGGTGTTTATTTCAGTGAGAAGGAAATGGAACCGTGCAATGGGCTTGGGTGATGGTGGTGTCGAGTCCATGATAGAATACAATCTATTGGTATCACAGGTGCATTGTCCAAGGGGGCAAAGGAAGTGGAGCAATGGCAGTTCAAGGTGGACAGGGTGACAGTGTGGGACAGAAGGGTGATATTCAGGAGAGTCTTATTTCCTGGCGGAGGTCTTGGCAATGTTCTCTGGCTTCTGCCTGGATCGCAGGGACCATTTGTGTGGTGGTTCTCCTTCTGCAGGGGATGGGGTGCTGGTGGCCTCTTGTTCCTGTGGCGGGGCCTCCAGTCCACTAGCGTTGGCAGAGGTGGAGGGCTGTTCATTGGTGTGGCTAGTGTCAGGGGCACGTTGGTGTGCCACTGCCTCCCTCATGGTGTTGGCCACGCCTGCCAGCACCCCTGCAATGGTGACCAGGGTGGTGTGGATGTCCTTCAGGTCCTCCATCATCCCCAGGTACTGTCCCTCCTGCAGTCGCTGGGTCTCCTGCAACTTTGCCAGTATCTGGCCCATCATCTCCTGGGAATGGTGGTATGCTCCCAGGATCCCTGCAAGTGCCTTGTGGAGGGTCAGTTCCCTTGGCCTGTCCTCCCCCTGTCGCACAGCAGTCCTCCAAGCTTCACTGTTGTCCCCTGTCCCCTGAACCCTGTGCCCACAGCCACTGACCCCAGGTCCCTGATCTTCCTGTGTTTGTGGGGTTGCCTGGGGTCCCTGTAGTGGTAGACTCACTGCTGATTGACGTGTCCTGTGGACAGTGGGATGGGCCCGCTGGGTGGGTGCTGTGCTTGTGTTTTCTGAGGGGGGTACGCTCTGTGGTGGTATGGGACTGTGTCTGGGTAACTGACTGTCCAGAGATCCCAGATGGGCCAGGTTGATCATCCATATCCAGGCATGCAGAGCTGCTGTCATCATTGTGGGCCTCTTCTGGTGGGGGACTGGATGTTGCTGGCACCGCCTCTCCGGTGACATTGTGTGGGGGGTCCTGTGGGTATGTAAATGCAGTGTTATTGATTCTGCGTGTGACATATGGTGCATGGGTGTGTTTTCCTCTATGATTGTTATTACCAAGGCAGCTTTGGCTTGTGTGAGTTGTGGTTTGGTTGCTTAAGTGATTGTCACTACTGTGCATGCTGTGGTGATGGGTGTCCAATATGTCTGTGATGGGTGTCCATGCATTGGTGTTACATGCAGGGCTCGGTATTGGGATGAGTGGGTTGTGATGGTATGGTATGTGGGAGGTGGTGGGGTGATGGGAGTGAGGGTAGGGGTGGGGGTATGTGGTGGCATGCAGGTAGGGGATGTGAAAGTAGTAAAGATTTGACTTACCGGAGTCCAGTCCTCCTGCTACTCCTGCCAGGCCCTCAGGATGCATGAACACCAAGACTTGCTCCTTCTATGTTGTTAGTTGTGGGGGAGGAGGTGGGTGTCCACAGCCAGTCCTCCGTACAGCTATCTGCTGTCTTGCAACCACGGAACGCACCTTCACCCGTAGGTCGGTCCACCTCTTCCTGATGTCATCCCTAGTTCTTGGGTGCTGTTCCACGGCATTGACCCTGTCCACGACTCTCTACCATAGCTCCATCTTCCTTGCAATGGATGTCTGCTGCACCTGTGATCAAAATAGCTGTGGCTCTACCCGGATGATATCCTTCACCATGACACTTAGGCCCATATTTATACTTTTTTAGCACCGCATTTGCGTCAGTTTTTGACGCAATAGCGGCGCAAGCTTACAAAATACAATTGAATATTGTAAGTTTGCACCGCTTTTGCGTCAAAAAGCGGCGCAAATGCGGCGCTAAAAAAGTATAAATATGGGCCTTAGCTCCTCCTCCGAGAACCTGGGGTGTCTTTGTGGTGCCATGGGTATAGTGTGCGTGGTGTGTGTGAGGGTGTGTAGGGTGATGTGTTGGGGTGTGTGCTGTGAGGTGCGTGGATGGCATATTGGTGATGGTGTTCTGTGGCTCTGGTTCTGTGGGAGCTCCTGGTGTGTCTCTCTCTCTCTCTGTTGTAAATTGTTTGTTGAGGTAAAGGGTTGTGGGTAATGTGGGTGTGTGTTTTATAGCGGTGTAGGAATGTGGGTGTGGTGTGTGTATGAGTGTCTGGTGTGCATAGTTTGAATTGTCCAATGTGGTGTTGTTTTGTATGTGTGTATGTTTGTGTATTTTGAGCGCGGGTTTGTACCGCCAATGGTTTACCGTGGTTGAATGTCCACCATGGTGATTCGTGGGTCATAATGCTGTGGATGTATATCTGTTGGCGTAACGGTGTGGGTTTTGTTACCACCAGTTTATCACTGACCTTTCGGCTGGATGACTTGGGTGTGTGTTTGTATAGTGGCGGATTTCTATGTGTGGGTCATAATACGCATAGCGGTATGCTGCCGCGGTCGCAGTTTGTTGGCGGCAGTCAGCATGGTGGTAAGAAGGACTTACCGCCAATGTCATAATGAGGGCATATATCCTAACCAAACTGAGAGATTTTTTCTGAAAAGAGTGTGAAACAAGGTCCGATATATATAATAATTTGTAGTGGTGGATAAATTGTAAATGAAAGTTATACCTATAACTTTAGACTTTTTAAAGTTTGTGTAGGTTAAACTTGGTTTGTATAGGGAAAATAAGTTTTCCTAATCATGACTAAGCTCTAACTTTTGTTTTTTTAATTAAATTTCCATTCTGGGTTAGTACACCATTTATATAATACAGCCCACACTGTGTTATAAGGACAGCTCTGATACAATGCTATTTCTAGAATTTAGAAGCTGTCTCCTGAGTGGGCAATGCAAGCATTAGGATATTGTGTACTGTGTTTCTAGCCTTAAACAGAATGTACTGATTATATGTCAAGAAAAGGCTAACTAAAACAAGGAACTTGCACACTGTATTCTTAGAATAATATCAAGCAAGTAAAATGTTGCAGCTAAGAGCAATGCTGCCAAAATGTGTAAAATGTAAAATATAAAATGAAGTTAAAACGAGAACCAATATGGATCCAAGCTGGCCTCACTACAGAGTATTCAAATCAAGTCAAATCAGTGTTTATGATACGCAGCTACTCACCCGTAAGGATCTCAAGGCACTGGGGGGGTTTGTCCTCTCAGCTTCAGTTGAAGATCCAGGTTTTAAGGTCCTTCCAAACTGATGCAGCGATTATGACTGCCTGAGGTGCAGGAGCAGGGTGTTCCATCTCTTTGCCTCAAAAAAGGCAAAGGATCTTCCATCAGCCGAGGTCTTCTGTATTCAGGGTTTGTTGGCCAGTGCATGTTGAGTGGAGCAGAGAGGTCTGATGGGGGAGTAGATGGTGATGCAGTGGTTGAGCTAGGCGGGTCCTAGGTCGTGGTTTGTGCGTGTATTAGAAGTTTGAAGTGTACAAGGGGTTTGAAGCCTTGTATGAGTGTATGAGAAGTTTGAAGCCTTGTATGCCTGTACGAGGAGTTTGAATTGTACATTGGAATCGAGTGGAGAAGAGTAGACTGAAGTAGCGTATCATACAGTGTAGTAAAGTGTTATTGTATAATGTAGTGGCATGGTGGCTCATATAGTGGAGTCAAGTATCGTAGAATGGAGCAGCAAATTCTATAGTGGAATGGCATATTGAACAGTAGAGTAGGGTGCCGTAGAGAGTGACAGAGTGGAGTAGAGAATATTAGAGTGGAGTAGGGTGAAGTATAATGCCACAGCGTTGAGCATTGTCAACTGGAGTGTCACTGAGTACATCGGAGGGGAGTGTTGTAGAGAGGAGTGCAGTGTCATGTAGTGGAGTGGCATATCATAGAGAGAAGTTGGGTGGCATGTCGTCGAGAGTCATATAGTGTAGTACAGTAGCCTCAAGTAGATGGGCATAGAGTGAAGTAGAGTAGGATAGAGTGCAGTATAGTGTTGTAGAGAGCAGTTACATACAGTGGAGTAGAGTGTTGGACTGTGGAGTAGCCTCGAGCAGACTTTAGGAAAGTGGAGAAGAGTGGAATAAAGTGCAGTATAGTGCAGTATAGTGCAGTATAGTGGAGTAGAGTACACTGGAATGGGATATTGTACAGTTGAGGAAAGTGTTAAAGAGTAGAGTAGTGTGTCAAAGACTAAAGTGGCGTGGAGTGCAATAGCGTGGAATGGCATAACATACAGTTTAGTAAAGTGTCATAAACTGGAATACCATATTATACACTAGAGTATAGTGGGGTGTCGTACAGTATTGGAAACTAATGTAGACTACATTGGAGTAGAGTTGAAAACAGACAAGTTGTTTTGTGTAGCCTAGAGTGGTGTACAATACAGTACAGTGTTCTAGAGTGTGGTACACTGGATTTGCATACTTTGTAAATGACTACAATGGAATAGAGTGACATAGAGTGGAGTGGCATATGGTGGAGTAGCACAGTAGAG
Organism: Pleurodeles waltl; assembly: GCF_031143425.1. Lineage (NCBI taxonomy): Eukaryota > Metazoa > Chordata > Amphibia > Caudata > Salamandridae > Pleurodeles > Pleurodeles waltl. The sequence continues at coordinate 1,125,907,168 of NC_090445.1, read as the reverse complement.
TGGAGTACTTACTCAGAGTACAGTGGAGTAAAGTGGGGAGCAGTTGCATACAAATAGTTGTGTACAGTGTTGTACAGTGGACTAGAGTATCATAGAGTGTTGTACAGTGGCATACAGTATAGTACAGTGTTATACAGTGGAGTAAAGGGGTGTAGACAGGAGTAAAAGTATATGAGTGGCATACAGTGTAGCAGAGTGTATTGTTGTATACTGGCGTAGAGTGAGGTAAGATCCCTTACAGTGGAGCAGAGTTAAGTGGAGTGGTGTAAAGTAGTGTGGCTTGAAGTACAATAGAGTGTATTTGTGTGTTGTAGAGAAGAGTTGTATTGGCTGCAGTGTACTGGCATAGCGTAGGTAGTAAACTGTTATAAATTGGAGTGGGGTCTTGTAAAGTAGAATGGAGTACTGTTGTGTAGAAAACTGTTGAATAGTGGAATGGAGTGTTGTACATAGGAGTGTACAGGTATAAAGTGGGTGTAGAGTTGACAGTGTGTAGGTTATGGGGACAGAGTGTAGTAGAATGTCATAGAATGCCACAGTGTGGTAGACTTTTATAGCATGGAGTTATATAGAGTTGGGGAGATGTCATACAATGGAGTGGTGTGGAGTGGAGTGACATAAACTGTAGTGGCATAGAGTGGTTTACAGTAAAGTGGAGTGACATACTGTGGAATAGCGTACAGTGGAATACTGTACAGTGGAGTGTAGAAGAGTGGAGTGGCACAGAACTGAATAGAGTAGAGTAGAGCGGTGTTCAGTGCAGTGGCACAGAGTGGAGTATGGTACAGTTGATTAGCATTGGGTTGGGTGACATAAATTGATGTGGCATAGCGTAGAGTTGACAAAACTGTTATAAATTGAAGTTGCGACCAATACAGTAGAGTGGAGTGTTGTATCATATAGTGTTGGAAACTGTCATAGAGTGGAGTAAAGTATTGTACAATAGAGTGTATGGGTCTAGAGTTGAGTGCAAATATTTACAGTGGAGTGACCGAGGATGGAGTGGGGTAGAGTCTAGTAGGGTGGCATAGAGTGTAGTAGAGTTTTGTAGAGTGGATGTATATAGAACCTGAGGAGAGTACACTGGAGTGGCTTATAGTGGAGTGACAAAGTGGAATAGCATACAGTGGAGTGGTGTAGAGTGAAGTGATTTAGACTGGAGTGGTGTATTCTGAGGTGGGGTAGAGTTCAATAGCATACAGTGGACTGGTGTACATTTGAGTGGGGTACACTGGAATACCACACAGCAGAGAGGCAAAGATTGAAGTTGCAAACAGTGTAATAGCGTACAATGAAGTGGCATACAGTGGAATAACATAGAGTGGACTACAGTGGAGTGGCATAGAGTAGGCTAACATAGAGAGGAATAGCTGAAGGTATAATAGGATAGTATGGAGTGGTATACAATGGAGTGGTGTAGACTGGAGTATGGTACGTCGGTGGGTGGTAAAGTGAAATAGCATATAGTGGAGTGGTGTAGAGTGGAGTGACATCCAATTGACCAGCTTAGAGTGGAGTGGTGTAAACTGGAGTAGCATAGAATGGAGTAACATATAGTGAAATGGCATACAGTGGAATAGAGTAGAGTGGAGTGGCATAGACTGGAATAGTGTATTGTGAAGTAGCATACAGTGTAGTGGGGTAGATTGGAGTGGTATAAACTGGAGTGGCATAGAGTGGAGAAGCAAACAGTGAAGTGGCATACAGTGGAATAGCATAGAGTTTACTGGGATACAGTGGAATGGTATATCGTAAAATAGCATATACTGGAGTAGCATATAGTGGAGTGGCATACACTGAAGTGGCATACACTGAAGATGCGTAGAGTGGATTTGCATACAGTGTAATAGTGCACAGTGGACTGCATAGAGTGAAGTTGTGTACAGTGTAATAGCATAGAGCGGAGTGTGTATAGCAAAATGTTGTAGAGTGGAGTGGCATAGAGTGTAATAGTGTACAGTGGAATAGGATACAGTGGAATTGTGCATAATGGAGTTGTGTAGACTCAAGTAGCTTACTGTTGGAGGCTGGTTATTAGTAGAGGTAAGTATGCACCTACCACTAACAATAATGCCCCCAGACAGTGTTAGGTTCAGTTGAGATCTCAAAACATTAGCCCCTGGCTCAACCCCTGGCAGCTTGGCAGCGAACAGAAAGGTTTAAGTTAGGAGACAGGTATGCAAAGCATTTTAATACACCAATACATCAAATAAGCAAGACAAAACACATATTAAAAGTTGCACACCAATTTATAAACATAAAACATGTTTTTGGGGGTTATTACAACTTTGGAGGAGGTGTTAATCCATCCCAAAAGTGACGGTAAAGTGACGGATATACCACCAGCCGTATTACGAGTTCCATAGGATATAATGGACTCGTAATACTGCTGGTGGTATATCCGTCACTTTACCGTCACTTTTGGGACGGATTAACACCTCCTCCAAAGTTGTAATAACCCCCTGAATCTTTAAAATGACACAAAATGGTCAAAATCCAATATAGGGAAACAGATATGAATTTTTAAAGATTAAAAGTAAAATTAGTGCTTAGAAGCAAATAGTGCTTAAAGGGAAGGTTACACTGGACCAGGACACAGTCAAGAGTTCCAATAGTCTGCAATGTAACACTTTTACACATGCTTCCAAACGTGTTTCTTGATGCAGGAAAGTGGTCCACAACCTCAATCCAAGGTTCCAGTATCTTTGAGCCGCTCCTTTGGCGATTGGGACTACAATTCCCACTAAGCACCTGGCCAAATCTCTAAACGTCTACTAAACGCTGTCCAGCTGAAGTTGATGCAGGTGACTCTTGGTAGCTCCTTTATACCTCCTGAGTCCTTTTTGAAGCAAGACAAAGGGGGTCATTCTGACCTCCGCAGTAAAAGGTGCTTACCGCCGGTCAGAAGACCGCCATAACACCGCCGTGGCCGCGGTAAACCGCCACGGTCATTCTGACCTGCAACTGCCAAACCGGCAAAAACCCGACATCCACAAAAGTCCGCCACACCAAAGGTCAGCGAAAAAATGGCGATGACCAAACCTCCACCGTCACGCCAACAGAAATACGCCCACACTATCACGACACACGAATCCACGCGGCGGTCTTTCAAACGCGGTATTCCATTGGCGGTACACACCGCCGCGGTCAAAATACACACACACATAGAATACTCAGCCACATTGGTCAGTTTGAAACACACACTTGATACACATACTAACACCACTCCCACACACCCAATACAATATAAAACACACACCCACATCACACACAAACCCCTACGACCCGAAATTAATGACGAAGGCTAGAGAGAGAGCACAGAATAGACAATCACTCAACACAGAGACACACAACCCCATTACCCACACAACATCCACGCACCAAACACCACACACCACCACACGTACCACACTCATCCCCACAAACGCCACCCCACATCTCATCCACACCACCCCATGGCACCCCAAAGACATCCCAGGTTCAGTGACGCCGAACTCAGGGTCATGGTGGAGGAAATAGTCCGTGTAGAGCCCCAGCTCTTCGGGGCACAGGTCCAGCATACCACAATTGCCAGGAAGATGGAGCTATGGCAAAGGATAGTGGACAGGGTCAACGCGGTGGGACAGCATCCACGCAATCGGGATGACATTAGGAAGCGCTGGAACGACCTACGGGGGAAGGTGCGTTCCATGGTATCAAGGCACAACATTGCGGTGCAGAAGACTTGCGGCGGACCACCACCTACTCCCACAGAATTCACAGCATGGGAGGAGGAAGTCTTGCACATCCTGCATCCTGAGGGCCTCACAGGAGTAGGCGGAGGAATGGACTCTGGTAAGGCAAATTTTAACTACTTCTTCCCACCCCCACCCCACCTGCATGCCAAATCATACCCCCACCCTCACCCTCACCCCCACCCCCATCACACCAACTCCTTGCAAATGGCTCACCATCACAACCCACCCATCCCAAAACCTAGCCCTGCATGGATCCCCAAAGCATGGACACCCATCACCAAAGCATGCCCACTGCGCACACACATCACCCCCACAACCCACCCTCACAATAGCCCCCACAAGGGAATGCCTGCACTTGGATACAGGGACACCCACCCATCACACGAAATGCCACTCACAGAAGCAATAACCATACCTTCATACCCCTGCAGGACCCGAACGCCACCACACCGCCACGGAGGGTACAGAGATGTCCATCCCACCCCCAGAAGAGGCCCCCAGCGATGACAGCAGCTCTGTCTCCCTGGACCCAGATGACCAGCCCGGCCCATCTGGGACCTCTGGACAGTCGGTTCCCCACAGACAGCCACAGGCTACACCAGACCCAACCCCCTCTGGTAAAACCAGCACAGCTCCCACCCAGCGGGCCCATGCCTCTGTCTCCAGGACACGTCAATCAGCGGTGTGTCTGCCACTACAGGGTACCCCCGGTTGACCCACCACCCCAACAACAACAGGGACCTGGGGGCAGTGGTAGTGGGCACACCTCCAGGGGACAGAGGCCCAGGAACACAGGGGAACTGGGAGGGCTGCTGTGCGACAGGGGGGGGACAGGCCCAGGGATCCCACTCTCCAAGAGGCCCTCTCCTCCATCATGGGAGCTTACCACCACTCCCAGGAGACGATGGCGACGGTACTGGCCAGGTTCCAGGAGATCCAGGCACAGCAGGAGGAACGGTACATGGGGTTCAGAGAGGAACTGAGGAACATCGGTTCTGCAATGGGGACCATCGTCCTGGCCCTTAACCAGATAGTCACCACATTGCGGGACCATGTGGCACCATAAAGGGCCCCTGTCACTAGCCCAGGCCAGGAACAGCCTACCACCTCCGCCGGCGCTAGTGGACAGGTGGCCCCCACACAACAACAGGCCACCAGAACCCCACCTCCTGCTGAAGAAGAACCACCCCGCAAGCGGAACCTGAGATCTCACAAGAAGACAGAGTAGGATGCCAAGACCCCCGCCAGCATAAGATACCCCCTGATGTCATCTCACTGTCCCACATTGTCACCCTGTCCAACCTTGAACTGCCCCTGCTCCATCCTTCCACAGGCATATGGACAATGCACCTGTGCGACTGAGAACTGGACTCTGCCATGGACATTACTCCACCCCCACCCATCCCTGCTTCCCAATCATGGCGTCTCAAAGCAAGATTGTGCAGCATACAGCAGGCCACGATGATATGGCACACCTTCTTTGGTGAGTAGATAAGGGATCCCCCTGTCATATGCAGGCACCTAAACCTGGCCTTCAGGAGGCCGAAGGTCCTTTCTATTATCCTCTGAGTCTGCCCATGGGCCTCATTGTACCGTTCCTCTGCCCTGGTCTGGGGATTCCTCACTGGGATCAGTAGCCACGACAGGTTGGGGTAACCCGAGTCACCTATTAGCCACACACGGTGTCTCTGTAGCTCTTCCATCACATACGGGATGCTGCTATTTCGCATGACATACGCGTCATGCACTGACCAAGGGAACTTGGCATTTACATGGGAGATGTACTGGTCAGCCAAACAGACCACCTGGACATTCATCGAATGATAACTTTTTCTGTTCCTGTACAACTGCTCACTGTCACTGGGGGGAACCAAAGCCACATGGGTCCCATCAATGGCACCAATGATGTTGGGGATATGTCCAAGGGCATAGAAATCACCCTTCACTGTAGCCAATTCGCCCACCTCAGGGAAAATAATGTAGCTCCGCATGTATTTCGTCAGGGCAGACAACACTCTGGACAAAACCTTGGAAAACATAGGCTGAGACATCCCTGATGATATGGCCACTGTTGTCTGAAAAGACCCACTTGCCAAAAAATGAAGTTCTGACAGAACCTGCACCAGAGGGGGAATCCCTGTGGGTTGGCGGATGGGGGACATCAGGTCTGGCTCCAGCTGGGCACAGAGTTCATGTATAGTTGCTCTGTCAAGCCGGTATGTAAGAATGATATGTCGTTCTTCCATTGTCGACAGGTCCACCAGCGGTCGGTACACGGGAGGATTCCTCCTTCTCCTCGCAAGTCCCAGCGGACGGTGCCTAGGAAGGACAACATGGAGCACACAGTCAAGCAACCCACAGGTTCGTTCACACAGCTTGCACAGTACACGATTCGCTATGCATTGAAAGGCTTGTATGAGTGTTGATGCAAGGCCTAGGCCTGTGTGACGCAGTAGAAATCAAGCCATGTGGGCCCTTGAAATGGCGGCTGCCTGACCTGTGAAGTGTGACAGTGGGATGTGAGTTCAATGCGCTGGCGTGGCACACCGTGGCGGTAGGCGGTCGAAGACCGCGGGGTTAAGCCGCATTGGTTAAAATTGAACCCTATGGGTTTCAGTAGCCAATGACGATGTGCGCCGGCGGTCGTGGTACGCACGCGGGCGTGACCGCCATTTTCTATCTGATTAATCACTCAAGACCTGATCATCCACAGGAGAGGACCTATACTGCAAGTGCTGCTGTGACCTCGGTCTGGGAGATACAATGGCTGCTGCGACTGGGGAAAGGGCCCCTGCCTTCACTTCTGAAGAATTGGAGAAACTTGTTGATGGGGTCCTCCCCCAGTATGCGCTACTCTACAGTCCTCCAAACCAACAGGTTAGTACACAGGGTGCACGTTGAATGGGCTATGCCTGTGTTGAGTGGGGTGGATGTAAGATGGTGGGGATGGGAGCGAATGAGGAGTGCAATGCACGAAAGATGAGAGCATGTGCCACATGGCAAGGTTGGGGGGGGGGGCACTCACATTGACAAGGCAGAAAAGTGATGATATTTATGTTTCAACCCTGTACATGTCACATAGGTCAGCGCCCATCAGAAGATCGACATTTGGCGTGCCATCGCCAAGGACGTCCGGGCCCTGGGGGTCCACAACAGACGGGGCACCCACTGCCGAAAGAGGTGGGAGGACATCCGCCGCGGGACCAGAAAGACGGCGAGTCTCTGCTGGGGATGGCCTCCCAACGTAGGAGGGGTGCCAGCCGCCAATTGACCCCCCTGATGTCCCGGATCCTGGCGGTGGCCTACCCCGATTTGGATGGGCGCGTGAGGACATCACAGCAGACACAAGGGGGTGAGTATCAGCACAATCTGCTATCTTTGCGCGCAGTGAAGGTGTCTGGGTGGGGGAGGAGGGCTGGGGCTATCTCTAGGCCAGGGCACATTCTGTAGGCTAGACCCCTCCGTTAGGCATGGCCCTGTGTCCCCGCCTCTGTAGGGTGCCAAGTACAGCTATCCATGGTCCGGCCTCATCCATGTGTGCATTTGTCGTCCATTGACCTGTAGGCCTAGTCATAAAAACTGAGTAGTGTACCCCGAGTGCGCGGCATAGTGCAGGGGGCTTCTGTGTCTGTCCTCTCCGCCAACGGTGCCGCCAATGCATGCACTCAACCTGTCTTCATTTCCCCCCCCCCCATTTTCTTTGTCTTCCTGTTCATGTGTGCATTAGCATCATCAGGCGGAGGAGAAGTGGCATCGGCACACGAGGGAGCTGCATCTCACATGGCCCCGGAGGGCCATGCAACAGAATCCGAGTACACCAGTGAGACGGAGGGCGAGGGGAGCTCCACAACGGGGACCCGTGGAGACGTCAGCGAAACCGACACGTCCTCGGAAGGGAGCTCCCTTGTGGTGGCGGCAACATCCGTGCCCACCGCAACAACAGGTACAGCTGCCACCCAGCGCACCAGCCCCGCCCTCCCAGCAGCCCCTCAGCATTCGCCCCGTGCCCGCTCGGCCAGGAAGCCGGCCATCTCCTTCGCCCCAGGCACCTCAGGCCCTGCCCCAGTTACCCCTGCTGCCCTCAGTGAGGAGGTCATTGACCTCCTGAGGTCCATCATTGTTGGGCAGTCTACCCTTTTGAATGCCATCCAGGGTGTAGAAAGGGAGGTGCATCGGAGCAATGCATACCTGGAGGGCATTCATTCGGGTCAGGCTGCCCATCAGCGATCGTTCAACGCTCTGGCCTCAGCACTGACGGCAGCCATTGTCCCTGTCTCCAGCCTCCCTCTTCTGACTCCCTCCACCCAGTCCCAGTCTTCTGTTCCTCTGCCTGTCCCATCCACACCATCAGACCAGCCTGCACACACCTCAACACCCAAGGGCAGCTCATCCAGACATAAGCACCACAGATCCCACAAGCATTCACCCAAGCAACATCCAGATGCAGACATGCCAACAGTCACTACCACCTCTGTGTCCCCCACCTCCTCCCTCCCTGTGACGTCTCCACTCACACCTGCATGCACACCACCATCATCCAGTACTTCCATCACCAGCACACCATCCATTACAGTCCGCACACGTGCAGTCACCACCCCACTGCCATTTACACGTCCCCTGTGTCCTCTCCCAGCGTGTCTGTCACCCCCTCTTCCAAAGCACACAAACGCAGGCAGCCACCCACCCAACAGCCATCCACCTCCCGATAGCCTCCGTCACAAGCACCTGCACCCAAAGACAGCACACTTGACTCTCCTACAACCACATCCTCTTCCTCCACTCCCATACCCACTGCACCTACCCTTCCCATGGCTCCTAAAAAAATTTTCCTCTCCAAAATTGACCTCTTTGCCTCACCTGACCCACCCCCTCCACCTGGTAAGAGTCCAAAGAGCACCTCAGCCACCACCAGCCCTGCATCTACTGTGACCATAGTGCCGGGCTATTGGAGTCCACCAGCTCCTAGGGCAGGAACATCGCCCAACAGCAAGGGGACAGCCAGCCCACCCCCTGGGAAGAGGACAAAAAAGAATAAGGGCCGGCGCGACAAGCCTGAGTCGGCTGCCACCAAGGACAGTAGCCATGCCCCGTCACCTGCCACATCATCAAAGGGAGGCAAGGCCCACAGAGCTTCAGCGAAGGAGGTCAAGGGCAGCAGGGCGGAGGAGTCAGGCAGCAGCCGAGCTGCCCAGGAGGGCCCCACCAGCCCCATTCCGGGTGTGACGGACGACACCCACGGGCCCAGGACTCCATCACAGGAGGGCCCGCGACCGCACAGTCGGATGCCGAGTGAGCGGGGAGTCTTGGCCAGGTCTGGCTCCCTAGAAACACAGGACAAGCACCGCTGAACAGGGGCCCGCCGTGTGAAGCACCGCTGAACAGGGGCCTGCCGTGAGAAGCACCGCTGAACAGGGGCCCGACGTGAGAAGCACCGCTGAACAGGGGCCCGCCGTAAGAAGAACCGCTGAACAGGGGCCCGCCGTGAGAAGAACCGCTGAACAGGGGCCCGCTGTGAGAAGAACCGCTGAACAGGAGCCCTTTCTGTCAAGCACCGCTCCGCTAGGCCCTTCATCTTAAGCCCCGCTCCGCTGGGCCCTTCCTCTCAAGCACCTCTCCGCTGGGCCCTTCCTGTCAAGCACCACTCCGCTGGGCCCTTCCTTTCAAGCACCGCTCCGCTGGGCCCTTCCTGTCAAGCACCGCTCTGCTGGGCCCTTCCTGTCAAGCCCCGCTCTGCTGGGCCCTTCATCTCAAGCCCCGCTCCGCTGGGCCCTTCATCTCAAGCACCTATCCGCTGGGCCCTTCCTGTCAAGCACCGCTCCGCTGGGCCCTTCCTGTCAAGCACCGCTCCGCTGGGCCCTTCCTGTCAAGCAATGCTCCGCTGGGCCCTTCATCTCAAGCCCCGCTCCGCTGGGCCCTTCCTCTCAAGCACCTCTCCGCTGGGCCCTTCCTGTCAAGCACCACTCCGCTGGGCCCTTCCTGTCAAGCACCGCTCCGCTGGGCCCTTCCTGTCAAGCACCGCTCTGCTGGGCCCTTCCTGTCAAGCCCCGCTCTGCTGGGCCCTTCCTGTCAAGCCCCGCTCCGCTGGGCCCTTCATCTCAAGCACCTCTCTGCTGGGCCCTTCCTGTCAAGCAGCGCTCCGCTGGGCCCTTCCTGTCAAGCACCGCACCGCTCCGCTGGGCCCTTCCTGTCAAGCAATGCTCCGCTGGGCCCTTCATCTCAAGCCCCGCTCCGCTGGGCCCTTCATCTCAAGCCCCGCTCCGCTGGGCCCTTCATCTCAAGCACCTCTCCGCTGGGCCCTTCCTGTCAAGCACCGCTCCGCTGGGCCCTTCATCTCAAACCCCGCTCCGCTGGGCCCTTCATCTCAAGCACCTCTCCGCTGGGCCCTTCCTGTCAAGCACCGCTCCGCTGGGCCCTTCATCTCAAGCCCCGCTCCGCTGGGCCCTTCTTCTCAAGCACCTCTCCGCTGGGCCCTTCCTGTCAAGCACCGCTCCGCTGGGCCCTTCCTGTCAAGCACCGCTCCGCTGGGCCCTTCATCTCAAGCACCTCTCCACTGGGCCCTTCCTGTCAAGCCCCGCTTCGCTGGGCCCTTCATCTCAAGCACCTCTCCGCTGGGCCCTTCCTGTCAAGCCCCGCTCCGCTGGGCCCTTCCTGTCAAGCACCGCTCCGCTGGGCCCTTCCTGTCAAGCACCGCTCCGCTGGGCCCTACCTGTCAAGCACCGCTCCGCTGGCCACCGCCGTCTCAGGCACCGCTGGGCAACGCCGTCTCAAGCACCGCTGGCCCATTGACAGTGCCGGGTCTGTGTCGAGCAGGGCTTCACGTAGCACTCTGGGCACATGCCTCCTCCATTGACAGTGGAGTCAATAATCCATCTCATGGCCTGTGGCTTTGCACGCCCCAGGATGGCGCAGTGGGCAATCCACCCTCTGTAGAGACTTGTGAGACTGTGGCTTTGCACTCCCCAGGATGGCGCAGTGGGCATGGAGGCCCCTCGTGGATCTGGCGTCGTGGACTCATGTGGCTGAGGTGCCCCCCCTTCCCTTCCCACTGAGGTGCCTGTAGCTTTGTCATCTGATGCCCCAGCAGTGTTCTCTCCAATGGATTTGTGTCTCCTGTGTGGGCTTTGCCCCTGTGTTTGTGCACATTGGCCCACGGACTATGGAACTTTGACAGAATGGGCAGGACTTATTGCATATGTATATATTTTTTACTATGTTCATTCCTTATTTTGTATCTTTCTCATTTCATATTTCACATTACTTCATTTGTGCTATTATATACTTCAATTTCAACGTTCATTTTATTTTGTCTTTGCATTATTCCGTGGGGTTTGGGGGGTGTGACTCTGACTTGTTGCTCGGCAATGTTGTGTAGGTATTTGGAGGGGGGGTGGGTGTATCGCATATGTGTGTGCCCGTAACCCTTCCTCCTCCCCCCTCCCCTGTGTCGTAGGTGCAGTACTCACCGTTGTCGTCTGCGCTGGCGTTCGTACTCGTGGTAGATAAGCAGGTAGACAATGGCTGGTAGGATGTTTAATTCGGGTTCCATGCTGTCCAGATTCCTCGTGGAGTGTTTAGAGGTGAGCGTTTTCCCATTCGTAGTCTGTTTCTGCTGTGTTTTTATCGGCGGGGCTCCCGCCCCGGAAAAGGTGGCGGATTGGTGAGTTGTGATAGGGTGGGCGGTACATTGTCTGCCACCTGCCTGTTGGCGATGACCGCCGCGCTGTTTGTTTGTCCCGCCGTGGCGGTCGGAGTGTTAAAGTGGCGGCCTGTGTTGGCGGTTCCCGCCAGGGTCAGAATTCCATTTTTTGGACCGCCTGTCTGTTGGCGAGTTGGCCGCCGCTTTATCACCGCCTGCCAGGGTTGGAATGACCCCCAAAGTCCTTAGGGCTGCTGTTACAGTGTGCAACAGGCGCAGTACTTGAGGTTGCAGACCAGGGTTCCAGCATGGCAGTCCTTCTTCTTTTTTTGAGGCAAGGATATTTGGGTGTCCACAACACCAATCCAAAGGTCTAGAAGTTGGGTCTACGTTTTCCAGAATGTGTCATCCAATTTTTTCAAAAGCCACTGGAGGCTGTCCATCTAGAGTCTTCTTGAAGGAGATGGTGCAGGCGAATCTCCCTTAACGTGTTGTTTATAGGGAGTACACTCCTGAGTCTTTTTTGAAGCAACTCAAAGTCCTTAGGGTTGTTGTACCAGTGTGCAACAGGGGCAGTACTTCAAGGTGGAGTCCTTGGGGAGGGAGGCCAGGGTTCCAGCAGGGCAATCCTTCTTCTTCTTGTGATTTCAGGCAGCAGATCTGAATTCCAATGCAGATCAGCCACTTTTATTCAATCATCTTGGGGGACAGTCAGTGGGCAACCTTGTCCATTGAGCTGCAGGGTGTCACCCAGAAGCATGACAACTTCCTCGAAATTGTGGCATCTTCCTGTCCCATAAAGCACTGCACTTTAACATTCCAAGATAGATAATTTTCCTGCAGAGGATCAAGTCATGGCGAAACTAAGCCAATGGTGTAGCTCGTTTCTACTAACTCCCTCTCTGGGCATCTATTGATTCCTTTCCTAAGCCCACTATCTATCTGTAGGGTTCAGGGTGAGAGGTCAGGCCTGGCATCATTCGTTTTTGACTGGCTTCCTTTTGAGGCATCTGCTTGATTTACCCAGCCCCATTCCTGGCCTGGCCTCAACATCTGCCAACCTCCCTCATCAGATGTCCTCTGCTCAGGGCAGGCCACTTATCACCTCATCAAAGCAGCCTGACTAATCCTGTTAGGGCTGACCAATCAGGAAAGATCACTAGCAGGCTGGAATTTGTCTTATAGAGAAGAAAGTCTTATAACTTATTTTCTGTACTAGTTATGATGTATTCAACATGGACAAGTTGGTGGATTTATCATTCCCATTCATTTGAGCCCTTTCATGATAAATTTAGCTCCCTTCTAGCCATACTTATGCATAGGGAAAATATTCTTATTTTATCCTATGGAACTAAGGGCCTGATTACAACTTTGGAGGAGGTGTTAATCTGTCCCAAAAGTGACGGTAAAGTGACGGATATACCACCAGCCGTATTACGAGTCCATTATATCCTATGGAACTCGTAATACGGCTGGTGGTATATCCATCACTTTACCGTCACTTTTGGGACGGATTAACACCTCCTCCAAAGTTGTAATCAGGCCCTAAGCGTTTACAGTGAGGAAATATGAAAGGTGCTGTATTTCCATCACCAGGGCATATAAAACATATTTTATAATGCCCTGCTTATAGTTACATGGCACTCCGCCCCTGGGGCATCTAGGGGAGAATTAGGGTGTGACATATGTAAAAATAAGGTCGTTTATCACTTGGAAAGTACCTTAAATACCAAAGTCAAATTTGCACATATTTTACTTTGTAAAGACAGTCTGCAAAGCAGGGCTGCCTTTACAAATGACAGCAGGTAGCACAGGAATGCACACTCCAGGGACAGAAATCTACTACTCCTCTAAATTTCCCTGCCCTCAAATATACTAGGGACTTATAGGTAGTGTAAATCCCTCTTGCCTTATTATCTACCGGAAACCTATAGGGACTGTCATTGCCAAATGGAATTATAACATTGTGCCATTTGACCATATACCTTTTATTCAGCTCACTGGCTCTGGGCCTGTTTAGCAGAGCCCAGGGCACAGTCAGGGTCAGTTACCACCAGTATCAGTCAGAAACAGTGGGGTGAACATGATAAAAGGGTGACTTTCTCACATGACCCCTTCCCAAACGAAATGTGATGGGTAACTAGCCTACACTCTGGTAATATTCATCAGCTAAGTGGAAAAACCTATAAAGTCCATCTGCATTAGCATGGGCCACCCCTGGTCTGTGCTCCACTGTGAAGCCCATCCCCTTAGGGAAACTGACCCCTTCAACAGCTTAGGATTCTCACCCCTCGTCTGCATGAGCCACCTGAGAGGTATGTGGTCAGTTTGAACACAAACATCAGTAGCAAACAAGTATGGTCTCAGCTTTTCAGGGACCAAAGCACAGCAAAGACTTCCCTATCAATGGCACTCCGTTTGCTCTTTGCTCTCTGGAGAGCAATGACCTGCTGATGAAGGCAACTGGCTGATCAAGGTCCTCTTCATTTACCTGTGTCAACACTGCCCCGACCCCTTGCTCTGAAGCATCTGTTTGAGCCACAAATTCATTTGTGTAATCAGGGGCCAGCAACACTTGTGCTGAACACATATAATTTTTCAGAGTTTCAAAGGCCTTCACATGATTCTCTTTGGCCTCTTTGTAAAAGTGAGTTCTGTTAGGGGAGCCACAATGGTCCCATAATTACGAACAAATCGTCTATATCACCCAGTTAGGCCAATAAAGGCCTGACCCATGTCTTGGTTGAAGGAGCAGTCCAAGTCAATATGGTTTTAGCCTGGAGAGGTTGTACATGGCCTCCACCTGCAAGGTGTCCCAAGTACCCAAATACACAACTGAAATCTATCCTATTTGAAACTTACTGGCCTTAATAGTCAGGCCTGCTTTCTGCAGGGCCTGAAGCACTTCCTTCTGGTGGGTCAGGTGCTCCTCCCAAGTGGAGTTGTACACAGCTATGTCATCCAGACAAGTTGCCCTGAACTGCTCCAGCCCAGACAGGGCCCTGTTCACCAACCTTTGGAAGGTGGCAGAGGCATTCTTAAAGCCAAAGGACATTACTTTGAGCTGGTAATGTCTGTCTGGTGTGGAGAATGCTGACCTCTCCTTTGTTCCCTCACTTAGGGTAATATGCCAGCAGCCTGGAGTCAAATCAAAGGTATTCAGTTAGTTAGCAGGCCCTGATGTATCAATGAGCTCTAGGTATGGAGTGAGCATCAGTATTTGTCACTACATTCAGTCCTCTGTAGTCCACACAGAACCTCAACTCTTTCTCTTCCACCTGGTGATTACTTTTGGGCACCAGTATTACTGGACTTGCACATGGACTGTCAGGAGACTCAATTACCCGCAATTCCAGCATCTTAGCTGCCTCAGCTTTGATACTGGCTCTGATCTGGTCAGACAACCTGTACACCTTACTTTTGACAGGTAGGCTCTTGCACATTGTGGGAGAGTAGGCCCAGCAGTGGCTCAGTTTCCTCTTCTCCACTTTCATCTGTGACCATCATGTGGTTGTGTCTGCCCTGTATTGGTAGGGCTTCAACCTAATAACATACAGGTCCCTGTGAGGGTGCCTGGGGGTGTTAAAGTCTACACGATAGGTGAATTCACCCTTCTTTTCTAGGATTGGATAGGGCACAGTCCACTTGTCCTGGAGATCCCAAGAAGTCACAGGCTCCAACACCCACACCAATTGTCCTGGTTTCCACTCAGGCATAGTAGTTCTCTGGTCATACCAGAGCTTCATTAGCTCTTGGACGGCCTCTAAGTTCCAGCTTGCTGTGTACATGTACTCTGCCATGTGAGATCTCAGGCCTAGTACATGATCCAACACACTGTCCTTGGCTTATTTGAGAAGCTTTGCTCAAGACTCTCTCCCCAGGCACAATGGGCCTCTTACAGGGCACCCAAACAACAATTCAAAGGGACTGAAGCCATCCCCTTTTTGTGGAACCTCCTTGTAGGCAAACAATAAACATGGCAAGAGTACATCCTAGTTCCTCCTGAGCTTGTCAGATAAACAACTGATCATTCCCTTCAAGGGCTTATTGAACCTTTCTACCAGACCATTAGTCTGGGGATGATATGGGGTGGTAAACTTGTAGGTAACACTACATTCACCCCACATCGCCTTCAGATAGCTAGACATGAAATTCCTGTCCCTATCTGAAACAATCTCCACTGGGAATCTTACTCGAAGAAGGACCCTATCCACTGAAGGTGCAGTGAATGTTCTGAAGAGAATTTCCGCAGGGTACCTGGTGGCATGGTCCACTACCACCAAGATATACCTGTTCCCTGGTGCAGTTGGTGAGTCTAGTGCACCAACAATGTCTATCCCAACCCTTTCAGAGAGAGTCCCAACCACTGGCAGTGGTTATCAAGGGAGCCTTTGGTTTGCCATCTGTCTTGCCACTGTCCTGACAGGTTGCACTGGAGCTACAAAACTCTTTCACTTTGGCAGGAATGTCTTATTCTGACCCAAAATGACCTACCAAGGGGATGTCATGGATCAGAGTGAGGAGGAATTCTCTAGACCTTTGAGGTACCACCAACCTCCTGGTGGCTCCCTCCTTGAGATCTCTAGCCTCAGTATATAGGACTCCCTCATCCCAGTAAACCTTATGGGATCCACTCACATCACCCTCTTCTTGCCAAGAGGCAGTGTGCCTCAAGCTCTCAAGAGTGGGGCACACTCTCTGTCCCTGGGACAACTCCTCTCTGGTGGATCCACCTGTTCCTGTCAATTCTGCCTAGTCAGGCAGATCTTGCAGGGGTGGAACACCACCCTCATAGGTCAGATCCTCCTGCACCTCTGGAGTTCCCTGGGTTGGCTCACAAGACCCAGTGTCCTTTCTCTTGTCATTGGATACTTGGCCCTATACTTCAGAATCCAAGGCCCATAGTTATACTTTTTTAGCGCCTCATTTGCGCTGCTTTTTGATGCAAAAGCGGTGCAAACTTTCAAAATACAATTGTATTTTGCAAGTTTGCGCTGCTTTTGCGTAAAAAAATAACGCAAATGCGGCGCTAAAAAAGTATAAATATGGACCCAAGTGTCCAGCAATCCGTTTTGAGCAGTCTGTGACCTGGTCACAGCACATACCTACTCAGGGAAATACAGCAACCTTGCATAGACCATTCTCTCTTCCCCTGACCAGCCAGAAGCTTCAAGATAATTTCCCAGTAGACACTCCGCTGGCAGTGTAGGAGACACAGCTACTTGCTTAGGGCCTGTCACAGGCCCCCATTCCAAACTCACCACTGCCTTGAGAAGGGGTTTGGTTCCCCTGTCTGCATAGGTTACCTGGTAGAACACACCAGGTACAATCTGCTCTGCAGAAACCAGCTTCTCTGTGATCATAGTCACACTGGCTCTTGTATCTCTCAGAGCCTCAACCTTAGTCCCATTGATTTTAGGCCTCTGCCTATACCTCTCCCTGCAGGGAGGCAAGTTGTCCAGGGTTGCAATTTCCATTCCCACCCATGGACACTAAGGTTGCCTCTGTTAACCCCTTTCCCATTTCTGGGGCAATCTCCATCCCCAACACCTACACTAGCAAACCCTGTGGACTGCCCACCTGTGGGAGGCTTCTTGTGCAAACAGCATCTCCTCTTTTGTGGCCTGACAGTTAACAGTCAAAACACTGACCTGTCTTCATTAGGTCCCTAAACTTTCCTACCTTTGTAGGATCTAAATTCTCCCCCAGGTCCTCTTTCTTCCCCAGGTACTCTTTCTTCTTGAAAGTGGTACCGCTCAGGGCACCACCTTTTGGTGCAGGTTTTTGTGGGCCTTGTTTGTGACCTCCTTCCATTTGGGCTATCACCTGGGCGGGGACCTGTCCTCCTTTCTTTAGGTCACCTTCCTGGTGTAGATTAGATTCCTGGGTTATCACCCACTCACCAGCTGTCTCCCCAGTTCCCTGGGACCAGATAACTTGGGAGTCCACTAGATACTGGTGTAACTTCTCTTTTACACAATGAGTCGGGATGTGCTCTTTAGCAATCAAATTGTACAGCCACTCATAGGTACTCACTTGGTTACTCTTAATCGAGCCCTCTAGCCCTCTAATGTCTTCACTGAGACATCTACAAAGTCCACCCATGACTGTGCTCACCTTCTGGGTGTTCCTGAACTTCACCCTGTACTGTTCTGGGGTCAAACCAAATTTCTTGAACAAACATTGCTTCATGCAGGAGTGAGATTTTGCCTCATCCCCCTGAAGGGTCAAGACTCTATCCCTCCCAGCTACTGAAATCACTTCCCACAGGAGAAAATCCCAATACTTTGAGTGGATGTCTTGCATCCCCAGGGCCCTCACAAATGCAGTCAACCATTTGTCAATGTCACCCCCCTCCATGTACATTGTATGCACCTTGGAGAGCCTATGGTGACCCTTACCCCCCTTGGGTATCTCAACACTTTTTTCATTGTTGCTGCCACAATTCTTTCTCTCTTCTTTTCTTGCCCACCTCTTCTTTTCCAGTTCTCCTTTCCTATAGCTAAGGCTTCCAACTGAGCCTGAAGCTTTCTCTCTGTAAGAGACAGTTTGGGATCTCTTAGGGGAGAACCCTCCCTCCTTCCTAGCTGGCAGTCTGTAACTGCACTGGAAGTGGTGGACAGGGTGTCATCCTCCTCCTCCTGGTGGAGGTCACTGGAGGGGTTACCTCCCCCCTTGTCCTTCATTCTCTGGAGCTGTCTGTGCCTAGACCTTCAGGGACCTAATCAACTCAGCCTTCCTGATTTTGTTGTTATTAGGTAACCTCCTGGACCTGCACTGAGCCCCAAGCTCAGCCACATTGAGTTTGTTCAGTGCAGCCAGATCAAGCTCCATGGTATCCCTAATTTTGGGTCACACAAATTTCACAACCAGAAATTGAACACATTTCGAAAAATGAAAAGAATGGATCACAAATCTGTTGTGGTCCACATTTCAAAAATCCAAAATAAAAAGTTTTGTTCTAAGTTAATTTAGTGGATTTTTACTGATCTTAACTCTTTACACTGTATGGTATAGTTCAAACACAAGTCCACATCCACACAGCTAAACACCAACTATGTTGGAGGCTGGGTATTAGTAGATGTAAGTACGCACCTACCACTAGCAATAACACCCCAGAAAGCTCTGAGGTGGTCCTTGGGATGTTGGGACTATGTTTCCCAGAATCTACTTCGCCAATTCCTTTAAAGGCCACTGGAGGCCGTCCAGCTGGGGTCTTCCTAATGGAGGTGGTGCAGGTGAGGCTCTGTTAACATGTTGCTTTCGGAAAGTTCACTCCTGGGTCCTTTTTGAAGCAAGGAAAAGTCCTTAGGGCTGTTGTTCAAGGTGCAAAAGGAGCAGTACTTGGGGTTGGAGACTAGGGGTCAATCCTTCTTCTTCTTGTGAATTCAGGCAGCTGATCTGAATTCCAATGTAGATCAGCCACTTTTATTCAATCATTTTGGAGGGCAGTCAGTGGGCATCCTTGTCCAATGAGATGTAGGGTGCCACCCAGAAGCATGCTAACGTCTTCCAAAGTGTGGCATTGCCTTATCACATAAAGCAATACACTATAGCATTCCGAGATGGATGATTGTCCTCCAGAGAAGCAAGACCTGGCTAAACCAACTCACTGGTGTAGCTCATTTCCATTAACACCCCCTCTGGACAGCTGCAAATTCTTTACCCCTATCTATTTGTGGGTTACAGGGCAAGAGGGCAAGCCTGGTGCTGAATTCCTTTCTGAGTGGCTTCCTTTTGAAGCCTCAGCTCGATTTACCCAGTCCTCTTGCTGGCCTGGCCTCAGCATCTGCCAACTTCACCCATCAGATAGCCTTTGCTCAGGGCAGGCCACTTGTCACCTTTTCAAAGCAGCCTGGCTAATCCTGTTAGGGCTGACCAATCAGGAGAGACCATAGCAGGATGGAATTTGGTGTACAGAAAAGATAGTCTTATAACTTCTCTTCTGTACTATTTCAATTCAATTCTCAACATATTTATTCCACTAATATAAGTAGCAAAACAAAAGACAAGTAAATAAAATGTGATAAAATACAATAAAACAACAAATAAGATGCTCAATCAAAATTCAGAAGGTTTGCAAATAGATCGGCTATGGCCTACAAAACAGGATACTTAATGTGGGCATATAGATTTTCTTGATCGAATAGCAGCCTGAAGAAATCAAAACACATGATTGCAGTTTTCATCATCAGCCAACCCTATCAGACAGTCATAGGCATCAACATAAGTATGGATGTTCCTGTTCTTCAAAAGAGGTTTAAGGAATCTTTTAGTATACAACATATAAAAATCATGAAAGAAAATGAATCATGGACTGCTTTTGCGGGTTACGGCAAGGGCATAATTTAAAATCAAGATTTGGATGGTAACTGAGAGGGAAACAAAGTGAATACGGCATTATACCTGCCCAAAACCTAAATAAGAAAGCTCTATGCCAGTTTGCGTTATTATTCCACAAATAATTTGAAGGAGAACACACCAAGTTAGAACATAAATACTTCTTCACACTTGGCTTTAGCTTTTCTGCCCACAGTCTTTCACAGTCCCCATTCCAGCAACAACTATTTTGAGTACATTCTGCTGGTCAGCACCCCCTCACTACCATCCAGAAAACAATGGGCTAACCCAACCGCCTCCAAAACACTTTTGACATAGGATAGTCATGGTTTTGAAAGGCCCCTATCACATGCCAGACAATCTGAAATGATCTCTTTGGTCAACACCGTTTCTTCAGACTTCCAAACAGACAGCCACAATAGGAGCAGCCTACTGTGGATCAGATCACTTAGATAGTCTAAACCAAGATCATTATGGCATATGAAGCTAGCAAAAGTCGGGGAGCTAAAAGTAGTCTCTGAAAAAAGAAAATGTCCTCCCTTTGTAAGTTTGTCAAGTCCTCCTGACCCCAGACTCCTACCCTGTAGGTTGCTATCGGGGCACACTGGGTGGAATAAATTTGCATAAGGGAACGTAAAGGCCTTTCACCTTTAGGTGACGGGAGCCATAAAAAAGAACAAACTGCCCTCCAAAATATAGGCCTACTATATTCAATGTGCTGGGCCCATGAGCCAAAGGAAATGAAAGTCACACCCAGATAACAAAAAGTGCTTGTGCTTGATAACACATTATTACCCACATGAAAGGCCAAAGGCTTCTTATACTTATGCCTGCATGTCCATAAAAGCAATTTGGTAAAATTAATGTGCACTGGCTAAGTTCAGTGCTCAATTCATTTATGAATAGAATGAAGTGGAGCAGGGCAAGGACACACCCCTGACCAATACTGAATTCTTTTGTGAGCTCACTATTTCCTCCGAACCCCACTGTTGCCTTAGTAGAAATCAGCATGTGGATAAGGGCAGGGTCTATTTTCATGTTAGTTAATATTTGCCACAGTTTACTGCGATTTACATAATTGAATGCCATAGATAAATCCATACAAGCTAGGTAAAGACTAGATTTCATGGCCACTCTATACATGCCAATGATCAGGTGTAGGTTAAGACATTGGTCAGTTGTCCAAAGGCCGCTTCTAAATCCATATTTGCACTTATTTATCATCTTATTAACAGTGGTCCATTCAACTATTCTATTATGTAAAACTCTACCCAGAAGTTTTGCAGGAATATCAATCAAAGAAATTGATCTATAGCATTTGGGCTCTGCCCTATTGTCCTTTTTGAATATTGTAACAATTGTGGAACTTGGCCATTGCCAAATCTAGACAATTACAAACACTTACCAACAGTGGGGCCCAGAGGTCTATATTACATTTACTTACATCAGTAGAACATCATCAGGGGTAGGTGCTTTCCCACCCACGCTCTCCTGGATGGCTAAAACCACGTCCTGCAAGGAAAATGATAAAGGTAGAGTGCTTCCCCTAACCCAGATTGTAAACAATTTTCATTATCGGTGAGATATATTTGAGTAATATGTGCCTCCCAATCTTTCCCTTTCATGTGGCAATCAGTCAAAAAGCACCTTAGAATCCAAGGTGCGCAAGTAGGACACAGCCCTGCAGAATGACTTACTGTTGTTTATGCTGGTAGCATGCGCTAGTTGCTCCCACTGATTGGTAGTAACTTCTCTCCTTCTTTTGCCAATGGCAATTTTATATACCTTGCGTTGGGCAGCCACAAGGGTACAATCTTGCAGCCTATATGTTCAAGCCCTATGCAAAGCACTGTTAGCTCATGAACAATCCTGATCAAACCACAGAGGGCACCCTGAGTCATCTTCAATTGGTTTAGAGCGCGAAGATCGGACCTTACCACACAGACTAACAAAGGCACTAATAATATTTCAGGTGTCACCCATACTTAGTTGGAGATACTCCATGACCATTTCTAAATTTCCAACATTATTAGATGGACCATGTAACTTCCAGCATAACCTGGGGTTATCAGTTGAGGGGTGCAAATTCACCAGATTTGTTGCTTCCTGAAAAGATTTGCTAGTCGAGACTTTTAAGAATATTTTGTTTACATTATTATCTCCATACTCAGTTGCAACAATTTCTCCATGTAATAACAAGCCCCTCAGATCATGTGAATTAAAATATAAACAATAGTTGAACAGCCACTGCTACCTCTATAAGTTGGCAAAGCCTGCTTAGTGACCCCAACTTCCTCCATAACATTAGACAAATTCGGAAGGCCTCCAATTCCTTCCCACGTTCGGAGCACCTGCCAAGCACAGGTATGGCCCCCTCAATGTCTGAATGGGGGAGACCAGCGTTAAAGTCCCCCACAAGGCACAAATATGTATGCTATCCTTGCTGGCTCCTGTTGTCCACTAGAATGGAAATATATAAAAAGAGGGCAGAAATGTTCGATTAGGAACACTCATAAACTCATTATTATAAAAATTTATGAAAGTTATTGTCAGTGCAACTCTAAGCATAACAGCCTAAAAGTCAGATCCCAGGATGCTTACTTCCTCCAGGCATCCCCCCAATGATAGGTTAGCGTAAATTGACAAACTTCTAGCGGCTCTTTCTGTATTAGTTATGATAAATTTAACAAGGGCAAGTTGTTGGATTTATCATTCCCATTCATTTGAGTACTTTCATGATAAATTTAGCTTCCTCCTAGGCATACTTATGCTTAGGGAAAATATTCCCATTTTATCCTATGGAGCTGAGTATCTATAATGAGGATAATGAAAGGTGCAGTTTTTTACCTCACCAGGGCATATAAAACATAATTTATAATGTACCTGCTTATAGTTACATGGCACCCCACCCTGGGGCATCCAGAGTAGACCTTTGGGGTGACATATCTAAAAATAAGGTAGTATATCACTTGGGAAATACCCTAAATCTTAAAGCCAAATTTGCACACATCTTACATTTTAGTGTCTATAAGGCAGGGCTGCCATTAAAATGACAGCTGGCACCACAGTAATGCACACTGCAGTGCAGCGAATCTACTTGGCCTTTAAACGTACCTGCACTGCTGCATACTAGGGACTTATAGGAAGTTTAAATCCTCCCTGCCATATTATCTACTAGGGACCTACAGGGTCTGTCATTGCCAATTGGAATTATAACATTGCACCATTTGACCATATACCTTTTATTTGCAGTACTGGCCTTGGACCTGTTTAGCAAACTGCAGGGCACTGTCAGGGTCAGTTACCACCAGTATCCTTCAGAAACATTGGAGTGAACATGCTAAAAGGGTGACTTTCTCACACGTACAGTGATATGGGGTAGAGTGTAATAGCAGAGAGTGGAATGCCGTACATTGGAATACGGTCTATTTCAATAGTGTAGAATGCAGTGTTGTATGATGAAGTGCCATACACTGGATTGGTGTAGAGTGGAGTACTGTACAGTGGTGTGGCGCACAGTGGAATAGCATAGAGTAAAGTGGCATATAGTGGAATGATGTAGAGAGGCATAGCATATATTGGAGTAGCGTATAGCAGAGTTGCCTACAGTGGAGTGGCATACACTGACGAGGCATAGAGTAGAGCTGCACACAGTCTAATAGAGTAGAGTGGATTGACATAGAGTTGATTTTTATACAGTGTAATAGAGTACAGTAGAGTGGCACACAGTGGAATAGTATAGAGTGAAGTGGCATTCACTGGAATTGCCTACAGTGGAGGGAACTAGACTGGAGTGAGGTAGAGTAATGTTGTGTAGAGTGCAGTAGTGTTGAGTGGAGTGGCGAAGGGTGGAGTATCATACAGTGGAGAGGTATAGAGCGGTGCAGCGTAGAATGGAATAGCATATAGTGCAGTGGCTACAGCCGGGCGCACACAAATGTGTGTGAAATTTAGCAGCAATGTAGATTATGGTAAGCAGAGGAATGCAAAACAGCGTATTGCACTGCCTAGCATTTCCAAATGTACCAATCAGCCCAGGTCCACACATGTTGGCCTTGTCTCTTTTCTACATCTGACCTAGTTATTGCGATGCCCATGCAACACCATGAGTGATGCAAGGGTACCACAATAAAATAATACAGCTAGGCCTTAGTTATATTTTGCACAATGGTATACACTGATAACTTTGCAGTATACTGTGGTAAGGAACAATGAAAAAACTTTTTTTTTTTTTAGAATGAAAACACAGCTATATTGTGTTTGCTACACTTTGGTTGTGTTCTGTGTTAGGCCTTAGCTGTAGTTAAGTAGTAGGTGCCTACCTTTTACTACTTTATTAAAGTGGTAATAGGCAGGGAAAAGTATTGACATTTTTAAATATATTTTTCAATACGTTTACGGCCATGTACTGTGATAGTTTCACAAAATGTAATGACATTTCACGAAAGTACTGTAATGACAGATGTCACTAAGTTTAACTGCCTTATACCTTAAAAAATACTTACCCTGATTAGCTGCAGTACCCACATAGCTTCTTCTCTGTACCATAATCCTGCCAAATTTCATGTAAATCCATTCATCCTTTTCTGCTCTACGTCAAATACAATAGTCTATGGAAAATGCATTGGTAGAAAAATGTGTTTTAGGACCGCTTTTGTCTTTGCACCCCCTTAACAATTTATCACAAAATGTAGAAAATGCTACAGGTCTGGAAAGTTTGTGGTGATTCATCAAACGGGTGAAAAGTTATTAGGGAGGTAATATCTGAGGAATTCCTATCTTTGCGTATAGTAAGTATAACTACAGAGTTGTAATCAGATTTAACGCAATGTCTTTATTTTTATATATTTTATTTGTTATGTATTTGTTTATTGATTTACATAATCATGCACCCTTAAATATGTCTTTTAGTTGATCATGTAGTAATTCTGAAACTTTACAAATGCAGTCTAGTTTATTTTCTGGGCTTCTATTCTAAGTTTAGAAGGACTGTGCTATATATGAAGCTCAAAGTGAAGGAAAGCCAATCATTGTTGTTATAAATATTAAGATTTTTTTTCTAATGGCCAATGGTCATGTTCCCCACATAGTAGTTTGTGTAGCTTACTGCTAGGTCACTTTCCCATTTTGTTGAACAGGAATGCATAAGGAAGATGGTTTTTTGTTTGGCTTCTTGGGCATAGTTTTATTTTGTGAGCCAGAGAGCATGCAAATAAAACCCATGTAGTTAAGATATACTGTATTTTGTATGTATTTGTTTATAGCTTTCCATTAGCAAGTGACCATAAATGGGTATTTCAGTTGTTCATGTAGTAAATGTGAAACTTTACATATGCTGTCTCGTTTATTCTTTGGGCTTCCTTGCTAATTTTAGTAGGGTTGTGCCACATATGAAGGCCAAAGTGAAATGAATCATTGGTACTGTTATAAAAATTGAGATTCATCTTTTTTCTGAGTGTTCATTTATCATGTCCTCCAAATAGTAATTTATGTGGCGCACTGTTAGGACAATTTTTCATTTTGTTGAACGGGGTGCGTTAGAAAGACGGTTGTTGTTTGGCTTGTTGGGACACTTTTGTTTTGCAAGCCAGAGAGCATGCAAAAGAAAATGTATGTAGATTAAGATGCATTCAATTTGTATTTTTTTATAAATTTCCATTTGCATGTGACCATAGATTGTTCTTTTAGGTGTTCATGTAGAATATCTGAAATTTAACTTATGTAGTAGACATTATTTTTTTGGCTTCTGTGCTACTTTTAGTCGGATTGTGCTACATATGAAGGCCAACGTGAATGAAAGGCAATCATTGTTATTGTTACAAAAATTTTGACTATTATTTTTTCCTAGTGGACAATTATCATGCCTTTCAAATAGCAGCTTGTGGGCTCACAGCAAGGTCACTTTTTCCTTTTGTTCCACACAGTTGCATGAGAAATATGGTTTGTGTTTGGATTCTTTGGCCACTTTTATTTTGTAAGCCAGAGAGCATGCGAAAGAAAATGTATGTAGATTAGAATGTATTGTACTCATTATGCAATTGTTTATGGGTTTCCATTAGCACGTGACCATAAATGCATCTTTCAGTTGTTCATGTAGTGTATCTGTAGTATATCTAAAATGTAAGTTATGCAGTCTGGTTTATTTTTTGGGCTTGCTTGCTACTTTTAGCAGGATTGGGTTGCATATGCACTTGTTTTTTAAGCCCCCTGGGTGGGTCAGGTCCAGGGGGGGGGGGGCAATATATATATTTAGTGGAGGGGCATGTGTGTGACCCCTCTCCCCAGGCCTATTTCAGCACCAGGGACCCTAATTGTGAAAAAGATGAGGGGGCCATGCCATTATCAGCCCCAGGGAATTCAGCCTTTTGGGCCCAGCCTTTTAAAAAAAACAAAAGTGGGTGGGGGACAAGCAGCCCCCCTCTGGGCTGATTTTGGCACGGGGACCCCATCCCCTCGGGCCCAGCTATACTCAGAAAGGAGGAGGGGGCACGCATCCCACCTCCCCAGACCAATTTCAGCCACCCTCCTCAGCCGATAAAGGCCCTGGGGACCCCATCCCCAGGGGGCCCAGCTGTATTCAGAAAGGGGGGGCACATATACCACCTCCCCGTTCCAATTGTAACCCCAGGGACCCCATCCCCCAATTTCCGGCAGTATAAGTATTGGGGAAGGGTGCCGTGCAGTCCCCCCTTTCTGAACCGATGTAGGCCCTGCGGACCCCATCCTCTGGGGTCTAACCACAATTGCAAAGGGGAGGGGGCCCAAGGACACGCTCATATGGTATCCCGGAATGCCTACCCCAGGGACATAGAGGTTTCTCTGCCCACACTGGCATGGACAGGTAAACCTGTGCTTGCTCTCCCTTGGTGGGAGCAATCTAAAAAGTCCCGCCAAGCAGGAGCATACAGTAAGTCGGTTCCCAATCGGACGAGAGCATGAAAAATGCTCCCACCTGCTGAGAGTGGACATTTCATCTCTTTCCCTGTCTGCATTGAAGCAGGCATAGAAACAAATGAAAAGATTGCTTCCACAGGGAGCAGCACTGTTAAATGCTCCTTGTGGGTGGGAGCAATTCATCCTTCCATTAGAGGCGGGGTACCAGCTGGGGCCACGGGGCTTTGGGGCTTCCCCTGCAGCCCTCAACCATAGTGTGGTGGGTACCCTGTGGTATGGGCATCAGGGCAAATACCCTTTTTGCCCATGCAACTGGGGATGGGGCCTCTGGGGTCCATACCGGCCAGGATGGGGTGGTGCATGCCCCTCTCCCTTTTTTGCAGTATGTCTGGGCCCCAAGTGATGGGTTCCCTGGGGCCAAACTCTGCCCAGTGAAGGGGGAACGTTCCCTCTCCCCACAAAACATGCCAGGTCCTGAGGGATGGGTTCTCAAGAGCCCAAAGCAGCCTGGGGAGGAGGACCCCGATTTGCCTGCCTTTCGGGGGTTGGCCACAGGGCCTGTCTGCATGGCAGGCCCTGCGGCCAACCACCCACTGAACCAGATGATTAAGTGCAGCAAGGGGTTGGCTGCATTCAAGGGGGTTGGCCGCAGGCCCTATGTCCAAGCCCTCTCTGCGCATGGCTGAAGACCAGGCACAGTGTGGGGTGGGCTGCATGCAGGGGTTTGTGGGGCTAACCCCCACCGTGCAGCTGCATGCAGGGGTTTGTGGGGCTAACCCCCACCGCGCATGTACAAAGGCCATGCACGGTGGTGGTTGGATTGACATATGCTAATTAAATATTACTTTACATTAAAAAACGAGAAATTCACTGAAAAACATAAATGTTACATGATTAGTTAGGGAATAGCATTACAAACATGTAGAAAGTCACTGAAAAAAGGAAAGGTTACAGGGACATTATAGTTAGAAAACAGAATTTTGAAACCTTAGAAATACACTAAAAACATAAGTTAAAGAGACATTATAGTTAGTTTCAGATTTTACACAGATAAAGCCATAGAAGTCAGCAGCTATAGTAAAAGTTATCTCAAGAAACTATAACTTGTGCCCCTGCCAATGCACTGCTATTTATCCCACATATTACATCAGTCATGAAATCTTCTATTACATTATTGATAATATCATTGCAACATTTGCAATAAAATTATTGATGAGAAAACTGTACATGGCAGGGACATAATTTAAAGTTATCTTAGGGCACAAGTTATAGTTACTTGAGATAACTGTAACTGCTGAATGTCCTTGGTTTTGTGTGTGTAAAACCTAAACTTAACTATAACATCCTGTAACCTTTGTTTTTTTAGTGACTCTATCTATCTATCTATCTATCTATCTACATACGTGTATATATATATATATATATATATATATGTAGTTAAACTTAGGGCCTTGTTGTCGTCAGAAAAACGTTTTTTGAGTTGCCTCTAACTTTAACGCCATTTGACGAATCTTCACAAACTTTTCTAAAAAAGTGTCCTACTGTGTTTTTTATAGCGCATGGTATGTTTTGGTGTGATTCAAGAGGCAGGGGCTGAGAAAAAGGGGGTAAAAATAGGAGTGTTCTCATGTTAATTCCCTTAGGGATTTTGAACACGACTACAGCCTGAACCGCTGGACGGAATTAGACCGTATTTTGGAGAAAGCTAACTTTCTGTCCACAAAGTGTGCTTTTTATGATTTGGTGTAATACATTTAGCAGTTTCAGAGATATTAAAGAAAAAAGAAATATAAACATCTATGGATGCAGAGACTCCACGGATCATGGAGATCTTGTGCGGAGATCTGATTGCCTGCCAACACTTCAACCAGGAAGTGCTAGCAGACATTTTGGGACTCACCTTCACCTGAGTCACAAAAGAAAATGTATAAAAAAGAAAAGTGGGCAGGGTAGGAATACCCCAACCTCCTAGTCTTGATGCTAGGGTCCACCTGGGATCCCGCCAGGGCAAAAAAGCAATTTTATTTTTATTTTCAGCAACATTTGCAGAGGATCTGCAAATCCCCCAAAAATAAATAAAATAAAAACTAAGCGCGATCTCCTGTGCTTGTTTTAAATGTAGACCCTGGGTCTGCCAAGTCTGGAGGATTGAGGCTATATAAAGGAGGTGATGCCTAGGGCTCATTGAGCTCTGGAGAACGCCACCACCGCTGGGCTTTATAGTAATATTGAGGTGGGCCACGCAGACCCACTTAATTTGAGTTTGTCGGAGCCACGGGGACCACCACCTACCTGAGGATTTATTAAAATTGTGGCGGGGGCCATGCAGACCCCCCTCCTGGGGCTTATGGAAGCCCCAGGGACCACCAGCTCCTTGGGGTAAAAAGAGAAAAAATCATGTGGGGCCATGTGGATCCCCTGGACCCTGGGGACGACACCTCCCTAGGTCCAAAGACATTGTAAAATCTGGGAGAGGGGGCTTGCAGCGACCCCTAAAGCCATTAATGGCTTTGGGGACTGCTATTCCCCAGGACCATCTTCTTCTATCCACCTTCAGGAGATAGCTGGTTGCTTTTGCTGGGGCAACTCCTGTGAAGCAAATGTAAACACTAACTTTGCTCCCATCAAGCAGGAGAGTGAGAACTGCACCTGCTTGCTGGTTCCGGAGTTTTCATCTGTTTCTGTGCCAGATGACAAGGGGACAAGGAAACAGATAAAATATGGCTCCTGCAAGCAGGTAGCTGCATAATTTGCATCTCCCTGTATACAGGAGCAATGCCGGCTTGTATGCAGCTGTGGTGTAGGAGATGCACTATATGTTTACCTAACAAAGTAGCACTTACTAATTAGCTTGTAGGAAGTACTCCACTTGGGTAGACATTTTGCACCAAATGTTAGCCTTTTCTTGAATAAATACGCAGGACAGGGTTCATTCTGGCACAATGCTCAATTCACAGAAATTAAACCTCAGTGGGAAGCACTTACAGATCTAAACAACGCAAGTGCCCAAGTTGAAGCCCCCTTTTTGTAAAGTACTAATCACCATAACTTCTTGTGCAATGCCAATCAAAGCAAGTGTGGTTTCTCTGCATTTCCACCTCGAAATGTTATCTGTAATCCTTGAGAAAGGTGTTTGCACTCTTCTCTTTCGAGTGCAATATCTCATGTAGCGACTCTGGTTCTGAGACCAGAAATCGTGTTCTACCTTTTAAAAACTAGAATTATGTAAAATGGCCTAGATACCACACCTTTTGGCCATGCCCATATATATTAGTGATATGCAATGTCTTCCCACCCTTTCCGCAGGATGATGGACAGCTTACTAAAAGACCTGAGCGCATTTCCCGCTGATTTTCTTAGATTCATTCTTGACGCAGAGGGATATGATCACATCTCCATCAAAGAAGCACTTCATACATGGGTTGGGTGGTTATAGGAGTTAGGGCACAAGGCCTGGCCACAGGCCAAACTCTATGGTCAACCCCCACTGCTGTGGGTGGCGCAGGGTTTGGTGGTTTTGGGGGGTAGGCTGCTGGGCCAGGCCCTGCGGCCAGCCCCACCATGCATGGTTGAAGGTCCTGCATGGCTCTGAGTTGGGTGCTAATAGGGGTTGGCTGCAGGGCCAGACTTCAGGGTTGGTTAGATTATCGTAAAGTAACTAAAATTACTTAACGTTGAAAAAAAACAGAGATTCACTGAAAAACCAAAAGGTTACAGGGTCATTATACTTGGGAAATAGAATTAAAAAGCCCATAGAAATTTACTTAAAAAGGTTAAGGGAAATTATAGTTAGGTTCACATTCCAAATGTACAAAACCATAGAAATTCAGCAGTTATAGTTAGAGTTATTTCAAGTAACTATAACTCATGCCCTAAGGTAACTATACCTCGCGACCTCGCCATGCACTGCTAATTACCCCATATATTAGATCTCTCATGACATCTTCTAGAACGTCATTGATAAATTCAATGTAACAGTTGCAGTGAAATTATTGATGAGATAATTGTGCATTGCCAAGGCGCTGGTTATAGTTACCTTAGAGCACAAGCTGTAGCTACTTACTTGAAATAACTCTAAGTGCTGAATTTCTATGGTTTTTTATGTTTGAAATGTGAGCCTAAGTATAACATTGTTGTAACCTTTGGTTTTTTAAGTGAATATTGATATATATATATATATGGGCTGGTGGGAGGAGCAGGTGCTTTTTGGTGACTATAGTGATATGTGTTCAGAAAAGGTTGTAAGTTGGTTAAGGTCTATAGATGATGTGTTTGTTATCTGGAAGGGAATGTTTGAGTCAGCGATGGAGTTTGTAGAGGCCATAAACACAAATGATTTGAATTTACACTTCACTGAACAGTTCAGTGAAAGATACGTTGAGTTTTTGGATCTCCAGGTATTTGTAAGGGATGGTAGACTCCAGACCAGACAGTTCAGTAAGCCAACAGCAGGAAACTCCATTTTGCGTGCCTCGAGTTTCCTCCTAAAACATACAATTTACAGTATCCTTTATGGGGAACTTTAGAGGGTGAAAAGGAATAGCAGTGTTAAACAAGATTGGGAAAAGAGCAAGAAAGAGACAGTTGAGAGATTCCAACAGAGGGATTATCCTGCTAACTTCATAAGCACAACTGTGGCCAAAGTTGAGACAATACGTAGGCAATCCATACTCAAACACCAGTGACTCTCAGTTGAGGATGATCACTACACATAATACACGACACAGAGAATTGAGAGTCATTCTGCATAAATATTGGTACCTAGTAAAGGCCAATCCAATATTAGGACCGACTCTTCTGAAATCACAGCAAATTACATTGCTGAGGGCTCATACTATGGAAGATTCCCTTGACTCTAGAAGTCTGGAAAACAAAATCAAGAAAACTTGGTTGCAGAGAAAGGGATTTTATAGATGTCATAAGTGCAAACCTTGCAGGTATGGGTTAGATATGGAGTAGATTGACCTAGCCTTTTGTGGTAAATCCTTATCTATTCAGGGACCACATCACTGTAAGGCTGAGTTTGCAGTAGAGGTACTGCTTTGCAAGTGTGGACTGCAGTACGAAACTACAGATTCACAAAAGAATGCTGCAACACATCAGAGCTATCAACAAGGATTGGTCTGACACTGTAGCCAGGCATATTTCAGAAGTGCCGGGGACGACAGCAATGATCTCAAGTATTTTGAGATTGACGCAGTTGTGGTACAACTAAGGAGTTGAGATACAGAGAGAAGGTTGAAACAAATGGAGAGCAGGTACATAATCGAATTAACTAGCAAGATTCCTAATGGGCTCAACATAGAAGAGAGACTTTACACATTTTTATGGTCCCCTTTGTTGCAAATAGAGTATTACGACAAGAGTTCAGGTTTTAGAATGACAGGCAAGTTTCAACACTACAAATCACTCACATAGAGAATGCAGTGTATTGTGCAATCAATTGAGCAATGTAAGAATATGTTAAGCTACAGCACACATGGATAATTAAGATCTGTCCTAGACATCAAAACAAGGGACAGTACATCCGAGTATATTTTTGAGTGAGATTGATTAACTGCTAACAGATTACCCATTATGGAGATAAGGTGAAAACACATAAAACTGCAATATTTGTCAAATCAAATATAGTTGTGGATGTCACTTCAATGCATAGACGCTCATCATGGCCACTGTATGTTTTACCTGCCAATATATGTGCATATAAGAATACCAGAGGGGCAACATTGTTGTAAAGTAGACGCTCTACTCCTATATTTTAATTGAGGTACTGGGGCGAGATGAAGAGTTATCATTATTATTGCTTTTGGACACAGCCCATTTGGGCATGATTGAGTGGAAATGTGGGAGCAAGATACATCTCAGTTCAGAGATGGCAAGATACTTAGATTCCGCATATGATGATCTAATGTGATCACGATGTTGTGTAGCCATTTTAGTTATAGCTCAATGCATGTTATTTTAGCACACTAGGCCTGCCGCTTTGCACTTTAACCTAGATATAATTTATTCAGCCTTGCTTATTATTTGAACAATAGCCACATTTGTGGTCTTGTTTTATTTCTCTCTATCCAGCTGTTCTTTGCTTGGGCCAGCACCGTGTTCTTAAACAAGCACTCTGTGCTTCTCTCAATGCTACAGTAAGATAGGTTGCCGGTGAACATGGTACTGTTTTGTCTCTGGTATTCATAAAAAACATACATATCTTTACGTAGGGACATTTTCTCAGAACATCAACTGTTTTATTATAAAAACACTTCCCTGTCCCCTACACGTTAGAGGGAGATTCCAGCCAGATGACCACAACTGTATGCTGATTGCTGAACACTTCGCTACAGCTGCTTATGCAGACTTCAGGCCTTTGCTCAGGTATGGGGGATAATGTCTTCCCAGGGAAACCTGAAGGGCAGAACTAGAGCTTAACATGCAGTGCTCTACTATAGCCTAGGTAGGAATTAGTCTATTGACTCTAGTGACAATATGGTAGCGTTATTTCTATGCTTTACTCTCCTTCTCACAAATTTAATCCTGTCAAACTTTATCGTCCTAGTTATTATAGTACATGCTTTATTGTCTAAGATGCTGTCGCTTCACTAAAACCTTATTGAAACATATACTGCCTCTGCTTGTCATTGTATTTGTGAGACTAATGTAACTGAGAGAAACGGATGAGATCTGAGTAACCACGATTTCCTTGAGGAGTCAATTATGTCATGCGCTCGGCTGCCCAATCATCCCTGCTCTTGGGTAGAGATGAGGCACTGCTATTTAGCCAGAGCAAAACCTGGATTAGGGCGACAGGTGTCACCTGTAGTGGGTTACGACTCAGGGACATATTTATACTCTGTTTGTGCCAGATTTGTATAAAAAAGTTTTTACACAAATCCAGCGCAAACTTAAAGCCATATTTATATTTTAGTGCTAGACATGTCTAGCGCCAAAATATTGGAGTTAATGACTTTATTTGCCTGTGGAAACCTACCTTGCGTCAATAATATGAAAGGTAGGCGTTCCCAGGCAACAACTGCTCCTAATGCCCTAACGCCTTATTTATCCTCCCGTGCAAAAATCACTCGTGGGAGGAGTAGTGCCTTAAATAATGGCGCTAAGCCTGTTTAGAGCCATTATTTACTGCGTGGGACTGGGTAGGCGTAAGGAGACCTGTAGGCAGATTTCCATGGTCCGAGACCATGGACATTGACCACAGTTGCCCTTCCCTGTCCTCAGGGACACCCGCACCCAGCCCTATCAACACCAGGAGGTCACCCACGGATGGGGGATTCATCTGCTGGTAAGTCCGGGTGAGTATATTTTTTTTGTGGTCCAATGCCACGGGCCTGACTTAGGGCCCCCTGCATGGCGCTAGCCCCAATGGCCATGCCCAGGGGACGCTTGTTCCCAGGGCATGGCAATTGGGGAGGTCTTTACAAAGACAGGAGCCATACCCATGGAGCTTTTGTGCCTGAAAATGGTGATACACTGCTTGGAGGCAATTTTTTTTGTCTCTAAACAGTGTAGCACCATAATTTGGTGCACAAACCCCATCCCCCCCCCCCCCCCCCACTTCTCCCAGGCCCTTTCAAAGGACGTTAACAGGGCCTTAGCACCAGCACCTTAAATATGGCGCCTGGCTGGCATCTAGGAATGGCGCAAGCAGGCGCTATACTTTTTGCTGCAAACCTGCGCTAATGCAGGTTTGTGGAAAAGAGTATAAATCTGGACCTCAGTCTCCCACACCGCAAGTGATTCAGCCGCTCAAATACAGTAGTCTTATTAGAATAATGACAGCCTATGCGACAACGAGTTTGGCAAACATGATTTACTTAGTTTTAACCGTGGTGACATAAATAAATGGAATAACCCGATTATGGTATAGATTTCATGGTAGTGCGCTCATGCAATTCAAGATGCGTTAGTACACTTTGGTCATTAGCACTAGGTTTTAGACATAGCCCACTTGGGCTTGATCCTTGTATATGAAGGGACAAGAATAAGGATGTAATATGTACCAGCGTGACAAGATTACTACATCATGCACTTTTGATGATGGGTGAAACATGAAAGTGTGCAAGCTCACAACAGTTATAACCAAGATGACGTATAATTGCCTGGCACAACAAAATCAGGTTCTGTGAAGTATTAAATCGCATTTTTAATTGAAAAAAGAAATATGAATTGATAACATCGGAATTATGTAATGCTCAAACGCTAACTATAACCACTCGCTTCTGGTGGCTCTATGGGCCAGATGTATGAAAATATTTTGCACCCGCAAACGGTAAATTCGGCTGTTTGCGAGTGCAAAATAGTAGTCTGCAATGCATGAAAGGCATTTGCAGACCACAAAATACAAATCGCTAAAATTGCGATTTCTAGCGTTGCGACCTGGATCGCAATTTGCGATTCGCTACATCCAGGTCGCATGGCAATGCTCAAAAAATCGCAAATTGCGATTTTTCGCAGAATGGCATTTTGCACATCCAAAATACCATGGTCTGCAACCAGGTGGTAACCTGGTGCAAAATTAAAAAATGCAGTAAAACTGCATTTTTAAATTTAACATCTAAAGCACACATGCCCTTTTGGCATTTGTGTACCTTACATGTTGAAAAAAATTATTTTGGGGTGCAGGAGAGGGGGCCTTAGGCCCCCAGCACCCTGGCTTTTTGCATTTTCAAAATTGCGATTTCTGGTCCAGAAATCGCAATTTTGGAAATGCAAAAAATTCGCAGCTATGGGCCAACAGGCCCATAGCTGTGAATGGGGTCAGTATCGCAATTTGCGATTCGGTAATAGCATTTGCGATTTTTAAGAAATCGCTATTACTGATTCGCAAATGTGATACATGGCCCTTTGCAAGTCGTAATAGCGATTTCTTAAAAATCGCTATTACCGAATCGCAATGGGCCGTGATGATACATCTGGCCCTTTGTCTCTACCCGTTTGTAAAGACCAATAATGAAAAGTATGTTGTAATCGAACATTTTTTTGCTATTCTGATATGCAGACTTGCATATTTGACACGTAACTCAGTGAACAAGCATTGGAAAAGCCAATGGGTCTCGCCTACGCTAGGTATTGGCTTTGTCAACATGTTTAGCTTTGTTTTACAGTGACGCAGTTGCAGTACAGCATGATTGAAAGTTTTGTTTTTTAAGTGCTATGACGCAGCTAACACTGGCGGTGTTGTAGCGCTTTTTGTATTGCTGGCAGGAGGGAGGATTTTAGCCATGTTGTAGAGAAGTGCGGCTGATGTACAGCATGGCTGAAAGTTAATATAAGCTCTATTACGTGTCCCAGCGCTGGATGCATCATTGCTCTTTATTCACTGCTTGCAGGAGGGAATACTTTAGCCATGTTGTGTAGCAGTGCGGCTGCCTTTTAACATGGCTTAGTAGATCATGACTTAAAGTAAAAGAAAAAAAGCTGTATGATGCGAGCAGCTCTGCCCACATCATAATGCTTTTTTAAATCACTTCTGGGGTGAGGGCAGTTTAGGAGGTTGTGCCGATTGAGGGAGTGTGTTTGGGGGCAACATGGACAACAAAGGATGTGGGAGGAAAAAGCGATACGAGGGGTTTGGTGTTTTTAGGGTCGAGTCTGCGTTGCATGCACTTGCGCATGCGTTTAGCTGGTGAGACGCTTTAGGAATTAAAAAGGGCTCGGAGCACCTACCACATCACGTCAGAGTCTTTCACTGGTTTGTGGTCTTGCCTGTTAGAATCTGCTTGATTTCATTAGTGGAAGGCACGAATACGTTATGCCTTTTCTGCTGGTTAGACCTCTTCGAGCGCATCGACCAAGTACAGAAAACATACCAGGCTCGCTGTTTTCCATCCGGTTCGTTGACTACTTTTTCTCTATTTTTGCAGCGCGATCTTGCTTGGCAGAAGTCGAGCGCTTTGCATAATATCAACCCTGGTACACAGTTAATTGCAATTTTTCCGGTTATGTACATGGTTTATGTGGTAGAAAAGTCAGAAAAGTCAGGTTAGGAGTTTATAACGCTATTAGCTCTAACACGAGCAAACGCGAGACCCGTTGCATTGCAAATGCTTGTTTTTTTAGTTACGAGGTGGTGGGCCAACATGGACAACTGAGAGGGCGGGTGGCAGGGGCAACATGGACAATAGCGGGGTGAGAGGAACAAAGCATGTGTGAGGGGCAATACAGACCATGGTGAGAGGCAACATGGGCAATGAAGGGATGATGGGTGTTGGGGCAACATTGGCTATAGTGGGATGGCGGGTGGGATGGCAACACTACAATTAGCGGATGTTCGGCAAGCAAGAGGAACTCTAAGGGGGAGAAGTACAGAGGGATACAGCTGAAAAAGATACAATCTGACAGAGTGCTTAAACAAAAAGAACAAAGTAGTACCTGGAAATGAGCAGTGAAATGGCACAAGTCATGCGTTCATGGTCTAGAGGTGAGGGGGGCAAACACACAAAGAGGAAGGAAGCCTATGGCAGCTGAGCTATAAGGTGCAAGCTGATGAGAGCGACAACGGAGCTAAACGATGGTAAGCAATGGGCGGTTTCTAATCCCACTGTTGGAAAACAATATGTCTCACAAGAGACTGTGCATGAGCTGTCTTGGGTGAGACTTACCAATTAAGTAAATTAATTTGAAAGCTATGACAGATTGCTTTCTATTTAGATGATACAACTGATTCTTACATTTGCATCTGCAAGTTTATATGAAGCAACTGATGGGAACAATAAAGATGACAGGTTCTTGTTTTGAGGGTCTAATGCCCTGAGCGTTTACAACGGCCCAACCACAGTTTAGTTAGCTTGTTGTTATAACAAAGGTATAAAGGCAAATATGCACTTTATAACTAAACGATAAATAAATTACTTATTCATCTAATGATACTCTAAAGGGGAACTCTTGAAAAGTATGTTAAAATGCTAACTACAAGGACTGGATTTATATAAGTGTTTGGTTTCTCTGTACAGTAGACAAATATATGAGAAACAAACTCATTTGAAGAAACTGTGCATGTGGTATCTTATGTCGTTATGGTGCACAATATGCCAGACCAAAAAGCTAACTATACCTAGAATTATGTCATTATTACCACGTATGGGTGTCATTTTGCTGTTGTTCCACGCATGTCAGGCAAAGTTCTGTTTATTCGACCAGTTTAGATGTACTACCTATTCCTTTATCGGAATGTATTTGGGCAGGCTTGCCATATAGTTTTTTCCATGTTAGTGCCACTTCTTTTTTTTTTTGCTGTGGTATAGTAAAACGTGTGCATATTTGGTGAAGTGGCCTTTATCAACAGAGTGTTTTGTATCCTCCCTTCATTCATCTCTAGTAATTGGGTGTCACTGCACACAAAATCCTTGGCTCCAGTACTATCCAAGAGGAACTGGTACTCTCTTCCAAGCAGTGCAGTGATTACGCCTTGGTACTCCCAAGCAATGAAGTGATTACACTTTTTAAAGTTTGCTTCCATGTCTCTTCCTGGATATGGCCTGTCAAATCTCTTAGTAACCAGTTCTTTATTTTCTTTAATGAGTAGGTGATACTAAACATTGATCTTCGGTGACTGATTCTATATACAAAATCCAATCCTTCACAACCACCTTCTTCCAGTCTCTTAAAGGCATAGTGCATCTGGATGTTCGCGATTCACTGAATCTATAGTGTTCATTCTTAGTAGCAATTAGATCTCCAGTTGTTCCTGTCACTGCCAGATCTAACTCATTACATTATATACGTGATACTGCTGTAGATGATGCCCCCAAACAGTCTGTGCCTCATAAAGTAGTATGAATCTTTGTTTTTGTGTACTCTGTCAAGATATTACATACGTTTTTATTCCAGACAATTGTTGATCTATTCTACTGGATGCAAATCGTCAGTTCCCAACTGCATCTAATTTAGCTTTCTAAAGCATGTAGGTTAATGGAATATTGTGAGATTAACCCCATAAAGGTAATCGGTTAGGTTATGGTCCACTTGAGTGCCAAAAATTAACGTTTAAGTATTGTATAGGACTTTTTCAGAAGAAAACAAACCTCTGCTTTGGAAAGCGGAGTTTCCAGCCTTCTTGTCTTCTCCTTGGAATCATGCAGCACATAGCTGATATTGACTAGCATCTGTATAGAGAATGTATGGTAGCTGTGAATCGGACAAAGCCAGTGCTGAGGCTGCAGTAAGCTTCTTTACAAGCTGAATGAACATTTGTAGGAATTGTACAGACCATCTGAAACCAATAAGGATTTAAGCACATTGTAGTACGAATTATTAGGTTGCTTTAAACACTTCACCTTCTTTCCACTAGGTGGATATCTTTTGGTTAAATCACTTAGTAATTTTCGTATTTTCGAAAATAATAGTACAAATCTTCTGTACTTCCAACAAAATCCTAGTGAACTTTTAAGTACCTTTAGCACAATAGCTATTGATCTGATTTGAAGCACTTCACCTCCATGAGACCATAGATATTCCTTCAGCTAAGACTATGGCCCTCATTACAACATTGGCGGTGAAAGCCGCTTACTGCCGTGCAGAAGACCGCCACCACACCGCCACGGAATTCCGCCACAGCTATTATGACCCACAGTTCGGAATCTGCCAGAATTCAGACACCCACACAAGTCCGCTGCACCAAAGGTCAGAGATAAACTGGCAAAAACAAAACCTCCACCGTTACGCCAACAGAAATACGGCCACACTATCACGAAACACGAATCCACGCAGCGGTCTTTCAACCGCGGTATTCCATTGGAGGTACACACTGCCGCGCTCAAAATACACACACTCTTACAAAACACAGCCACATTGGACAATTCCAAATACACACACCTGATTCACACACACACACCACTCCCACACACCCAATACACTATAAAACACACACCCACATCACCCACAAACCCTAACGACAACAAATCACGAACGAAAGCCAGAGAGAGACACCACCATCAACAACACTAGCATCCACAGGCACACAACACCATCACCCACATAACTTCCACGCACCTCAC
The DNA here is from genome assembly GCF_031143425.1 of Pleurodeles waltl. Classification (NCBI taxonomy): domain Eukaryota; kingdom Metazoa; phylum Chordata; class Amphibia; order Caudata; family Salamandridae; genus Pleurodeles; species Pleurodeles waltl. Next base: position 1,125,867,557 of record NC_090445.1, on the reverse strand, counting down.
ACAACACCCCACTACATATCAGCACACTTATCACCCCACACACCACCACACACATCACCTACACCACCCCATGGCATGGCAAAGACACCCCAGGTTCTCGGAGGAGGAGCTCAGGGTCATGGTGGAGGAAATCGTCCAGGTAGAACTACAGCTATTCGGATCACAGGTGCAGCACACCTCCATTGCAAGGAAGATGGAGCTATGGTGAAGAATAGTGGACAGGGTCAACGCAGTGGGACAGCACCCAAGAAATCGGGATGACACCAGGAAGAGGTGGAATGACCTACGGGGTAAGGTGCGTTCGTGGTCTCCAGACACCACCTGGCGGTTCAGCGGACTGGCGGCGGACCCCCATCTCCTCCCCCACAACTAACAACATGGGAGGAGCAGGTCTTGGTGATTCTGCATCCTGAGGGCCTCGCAGGAGTAGGTGGAGGAATGGACTCTGGTAAGTCAAACCTTTAACTACTTCATCCCCCACCCACCTGCATGCTATCACCTACCCCCACCCTCGCCCTCACCCCCATCACTCCTACTCCTCACAAATGTCCCAACATCACAAACCACACATCCCAACACCAAGCCCTGCATGCAACACCAAAGCATGGACACCCATCACTAAAGCATGCCCACTGCACGTACCCATACACCCCCCCTAAACCATCATCACACAAGGTCCCACACAGGAATGCTAGCACTGGGGTACATGGTCACCTACCCATTGCACACCTGGACACACACAGATGCGTTAATCATGCCTTTATACCCCTGCAGGACCCCTACCCAAGGTCACCGGACAGGAAGGTCCACACATGTCCACACCACCAACAGAAGAGGCCCACAGGGATGACAGCAGCTCTGTCCAACTGGATCTAGATGACCAGCCCGGCCCATCAGGGACCTCGGGACAGTCGGTTCCCCTCATCCAGTCACAGGCCACTACAGGGCTTCCCCCCTCTGGAAACACCAGCACAGCACCCACCCAGCGGGCCCATACCTCAGTTCCCCAGGACACGTCAATCAGCAGTGTGTCCGCCACTACAGGGAACCCAGGCTTACCCACCACCCTAACAACAGCAGGGACCTGGGGGCAGTGGTAGTGGGCACACAGTCCAGGGGACGGAGGCCCAGGAGCACAGGGGAAATGGGAGGGCTGCGTGCGACATGGGGCGGACAGGCCCAGGGAACCCACTCTCCACGAGGCCCTCTCCTCCATCATGGGAGCCTACCACCACTCCCAGGAGACGATGGCAACGGTACTGGCCAAGTTTCAGGAGACCCAGGGCCTGCAGGAGGAACAGTATATGGGCTTCAGGGAGGAACTCAGAACCATCAATTCCACTCTGGGCACCATCGTAGGGGTGCTGAAGGAAGTACTCAACACCAGGAGGGACACTGTGGCACTACAAAGGTCCCCTAACACTAGCCTGGACGATGAACTGCCCACCACCTCCGCCGGTGCTAGTGGACAGGAGGCACCGCCACAGGACCACCACACAAGCACCCAACCACCTGCAGAGGGAGAACCACCTCGCAAATGGTCCCTGAGATCCAGGAACAAGACAGAGAACGATGCCAAGACCCCCACCAAGAAATGAGACCACCCTGATTGTCATCCTACTGTTCCACTTTGTCACTCTGCCCATCCTTAAACTGCCCCAGCTCCACTTCCTATGCCCATATGGGCAATGCACCTGTGAGACTAATAGACTGGACTCTGCCATGGACATTCCTCCGCCATCACCCCTCACCATTTTGCTACCCCCTCCAATTTTGAGAACTAAAATAAACACCCTTAAAGCACAAAACAATCTGGAGTGTGTATGTGGTTTCTGAATACTGTATTAGCAATAACTGTGGCAAAAAGCTCTTTCATTTGTAATGTCAACATACCTATGTCACACAGCTCTAGTCCATGAGGAATCAAAGCAGATGTCACACTGTGGAACCCAGATCTGTGAAATCGTAAGGGAAAGTGACAACTCAGTGACCATACACTGGGTGAACAAGACAGACAGTAGAGAGGTAGTAGTGTATAAGTACATGTAGTAGGCAGGTTTGTATTCCTACCTGTGTTTCACTGGAAATATTGCTGGATCACTGAGTCCCTGTTGTCCATGTCTTTTTCTCTGCTTCCTCGTCTTCACTGTCCACAGGCTCCACAGCTGCAACAACACCGTCATCTGGACCCTCCTCCTGCACAAAGGGCACCTGTCGTCGCAAAGCCAAGTTGTGAAACATACAGCAGGCCACGATGAACTGGCACACCTTCTTTGGTGAGTAGAATAGGGATCCACCTGTCATATGGAGTCACCTGAACCTCGCCTTCAGGAGGCCGAAGGTGCGTTCGATCACCCTCCTAGTTCGCCCATCTCCCTCATTGTGGCGTTCCTCTGCCCTTGTCCTGGGATTCCTCACTGGGTCAGTAGCCATGACAGGTTGGGGTAACCAGAGTCACCTGCAAATGGCAAGGTACAACTGTTAGACACACACTAACCTGGAGGGATATCCCCAGACCCACACAACCGTTCCCACTGACTAGCCTCCAGGTGCTCACCTAATAGCCACACACGGTGCCTTTGGAGTTGACCCATCACATAAAGGATGCTGCTTTCCGCAGGATGTAAGCGTGATGCACTGAGCCAGGGAACATGGCATTAACATGAGAGATGTGCTGGTCTGCCAAACATACCATCTGTACATTCATCGAATGATAACTTTTCCGGTTTCTGTTCACCTGTTCACTCCTGTGGGGGGGGGACCAAAGCCACATGTGTCCCATCAGTGGCACCTATGATGTTGGGGATATGTCCCAGGGCATAGAAATCACCTTTCACTGTAGGCAAATCCTCAACCTGAGGGAAAACGATGTAGCTCCGCATGTGTTTCAGCAGGGCAGACAACACTCTGGACAACACATTGGAAAACATAGGCTGGGACATTTTGCAGGGACCCCTGGGAGCGGCTTTGGTGGCTGGAGTCTTCCCCCTCTCCCACCGGGCACTGGCCAACTTCTGATGCTTCACAGGTGATGGACTGTCTGTGCTGTGGCTCCGTGCCACACTGGCTGCCCTGGTGGCCGGTGCACTCCATATTCCAGTGACTACAGGCACCACTGGTCCCGGAGATGTTGTGGCTGAGGTGCTAGTTCGGGACATATGAGACGGACAGGGTGGGGGAGGTGTGGGAAAGAGGTCAAGGTTGGACAGGAAAAGTTTTTTTGACACACTGGGACGGGTAGGTGGAGGGGGTTTGGGAGTGGAGGAAGAGGTTGTGGTTGTAGGAGGTGTTCGTTTGCTGACTTTGGGTGAAGGTGCATGTGCTGGAGGCTGTCGTGAGGTGGATGGCTGTTGGGTGGGTGTGTGCCTGCGTTTGTGTATCTTCGGAGGGGGTGTCACAGACACACTGGGAGAGGACACAGGGGACGTGTGAATGGTGGTGGGGGTGGTGACTGCACGTGAGCGGGGTGTGGTGGTGGGTGTGCTGGAGAGGGACGTAGTGGCTGTAGAGGTAGTGCATGCAAGTGTGAGTGTAAACGAGACAGGGAGGGAGGAGGGAGACGAGGAGGAGGGGGACACAGTGGAGGCAGTGGATGTTGGTGTGTCTGCATGTGTGTGATGCAAGCGTAAGTGCCTGTGGGATGTGTAGTGCTTATGTTTGCCTGAGCTTCCCTTGTGTGTTGACGTGTGTGCATGCTGGTCTAGAGGTGTGCTTGGGATAGGCTGAGGTACAGGGGATTGGGTCAGGTGGAGGAAGTTGGAGGGGGGAGGCTAGACACAGGGATAATGGCTGCCATCAGTGCTGATGCCAGAGTCTGAAAAGCTTGCTGAAGGGCCGCCTGACCAGAATGAATGCCCTCCAGGAATGCATTTGTTTGTTGCAACTGCCTTTCTACACACTGGATGGCATTCAAAATGGTAGACTGCCCAACAGTGAGGGACCTGAGGAGGTCAATGGCCTCCTCACTGAGGGCAGCAGGGGTGACTGGGGCAGGGCCTGAGGTGCCTGGGTCGAAGGTGATGCCCACCCTCCCAGGGTGAGCGGGCACGGGGCGAAGGCTGAGGGGCTGCTGGCATGGCGGTGCTGGAAGGGGGGGTGGCGGCTGTACCTGTAGATGGGGGGGAACAGATGTTGCCGCCACCACAAGGGACCTCCCATGAGAGGACGAGTCCGTGTCACTGATCTCAGCTCCTGTCCCCGCCGTGGAGCTCCCCTCGCCCTCCGTCCCACTGGTGAACTCCGAATCCGTAGTGTGGCCCTCCATGGCCATGTGGGATGCAGCTCCCTCGTGCTCCGGTGCCACTGCTCCTCCGCCTGGTGATGCTAATGCACACAAGAACAGGGAGACCACAAAATGGGGGGGACTACAGAAGAAAGACATGTTGAGTGCATGCATTACCGCTACCGTTGGCGGACACCGACAGACACAAAAGCCCCCTGCACTACGCCCCGCTCTTGGGCTCTACTGTTCAATTCCTGGGAAATGGCCTACAAGCCTATGGACGACATCTGCACACATAGATGACACAGGGGCATGACTAGGTGTTATTGGCACTCTACAGAGGTGGGCTGGGGTGCCACATGGCCTGACTTACTGAGGGACCTTGCCTATGGAACTCGCCCTGGCCTAGGGAAACCCACAGCCCACCTCCCCCACCCAGACCCCTCCACTGTGCGCAAAGTCAGCAGAATGCGAGTGTACTCACCCCCTTGTGGCTGCTGTGATGCCCTCAAGCGCCCATCCAACACCGGGTATGCCACCTCCAGGATCCTGAACATCAGGGGGGTCATGGTGCGAAGGGCACCCCTCCCATTTTGGGAGGCAATCCCCAGCTGATCCTCCGCCGTCTTCTTGCTCCAGCGGCGAATGTCCTCCCATCTTTACCGGCAGTGGGTGCTCCGTCTGTGGTAGACCCCCACGGTCTGGATGTCCTTGGCGATGGCACACCAAATATGTTTTTTCTGGTGGGCGCTGACCTACATGATTTGTACAGGGGGAAGAGAAAGTGATTATCAACTGCACCGTCAAAGTGATTGGCCCCCATTCCCTACCCTTGCCATGTGGCACATGCACTCACCGTTGTTTCATGCATGCCGCACTCTCCCCCCCTTCCTTCTTACATCCACCCCTCTCCACATAGGCATAGCCCATACATCATGCTCCCTGTGTACTTACCTGTTTGTCTGGAGGACCATAGAATAGCGTGTACTGGGGGAGGACCCCATCCACGAGTTTCTCCAACTCCTCCGATGTGAAGGCAGGGGCCCTTGTCTCTTCCAGACCGAGGTTACAGCAGCACCTGCAGTGTAGGTCCTCCCCTGTGGAAGATCAGGTATCGAGTGATTAAACAGATAGAAAATGGCGGTCACGTCCGCGGCAGTGCGTACCGTCACCGCCGGTGTACATCGTCATTAGCTCCTGGGATCCATAGGGTCCAATGTTAAACAATGCAGCATTGCACCGTGGTCGTCGACTGCCGACCGCGATGGTGTACAGCGCCACTGCTGTTACCTCACAACCCATTGTCCCACTTTAGAGGTCAGGCAGCAGCCATTTCAGGGGCCCACATGGCTTCATTTTCAACTGTGTCACACATACCTAGGCCTAGACTCAACACACATACAGGCCACTTTTTTAGTATGACTGATGTTCTGTGTAAGCTGTGGGTATGTACCTCTGAGTTGTTTTACTCTGTGCTCGCTGTTGTCCTTCATAGGCACAGTCCGCTGGGACATGTGAGGAGATAGCGGCATCCTCCGGTGTACCGACCGTTGGTGGACCTGTCAACAGTGGAGGAAAGACACATGATAATCGCATACAAGCTTGACCGTGCCACAATCCAGGAACTGTGTACCCAGCTGGAGCCAGACCTGATGTCAGCTATCCGCCATCCCACAGGAATCCCCCCTCAAGTGCAGGTGCTGTCAGTGCTCCATTTCCTTGCAAGTGGGTCATTTCAAACAACAGTGGCCATAGCATCAGGCCTGCAAAAGCCCAGCTGCCCAGGAGGCCACCGCCAGCACCAGCCCAGCTGCCCAGGAGGCCACCGCCAGAACAAGCCCAGCTGCCCAGGAGGCCACCGCCATCACCATCCCAGCTGCCCAGGAGGCCACCGCCAGCAAAAGCCCCGCTGGGCCATGAAGGACCGCCAGCAAAAGCCCCGCTGGGCCATGAAGGACCACCAGCAAAAGCCCAGCTGGGCCATGAAGGGCCGCAATCTCAAGCCCCGCTGGGCCATGAAGGACCGCCAGCAAAAGCCCCGCTGGGCCATGAAGGACCGCCAGCAAAAGCCCCACTGGGCCATGAAGGACCGCCAGCAAAAGCCCCGCTTGGCCGTAAAGGACCGCCAGCAGCTGAGTCCCTGCAATGGAGACTGCCGTCTCAAGCACCGCTGAACAGGGCACCGCCGTCTCAAGCACCGCTGAACAGGGCACCGCCGTCTCAGGCACCGCTGAACAGGGCACTGCCGTCTTAAGCACCGCTGAACAGGGCACCGCCGTCTCAAGCACCGCTGAACAGGGCACCGCCGCCTGAAGCACCGCTGGCCCATGAGCACCAAGGGCACTGACACTACTGAGTCCATCACGGGCAGAATGAAGAACTCTGGGCACAAGGTTCCCTCTAGAACCAGTGGAGAGATCCATCCACTACCTCTGTCCATAGCAGGATGAAGAACTCTGGGCACAAGGCCCCCTCCAGAACCAGTGGAGAGATCCATCCACTACCTCTGTCCTTAGCAGGATGAAGCACTCTGGGAACAAGGCCCTCTCCAGAACCAGTGGAGACTGTTATCCACTTGAGAGACTGTGGCTTTGCACTCCCCAGGATGGAACAGTGGGCAACCCACCCACTGTAGAGACTTGAGAGACTGTGGCTTTGCACTCCCCAGGATTGAACAGTGGGCAAGCCACCCACTGTAGAGACTTGAGAGACTGTGGCTTTGCACTCCCCAGGATTGAACAGTGGGCAAGCCACCCACTGTAGATACTTGAGAGACTGTGGCTTTGCACTCACCAGGATTGAACAGTGGGCAAGACTCCCACTGTGGAGACTTGAGAGACTGTGGCTTTTCACTCCCCAGGATGTCACAGTGGGCATGTGGCCCCCTCGTGGATTTGGCGCCATGCACTCAAGCGGCTGAGGTGCCCCCCCTTTCCCTCCCCCTGAGGTGCCTGTTTAGTTGCTGTCTGATGCCCCTGCAGTGTTCTCTCCGTCATGGTCGGGAATCTTGTGTGGGCCTCGCCCATACGGTGTGGGCCCAGTGTTCCACTGACTTAATTGGAGCACTACTTGGACTACTATGCTTGGTATATATTTTATAAATGGTATATATATATATATATACTGTATATTTCTGCCTACTTGATTTTAATATATTACAATGGTTACACTCATTTTCTATTGTCTTTGCATTCTTCCGAGGGCTTGGGGGGGTGTAACTGTGATGTATTAATATGCATTGGTGTGTGTGTTGTGGTGGGAGGAGGTGGGGGTGTTGTGTGTTGCGTGTGTATGTCCCTGTTTTTTCCCTCCCCCTCCCCTGTGTCGTAGGTGCAGTACTCACCGTGGTCTTCGCCGCTGGCGTTCGTGCTCCTGGTAGAGGAGCAGGAAGACTATCGCAGGTAGAATTCGGAGTTACGGGTCCATGGAGTCCTCGTTCCTCGTGGGATGTGTAGAGGTGAGCATTTTCCCTTCGAAATTCCTGTGTCCACCGTGTTTTTATCCGCGTTGAATCCGCCCCGGAAAAGGTGGCGGATTGGCCTGTCATAATAGTGTGGGCGGTACTTTGTCCTCTGCCTGTCTGTTGGCAGTGACCGCCGCGCTGTTTGTTTGTACCACCGTGGCGGTCTGAGTGTTAAAGTGGCTGTCTTTGTTGGCGGTTTCCGCCAAGGTCGAAATTGCAAAATTTTTACCGCCGGCCTGTTGGCAGTCTTACCGCCGCTTTAACACCGTCCGCCAGGATCGTAATGACCACCTATGTATCCACGATATATGACAATTGTTATGCAAAACTGAAATTTATCAATTGCTGACTATAATCCTTGTGGTGTTATTATGTCTGGCATATTCAACTAAGCTCTGTTGGGTACCACCATAGTTTTTCCAAACAATATAGAATTAGTAGGCCAGCACTATCTTTCCATTCTTGTATCGAGTAGTCTTTTCCATTGAATCGTGAAATGTTCCTACGGCTCATGATGTGGCTAGGTCATGCAACTGGATTTGTAAAAATCCAAGCAGACAAATGATTGCAATCTTTTCTTTATCTTGTTGACTAATGGGAATTTGGTAATGTCCACTTCTTAGAGCTCTAACAAAAAAAAACTTTTTGGGGAGATAGTTCAATGGGTCTTTAACTCTTGGTAACTTGGTAACTCTCCTCAGTTCACAGTTCACAGAAATCAATGTGCACTGTTCTTCTGTTCAGTATAGAGATTTATGGATTATTTTATGATTACCTTATTTAGTCATTTCCACATATTTCCCCACATGTTCAACGTCTGGAGGTGCATACACATCTTCCACATTTGGGAATGAACTACAGCCTGTTTGGTCCCTCTGTGGTGTATTATCAGCAATCAGCAGCGGCTCTTGATCCATGAAAGTGGTGGTGTGTAAAACGTGCCATGTGTTCACCTCATTGTTTACAGAATTTGTCTCAGATGCCCCAATATGTTAAGAATTACCTCCACTGTACCAATGTCAGAATTGTGGCATCAGTATATACTCATGCCAATACTTACATACAATACTTACATACAATATGTCAGTACCAGAATTTACCACTGATAACGCCTATATACAATGGGTGATCCATATGTCAGAAATTGCCCCCAGTAAGTTAGAGCAAGCATTTGCTCATGTATGCTTCCCAAAACCAGACCTTCCACCCCCATATTGCCATGGTTACCAAGTATTACCTTCAGTATGTCAGCACCATCATTTTACCATGGGTGTCCCCCATAAGGCAAGAATTACAACCAGAATGGCAGAGCCTTAATTTTTCAACAGGTGCCCTCCCTTATGCCAAGAAATACCTCCAAAGAGGCAGTGACAGCAAACTGTCTTGGGGGGCGGGGTTCCCCATAGCCCAAGAATTACCAAGAGTATGCCATGCCAAACAGCAAACACACAAGCATAAAATATGCTAATAACACACTTTTACTCGCTTACACTCAATGTCACTTAAACTCACTCCATCCCATTCACTCTCTCTCCCCCATTGACTGTAACTCACACTCTCATTCATTCCAATACATTCTCTCTCCCACTCACTGTCTCTCACACACAACACACACACAGATGTATCCATAAACACATTCACTGATTCTCACTCAGTCCCACTCACAAACTCACTATACACACTCCTCTTTCACAATCACTGACCCTTACTCACAACTACTGGTATAAAGGGGCCTTAATTTGAACTCCTTGGGAACAGGTGCTATGCTTTAGTAAATAGGTTTCAAATGGCTGTTCAGGTTTCTGGGCCCTGGTTCAACTCCACCTGCTGCACCATTTATAAAAGGACCCCCTGACTTACTTCCCCTCTCTCTCCCTCTCAAAAGGTCCCCCTCACTCACTCATTCTACCTCACACTGCTTTACTCACTCCGTTGCCCCTGCTTTCACTTATTCATACTCACTTTCAATCTCACTTATTGGTTCTCACGTTCTTTCACTGTCATTGACACTCTAAAACATACTAAATTAAAACAATTACTCTCACTCAATCGTATTCTCCCTCAATCACTCACAAGCACTTTCACTCACACAAGCACAAAGGAACAACACTGTATTTTTTTACTTATCTTTATTTCTTTGATGGCAACTCAAAGGCACTATTGCAGCAGAAGAGAAGGGATTCGGGGCTGGACACTGGAACTAGCAAGCCATGTTTCTCAACAATGAGCCAGACAGAGATCCAGGGCCAGGATTCAGAGGACAATCCACCTCAAGCCCGCTCACAGCTTCTTGACAGGACTCAAAGCACAGCCCTATAAGAAGCTGGGACACTGCTGGGGATCCTGCTGCTCTCTGTGGATTCTCATTGGCCTCAGTGATACAATGATATGTATCCTAACTGCCACATCTGCCACGTTTTAGCAGATAAACTGTGCTACCTGAGGCATGTGGAGTATGCCTGCCAAAGAAAATGGATTATGCCTGTGTTACGTGATTGCAATTGGACTATGCCACTCACATGGGCAAACCATATATTCATCTACAGAGTGCTGTGTTTTTAAACAACACATAGTGGATGGATGGTGATTAGCACCATCAGGCCTCTCCTCCTGTCATCAGAAACTTGGAGCGGAAGCCAAAAGGGCTGACCTGCATACTGGCAGTGTGCATGGAAACACAAAAGCTGTGTTTTCATGAACACTACTAAGTTAAGTAATAAGCAGTGTGAGCAAAGGCTAATGATGCTGTGCCTCAAAGGTGACAGGGCTGCACCCTGAAACGTCTGAAGAGGAACCAGCATGGTCAGCAATCCAGTGTTTTGTTCTACCCCAGAAGCTTGTTCAACTTCTCAATCTAGTATTGATAATATATCAGTTTTGTGCAATATGTTAACTCTCAAATGTTCTTATTCCCATTCAGATAATAGTGCTTCTACAAAATGAAGCTTTGCAAAATCAATGTTAGGAACACAAACAAATTGAGCTAGCTTTAAAATGTAGATGAAACTCAGCTATAATGGTTCCCCTAGTCAGAGTGATGACATGGTTGGTAACACTCATCATAGGAACACAAATTGCCCACTATCATTCCTTCCGGGGTGTAAACATTGCTCCATAAGTAATCATGACAAATTATTTCCTTCAGGCACTTCAATTACCAACAGCTTGTTCTCCTGATGTCCAAGACTGAGGCCCTCATTACAACATTGGCGGTATTAACCGCCTACTGCTACGGCAGCCAACATACCGTCGCCGTGGCTACCAGCCACCCACCCGCATTATGACCGTAGACGGAATTCCGCCAGAAGGCTGGCGGAATACCATTGACAGTCATGGTGGCAGACGGCGGTAAGATGGCGGTGCTGTAAGCAGCAACGCCACGGCAGCCCCCTATCAGTGCCAGGGAAGGAACTGATAGTGCCTACCAGTATGCTTGCCACGAAAAACCATGGGGGTAGGTGGGGTCATAATACCAAAGTCTCCAGCCCAGTGGCCGTTACCACCCTGGTACATTGTCGGTTTGGTTTGAGCCAAACCGCCAATGTCATAATCTGGGGAAAGGTACCGCTAGCCTGTTGGCAGTACCTTTCCCCAAATTACCACCGACCACCAGGGTCGTAATGAAGGCGTAATTTCTCTTACCGACAGCATCATCCGGATCTCTTGTGAAATATTCAATAAATGTATGATGAAACACAAGACGTTCTCCACAGTTTTTTTAGGTTCTTCTCTGGATTTCTTTTTCTTCACATGTACCTGTTGACATATTATGAGCATAGTCAAGCACAGGTTGTTTTCTGCACAATTAAGCTAAAGTCCCAAATATGTTGGAGTTTGGTTTCAATAAACAAGAAGGTTGAGTTTCATTGTTACTGATATTCCAATTAGAGCAAGCACATGCAGTTGGTTTGCACACCAACAAACTATTGAGAAATGCAAATCTTTCCCTTAATGCATTCTATGTAATATATGGGAGTATCTTTAAGACTATCAAGATGCCTCACTCTAAAGCTTCCTATATTAGATGTTCTAACTACTTGAGGTGGTTAGTTTGTAAATAAATGTAACTACTTCCCACTATCTAGGAGTCCAGTAGTTGTCATGCCTAAATCCATATAGATGCATCAATGTTCTGACCAATCAGTCCATCTGGAATTATATTATCTGCAGTGGATGTGGGTCCTCGGTTAAAGTTGCCAGAGTTCGCAATTTTCTCTGAGATTTAAACTTCTTACCTAAACCTCTCACATGTTTCGCAGCAGTTTATTATGGAGTTAAAGTAATTTTCAAGTCACTTTGATATCAAGCGGGAGCTTCAATGCATATGTACTTACAGAAGAGAGAAGAGAAAAGGGAGGGATAATGATATGTTGGCAATCATAAAAAGATGTGAACCAAGGGTGGGGTTAGGAATCTGTGCAAAATGGCGCACAGGAGTCAAGCAGAGAGCCACAACAGTAACTTTTGGTCTGTAGAATGTTCAAGAAAAGAGGACAGCAAGAAGCTACAGTCCAGCCAGTCAAAAATGGAGGAGATTGAACCATGGGTTGTGGAGAGTCGGTATGGAGGTTGCTTTGAGTTTGGTGCGAAGGCTAGTATACAACCTACTGCAGATAAACTCTGTTACAGAGGTTCAGAGTAGCCAAAATAATGTTGGTGACTGTGGTGTGTCCATTGTGGGAAAACAAGCAATGGAGATTAGATGGAAGTATCCCATTAAAGTTTAATTGCAGTACAAGCAAGTATACAAAATAAGCTCACGGAGCACAGGTAGGAAGGAGCCTTAGACAAAAGCTGTTTGTCCAGCCACGCAATCTAAAGTAGAATCTTTGATGGACACCAGCAGGAACCAAGGCAACAGAACTTCAAATAGAGCATATTGAAAGTAAATAAGGCACACATAGATATATACTGACCCACTCTGGACAGTTGTTTTCAAAACGCTCTCCACTGCCATCCATTTTTGGTTACCAATAATACTTCCTAAGTAATTTCTTGGCGCTAGACATTCTCGGATGCCCCTTAGGAGCAACACCAATCAACCTATCTCTCAAGCTTTCAGGTGCAATGGACATTCCGTGCCTATTGAACAACCCAATTTATAGTGATAATTCTGCAGAGACTGTTCATAAGGTACAAGTCTCTAATGCAAATTTCTAACTGGTTGCCATCTATCCAACATGTGTTTTCTTACTCTTCCAAGCACAGGGTATTTGTCTCAAGCTAAGATCCACCCATTTACATTCACAGAACCTAGAGAATGAACTGATGCATCAACAGCTGATACAACACATTCTTGTTCTTGATTTATCTCACGCTCATTTTCATATTTGATTAGCATTCGAGATAAGCAATCTGTTCTGTAGTTTTTTCCACTGTAAACGTATTTTATCTCGAAATTGCACTTTTGTAATTTAGACAGCAGCCTCACCAACCTGGCTGAAGCCTTCCCAGTGTCATTACCATTCATGAGATAAATGAGTGGTTTATGGTCTGTGAGTAAGTGAAAGCCATGACCCCACAAATACGATTTAAATTTCTCAACCATCCAGGAACATGCCAAAGCTTCCCTTTCTATGGTGCTATAACGAGATTTAGCTTTGATCAAAGATCTCAAACTGAAAGCTATTGGGTGTTCTTTTCCATGATGTGACTGTGTTAAAACTACTCCAAGGCCAGTGGAAGTAGCATCCACTATAACAGCACTACAAAAGGGTTGCAAAGCAGGTGCTGTCATAATCATGTTTTGACTACTTGAAAAGCTTTATCATGATCATGGGTCCAAATTAACACCTCTTTTTTTCTCAGTAAACATCTCAATGGTTTAACATAGCATATCACCGAACAAAATGAGCATAATAGTCACTGAGGCCCAGAAAAGACCTCAGCAAAACTTTGGGCCTCATTCTGACCCTGGCGGACGGCGGAGGCCGTCTGCCAGGGTACCGCCGCTGAATGACCGCACCGCGGTCAAAAGACCGCAGCGGCCATTCAGACATTTCCTCTGGGCCGGCGGGCGCTCTCCAAAAGAGCGCCCGCCGGCCCAGAGGAAATGCCCCTGCAACGAGGACGCCGGCTTAGAATTGAGCCGACGTAGTTGCAGGGGTGCGACGGGTGCAGTTGCACCCGTCGCGTATTTCAGTGTCTGCTTAGCAGACACTGAAATACTTTTCGGGGCCCCCAGGGGCCCCGCGGCACCCCCTACCGCCATCCTGTTCCTGGCGGGCGAACCGCCAGGAACAGGATGGCGGTAGGGGGTGTCAGAATCCCCCATGGCGGCGCAGCAAGCTGCGCCGCCATGGGGGATTCTAAGGGCAGCGGTAAACCGGCGGGAGACCGCCGGTTTGCCTCTTCTGACCGCGGCCGAACCGCCGCGGTCAGAATGCCCTGCGGGGCACCGCCGGCCTGTCAGCGGTGCTCCCGCCGACCCTGGCCCCGGCGGTCTTAGACCGCCGGGGTCAGAATGACCCCCTTTGTCTGTTGGAACAGGTGCTCTGCTGATATGTTTCTTTGGTTTTATCCCCTGTGCAGTGATGGTATGTCCTAAATAATCAAGTTCTTTAACTGGAAATTTGTACTTCTTTGAGACAGTCTTGCCTTTGTTATTCAACGCATTCAGAACTTTCTCTAGTGTGGCATAGTGTTCTACAATACTTTTACCATAGATAAAAGCATTGGCCCTCATTAGAACCCTAGCGGTAAATGCCGCCAACCACCGTGCTGATGGCCGCCAACATACCGTGACTGCGGTGGTATTCCGCTACGGGTATTATGACCCACACTGAGAAATTCGCCACAATACAGACACCCACACAAGTCCTATAGACCAAAGGTCAGTGATACATTGGCAGTACCAAAACCCACACCGTTACTGCAACAGGAATACGGCCACAGTATCGGGACCCACGAATCACCTTGGCGGTCTTTCAACCGCGGTAAACCATTGGCGACACACACCACGCGCTCAAAATGCCCAAACATTTACAAAACTACACCACATTGGACAATTCAAATTACACACACCTGACACACATACGCACACCACACCCACACACTCAGACCACTATAAAACACACACCCATATTACCGACAACTCTTTCAACAAAAAAAAAGATTGCCAACAGAGAGAGACACAAGCCAGGAGCACCCACTCAATCTGAGCCACAGAACACCATCACCCATACACCATCCATGCACCTCACAGCACACACCACACCACATCACCCCACCCATACTCACACATATCACTCACACCACATCCATGGCACCCCAAAGACACCCCAGGTTTTCAGAGGAGGAGCTAAGGGTCATGGTGGAGGAAATCATCCGGGTAGAGCCACAGCTATTCGGATCACAGGTGCAGCAGACGTCCATTGCAAGGAAGATGGAGCTATGGCAGTGGATCATGGACATGGTCAACGCCGTGGGACAGCATCCAAGAACAAGGGATGACATCAGGAAGAGATGGAACGACCTATGGGGGAAGGTGTGTTCTGCGGTTGCAAGGTACCAGGTAGCTGTACAGAGGACTGGCGGTGGACCCATACCTCCTCCCCCACAACTAACAACATTGGAGGAGCTAGTCTTGGCAGTAATGCATCCTGAGGGTCTTGCAGGTGTAGCAGGAGGACCTGACTCTGGTAAGTCAAATCTTTACTACTATATCCCCCACCCTACCTGCATGCCATCACAAACTCCTACCCCTACCCTCACCCCATCACTCCACCACCTCACATATACCCCACTATCACAACCCACCCATCCCAAAACCAAACCCTGCATGTAACACCAATGCATGGACACCCATCACAGACCTGCATGGACACCCATCACCACAGCATTCCCATTAGAGAGAATCACCTAGCCCACAAAGTCACCACTCACACAAGCCTAAGCTGCCAGGGCTATCCCAACCATACAGGGAAACAAACCCATGCACAATATGGCACACGCAGATACAATAACACTGCATTTTCATCCCCACAGGACCCCTACTCAACGTCACCGGAGAGGACTTGCCACCAACATCCAGGCCCCCGCAGAAGAGGCTCATAGTGATAACAGCAGCTCTGCACACCTGGATCACGATGACCAACCTGGCCCATCAGGGACCGCTGGACAGTCGGTTACCCTGCCACAGTCCCAACCCCCTACAGACTCTCCCCCTAAGGAAACACCAGCACAGCACCTTCCCAGCAGGCCTATGCCACTGTCCACAGGTCACGTCAATTAGCAGTGTGTTCACCACTACAGGGATCCCAGGCAACCCCACAAACAAAGGACTTTCAGGGACCTGGGGTCAGTGGTAGTGGGCACACGGTTCAGGGGACAGAGGCACAGGACAACAGGGAAGCTGGGAGGACTGCTTTGTGACAGAGGAAGGACAGGCCCAGGGAACCAACTCTCCAGGAGGCACTCTCCAACATCGTGGGAGCATACCACCATTCCTAGGAGACCATGGGCCAGATACTGTACAAGTTGCAGGAGACCCAGCAGCTGCAGGAGGGACAGTACCAGGGATCAGAGAGGACCTCGAAAACATCTACACCATCCCGGTCACCATTGCAGGGGTGCTGGCAGACATGGGCAAGACCATGAGGGAGGCAGTGGCACACCAACTGGCCCCTGACACTAGCCACACCGAAGAACAGCCCTCCACCTCCGCCGGCACTAGTGGACAGGAAGCCCCGCCACAGGACCAAAAGGCCACCAGCACTGTGGCCAAATCCTCCGCCTGGGGGAATATGATGTAGCTGCGCATGTGTTTCAGCAGGGCTGACAACACTCTGGTCAACACATTGGAGTACATTGGCTGAGACATCCCTGCAGCCATGGCCACTGTTGTTTGAAAGGAACCACTTGCCAGGAAATGGAGCATTGACAGGACCTGCACTAGAGGAGGGGGCACCTGTGGGCTGGTGGATAGCTGACATCAGGTCTGGCTCCAATTGGGCACACAGTTCTTGGATTGTGGCCCGATCAAGTCCGTGGGTTAGGATAATGTGTCAGTTCTCCATAGTTGCAAGGTCCACCAGGGGTCTGTACACCGGAGGATGTGCCATCTCATGGCTCATGTGTCTGGGGAAAGAGCCCCTGCCTTCACTGCAGAGGCGTTGGAGAAACTGGTGGATGGGGTCCTACCCCGGTACACATTACTCCACGGTCCTCCAGACAAACTGGAGAGTGCACTGTGAGCATGAAGCATGGCCATGAATGTATGGATTGCTCTGTGTGTAAGCTACATGTGGTGGGTGCTGAGGCGTCCTGGCCAGGGTGCTGCATGTATGGTGGTCAATGTATATGCGTCAGGGGATGGGGGGATCTGGTGAGCCATGAGTGTGACAGTCTGGACGGTCAACTAATTCCATTTTCTGCTGTCTTTTCCGTGTAGGTCAGCACCCATCAGAAAAAGGGTATTTGGCGTGCCATCACCAACGAGGTGCGGACCCTGACAGTCTTTGACAGGCAGAGCACCCACTTCCGCAAACGGTGGGAGGACCTGCGCCACTGGGCAAGGAAGATGCCGGAGGCCCAGCTTGGGCTGGCCTCCCAAAGAGGAAGGGGTGCCCGTCGTACGCTGACCCCCCCTGATGTTCCGCATCCTGGCAGTCGCAAGGGGGTGAGTACAGATTCAGATTCATGACTGTGCGCGTGTTAAGTTTTACCTGTGTGGGGGATGTGGGCTGTGGGTGCACCTAGGCTAGGGCGAACATGGCAGGAAAGGTCCCTTGTTGGGCAGGCTCTGAAGCACTCCACCCCCAATAGTGTTAGTGGGCAAATTCTACTGGGCAGGGTCCTGTGGATTCCGGTGTGCTGGTAATGGCATTAGGCATTGTACCCCATGGGCTGGTGACTATCTTAGTAACTGGTAGTGCATGGCCTAGTGCATAGGGCTGCTCCCTGTGAGTTGTCTACGCCAACTGTAGTGTTGTTTCTGGCATTGACCAAGTGTATCTGCTGTCTCTCCCCCCCCCTTTTTGTTTTGTTACCCTGTCCTTGTGTGCATTAGCATCATCTGGCAGAGGAGCAGAGGCACTGGTGATGGAGGGAGCTGCATCCCACATGGGCCTGGAGGCCGAATCCACCGACGGTGAGGGCACCAATGGGACGGAGGGTGAGGGGAACACCACGACTGGGACAGGAGGGGACACCACAGACAGCACCTCCTCCTCAGATGGAAGCTCCCTGGCGGTGGCGGACACCTCTGTGCCCACACCAACAACAGGTACAGCTAACCGCCCCACCAGCACCGCCCTCCCAGCAGCCCCTCGGAGTGTTTCCCGTGCCCGCTCACCCAGGAGGGTGGGCATCTCCTTCGCCCCAGGCACCTCAGGCCCTGCCCCAGTCAGCCCTGCTGTCTTCAGTGAGGAGGCTATTGACCTCCTGAGATCCTTCACTGTTGGGCAGTCAACAATACTGAATGCCATCCAGGGTGTTGAGAGGCATTTACAACAAACAAATGCATACCTGGAGGGTATTCACTCTGGTGTGGTGGCCCAACAGAGAGCATTTCAGGCTCTGGCCTCAGCACTGATGGCAGCCATTGTCCCTGTCTCTAGCCTCTCTCCTCCATCTTCCTCTACCCAGTCCCAATCCCCTCAACCTCAACCTATCCCAAGCACACCTTCATACCAGCATTCACCCAAATCACCACACAAAAGTGGCTCAGTCAAACACAAGCACCACACTTCATCTCACAGGCACACACACAAGCACCATCCCCATGCAGACACACCAACATCCACTGCCTCCACTGTGTCCCCATCCTCGTCCACCTCCCTTCCAGTATCGTCTCCACTCACACCTGCATGCACTACATCCTCATCTGTTACCTCCATCACCAGCACGCCCATCATAACACACCACTCATTGGCAGTCACCACCCCCACACCCATGCACACATCCCGTGTCCTCTCCCAGTGTGCCTGTGACCCCTCCTACCAAAGTACACAAATGCAAGCACACACCCACCCAACAGCCATCCACCTCACAACAGCATCCAGCCCCTGTACCTGCACCCAAACTTAGCAGACAGACACCTCCTACAACCACTCCCTCTTCCTCCACTCCCGAACCCTCTCCCTCTTCCCACCCCAGTGTCCCTAAGAAGCTTTTCCTGGCCAACTTTGACCTCTTCCATGCCCTTCCCCCCGTCCTTCCCCTCAGGCCAGGGTGGCCAGAACCCAGCCCAGCACCTCAGCCACCAAATCATAGTCCGCTGTGGCTCCTGCAGCTTTCAAAGGCTCAAAGGGGGCACCCGTCAGCCCAGCCAGTGTGCCACCAACCCCTGCCAAGGCCAAAACCATTCCACCACCTGGCAAGGTGAAGAGGGGGACAGGATCCAGCAAGGGGAAGGAGCCACAACCACCTAGCAAGGCCACCCCAAAGACTCCAGCTGCCACCTGCACCGCCACAAGCATCACTACTGTCAGCAGCAGCAGCCCTAGTGGGCAGCCGTCCGAGGCTGCAGGAGAAGGACTGGAGCCTCCCTCCACCACTGGCAGCACCTGCACCACGTCCAGCACCACCACCGTCGCTAGCACCGCCGCAGGCCCCGGCGCAAGCACCGCCACCTGCACAGCTGACAGTAGCACCACTACCAGCAGCTGCAGCCCCAGTGGACAGCTGTCAGATGCTGCAGGAGAAGGGCTGGAGCCTCCCTCCACCACTGGCAGCACCCCCACCAGCCCCGGCACTACCACCAGTTTGCAGCCATAGCCGTCACCGGATGGAGTCTAGTCCTGCCTCCATGGACTATCATGCAACCTGGTACCAGCAAATATTATGCCTCAGAAACCCAGGTGAGGGACTGTGAACTGCCACACCCCAAGTGTTGCATCACTGGGCACAAAGCCTCTTCCAGAACCAGTGGAAGAAGGTATCCACTCACCCAATCCTTAGCAGGATAAAGCACACGGGCAGAAAGCCCCCTCCAGAACCAGTAGAAGAAGGCATCCACTCACCCTATCCTTGGAAGGATGAAGCACACTGGACACAAAGCCCCCCCCCCCCTCAGAACCAGTGGACATATGCATCCACTCACCCAATCCTTGGCAGGATGAAGCACACTGGGCAGAAAGCCCCCTCCAGAGCCAGTGGAAGAAGGCACCTACTCACCCAATCCTTGCGAGGATGAAGCACACTGGGCAGAAAGCTCCCTCCAGAACCAGTGGAAGAAGGCATCCACTCACCCTTTCCTTGGCAGGATGAAGCGCACTGGGCACAAAGCCCCCTCCAGAACCAGTGGAGATATGCATCCATTCACCCTATCCTTGGCAGGATGAAGCACAGTGGGCACAAAGCCCCCTTTAGAACCAGTGGAGATATGCATCCACTCACCCAATCCTTGGCAGGATGAAGCACACTGGGCAGAGACCCTCCTCCAGAACTGGTGGAAGAAGGCATCCACTCACCCAATCCTTGGCAGGATGAAGCACACTGGGCAGAACACCCCCTCCAGAACCAGTGGAGGAAGGCATCCACTCACCCTATCCTTGGCACGATGAAGCACACTGGGCACAAAACCTCCTTGAAAACCAGTGGAGATATGCATCCACTCACCCAGTCCTTGGCAGGATGAAGCTCACTGGGCAGAAAGCCCCCACCAGAACCAGTGGAAGAGGGCATCCACTCACCCTATCCTTGGAAGGATGATGCACACTGGGCACAAAGCCCCCTCCAGAACCAGTGGAGATGTGCATCCACTCACCCAGTCCTTGGCAGGATGAAGCACACTGGGCACATAGCCCCCTTCAGAACCAGGGGAAGAAGGCATCCACTCATCCTATCCTTGGCAGGATGAAGCACACTGGGCACAAAGCCCCCTCCAGAACCAGTGGAGATATGCATCCACTCACCATATCCTTGGCAAGATGAAGTACACTGGGCACAAAGCCCCCTCCAGAGCCAGTGGACATATGAATCCATTCACCCAATCCTTGGCAGGATGAAGCACACTCGGCAGAGAGCCCCCTCCAGAACCAGTGGAAGAAGGCATCCACTCACCCACTCCTTCGCAGGATGAAGCACACTGGGCACAAGGCCCCCCCCCAGAACCAGTGGAAGAAGGCATCCACTCACCCTATCCTTGGCAGGATGAAGCACACTATGCACAAAGCACACCTCCACAACCAGTGGAGATATGCATCCACTCACCCAGTCCTCGGCAGGATGAAGCACACTGGGCAGAGAGCCCCCTCCATAACCAGTGGAAGATGGCATCCACTCACCCTATTCTTGGCAGGATGAAGCACACTGGGCACAAAGCACACCTCCACAACCAGTGGAGATATGCAACCACTCACCCAATCCTTGACAGGATGAAGCACACTGGGCAGAGAGCCCCCTCCAGAACCAGTGGAAGAAGGGAATCACTCATCCTGTCCTTGGCAGGATGAACCACACTGTGCAAAAAGCCCCCTCCAGAGCAAGTGGAGATTTCCATCCACTCACCCTATCCTTGGCAGGATGAAGCACACTCGGCAGAGAGCCCCCTCCAGAACCAGTGGAAGAAGGCATCCACTCACCCAATCCGTGGCAGGATGAAGCACACTGGGCAGAGAGCCTCCTCCAGAACTGGTGGAAGAAGGCATCCACTCACCCAATCCTTGGCAGGATGAAGCACACTGGGCAGAAAACCCCTTCCAGAACCAGTGGAGGAAGGCATCCACTCACCCTATCCTTGCCACGATGAAGCACACTGGGCACAAAGCCTCCTACAAAACCAGTGGAGATGTGCATCCAATCACCCAATCCTTGGCAGGATGAAGCACTCTGGGCACAAAGCCCTCTCCAGAACTAGTGGAAGATGGCATCCACTCACCCTATCCTTGGCAGGATGAAGCACACTGGGCACAAAGCCCACTCCAGAACCAGTGGAGATATGCATCCACTCACCCAATCCTTAGCAGGATGAAGCACACTGGGCACAAAGACCCCTCCAGAACCAGTGGAGATATGCATCCACTCACCCAATCCTTAGCAGGATGAAGCACACTGGGCACAAAGTCCCCTCCAGAACCAGTGGAAGAAGGCATCCACTCACCTTATCATTGGCAGGATGAAGCTCACTAAGCACAAAGCCCCCTCCAGAACTAGTGGAGATATGCATCCACTCACCCTATTCATGGCAGGATGAAGTACACTGGGCACAAAGCCCCCTCCAGAACCAGTGGACATATGCATCCATTCACCCAATCCTTGGCAGGATGAAGCACACTCGGTAAAAAGCCCCCTCCAGAACCAGTGGGAGAAGGCATCCACTCACCCAATCCTTGGCAGGATGAAGCATGCTGGGCACAAAGCCCCCTCCAGAACCAGTGGAAGTAGGCATCCGCTCACCCTATCCTTGGCAGGATGAAGCACACTGGGCACAAAACACACCTCCACAACCAGTGGAGATATGCATCCACTCACCCAATCCTTGGCAGGATGAAGCACACTGGGGAGAGAGCCCCCTCCAGTACCATTGGAAGAAGGCATCCACTCACCCTATCCTTGGCAGGATGAAGCACACTGGGCACAAAGCACGCCTCCACAACCGGTGGAGATATGCATCCACTCACCCAATCCTTGGCAGGATGAAGCACACTGGGCAGAGAGCCTCCTCCAGAACCAGTGGAAGAAGAGATTCACTCACCCTATCCTTGGCAGGATGAAGCACACTCGGCAGAGAGCCCCCTCCAGAACCAGTGGAAGAAGGCATCCACTCACCCACTCCTTCGCAGGATGAAGCACACTGGGCACAAGGCCCCCCCCCCAGAACAAGTGGAAGAAGGCATCCACTCACCCTATCCTTGGCAGGATGAAGCACACTGTGCACAAAGCACACCTCCACAACCAGTGGAGATATGCATCCACCCACCCAGTCCTCGGCAGGATGAAGCACACTGGGCAGAGAGCCCCCTCCATAACCAGTGGAAGATGGCATCCACTCACCCTATTCTTGGCAGGATGAAGCACACTGGGCACAAAGCACGCCTCCACAACCAGTAGAGATATGCAACCACTCACCCAATCCTTGACAGGATGAAGCACACTGGGCAGAGAGCCCCCTCCAGAACCAGTGGAAGAAGGCAATCACTCATCCTGTCCTTGGCAGGATGAACCACACTGGGCAAAAAGCCCCCTCCAGAACAAGTGGAGATTTGCATCCACTCACCCTATCCTTGGCAGGGTGAAGCACACTCGGCAGAGAGCCCCCTCCAGAACCAGTGGAAGAAGGCATCCACTCACCCAATCCGTGGCAGGATGAAGCACACTGGGCAGAGAGCCTCCTCCAGAACTGGTGGAAGAAGGCATCCACTCACCCAATCCTTGGCAGGATGAAGCACACTGGGCAGAAAACCCCTTCCAGAACCAGTGGAGGAAGGCATCCACTCACCCTATCCTTGCCACGATGAAGCACACTGGGCACAAAGCCTCCTCCAAAAGCAGTGGAGATGTGCATCCAATCACCCAATCCTTGGCAGGATGAAGCACTCTGGGCACAAAGCCCCCTCCAGAACTAGTGGAAGATGGCATCCACTCACCCTATCCTTGGCAGGATAAAGCACACTGGGCACAAAGCCCACTCCAGAACCAGTGGAGATATGCATCCACTCACCCAATCCTTAGCAGGATGAAGCACACTGGGCACAAAGACCCCTCCAGAACCAGTGGAGATATGCATCCACTCACCCAATCCTTAGCAGGATGAAGCACACTGGGCACAAAGTCCCCTCCAGAACCAGTGGAAGAAGGCATCCACTCACCTTATCATTGGCAGGATGAAGCTCACTGGGCACACAGCCCCCTCCAGAACCAGTGGAGATATGCATCCACTCACCCTATTCTTGGCAGGATGAAGTACACTGGGCACAAAGCCCCCTCCAGAACCAGTGGACATATGCATCCATTCACCCAATCCTTGGCAGGATGAAGCACACTCGGAAAAAAGCCCCCTCCAGAACCAGTGGGAGAAGGCATCCACTCACCCAATCCTTGGCAGGATGAAGCATGCTGGGCACAAAGCCCCCTCCAGAACCAGTGGAAGTAGGCATCCGCTCACCCTAACTTTGGCAGGATGAAGCACACTGGGCACAAAACACACCTCCACAACCAGTGGAGATATGCATCCACTCACCCAATCCTTGGCAGGATGAAGCACACTGGGGAGAGAGCCCCCTCCAGTACCAGTGGAAGAAGGCATCCACTCACCCTATTCTTGGCAGGATGAAGCACACTGGGCACAAAGCACGCCTCCACAACCGGTGGAGATATGCATCCACTCACCCAATCCTTGGCAGGATGAAGCACACTGGGCAGAGAGCCTCCTCCAGAACCAGTGGAAGAAGAGATTCACTCACCCTATCCTTGGCAGGATGAAGCACACTGTGAACAAAGCCCCCTCCAGAACAAGTGGAGATATGCATCCACTCACCCAATCCTTGGCAGGATGAAGTACACTGGGCACAAAGCCCCCTCCAGAACCAGTGGACATATGCATCCACTCACCCAATCCTTGGCAGGATGAAGCTCACTGGGAAGAAAGCCCCCTCCAGAACCAATGGAAGAAGGCACCTACTCACCCAATCCTTGGGAAGATGAAGCACACTGGGCAGAAAGCCCCCTCCAGAACCAGTGGAAGAAGGCATCCACTCACCCTTTCCTTGGCAGGGTGAAGCACACTGGGCACAAAGCCCCCTCTAGAACCAGTGGAGATATGCATTCACTCACCCAATCCTTGGCAGGATGAAGCACACTAGGCAGAGAGCCTTCTCCTGAACCGGTGGACGTAGGCATCCACTCACCCAATCCTTGGCAGGATGAAGCACACTGGGCAGAAAAACCCCTCCAGAACCAGTGGAAGAAGGCATCCACTCACCCTATCCTTGGCACGATGAAGCACACTGGGCACAAAGCCTCCTCCAAAACCAGTGGAGATATGCCTCCACTCACCCATTCCTTGGCAGGATGAAGCACACTGGGCAGAAAGCCCCCTCCTGAACCAGTGGAAGAAGGCATCTACTCACCCTATCCTTGGCAGGATGAAGCACACTGGGCACAAAGCCCCCTCCAGAACCAGAAGAGATATACATCCACTCACCCTATCCTTGGCAGGTTGAAGCACACTGGACACAAAGTCCCCTCCAGAACCAGTGGAGATTTGCATCCACTCACCCAATCCTTGGCAGGATGAAGCACACTGGGCACAAAGTCCCCTCTAGAACCAGTGGAGATGTGCATCCACTCACCCAATCCTTGGCAGGGTGAAGCACACTGGACACAAAGTCCCCTCCAGAACCAGTGGAAGAAGGCATCCACTCACCCAATCCTTGGCAGGATGAGGCACACTGGGCACAAAGCCCCCTCCAGAACCAGTGGAAGATGGCATCCACTCACCCTATCCTTGGCATGATGAAGCACACTGGGTACAAAGCCCCCTCCAGAATCAGTGGAGATATGCATCCACTCACCCAATCCTTGGCAGGATGAAGCACACTGGGCACAAAGCCCCCTCCAAAACCAGTGGAGATATACATCCACTCACCCTATCCTTGGCAGGTTGAAGCACACTGGACACAAAGTCCCCTCCAGAACCAGCGGAAGAAGGCATCCACTCACCCTATCCTTGGCAGGATGAAGCACACTGGGCACAAAGCCCCCTTCAGAACCAGTGGAAGAAGGCATCCACTTGAGAGACTGTGGCGTTGCACTCCCCAGGACCAAGCAATAGGCAACCCACCCACTAGAGACACTGTGGCTTTGCACTACCCAGGAGATCGCTGTGGGCAACCCACACACTTGAGAGACTGTGGCTTTGCACTCCCCAGGACATCGCTGTGGGCAACCTACCCACTTGAGGGACTGTGGCCTTGCACTCCCCAGGACATCACTGTGGGCATGGAGCCCCCTCCAGGAGCAGTGGCGTTTTACCATCTTCCGGCTGAGGTGCATCCCCCTCCACCCTCCCCCTGAGGTGCCTGTGTGTTTTGGATCTGATGCCCCTGCAGTGTTCTCTCCGTTTTGAGGCAGGAGTCAAGTGTGGGCTTGGCCTATGAGTTTTGGCCCCGTGGCCCACAGACATGTTGTGTGCACAATGTACCACCTCCGTACATATTGTATATTTTTGTGAGTACTGTTTTTAAAATTCTTACGTATGTCTGACTATTTCTAACATATCACTGTTTTGACTCTATTCCTTTTGCCCTTGCGTTCTTCCAGGGGGTTACGGGTGTAAATGTAATGTTGATGCATGTGTTTTTGTGTATGGTGTTGTGGGTGAGGGTGGGGGTGTGGCGTGTTGCGTGTGTGTGTCACTCTCTTTTTCTTCCCCCTCCCCTGTGTACTAGGTGCAGTACCCACCGTGGTCGTCGACAGCGCCGTTGGTACTCCTAGTAGATGGGGAGGTAGACCAGCATGGGTAGGACCTTCAGCTCGGGCTCCACGGCGTCCTGGTTCTTCGTTGAGTGTCGAGAGGTGAGTGGCTTCCCTTCCAAGTACTATTTCCACCATGCTTTTGATGGCGTTGGTACCGCCCCGGAAAAGCTAGCGGATGGGCGGGTCGTGATGGGGTGGGCAGTACATTAACTTCTGCCTGTCTGTTGCCGGCTACCGCAGCGGTGTTTGTTGCTACTGCCGTGGTGGTCGGAGTGTTAAAGTGGCTGGATGTTTTGACAGTTTCCGCTGTGGTTGTGATCCCATTTGTTTTACCGCCTGCCTGTTGGCGGTATTCCTGCCGCTTTAACACTGACCGCCAGGGTTGTAATGAGGGACATTGTCTTGAAACACCTGTTTAGACTTGGCATCCTTGGTGTGGTCTTCCCTAACTTTTTGCCTATGCTTCCCAGGTTGTTTCTGTGTGCTGGACTCCGGTTTTGCTGAACAGTTCTAAAGTGTAAGTGTTCCCTGTTTAAAATATATGTGTAATTGGCTTTCTATGATGGGCAGATTTGATTTTATAGTAAGTCCCTAGTAAAGTGCACTAGAGGTGCCTAGGGCCTGTAAATCAAATGCTACTAGTGGGCCTGCCGCACTGGTTGTGCCACCCTCATAAGTAGCCCTGTAAACATGGCGCAGGCCTGCCACTGTAATGTCTGTGTGTGCAGTTTTAAACTGCCAATTCGACCTAGCAAGTATACCTACTTGCCAGGCCTAAACCTTCCCTTTTCTACTTGTAAGACACCCCTAAGGTAGGCCCTGGGTAGGCCCATGGGCAGGGTGCAGTGTATCTGAACGGTGGGACATGTAGCAATGTGTTTTACATGTCCTAACATCGAAATACTGCCAAATTCAGTCTTCACTGTTGCAAGGTCTATCTCTCTCATAGGTTAACATGGGGGCTGCATTTAAATAACTTTAAATTGCAGTTTTCCTTTGGGAGCAGATAGAAATTTGGAGTTTAGGGTCTCTGAACTCACAATTTATGAATACATCTTTTAGTGAAGTTGTTTTTAGTTGAAAATGCCACTTTTAGAAAGTAGGCATTTTCTTGTTTAAACCATTCTGTGGCTCTGCCTGTTTGTGGATTGTCTGCCTGGGTCAGTTTGACAGTTGAGCTATTTGTGAGTCCCCTTTAGACAGTGAGACAAATGGAGCTGGGGTGTAGCCTGCATATCCTGATGAGCCAATTGTGCTAGAGTGGAGGGAGGGGTGGTCACTTACACCAGAATGGGCTGTGCCCGCCCTTTCACAGCGCAGCCTCCAACCTCCTGGTGTGTGGCTGGGCCCTGGCCTGGGCAAGGCAGGATCTGGTGAACAACAGAGACTTCTGCCAGAAAGGGGTATAAGTTTTGGACCCCAAACTCCTGAAAATCAGATTACTTCTGGAACCAAGAGGAACCCCTGCCAAGGAGAAGAGGTGGAGCAGAAGTACTGCCCCTTTGCCTGTGACTGTGCTTTGCTGGTGGCCTGCTTTAGCTGCGTCTGCCTCAAAGAGGACAAAGACTGAATTTTGTGTGACTTCCCACTGATGACTAATCTCCAAGGGCTTGAATTAAGCTTGCATCCTGTTGTTGAAGTCTCAGGGACATCAAAGACTTCCCCCTGCCAGCACCTGAACTCTCTGCTGAGACTCCTGCCCCACCAAGTGGTGCTCTAACCTGTCTCTGGGCCTTTGAAAGGTAAAGCTGGCAGAAAAATACAGAATCCACGCACAGACCGCTGTGTGGGGAAACCTTCGATGCACCATCTGCAACGCGGCTGAGAATCAACACACCTGAGCAGTCAGGCTTAACTTAGAAGGCATTGTGTAAAGTTTTTGTGCAATAAATCATGCAATAACACAGTAGAACACCACAAAAATACAGCACAAAGTGTTTAGAAAAATATATAATATTTATCTGGTAAGATGCAGGTCAAACCGATCAAGATTCAATAAGTATACGATGCGATACCACTGTAAAAATGATATAAAGTGTCTTTAGTCTTTTAAAAAGCAACAAGTGTCTCTTGCAAGCACAAAGTACCTGGGTTGCATTCAAATTCTCTACAAGGGGCCAAAGGGGTGGAGATGTGTGAAAAACGGGGAGGTGTGCGTCGATTTTTCCTGCGCACACAGACAATGTGTCATTGAGTTTTCACGCAGGGCAGGCTTTGTATCCATTTGTGGCGCGTAGACTGGGATCCTCTTCTTGTTGCAAGGTTTTCGGACGCCCCGGGGATGATGCGTCAAAATCGTGTGTGAGCAGGACAAAGTTGCAGGAGCTGCGTCAATCCGGTGGGCGATGCCTGTAAATTTCTGCAGTTCGCCAGGCGCAGCGTCTACTCCTCTCAGGAAGTAGGGCTGCGTAATTTCGGTTCGGCTTTGCGTCAATCCAGTGGGCAATGCATCGAATTGCCGGTCGCAACGCTGGTGCTGCATCGGACTTCTCCTTGCGAAGTCAGACTGCGTCATTCCGGTTTGGCGTGCAGTGATTTTCTCACTGCTATGCAGACTGTGCCTCATTTCCTGCAGGCTGTGCATCAATTTTCACAGCACAAGGAGTACTTTTGCAGGAAAGAATTCTTTTTGGGCCTGAGACTTCAGGGAACAGGAGGCAAGCTGTATCAAAGCCCTTGGACAGCAGTTCTCAGCACAGCCAGAGAGCAACAAGGCAAGAGCAAGGCAGCAGTACTTCTCGGAAAAGCAGTCCAGGTAAGTCCTTTGGGCAGCTGGGCATTTCTTCTTGGCAGGTTGCAGGTTCTGGTTCAGAGTTTCTTCTCTAGGAAATGTCTTATTTGGTAGGGTCAGAGGCCCTATTTAAGTACCCAAATGTGCCTTTGAAGTGGGGGGAACTTCAAAGAGTGGCTTAGAAGTGCACAAGGTCCCCTTTCAGTTCCATCCTGTCTGCCAGGGTCCAAGTAGGGGGTGTGGCAGTCCTTTGTGGGAGGGCAGGCTACTGTCCTTTGACATGTAAGTGTCAGGCCTTCCACCCTCCCAGCTTAGGAAGACCAATTCAATATGCAGATGTATGCAAGTGTGACTGAGCATCCTGTGTTTGGTTTTGTCTGAGTGAAAGCACAAGGGAGCTGTCAACTAAACCTAGCCAAACGTGGATTGTAAGGCACAGAAGGATTTAAGTGCAGAGAAATGCCCACTTCTAAAACTGTCATCAAAAATAGTAATATTAAATCCAACTTCACCAGTCAGCAGAATTTTGTATCACCATTCTGGCCATACTAAATATGACCTGGTTACTCCTTTCAGATTAGAAGCTACCACTCAAACAGTATATGAGGGTAGCCCTAATGTTAGCCTATGAAAGGAGCAGGCCTCACAGCAGTGCAAAACGAATTTAAGAGTTCTACACTACCAGGGCATGTACACTACACAGGTACATATCCTGCCTTTTATCTACACAGCACCCTGCCCTATGGGATACCAAGGGCCTCCCTTAGGGGTGACTTATATGTAGAAAAAGGAGACTTTTAGGCTTGGCAAGTACTTTTAAATGCCAAGTCAAATTGGCAGTGAAACTGCACACTTATTCTTTCAATGGCAGAACTGAGTCAAGGTTGAGGGGCTACTTAAGTGGGTGGCACAATCAGTACTGCAGGCTCACTAGTAGCATTTAATCTACATGCCCTGGGCACATATAGTGCACTTTACCAGGGAATTATAAGTAAATTAAATAAGCCAATTGGGTATGATCCAATGTCACCATGTTTTAAGGGAAAAGAGCATAAGCACTTCAGCACTGGTTAGCAGTGGTAAAGTGCGCAGAGTCCAAAACCAGCAAAAACAGTGTCCAAAAAGTGGAGGGAGGCAGGCAAAAAGTTAGGGGTGACCACCTAAGGCTGTCAGGTCTAACATGTGTCCCCCCCCCAAATGAAAGTGGGGAGAGCTACCCAACCTCCTGGGAGCTCTCATAGGTAAGGCGGAAGTATCTGGAGAGACCATCAGCATTGGCGTGGTCAATCCCCTGGTGATGCTCCACCGTAAAGTCCATCCCCTGTAGGGAAATGGACCACCTCAAGATTTTGGGATTCTCTCCCCTCATCTGCATGAGCCATCTGAGGGGCCTGTGGTCTGTCTGAACCCGGAAGTGAGTCTCAAACAGGCATGGTCTCAGCTTCTTCAGTGCCCAGACCACAGCAAATGCTTATCTCTCAATAGAACTCCACCTCTGTCCCTGTGGTAATAGTCTCCTGCTAATAAAGACTACTGGTTGGTCTAGGCCATCCTCATTCAACTGTGCTAGAACTGTCCCTATGCTATGCTCTGAAGTGTCTGTCTGCACAATAAATTCCTGAGAATTAGTCAGGCGCCGTGAGCACGGGCCGTGCACATGGCTTCCTTCAGGGAGTCAATGGCTTTCTGACAAGCGTCTGTCCAATTCACCAACCTAAGTTGCTTTTTGGAAGTAAGTTCTGTCAAGGGTGACACAATGGTTCCATAGCCCTTGACAAATCTACGGTAACAACCAGTGAGGCCCAAGAAGGCCCTCACCTCAGTTTGGGTTCTAGGTGGTTGCCAGGCCTTGATAGTTTCAATCTTTGCCCGGAAGGGCTGCACTTTGCCACCACCTACTCAGTGTCCCAAGTACACCATGGAACCCTGACCAATCTGGCCCTTACTTGCATTGATGGTCAGGCCTGCCTGTTGCAGGGCCTGAAGCACCTCTTGAGGTGGAGCAGGTGTACCCCCAAGCTGGAACTGTATACGGCTATATTGTCTCGGGAGACTGCGCAGAAGGTATCCATCCAGCTAGGACTCTGTTAACCAATCGTTGGAAGGTAGCGGGGGCATTTTCCAATCCAAAGGACATTACTCTGAATTGGTAATGGCCCTCAGGAGTATAGAAAGAGGATCTCTCTTGAGCCCCTTTAGTCAAGGCGATCTGCCAGTACCCTGACATGAGGTCAAAGGTACTAAGGAACTTGGCAGCGCCAAGCCTGTCTATGAGCTCATCACCTCTGCGGATGGGGTGATCCTCTGTCTTTGTGACAGAGTTGAGACCCCGGAAGTCCACGCAGAACCTAAGTTCTGGCTTGGGACTGGGAGCAGCAGCCTTGGGAACCAACACCACAGGGCTGGACCAGGGACTGTTGGACTCTCCATCATCCCGAGAGCCAGCATCTTGGAAACTTCATCCTTGATACTGGACCTCACTTTGTCTGACACCCTGTATATTTTATTCTTTACAGGTGGACTGTCTCCTGTGTCAATGTCATGGACACACAAGTGTGTGAGTCCGGGAGTGAGGGAGGACAGGGAAGAGAACTGCGCCAACATCTCTTAGCAGTCTCCTTTCTTATCTAGTGTCAGGGAGTCAGAGAGATTAACACACTCCACTGACCCATCACCTTCTTTGGCAGAGAGGAGGTTGGGGAGAGGCTCACTGTCCTCTTCCATGCCCTCATCTGGCACAAGGAGTATACTGACCTCAGACCTCTCAATATGAGACTTCAGTCTGTTGTGGTGGAGAACCTTTAGGGGCTGTCTAGGGGTCTTGAGGTCCACTAGGCAAGTGCCCTCCCCCTTTTGCTCCTTGATTTCAAATGGGCCAGTCCAGCGGTCCTGGAGAGCACTAGGCTCTACTGGCTCCATCACCCACACTTGCTCGTGAGAATTCAACCACAGTGGCCTTCCGTCATACCACTCCTTCATCACCTCTTGACTGGTCTTGAGGTTGCTCTTGGCCTGCTTCCAGAATTGCTGTGTCTGGTTGCCAAGGGAAGCATGTAACTGACCACATCCTGGGGTGGTTTCTTGGGAGCTTTCTCCCATCCCTGTTTTACTATGCTTAGTGGTGACCATTGAGAAGTTCAAAGGGGCTGAACCTCACCCCTTTCTGGGGCACCTCCCTATAAGCAAAGAGGAGGCATGGCAAGAGGATGTCCCACTTATGCCTCATGGCCTCAAGTAGGCCATTGATCATGCCTTCTAGGGTCTTGTTGAATCTCTCAACAAGCCCATTGGATTGAGGATGGCAAGTGGTGGTAAACCAGTAGGTTACCCCACACTCATTCCTCGTGGACTTCATGTACGCTGACATGAAGTTTGTGCCTCTGTCAGACACAACCTACTTAGGGAACCCCACACAGGTAAATATTCCCAACAGAGCTCTAGGCACCACCGGTGCAGTCACTGTCCTCAGAGGGATTGCCTATTGGTAGTGGGTGGCATGGTCTACCAAAACCAGGATAAAACCTGTTGCCTAGGGCGGTGTTGGGGTCCAAGGGACCAATGACGTTGATGCCCACACTTTCAAAGGGGGGGGTGCCAATGACGGGGAGTGGGATCAGAAGGGCTTTAAGCCTTTTCCCTGTCTTCCCACTAGCCTGGCAGGTTGCCTGCAGAAATTATCTGAGGCTACCCACATTCTGGGCCAATGGAAGTGGGTGAGAAGCCTGGCAAAGGTCTTGTCCTGGCCCAAATGTCCTGCCAGTGGGATGTCATGAGCCAGGCCCAGTAGGAAGGCCCGGTAACACTGGGGGACCACCAGCAAACGTGCTGCCCAAAATGGCCGGAGCCTTAGGCTCACTGTAGTGGAGATCATTCTCCCAGTATATATGTAATCGCCAGAGGCTTCACCTGCTGCTTGGGCTGAGGCTTATTGCCTCAGACCCTCAAGAGTGAGGCACTCCTTCTACGCTTTGCAGAATTCCTCCCTGGTTGATCCACCCTCCACTTGCCAGCCAGCAAGCTTAGGTAGGTTACCCAGGTCGTCAATATCTTCCCCAGTTGGCTCAGGGGCTTCCTCTTCTGGGACCCCGTCAACCACTGCAGGAATATCTGTGGCAGATTTCCCACACCCTTTACCCTTCCTCTGTGCAGCTGTCTGGGCATTGTTCCAGGCTCCAGACGCCCTTGACTTCCGTTCCCGGGCAGCAATGGACCTTGTGGTCATGCAGACTCACTCAGGCAAACCTAAAATCACCAGATGGGAACTGAGCTCTACCTCCTTCCAGGCAGTATGCTCAAGATCATTGCCTAACAGACAATCTACAGGCATGGCAGGATTCACAGCTACCTTTAGAGTACCAGAGGACCCCCACAGCCCCCACTCAAAGGGAACCTTAGTCACCGGTAGATGATTGTCGCGATTGTCAGCGACTATGACCTGGTGGAATGTGTTAGGGATGATTTGCTCTGCTGACACCAGCTGACCCTTGACAGTAGTCATTCTGGCTCCTGTGCCACACAGAGCCTCCACCCTTTGCCCATCAATGGTGACCCACTGCCAATACTTGGAAGTATTGGCAGGCATGTGGGCTTTTTGCACCATTTCCTTGTCTCCCAGGGATAAAAGTGACACTTCTATCTGCTCCCCAAATCCAATTGGGACTATCTCCCCCCCAAGCGCTACACTAGCCAACACAGGTGTCTGCCCTCCAGTGGGGGGCTATGCCCTCTTGGGAAAACGGGAGTCGCCCTTAGAGTGTCCATGTTTGAAGCACTCCCAGCATTTGGGGATACATTTCCCTTGCTGTTTGTCAAAGTATCCTGGCTTTTTCTCAAAAAATCATATGCACTTTAGCACTGGTTATCAGTAGTAAAGTGTGCAGAGTCCTAAAACCAGCAAAACAGTGTCCAAAACGTGGAGGAAGGCAGGCAAAACGTTAGGGGTGACCACCCTAATGCTGTCAGGTCCAACACACCTGCATTTTGGGGATCCCGGAGCAACTAATACCGGGAAGGAGGAACTGTATGCTGAGCAGGTCCTTTGAGATGTTTTTGGTGCTGAACACTTCTCTAGTGTGGGTATTGTTGAATGCGTCCACAGATTGCTATGAGCTTGAACAGCCCCGAAGCAACAGCAAGACCTAATATTGCGCGGTTGGTCAACTATCGGGACCGGGACATGACACTCCCGTTCTCTAGAGACAGACAGAAAATTCAACATCAATGACTCGAAATCACCTTTTTTCCTGATTTTACTGTAGTGGCCCAGACAGCAAAAGTGAGATTACAGCCGTGAAGAAGAAACTGCAGCAGGCTGGGCTGGAATAGGCCTTCCTCCACCCAGCCAGACTACATGTGGACCTGCCTGATGGGCCAAAAACCTTTGCCTCACCGCAGGGGGTCCTTGACTGCATCAGTAGTGAGGGACTAAGCTGAAAATCCTCCCCTCAAAAACTGACCAACTGAAATTGGGGCTCTGTCTCATGCATCCAGGAGGGCCATGGCTGGTAGACATAGTTAT
This sequence comes from Pleurodeles waltl, assembly GCF_031143425.1. Lineage (NCBI taxonomy): Eukaryota > Metazoa > Chordata > Amphibia > Caudata > Salamandridae > Pleurodeles > Pleurodeles waltl. The sequence goes on along the minus strand of NC_090445.1, from coordinate 1,125,833,263 downwards.
AATGGGTCAGGGGGATGGTTGGTTGCGTCTCATGTTTGTTGCTACCTTACTAGATTTTATACATGCTTCCAGGGACTGATAGTTGCCATGCTGGCTTGGTCACCTCCGTACACTGTGGGGCCGGGCTCTCTAGAGGGAATGACCCACGTGCACAAGATGAGTCCTCTGTGTGTGTGAGCGATGAGCTGTGAGTAGATGTTATTGAGTTTTTGTTGTTTGACAGGGTGGGTATGTGCCTTTAGCAAGTTGTGGTTGCCTAAGTGGGTGGCGGGTGGGGTCTTTATTGGGGTTTGATCAGCCATAATGCACATTTCTCGCCTTACTGGGGGCCAACACACCTGGAATTTATGCTTTTCAGATGGTGACCTGGTGATACAGTGCCAATGTGACCTCAATTTGATATCCTGGAATGTAAGGTGCTCAAATAACCCAAAAAAGATTAGGGAGGTCTTAACTTATTTAGTGCATGTTGCTTATCTGCAAGAAACACACTTTTCAAAAACATGCTGCAGATGGTATGGGAGTGAAATAGGCAAGTTGGGTGGGTTCCCGCATGGTCTCCTCGTATTCCACTTATGCTAGGATAGTAATTATCCTAGTGCAGGAGGCGGTGCAGTTCGAACTTTCACACTTAGAGATAGATGGACAGGGTCGATTATTATGGTTAACCCATATGGCCCAAACATGGATAATCCAAACTTATTTGTTGCACATGGGACCATCTGCATGCACTGTCGGCCTTTCCTTTGTCGTGGAGAGGATACCTCAGTGTCTCCTGGACCCAGAATTGGACAGATCTTCTTCCTCAACTGGGCAGGTCAGGCATGCTGCCAGAGTAATGTGAGACTCAATGGAGAGTTTGGAGTTGTGAATGTATGATGGATCATGCATTCCGATGCTGACGCTATCACGCACGCATCGGAGGAATAAAAAAGTTTCTATCATACGCAACAAGAATTTTCAATTCTATTAAGGACATGGAGGCGGGGATTATGCTTCTCCTTCTATGCTGTTTATTATTACATAAACCACAGCAGCCAATAAAATTAACTTTTTTATAAAACTACAATACCCATAAACATGACATCAAAGCATCACCACCAATCATAGCCCCACTGGTACATATCCTTGTGAACCTCCATGACCATTCCTCTTTCTTTGCAGTGAGGAAGAAAGTCTTTACTTCAAGAATAAAACAGTCTTAACAAGGAGCTGAAAACTGGATCCAGTGTAGAATCATCAGAGTCCCCAAGGTAGCAGGCCAAATGACCTGAAGAACATGTAGTCCACTGTCGGTCCGTCACGCAGTCTTCTGATCGGAAACTGGAATAAAGAAAAAATAGCTACATAATATTCAGTTTTATACTGTTATATTGTATGTATATTTTGCATACGGGAATTAACATGTCAATGTACTTAGCAATAAATAAAAGCAACATGAACATTACTGCAGAACGTTAGATGGACATTTGATTCCTTATAAAGTCTTAGAGAAAACATTTCTAGGTGGGAAATCTGAAGCTAATTGGCAGGCTAATCCTCGCCTCCGTGTCCTTAATAGAATTGAAAATTCTTGTTGTGTACACTAGAATTTTTTTTATTCTATGTCAGGACCAGAGGATCGGATTATGCCTGTTGAAAGATGTTGTAGGACAACCGAGGCTACATCCAAAATCAGTCTGTAACACCAAGAGAAAAAGATTTTGATACCATAGCACCCTGTACCGAGTGGGCCCCAAAATCTGAAGTGTCTATTCCTACTTCAGGCAGAATCCATCTCACCCAATGGGCTAGGGTAGCTGAAGATACTGGGTGGAAAGGCTTCTGAAGTGCAATTAGCAATTACCCCCAGGAGATTGGCGGAATTCCCTGGTATGGTCCTTATACTCCCTTAAACATTGTATCAGACAGAGTTTAGCAGCTTCTGGAAAACTAGGGTAGTTTATTTGCCTTGAGAAAGACTTCGTTCTCCTGGATATGGAAAATGTAACTCCATCAGGGGAGAAGACACAACCAGAAATTTCTAGAGCTTTCACGTCTGACACTCTTCTACGTTATACTAGACACAATAAGATAGTCAATTTCGCTGACAGTTGCTTCCTAGATAAGTCGGTGTTACAAGGCCAGCGTCGTAAACATTTTAGGATGATAGTCACGTCCCATAGATGAGCATACCTTGGCTGAGGTGGGTTAGCCAAATGAATACCCCTCATCACTCTAGACACAAGATGGTGTTCCCCTGTTGGTTTCCTATCTAAGAACACATGACCCACTAATATAGCTGATCTGTAATTATTGACTGAGCAGAAGCTTAGCCCATCAGCAGCTATCTCTGCCAAGAAATTGACTACAGAAGCAATGGGGGCCCCCAAGGGACCCAACTCCAGAGGGATGTATCAACCCACCCATCTAAGCCATGCTGAGGCATAGCGTTTATGGGTGGAGTCTGACTAAGATGCTGAAATGAAGGAGAGAGACTGTTTCAAAAGGGGCGGCAAATGCCAGCATTGCCAGAAATGCACCAAGCCAAGAGGTGTAGTTTTTCCTGGCTCAGAAGAGGGTGAGACTGACCTCCTGGGCCCAACAAGAGCCCTGGAATTGAAGGAATCTGACATGGAAAGTCCCTGGACATTTCCAGGAGAACTGGAAACCAAGGCTGAGCTCTCCAAAGAGGAGTGATCAGAATCAGTTCTGCCTTCTGAATGAGGGATTGCGCTGTTACTCTGGGTATCATTATGGAGGGTGGAAGGCGTATTGAAAAGGTCCTGTCCACTGGTGAAGAAAGGCATCCGTGGCTATGGCGAGGGGATCCGGTCTCCAAGAGTAGAACTGCTGCAGTTGATGGGAGAGACGAGATGCAAACAGGCCTATGTGACACTGTCCCCATCTTCCTTGAAGGGCCTGGAACACTGAAGGATGGAGTTTCTACTCGCTGGGGTCTCTGAAGTATCTGGAGTTCCAATCCGTTACTGTATTGAGTTAACCTGGAAGGTATTCCATTGTCACTGCAATCTGATTCTGAAGGCAATAGTACCAAAATATCTTTGCTATCTCCGCTAGAACATGAGATCTCATCCCCCCTAACTTGTTGACATGACAGACCGCTGATATGCTGTCCATGAGCAAGAGAACGCAACTGTTGGAACAAAGGGCCACAGTTTTTATGGTGAAAAAGCCTGCTAACAGTTCCAAGCAGTTTATATGAAAAAGAGACTCTTTGCGTGACCTTCGTACTCCTGTGGAGACAGAGTTACTGGCTCCCTAACCCCATTTGCTGGCATCTGACTCCAGAATGATATCGAGCCGAGAGCCAACAATGGCTTTGCCATTCCACGCTGCCATGTGGTTGAGCCACCATTGGAGCTTGCAGCATATCTCCTGGGTGAGAGCTATGAGCGCCGTGTAAGCAAGGCCCTTCTGGAGGTGATGAATCTTTAGACACTATAGAGCTCTGTAATGCAGAGGTGCTGGAAATATAGCCTCTACGGCTGATGCTAGTAATCCCACCATCCTGGCCAGGACTCCGAGGGATATTTTGTCTTTTTGGAGAGTGGACTTGATCTCCTTCCGGACTGATTGTAACTCTGGGCTAGAAGGGACAGGGGAGAAGAAAAAGAGTTGATCTGAAATCCCAGCAACTCCATCTGATGAGATGGTGTTAGAGCGGATTTCTTTACATTGATCAGGAAACCCAGTTCTTGGACTAAGTGTACGGTCCAATCCAAATGTTGTACGCGAAGGTGGGTGTCTTGGGCCATGAGCAGCATGTCATCTAAATAGATGACTTTTCGAAGTCCCCTGGCACAGAGATTCTCTACCACTGGTCGCATAACCTTGGTGAAGCACCAGGATACGGATGAAAGACAGAATGGGAGCACTTTGAAGTGAAACCATTGACTGTACCACCTGAATTGGAGATATTTTCTGTGAGGAGGAAAGATTAAGGTCTAATCGTACCATCCAGTCGCCTTCCTGGAGAATGTCCCTGAGAAGATGGATCCCTTCCATCTTGAAGTGTCGGTATAGTATCTAGGAGTTGAACTCCCTCAGGTTGATAACTAGACGTGACCCTCCACCTCTCTTGTTTACTGTAAAGATATTGCTGCAGAAACCTGAAGGGTCTGGGTGGCACAGAGCAATTGCATCTTTGAGCAACTGTTGTAGGACTTCTTGTTGAATAAAAGCTAGATCTAGTTGGGAAAAATGGATACGTTGCGGCAACGATGTCTGTTGAGGACTCCCAAAAAATTCCAAATGGAAACCTGCCACTGTCTCCAGAACCCATTTGTCTGATGTTACTGCCAACCAATTGTGCAGAAAAAGTTTGGTCCTTTCCCCTAGTTTCCCCAGGGAGTGAGAAATCAAGCTTACCTTGAGGAGGTGTAGTTGTTTCTGAAACCGCCCCAGTTGGAGTGGGCACAACCTGCTCGAGCTCTGGCAGGGTAGAAGGTCTCTCAGGGAGATGAAAATCCTCTGCCTGAAGAGGTGTAGGATGGATGAGGACTGTTTGAGATGGCACAGCTGGACAGACGCCTTCTATGTCTGCTGGCCCTGGTAAAAATTTGACTCTGGAAACCTTGTTGAGGGACGTCTGGGCCTTGCCCAGCGCTGTAAATATATGTACGCATTTGCCCAAGTCCTTCACTAATTTACTGCAGAACAAAAGTCAGCTAGGGGACCTGGCTCCACGTTAGCGAGGTCTTTCAACTTGGGATCTATTCGCAGCAGAAAAGACTTTCACCTCTCCATGGAGATAGCGCAATTAGCATCCCCAGTAAGCATAATGCATAAGAGAGTGGGGGGGCATGTCGCTCATCAGAGGAGTGCCTGCGCCGCTTTTGAGGGTGATAGTCGTCGTCCGAATCGGTCTGGGGGGAATGAGAGGCGACAGAGGCATCATCTGAGGTGGGGATAGGTTAGAGCCTGGGCACTAATGGAATTTTGCGCCAAATATTGTTGGTAGGAAGGTGCCTGAGATTGGGATAGACAGGCCATAGGGGCTGCATGTGGCCTTTCGGGCCTGGCAGGTCTCTTTCCTGACCAGAGGCAGTGAGGAGCATGGGGGTGTACTGGCCATACGGAGGGCCAATCAAAGCATACCTCTTAAGTTGTCTGCCGATCGCTTGGAGAGCAACCGCTAGTGGTCTATTGACAGATCGCACCACCGAGGCATCCAGGGCAGGTACAATGTCCTTTGAGGGGGCAAATCCTCTGGCTCATTAAGGTAGGCAGCATCATCTTGGCTCTGCTGTTCACTCATGGTGCGCATTATGAACTGAGCAGTAGTGGAATGTTCACTTTGCAATCTATGGGGGGGGATGCCCCAAACTCCTGTGGCTGTGTAGGAGGCAGAAAGCTGGGCTAGAAGATATGGGTTCAAAGACCTCTGTTATATGAGGTAAATGGGTATGAATGCCTAACCCCCTCAGGAATAACCTGTCTTGGCCAGATTACAGCTCTAGCGAACGGGCATGAGGGGAACACTCTGCTCAACCATCCAATAGAAGTGGGAGCTGAGTCACATACAGCCGAGTCTGGTGGCGTGAGCTCGCTGTCAGATTTGAATCTGAAATGGAGTCCATGGCGTGAAGAGCACACACGCGGGCCACGAGCTAAAAAGAGGCTCCAGTCCCCGCGCTTCAGGCACTCGTTCCCCTTTGACTTCTGGCACTCTGCCGGGTGCGATAAACACTGAATACGCTGACCTCACACTGCAGGAGAAGCTCTGAGCGGTCCTACACTGCGCGCTTCTGACTCCGGTGCCGGCAGTCTCATACAAAGTAAGAAAAATACAATAAACGAAGAGAAAGAAAATTGCAGTACTTACCTCTTCCGAAGCAGCAAAGAAAGAGGAACGGTTATGGAGGTTCGCAAGGATGTGTACCAGTAGGGGCTATGATTAGTGGTGATGCTTTGACATCATGTTTATGGGTAATGTAGTTTTCTAAAAAAGTTAATTTTATTGGCTGCTGTGGTTTGTGTAATAATAAACAGGAAAGAAGGAGAAGCATAATCCGAGCCTCCGGTCCTGACATAGAATAATGCGCTCACAAGGAGATGAAACCGTTAGGCAGCTTAAAGGTGCAACTTTTAAACTGTGAGAAAATGTAGTAATAGGAAGAAAACAAAGTTGTTACAGTCTCACCTTTTTGGACACTAAAGATTAAATATAAAAACACACGGGTGATGCAATGTTGAAAATCCAATATATACTGTTGTCGATCCCAAAGTAAACAGAAGAGCTTCGGTGGGCTATATTTTAAATGAGTTTTCCCTCGTTGCCAGTATGAGGTGTGTCCATTGTGGGAAAACAGGCAATGGAGAGTAGATGGAAGTATCCAATTAAAGTTTCATTGGAGTATTAGCAAGCATAAATAGAATAAGCACACGGAGCGCAAGCAGGAGCCTTTGGCAAAACCTGTTGTGCAGTCAAGCAATCAAAGTAGAATCTTAGATGGACAGCAGCAGGAACCAAGGCGACAGAACTTCAAGTAGAACGTATCAAAAGTAAAGAAGGCATTTAAAGTAACAGACATAGGTATATACTGAGTGATTCACATAAATAATGATTAAAACCCAAATAAAACAATGACCAAGGCTAAATAGCTACATTCCTTGATGAATCTGAATAGCCCCTTTTGGGGGTAGTGTGAAATGGACCTTCACTTTATAAAAGTAGGATTTTTTAGGCATTGACAAAGAGTGTGATATACTCCAAATGACACAAGTAATGGAGAAAGTTATCTTCTTTGGAAAACTATTTTTGTCACGTTCCTTTCAGCTTATAATTGTAGAATTTCTGATGGTGCAGCTGGTGAGGAGTCACTTATCAGGCACAGTTTTTATTGAGGGGAATTCATATTTTCAGTGTAGAATAATCAGTTGCATTCATGGCCAAATGCAGAAAGAGAGGTTAGAGTAAGCGTGGACCTGGTGAATTGATCTGTTGTTGGGAGTAAGTTCATAAGTAGTTTGGCTCATGGGTAAATTATTTCTTCTTCCAATGATCTAGCAAGAATTTTAGGACTGGGAGGAAGTTAAAGGTGATGTCTGGGAAGTACACTTATAAACATACATTAACAAAGCCAATACATCTCGCCTTCAAGAGTTATTGGCTTTGCCAATGTTTGTATCTACGGTTACAGCAGAGCGGCTGCTGTGCAGCACGTCTAAATCTATTTTATTAAATGCTATTATGTAGCAAACCCTAATGGTTTATTTTGCTTAACAAACGCATTACGACTGGCCACATCATAGCGCTTTTTTACAAGGGTGAGAGAATCCTGCCTCAAGTGTTTTCTTAGAGGTCCTGCCTACACTGCCAAATGCCGGGGTTCTCCAAAATCAGTATTAATTGCCTCTCCTCTCTACGCTTCATATCTCTTTTTCTCCACATTGCATGTTCTTTTTCAAACTTGTTTTCTCCGTTTGTCACTATTTCCTCTTCATCCTTCATTTTGCGATTTTCTGCTTTACCGTTCCACCCGCGCCCCCATTGCTCAAAGTCTGTTCATGAACTAAATGGAAGGCCTGCATATAAATGATCAAAACATTGTGGTTAAAGCGCACAACACTACACATTGTAGGTCAACATACTCTAGTAAACTTAGATAAGGATAGCTTTCATTTCCTCTTTCGGGGGCTTCAGGTGTCAAGATAAGAATAAGAAATGATTTTTATTCCATCTTTAGTTCCAAGGGCATACTCGATGTTTTACAGTCTGATTACCACGTCAAATATATTATCTGAACGACCTTTAACATATTCCCCATGACGAAAACATCACAGTTGTTGGAGTGTGTCTTTCAAAATTACTATTAAAGTGAAATGCTTGCAATATATTGTGTAATGAAGCTGCATAGAAAATGTGTTAACGTAGAAAAAAATGCATGCGTTTGAAATGTGCCCACGGGGAGTGGCTACCAATGTATACGAAGACTATGAAACGTGTTAATGATGAACTAATTATGGACTAATGTTTTGTATTAGCATATTATTATAATTAGAGTTGTGTATTAGGGGTTTGTTAACTAAATTACTAGGCCTTAGTTTAGCGAGGGTCTGGGCCTAGCTGCCTGGTCTCATATTAAACTGTGTGCTGTTTTCCTGAAGGACACGAAACTGCACTTTTCCAGAAACTAGATTTGTGTGTGTAGCCGTAGTAAATTCTTTTTCATGGGACCCGACTTGCTCAAGGAGATATTCTTGCTGAATGCAACAGTGTAATTCGTAACAGGTGCAAGGCTGCCTGGAGTAGGAGAAAACAATGGAACTACTGACTGGAGCGTAAAGTGTAACTTTTCTTACCTGACATTCCAACCGATGAAGACGTCATTAAAATGGGCCAATCAATGACATGAGAACTGTGTTTTGTGGAAAATTCTAGTGAAGTGGTGGAGAATCATTGGACAGAGATAATGATGCACCAAATATTATCCAATGGGGAATTAAGGGCTAGTTCGACAATTTTGATTTAACCGCATGACCTGAGGAGAGATCAGCCATTATTGGACCTACCACTCCAAGCCATTTAGGCCATTTTTTGAGAATTTGCTGTTTGTTCTTCCTGATACTCTAAACCGTCCTTTACTTATTCCTTACCTGATACTTACTTCACCTCCATATGAGGGAAGATCGTATTCCTTAGCTATGCCATACTGAGACTTTGCCCTGTCTTATCTTTGCTGATGGTGAACCGACTGATGTCCTGAGGATGAAGACTGACGCTGTTTGCTGATTCGTTGAATGGGTAACTATCTGACGCAAAATTGTAATAGTCTGTTTGCCTTTCTCCCTAGGTACCAACTGCTCTTTTGATAGAGGCCATAGTTAGGTGTTTTCCAAATTGGTGTTTGCTAAACTGTTTTGAATGAAGCCCAACATGCTAGTGCTAATCGGAGGTTAGTTAAGGTGTTCACAAATAATCCTACGCAAATGGACAAATGACTGAGTTATTGTTTTGTTGAATTATGTACAACTGAGACTTTACTAAGCTGCTTCCTATTAATGATGTATCAATATTGAATGAATATTCTCTAAGCATTGATTAACTGCGTTCTAGGTACTAATTAAATGAGTTCTAATAAGATTGATTGCTAATGAGACTAACAGGAATGACTTTAGATTGTAACTAATAGGGAAATAAATATCCTAACTCTTAACTAAATTGGTGTGGTTATTTGTGACTGAAAGGTCATGGTGTGTTCGACTTATTGATTCTTAGTGAATGTTATTGATTAGCTTAATGACTAGTTATTGTGAACATTGATTGAGTCATTGGTCTATTGATTTGTGATGTCAAAGAGACTCCTAGTACTGGGAAGTCTCCGAACATGGTCCAAAGGTTCATCGGCCTAGGCGTGTCTCCTGGTACGTTTACTTATCAAGGCTCTGACGCGCTATCAGTTTTTGGCAGCAGAGGTAATGGTTTGGCCCTTTGGGGCCCCAGTATGGAAGATTATGGTTTGGTAGAAATTGATGAGCGTAGTCTGGAGGTAAGCAACGTGTATCGGAAAATTGGGTTTGGGAAAATTATTAGTCCCGAATGACTTTCCTGGAATCTCAGAGCTTGCTGAAGGGAGTTTGAGTATGTTCTCGGCGGTTTAGTGATAGTGCGAATGAAGTAGGGTTTGCGCTTGCACAGCTTATGCATACCGCAGGTGAATTGTGATGTTTGTGAGGATTTATGGCCAGATGATGATGTTTTAGTAGGAGTGTGCGTACTCCGCAGTATGAGAGTAGGGAAGTCGGCAAACTTCATGTGAGTCTGGCGCTTTGTGCTAAAAAATTGTCCACGTGGTTGTTGATGATGTACGGACCCTGCGTGGTCTAAGACTCTGGATTATATTGATAAGTGTATGAGACACTTGGTTTATGTTGTGATTTGCGCGGTTTAAGTCGAGTATGAGTCAAAGTGAGTGAATGAAAACTTCTATGGAGATTTGGTGAGTTCTAAAGTGCACTAGAACAACCCATTGACAAGTCGAGAGTAAAATTTGCGGGTCAAATTGGGCTTGCGAGTGCAGGATCTTAGAAGGAGAGAGTAGCGCCTGAGGCTAAGCAAAATCCCTGTAAAGTTCTGAAGCGATTGTGTTGCCCTTTCCTGTAGTAAAACGGCAAATTTGAGGTTTTGTTGGTGCTCGCAATACATTGTATTAGTTTTTGTGTGAATTGAGAGTGAGGAGGACGAGCCACAAGACTTTGTCAGCCAAAGTGTGTGAGTGTGACGTCAGTGGAGCCGCGCTGGGATAGGTCGGTTAGTGAGAAGGGTCGCTCATGGATTGGCAGCCCTCCGTGAGAGGCAGAAGGTAGGCGAAGAGAGTTCTGGGAATTAAAGTCACTTCCTGATTTGATTGTGGACAAAATTAAAAGACGCAAAATGAAATTTTTCAAGGCTTTAAAGAGCGCTTTGAGGGGAGACGTATATATTACCACACGTGTAGTGGAAGTTACACCGCCAGAGGATACACCGGCTTATGCTTTAATGGAGGAAATGGAGGAAGGGGTGTTGCGCCATGTCTTTGGCTAAAGCAATGGTGCAAAGCGACAGAGAAAGAAGGGTGTTTGGCGTTTCCAGAGCACGGAACGTTCAATATAAGGATTTAGGAAAATTTGCGGAGGGTGCTAAATGAGCTGAAGCCGAGGCCAGGACAGTTTGAGGCATTACCAATTTGGGAACTGATGGCAATACGACAACAGCAACAGGAAATTTGAGAGGAGAATGAGGAAAGCAGAAAAGACACTAGCGGAGGCTAGGTGGGATAGTGCACAGAGAGTTTGGAGGAGAGAAACAATAGGCTGAGTCAGGATGTTTCCAGCGATAGCTCATGAATGTGAAGACAAAAGGGGGAAAGCCACTTATAAGACTCACAAAAGTCCCTCCAAAGACAAAGAGGCTAAGAAGCCCTGTCAGAGATGGATGACTCAGACGATGATGAGTTCCTTAATCAGTTGCTGAATGACCGACCACCGCCATATACAATAGATGACAATAGACTGAGTACTAGTGCATGTCCTGCAGGTTCGACACAAGACAAGGTTACAATGAATCCGATACAGGTTTGTCCTGTTTCAACACCAGTTCCGATGCAGAGTAGTATTAGTGTGTCCACTGCTCCAGATATGCAATCTCAGCTGCAGCCACCACAGGTTCAGAGACTTTACCCTGATGTTCCGATCTTAGAGACTACAATGAATCTGATGGTGCCGACAGAGCTGGCATACTCAAGACCAAAGCTGATTCAGACTGAGCCCACTCCACCTTTACTGCCTCAGGTACAGCAACAAATGATTCCGAATTGCACTTCGGTCACAGGACCGCAGTCAGCCATAGCATCAGTAATGAACCAGAATATGGGAGTTAATGCTCCACAGGTTTTGGGAAATAGGCAAACGCCAGCCGCCATATCTTTGCCCATTACAGTTGGTCCACCAGTACCACTGTATGTGCAGGCGAAGCCTAGTGTATGCGTTCAAGGGATAATGACTCAAAAGATGACAAGAGGAGGGTTCGCATGGAGCTCTCTAGGGATGACTCCAGTGTGACCGACGTTCGAAAAATGTAGGTCTTTGTTAGACTTTGGTCCGATTGGGGCTCCTCCAGATGCCATGAGACAATCAGGTTTGGGACTGCTGACTCCGCAGATCTCGAGTGCGAATATACAGCTGACACCTATAGCGCAGGCTGAGAATATCTCCTTCCAAGGTTTAACTGAGCAACAGCTGAACGATTGGTTAGACTAGCTTAATATTATGCAGACTACTCCTGCAGCAGCAGGGAGGGCGGAAGCAGAAGAGTACCTGAATTTTGTGAGGGTGGGCATGGAGGCAAATTAACTTGTTGAAGAGAGCATGGGAGTGAACAGGTTAGAGTCATACACAGAAGCAGAATTGAGATACTTGTGTCCAAAGATAACTAAAGAAGTGAGCAAGGTGCACCAGAGGTTGGCAAATTTGGCAGACAAATACATAATAGACTTAGAAAATACAAAACATCTGCAGAGGAGTTACAGGTTAGACTTTGAGCCTAAGGATTTTGAACACATGAGGTCTACTGGGATGAAGGCACACCTCAAGGAAATACTGCAGAGTGCACAAGTTTGGGGAGCCTTAGAGAAATGGGAAGGTAGATGGGCGAAGAAAAGAGACAAGAGGAAGAGTAACTGCTTAGAACAGCCAGCAAAAGCCTTACAGGATGCTGGTACGGTAAATATGTTACCAATGAGAGAAACGGCTGGAGGGGTTCTTGTCCATGTGTCATGGACTAGAGGTGATATTCTGTAATTTACGAATGACTTTCCCAGGCTAAGGGAGAAGCCAATAGAGTGGTATCAGAAGACTGACAGGTTTGTGTAGCTTGCGAAATGTCTCTGGGAAGACCTGAATGCTCTCTTTGAGATCATAGTTCCAACTGATTTGTGGCTTCAGTGCAAGAGAAGTGTGGATTGGCCGACCGTGGAACCGGCAAGGGATAGAGTCACAGGAGCACCATCTCCTGAGGTGATGAAGTACTACTACAAGGTGAATGAGTTCTTGAAACTGAGAGTTTCGCCAAAGAATATTGATTGGCAAAAGATTGATCGGACAGCGCAGGAAGTCAAGGAGTTGATACATGCCTATTATGAGAGGTTGTTGAAGGCGTTCAAGCACTACAGTGGTACAGAGGTTGTTGAGGCGAAGGACATGAATCACCTTGTGTTTAGGTTTGTTGAAGGGTTGAGACCTGAGATTAGTCAGATGATCAAGAACCACTTGATTTGCTGGAAAGCAAAGCCGATTGACGAGGTGTTGCAGTATGCAAAGTACTGTAGTGACGATATTGAGTTGAAGCAGAGAAAGTTGAAAGAGAAAGCGATGGTGATGCAAATTAAGGCAGCCCAGTCAGGGATGCAGGGAGGTTGTTGACAACAGATGGTGAAGCAGCCACAAGGTAACAAGATGTTTCAGGCGCAAGTGAGAGGCAGAGGTCGCAGAGGTTTTGTGAACAGGAGTCTAGACTTGAACACTGTAGGGGTTCAAAACGATGTACAGGGAATGAAGAAAATGTTACCCTGTCATGCTTGCAGGGTCATTGGACATTGGAAATGGGAGTGCCCGATGATGGTGCCGGAGGGTGTTGTTCAACAAAGCAATGATGTCAGTGCATTCCAAAATGTGAAAGGACCGAGGCTGAGAGGTCCTAATCCGAACTTCCAAAATAATATGAATCAGATGCAGGGTTTTCAACCCATGCAGCAGGTGCAGATGCCACGTATACAGCCGATGCAGATGCAACAAATGCAACAGCAAGTTCCTATGGTACTTAGACAGCAAATGCAAGTGCCTTTAGCGCCAATGGAACAGCAACAGGTGATGCTTCCTCAACAGGTCACAGGTCAAAGAATGAGTCAAAATAACACAGTGCAACAGTTCCCACTGCGTGTTGAGAATGGAATAAACGATGAATGGTCGGATGAGAGTTCAGACAGTGAGGAGTGTACGCTTGCAGCGTCCTTAGAGGTAGACCAGAAAGGGCCCTATCTTCAGCGTAAGGTAATGGGTAACAAGGTTTCATTCTTGGTTGACACAGGAGCTACATGCTCTACAGTCAGAAGCTCAGAGGTTCCGAAACTGCCCCTTTCGGGACGTACAGTCAAGGTAGTAGGAGTGACAAACCAACTTCTGACTAACCCGATCACGGATCCGGTTCAAGTTGAGCTTGGCACTTTCCAGGGATTGCAAAGGTTTGTGGTTTGCGATCCGAGTCCCGTGTCCCTACTGAGAAGAGACTTACTGTGCAAGACAATGTATTCAATTACCTGTTCCAATGAGGGAATTGAGGTTCAGACAAACAGTGATGATGAAGGGGAAGAAGAGCAGGTTTCAGAGCCTGAAATGGTGCTACAGACAAGGAATATCCTCCGATTAACTTCTTCCTGATGTTCACAGTGGCTGATCTCCCGGCAGACTTACAGGGAACAGTCCAAGAGAAGGTGTGGGATTTGACAGGAAAAGAAATAGGACTAATAAAAGGAGTAGAACCAGTTAAAGTCAGTGTGAAGCCAAATGCTGTGTTCCCCCAGGTACCGCAGTACCATTTGGCGCAAGATGTCCTTATAAATGTGGCACAATTAATTGCAGACTTTGTGAATCAGGGAGTCTTGAAAGAAGTAATGAACAGTCCATGTAATTCACTAATAATGGGATTGAGAAAGCCTTGCGGGAAGGTTCGGATTGTCCAAGATTTGAGAAAGATTAATTATATACTGGTGAAATGCTCCTCAGTGGTGCCAAATCCAGCTGTGATTATGCTCCAGGTTCCATGTGATGCATAGTGGTTCACAGTAATTGATCTGTCCCAAGTGTTTTTTTCTGTGCCTCTTCATGAGGACAGCCAGTTTCTCTTCAGTTTCAAATTCCTGGACAAGGTCTACTATTGGTGTTGAATTCCTCAAGGGTTTTTGGAATCACCTTCCATATTCAATCAAATACTGAAGAAGGATGTGGAATCATTGGAATTGCCTTTTCAATCAACTCAAGTGCAGTACATTGATAATCTGTTGATCGCATCCAAAACGATGGATGAGTGCAACTATGATTCGATTGCCTTACTGAATCACCTGGGAAAAAATTGACACAAGGGGTCCCCAAAGAAATTGCAATATTGTCAGAAAGAGATGAAGTACTTGGGTCATCAAATTGAGAAAGGGTTGAGGAAGTTATCCAGGGAAAGAGTAACTGCATTGTTACAGTTGAATCCCACAACAACACGGAGAGATGTTAGGATGTTTCTGGGAATGGTGGGTTACTGTCGTCAGTGTATCCCGAATTTCTCAGTCATCTCCAAGCCATTGGTGAGACTGACAGCCAAGGAAGGGCCAGATGTCATAGTGCTGACACGAAGCCTTTTGTTCTGTTTTGTCATGAACGTGATGCATGTTCTTTGTCTGTCCTGACACAGGTCCATGGAGGTGTAAACCGACCAGTAGCATATTTTTCAGCTAATTTGGACCCAGTTGCAGCCGCCTTACTGGGTTGTCTGCGTGCAGTAGCAGCAGTTGATCAAAGCCTCACACAGTGTGAAGGCATAGTGATGGGACATCCTCTAACGGTCATGGTCCCTCACTCAGTTGAAATCCTATTAACCCGAACAAAAACGCAGCACATGACAAATGCAAGATTGAGAAAATATGAAACGATTATATTGGGGTCACCAAATGTAACGTTGAAAAGATGTACAATGTTGAACCCGGCAATTTTCCTCCAAATGAGAACACAAAAGTTGGAAACGTTGAAGATGTAGAACATGATTGTCTTGAGGTAACAGAAATGTGCACCAAACCAAGGCCTGATATTAAAGATACCCAATTGGAAAAGAATGACCAAATTATCTTTGTCGATGGCTCATACTTGAGAGACTCAGTAGAAGTGCTGAGAGCCAGATATGCTGCATGTACGATTTCTGGTATCCTGGAAGCGTCTTGGCTTGAGAGAGTATATTCTGCTCAAGTGGCTGAATTGGTTGCTCTAACTAGAGCTTGCCATGCTTCTGCCCAGTTGAGAGGGACTATCTACACTGATAGCAGGTACGGATTCGGAATTGTCCATGATTTTGGCCAATTATGGTCACAGAGGGGTTTCTTGACCTCTTCTGGCTCTCCAGTGAAAAATGGTGAGAGGATTAAGGAGTTGTTGCACGCGATTCAGTTACCTCATGAAATTGCCGTGGTGAAATGCAGTGCTCACCTGAAGTCACAAGACTATGGGGGTCATTCTGACCTCGGCGGTAAAAGGCGATTACCGCCGGTCAGAAGACCGCCATAACACCGCCGCGGGAAACCGCCACGGTCATTCTGACCCGCAACAGGCAAACCGCCAAAAACCCGACATCCACAAAAGTCCGCCACACCAACGGCCAGCGAAAAACTGGCGATGACGAAACCTTCACCATCACGCCAACAGAAAAACGCCCATTCCATTCCGACCCACGAATCCACGCGGTGGTCTTTCACCCGCGGTATTCCATTGGCGGTACACACCGCCGCGGTCAAAATACACACACAGCTCCAAAACACTGCCACGTTGGTCATTTTGAAACACCCACACCTGATACACATACAAACACCACTCCCACACACCCAACACAATATAAAACACACACCCACATCACCCACAAACCCCTACGACCACCATTTATTGACTAAGGCCAGAGAGAGACACCACCAGCTAGTACAGAGCATTCACAGGCACATAACACCATCACTCACACAACATCCACGCACAAAACACCACACACCACCACACTCACCACACTCATCACCACAAACGCCACCCCACACCACCCCATGGCACCCCAAGGACACCCCAGGTTTTCAGACGCTGAACTCAGGGTCATGGTGGAGGAAATAGTTTGGGTAGAGCCCCAGCTCTTCGGGACACAGGTGCAGAACACCACCATTGCCAGGAAGATGGAGCTATGGCAAAGAATAGTGGACAGGGTCAACGCTGTGGGTCAGCATCCACAAAATCGGGACGACATCAGGAAGCGGTGGAACGACCTACGGGGAAAGGTGCGTTCCATGGTATCCAGACACAACATCGCGGTGCAGAAGACTGGCGGCGGACCCCCACCTCAACCCCCAGAATTTACAACATGGGAGGAACAGGTCTTGGCGATCCTGCATCCTGAGGGCCTCGCAGGAGTAGGCGGAGGAATGGACTCTGGTAAGTCTAATCTCAACTACTTCATCCCCCCCCACCCACCAGCATGCAAATCATACCCCCACCCTCCCCCCCACCCCATCACACATCCTCCTTGCTAATGTCTCACCATCACAACCCACCCATCCCAACACCAAGCCCTGCATGCGACCACAAACCATGGACACCCATCACCTAAGCATGCCCACTGCACATACCCATCCCCCCCAAACCACCGTCACAACAGCCCCCACAAGGGAATTCCAGCACTGGGGTACATGGGCACCCACCCATTGCACGCTATGGCACACACAGAAGCAATAACCATACTCTTATACCCCTGCAGGACCCGAACGCCACCACACCGCCCAGGAGGGTCCAGAAATGTCCATTCCACCCCCAGAAGAGGCCCACAGTGATGACAGCAGCTCTGTCTCCCTGGACCCAGATGACCAGCCCGGCCCATCAGGGACCTCGGGACAGTCGGTTCCCCTCAGACAGCCACAGGCCACAGCAGACCTACCCCCCTCTGGGTACACCAGCACAGCACCCCCCCAGCGGGCCCATGCCTCTGTCTCCAGGACACGTCAAGCAGCGGTGTGTCCACCACTACAGGGCACCCAGGTTAACACACCACCCCAACAACAACAGGGACCTGGGGGCAGTGGTAGTGGGCACACGGTCCAGGGGACAGAGGCCCAGGGATACAGGGGAACTGGGAGGGCTCCTGTGGGACAGGGGGGGGACAGGCCCAGGGAACCCACTCTCCACGAGGCCCTATCCTCCATAATGGGAGCATACCACCACTCCCAGGAGACGATGGCGACGGTCCTGGCCAGGTTCCAGGAGATCCAGGTACTGCAGGAGGAACAGTTTATGGGGTTCAGGGAAGAACTCAGAAACATCAGTTCCGCAATGGGCACCATCGTTGTGGCTCTCAATCAGATTGTCAGCACATTGCGGGACCATGTGGCACCACAAAGGGCCCCTGTCACTAGCATGGACCAAGAACAGGCTACCACCTCCACCGGCGCTAGTGGACAGGAGGCCCCGACACAAGAACAACAGGCCACCAGAACCCCACAACCTGCAGAAGGAGAACCACCCCGCAAGCGGGGCCTGAGATCTAGGAAGAAGACAGAGTAGGATGCCAAGACCCCCGCCAGGAAAGGATACCCCCTGATTGTCATCCCACTGTCCCACATTGTCACCCTGTCCAACTTAAACTGCCCCTGCTCCACCTTCCACAGGCATATGGGCAATGCACCTGTGAGACTGAAAATCTGGACTCTGCCATGGACATTCCTCCACCATCACCCATCACCGAATTGCAACCATTTCCCAAAATTGAACACTTTAATAAACACACTTATTGCACAAAAATAATCTGGAGTCTGCCTGTATTTTTGAACGAATGTATTACACAGAACCGTGCCTAAATGTCCAGTTACATTGTGATGACAACATACCACTGTCACACAGCTGTAGTCCATGGGGAAACAAAGCAGAGGTCACGGAGTGGTGCCCACATCTCTGAAATTTGAAGGGAAAGTCACAACTCAGTCAACATACACTGGGGGGAAACTCAGACAGTAGAGAGGCAGGAGACTTTAAGTAAATGTAAAATGCCGGTGTTGATTCTTACCTGTATGTCATTGAAAATACTGCTGTATTACTGTGTCCCTGTTGTCTGTATCGTCCTCTTCGTCTTCCTCCTCTTCACTCTCTGCAGGTTCCACAGCTGCCACAACACCACCATCTGGACCATCCTCCTGCAGGAAAGGCACCTGGCGGCGCAAAGCCAGGTTGTGAAGCATACAGCAGGCCACGATGATATGGCACACCTTCTTTGGTTAGTACATTAGGGATCCACCTGTCATATGGAGGCACCTAAACCTGGCCTTCACAAGGTCCGCTCGATCACCCTCCTAGTTCGCCCATGGGCCTCATTGTACCGCTCCTCTGCCCTTGTCCTGGGATTCCTCACTGGGGTCAGTAGCCAGGACAGGTTGGGGTAACCAGAGTCACCAATTAGCCACACACGGTGTCTCTGAAGTAGTTCCATCACGTAAGGGATGCTGCTATTTCGCATGATGTACGTGTCATGCACTGACCCAGGGAACTTGGCATTTACATGGGAGATGTACTGGTCAGCCAAACAGACCACCTGGACATTCATGGAATGATAACTTTTTCTGTTCCTGTACACCTGTTCACTCGTGCTGGGGGGACCAAAGCAACATGTGTCCCATCAATTGCACCAATGATGTTGGGAATATGTCCAAGCGCATAGAAATCACCCTTCACTGTAGCCAAATCGCCCACCTCAGGGAAAACAATGTAGCTCCGCATGTATTTCAGCAGGGCAGACAAACACTCTGGACAACACCTTGGAAAACATAGGCTGAGACATCCCTGATGAAATGGCCACTGTTGTTTGAAATGACCCACTTGCCAAAAAATGGAGTACTAACAGCACCTGCACTAGAGGGGGGATCCCTGTGGGTTGGCGGATGGGTGACATCAGGTCTGGCTCCAGCTGGGCACACAGTTCCTGTATAGTGGCTCTGTCAAGCCTGTATGTCAGTATGACATGTCTTACTTCCATTGTCGACAGGTCCACCAGCGGTCTGTACACGGGAAGATTCCTCCATCTCCTCGCAAGTCCCAGCGGACGGTGCCTAGGAACGACAACATGGAGCACAGAGTCAATCAACCCACAGGTACGTTCCCACAGCTTGCACAGTACACGATTCTCAATGTATTGAATGGCTTGTATGAGTGTTGATGCAAGGCCTAGGTATGTGTGACGCAGTAGAAATTAAGATATGGGGGCCCTTGAAATGGCGGCTGCCTGACCTGTGAAGTGCGACAGTGGGATGTGAGGTCAATGCGCTGGCGTGGCACACCGTGGCGTTGGGCGGTCGAAGACCGCGGCGCAAAGCAGCATTGGTTAACATTGAATCCTATGGGTTTCAGGAGCCAATGACGATGTGCGCCGGCAGTCGCGGTAGGCACCGACGCGGTACGCACTGCTGCGGGCGTGACCGCCATTTTCTATCTGCTTAATCACTCGATACCTGATCATCCACAGGAGAGGACCTATACTGCAAGTGCTGCTGTGACCTCGGTCTGGAAGAGACAATGGCTGCTGCGACTGGGGAAAGGGCCCCTGCCTTCACTTCTGAAGAATTGGAGAAACTCGTGGATGGGGTCCTCCCCCAGTATGCGCTACTCTACGGTCCTCCAGACCAACAGGTAAGTACACTGGGACCATGCTTTGTGGCCAATGTCTGGGTTGAGTGGGGTGAATGAAAGATGGTGGGGAGGGGAGCGAATGAGGCATGCATCAAACAAAAGATGAGAGCATGTGCCACATGGGAAGGGTGGGGATGGGGGGCCACTCACATCGAGCACGCAGAAGGTGATGTTTTGTTTTTTTTCCTCCCCCTGCACATGTCACATAGGTCAGCGCCCATCAGAAAATCGACATTTGGCGTACCATTGCCAAGGATGTCCGGACCCTGGGGGTCCACAACAGACGGGGCACCCACTGCCGGAAGAGGTGGTAGGACATCCGCCGCGGGAGCAGGAAGACCGCGGAGGCTCTGCTGGGGATGGCCTCCCAACGTAGGAGGGGTGCCAGTCGTACTTTGACCCCCCTGATGTCCCGGATCCTGGCGGTGGCCTACCCCGATTTGGATGGGCACGTGAGGACATCACAGCAGACACAAGGGGATGAGTACAAGCACATTCTGCAGATTTTGCGCACATTGAAGGTGTCTGGGTGGGGGAGGAGGGCTGTGGGTATCCCTAGGCCAGGGCGTTTTCTGTAGGCTAGGCCCCTCCGTTAGGCATGGCCCTGTACCCCCGCCCTCCACCTCTGTAGGTTGCCTAGTACAGCTAATCATGGCCCTGTGTCACCTATGTGTGGAGTTGTCGTCCATAGGCTTGTAGGCCATGTCCCACGGATTGAGTAGTGTACCCCAAGTGCGCGGCGTAGTGCAGGGGGCTTCTGTGTCTGTCCTCTCCGCCAACGGTGTCGCCAATGCATGCACTCAACATGTCTTTGTTTCTCCACCACCACCCCTTTTTTTGTGGTCTTCCTGTTCATGTGTGCATTAGCATCAGCAGGCGGAGGAGAAGTGGCATCGGAGCACGAGGGAGCTGCATCTCACATGACCATGGAGGGCCATGCAACTGACTCTGATTTCACCAGTGAGACGGAGGGCGAGGGGAGCTCTCCAGCGGGGACACATGGTGACACCAGCGACACAGACACGTCCTCGGAAGGGAGCTCCCTTGTGGTGGCGGCAACATCCGTGCCCACCGCAACAACAGGTACAGCCGCCACCCAGCGCACCAGCTCCGCCCTCCCAGCAGCCCCTCAGCCTTCGCCCCGTGCCCGCTCACCCAGGAAGGTGGGCATCTCCTTCGCCCCAGGCACCTCAGGCCCTGCCCCAGTTACCCCTGCTGCCCTCAGTGAGGAGGTCATTGACCTCCTGAGGACGCTCATTGTTGGGCAGTCTACCCTTTTCAATGCCATCCAGGGTGTAGAAAGGGAGGTGCACCGGAGTAATGCATACCTGGAGGGCATTCATTCGGGTCAGGCTGCCCATCAGCGATCGTTCAACGCTCTGGCCTCAGCACTGACGGCAGCCATTGTCCCTGTCTCCTGCCTCCCTCCTCCAACTTCCTCAACCCAGACCCACTCCCCTGTACCTCTGTCTATCCCAGACACACCATCAGACCAGCCTGCACATACCTCAACACCCAAGGGAAGCTCATCCAGACATAAGCACCACACATCACACAAGCATTCACACAAGCAACATCCACATGCAGACATGCCAACAGCCACTGCCTCCTCTGTGTCCCCCTCCTCCTCGTCTCCCTCCTCCTTCCCTGTGACGTCTCCACTCACACTTGCATGCACAACATCTTCAGCCACTACGTCCATCACCAGCACACCCACCAGAACACTCCGCACATGTGCAGTCACCACCCCCACTACCATTTACACATCCCCTGTGTCCTCTCCCAGTGTGTCTGTCACCCCCTCTTCCAAACCACACAAACGCAGGCAGCCACCCACCCAACAGCCATCCACCTCACGACAGCCTCCAGCACAAGCACCTGCACCCAAAGACACCAGACTTCACTCTCCTACAACCACATCCTCTTCCTCCACTCCCATACCCACTACAACTACCCGTCCCTGTATTACTAAATTGCTTTTCATTTCCAACCTTGACCTCTTTCCATCAACTGACCCACCCCCTCCATCTCATAAGGCTCCAATCAGCACCTCAGCCACCACAAAACCTGGACCTACAAAGACAATAGTCCAAGGATTTTGGAGTCCACCACTTTCAAGCCCAGCTACTTCGGCTAGGAGTAAAGAGACGGCCAGCCCACCCCCTGCAAAAAAAACCAAGAAAGCCTGTGCCCGGCGCGAGAGGCCAAAGACAGCAGGCTCCAAAAGCACTACCCTGGCACCGTCTGGGAGTGGGGTGCCACCTGGCACACCAGCAAAGGGAGGAAAGGGCCACAGACGAGCAGGGAAGGGTGGCAAGGGCAGCACGCCCGACAAGTCCGGCAGCAGGCGAGCTGCCCAGGAGGGCCCCACCAGCCCCATTCCAGGTGTGCAGGAGGACACCCAGAGGCCCGGTACGGCAGCCCAGGAGGGCTCCGCCAGCCACAGCCCAGCTGCCCAGGAGGGCCCTGCCAGCCACAGCCCAGCTGCCCAGGAGGGCCCTGCCAGCCACAACCCAGCTGCCCAGGAGGGCCCCGCCAGCCACAGCCCAGCTGCCCAGGAGGGCCCCGCCAGCCACAGCCCAGCTGGGCAATGAAGGAGCGCCAGCCACAGCCCAGCTGGGCAATGAAGGAGCGCCAACTCAAGCAACGCTGAACATGGCAAGGACTGCCAAGGCAAGCACCGCTGAACAGGGCCCTTCAAGTCAAGAACTGCTGAACAGGGCACCGCCATCTCAACAACCGCTGAACAGGGCACCGCCATCTCAAGAACCGCTGAACAGGGCACCGCCATCTCAAGAACCGCTGAACAGGGCCCTTCAAGTCAAGAACCGCTGAACAGGGCCCTTCAAGTCAAGAACCGCTGAACAGGGCACCGCCATCTCAAGAACCGCTGAACAGGGCACTGCCATCTCAAGAACCGCTGAACAGGGCACCGCCATCTCAAGAACCGCTGGCCCATTGGCAGAAGGGGCAGGCCCGCATCTGTGTCGGGCAGGGCTGCACGAAGCCCTCTGGGCACCATGCCTCCTCCAGAACCAGTGGAGTCTGTAATCCACTTGTGAGACTGTGGCTTTGCACTCCCCAGGATGGCACAGTGGGCAATCCACCCACTGTAGAGACTTGTGAGACTGTGGCTTTGCACTCCCCAGGATGGCACAGTGGGCAATCCACCCACTGTAGAGACTTGTGAGACTGTGGCTTTGCACTCCCCAGGATGGCACAGTGGGCAATCCACCCACTGTAGAGACTTGTGAGACTGTGGCTTTGCACTCCCCAGGATTGAACAGTGGCCATGGAGGCCCCTCGTGGATCTGGCGTCGTGGACTCATCTGACTGAGGTGCCCCCCCTTCCCCCTGAGGTGCCTGTAGTTTTGCTATCTGATGCCCCTGCAGTGTTCTCTCCATTGGAGCCGGGTATCCTGTGTGGGCTTTGCCCATGTGTTTAGGCCCATTGGCCCACGAACAATGGCTGATACCCAATTTGGACTGGACAATTTACATATGTATATATAGTTATAGATGTTTGATATATTTTTTTACTTAGCCGTACAATATACTTCAAATTTCATGATCATTTTTTTTTGTCTTTGCATTCTTCCGGGGGGTTTGGGGGTGTCACTCTGAGTTGTTGCTCTGCATTGATGTGTATGTAGTTGTGGGTGAGGGTGGGTGTGTCGCGTATGTGTGTCCCCGTAATTTTTTGCCTCCCCCCCGTGTCGTAGGTGCAGTACTCACCGTTGTCTTCTGCGCCGGCGTTCGTGCTCCTGGTAGAGGAGCAGGAAGACAATAGCTGGTAGGCTGTGTAGTTCGGGTTCCATGGTGTCCAGATTCATCGTGGAGTGTGTAGAGGTGAGCGTTTTCCGTTCGTAATGTCGGTTTCTGCCGTGTTTTTATCGGCGGGGCTACCGCCCCGGAAAAGGTGGCGGATTGGTGGGTTGTGATAGGGTGGGCGGTACATTTTCTCCCGCCTGTCTGTTGGCGGTGACCGCCGCGCTGTTTGTTTGTCCCGCCATGGCGGTCGGAGTGTTAAAGTGGCGGTCTCTGTTGGCGGTTTCCGCCACGGTCAGAATTCCATTTTTTTTACCGCCTGCCTGTTGGCGGGTTGGCCGCCGCTTTAACACCGACCGCCAGGGTTGGAATGACCCCTATGTTTCAATGGGAAACGATATGCGGATCAAGTCACAAGGTTTTGTGCCTTGAACTGTATATCGTTTAAGGATCATTGGGAATTGTTACCTGAAACAGAAAATGAGACATGCACGGGTTACGCCTTAAGGGTAATTTATCCGTTAGAAGAATTGAGATTGTTGCAGGGACGTGCCAGCAAAGATGAGAAGCGTTCTTGGGTCAGGATGCAACGCGTACATAGGCCAGATGACTTGTGGGTCTCAGATGAAGGGAAAATGGTCTTGCCGAACAGTCTACTATCACAATTTGCAAGGTTTTACCATAGTCAAGCACATATTGGAAGGGTTGCCATGATCAGGTTGTTCAAAATTGACTGGTTTAACCCGAGGTTCAGACTAGCTGCAGAAGCGATTTGTCATAGGTGTATCATCTGCCAGCAGATGAATGCGGGGAAAGGGACAGTGGTGAACTTGAGCCACATTGGAAGAGCAGGAGGTCCATTTAGCAGAATGCAACTGGATTTTATTGAGATGCCTGTGTGTGGATGTCTGAGATATGTGTTGGTGATTGTGTGCATCTTTAGTCACTGGATCGAAGCATACCCTACACGTAGCAATGACAGTCTCACAGTAGCGAAGCTGCTGCTTAGGGAATTGATACCACGTTTCAGGTTTCCGATCTCTTTAGAATCAGATAGGGGAAGTCACTTCAACAATGAGGTGGTTAAGCTATTGTGTGCAGCATGGAACATTGAGCAGAAGTTGCATTGTAGTTACCGCCCTGAAGCATCAGGACTAGTGGAGCAGATGAATGGTACACTGAAGTCGAGAATGGCGAAAATGTGTGCAGCCACAAATTTGAAATGGCCCGATGCATTGCCTTTGGTGTTAATGTCAATGAGGAATACACCTAACAAGAAAACAGGACTGTCCCCTCATGAGATTCTCATGGGCCGAGCTATGAGACTGCACGCAGTGCCTGCAAATGCTCTTGTGAATATCACGAATGATATGGTGTTGGACTACTGCAAGGGTCTGGCTGATGTGGTCTGCTCTTTTTCTCACCAGGTGGAAGCTACCACCCTGCCACCGATAAATGGTCCAGGACACAACCTAAAAGCTGGTGACAGGGTTGTCATCAAGAAACACGTAAGGAAGTCGTCCTTGGAGCCACGTTGGAAGGGGCCATATCAAGTAATACTAATGACTACTACTGCTGTGAAGTGTGTGGGAATTCTGAACTGGATCCATGCCAGTCACACGAAAAAGTGACATGTCCAACGGATGAGGAAGTTGAGTTGTTGAAAGTACCAACAACAGAGAAGGAAGTCTCAGGGCCGGAGAGTGATCGAAGGGGAACTGAGACATGAGAGCCCGCTGAGGACGGCCTGGTCACTCCAGTAAGAGACAAAGGAGAAGAGATCCAGAGGGGTGACGGTGAGCCTATCTCAACTGAGGTACCAGGAGAGCCCAATCAGAGGGATGTTCTCCCAGAAGCAGACGAATATGGGAACGAATTAGAGCCCCTGACAGACCCAGAAGGAGAAGGAGTTTAGGTGGAAGGGAGTCATAGGGGGTCATTACGACCTTGGCCGGCGGCATGAGCCGCCCGCCAAGTTCTGACCGCCATGCGGCCGCCAATGCGGCCGCACCCCTGCCGCCGCCATTTCGAGATCCCCGCTGGGCCGGCGTGCGGAAACCTGTTTTCCGCCCGCCAGCCCAGCGGGGATCACGGCCGCAACATAGGAGCCGGCTCCAAATGGAGCCGGCGGTGTTGCAGCCATGCGACGGGTGCAGTTGCACCCGTCGCGCTTTTCACTGTCTGCAAAGCAGGCAGTGAAAAGCTGCATGGGGCCCTGTCAGGGGGCCCCTGCACTGCCCATGCCAGCGGCATGGGCAGTGCAGGGGTCCCCAGGGACCCCACGACTCCCCGTTCCGCCAGCCTTTTCCTGGCGGTGCAAACCGCCAGAAAAAGGCTGGCGGTCGGGGACTCGTAATCCCCAGGGCAGTGCTGCAAGCAGCGCTGCCCAGGCGGATTATCACCGCTGGGGCAAAAGTGGCGGAATACCGCCGGCCCCGCCGGTGTGACCGCGGCGCTTCCGCCGAGGTCGTAATACGCCTGGAAGCACCGCCAGCCTGTTGGCGGTGCTTCCGTCGTTTTAGCCCTGGCGGTCCCGTACCGCCAGGGTCAAAATGACCCCCATAGTGTCAAAACTCCTCCTGAGCAGATTGCAGGACCATCAAGAGAAAACACAATAGAGCCAGAAAAGGGCGAAGGATTGCCACAGGAAAGATCAAAGGCCAGAGAGACACTGAAAGGAGATAAGTGGCTGGACTTGCAAGTGAATAAGGGAAAGGTGGTTGTCGACGATGCAATAGAGGAAGAGGTTGATACAACAAGGAGAGAAGATCTAAGTGAAGGAGAGTTGCAAGGTGATCGCAAGTTGAAAGAAAGAGAGTAGCAAACAGAAGATAAGCTTGTCCTGAATGGGCGTATGTAACCACAGCTGAATTGCAAAAAGAGTTCTTGGAGTTTTGCTTTGATCGAGAGATTCCAGGTCGGTACTTTGTCACTTGAGTCTGACTGGAAAGACTGAATTGGTGTAGAGATCGAACTGAAGTTGAAAACTAAGAGAAGAGACTGATAACTTACCGGACGAGACTTTGATAACCTGAATTGACTTTGGAAAAATGATTTTGACAAGCTGCTAACCTGAATTGATAAAGATCCTGGGAGAGAAAGTGAGAGCTGTAAATACTTGCTTGTTTTGACTTTGCTGCGAGAAAAAAAAAAGGGGAGAAGAAGAAAATTCATTCTAACTGTCTTCTGTTGTTTGAATTAATCATCCTTCACTTTCTGATTCTTTAGAGATCATGGCTAACATTAGAGAGGACAATAGAGGGAGTAGGCGTTGTAAATATGTGGGTGTTGGTTTGGGTGTTGTGTGTGTGATATTCATTATGGTTGTGGCTATGAAACTAATGGATAAGAAGGGGACTAACAATGCTACAATTCCTGAAACTACCACTGCACTAACAGCTTGGGAGAGGTTTGAGCTGGATATAAAAGATTTGCATGAGGAAACTAACGCAAAAGGGGAATTATCCACTAATGTTTTCTATCGTTTGCTGAGTGAGTATGTTGACACAATGCATGCGAAAGATTATTTTGTGTGTACCCAGATTCCTGTTTTGGTACAAGAGGGGGTTACTTATCATAGTCTGCCCCTAACATATGGGATAAGATGTAGGTGGTCATTCTGACCCTGGCGGTCTTTGACCGCCAGGGCGGAGGACCGCGGGAGCACCGCCGACAGGCCGGCGGTGCTCCAATGGGGATTCCGACCGCGGCGGTAAAGCCGCGGTCGGACCGGCACCACTGGCGGGGTCCCGCCAGTGTACCGCGGCCCCATTGAATCCTCCGCGGCGGCGCAGCTTGCTGCACCGCCGCGGGGATTCCGACCCCCCCTACCGCCATCCAGATCCCGGCGGTCGGACCGCCGAGATCCGGATGGCGGTAGGGGGGGTCGCGGGGCCCCTGGGGGCCCCTGCAGTGCCCATGCCACTGGCATGGGCATTGCAGGGGCCCCCGTAAGAGGGCCCCTACATGTATTTCACTGTCTGCTGCGCAGACAGTGAAATACGCGACGGGTGCAACTGCACCCGTCGCACAGCTTCCACTCCGCCGGCTCGATTCCGAGCCGGCTTCATCGTGGAAGCCTCTTTCCCGCTGGGCTGGCTGGCGGTCTGAAGGAGACCGCCCGCCAGCCCAGCGGAAAAGTCAGAATTACCGCCGCGGTCTTTCGACCGCGGAACGGTAACCTGACGGCGGGACTTTGGCGGGCGGCCTCCGCCGCCCGCCAAGGTCAGAATGAGGGCCGTAGTCTGTTACTAACAAGATTCTATAACCAGGAAGAGATTCAATATTTTTACTCAAACCATGATCTTGTGTTTTCTTATGTGCCTATCATAGAGGATTTGAGTAGGGTAGCTAAGTACTATAGCATAAAGTTGATTAAAGGATTCTTTGAGGCAACAATAACAATTAGTAGATCTTATGCGCACTGCAATAATTTGACATGCTTGCTTACACCAGTATAGAAAGGCTTATTGGATCACACGAAAGATAGGAGAAGGGCATTGAAGGGTAAATTAGAAAAAGGATTGCAGCAGCGGGCTTTTGCTATTAGTGAGGGTTATAGTGTAATTACCTACATGTAGGTAAGCTTTGTATATCTAGGCCTAAGTCATATTATGACAATGTATTTGTGGGAACGAGTGAATGTAAGCATGTGTTTTTGTTTCAGAGTAAATGGACGTTCATGTTAAATGGGCAGGATCCTGCAATCACAGGGATCTATTATATATGTGGACTTCATGCTTATTACCGTCTTCCAAAGGGATGGTATGGGACATGTTATTTGGGAATAGTTTTCCCAAATATCTAGTAACTTGAAGATTTGAAAAGGTTTCCGAAATTGTCTGAATTACATCGTATTAGACAGAAGAGAGAAACTGCTGCTGGTGTAGTAGGAGACATATTTGGGGCAATAATTCCTTCAGTGGGAGTAATCTTGAACTTTATAAAGATTTGAAAGTTGGCTACTATTGTGGATAACATGCTGACAAAGTTTTCAGGGGCTATACTCCTGATGGATACTGAACTTGCTGCGGAGAGGGCTATGACTCTTCAAAACAGGCTTCCTTTAAACATTCTTTTAGCAAAAAATGGCAGAGTTTGTAGGATGCTCAATGAGTGTCATTGCTGTGCTTACATACCAGATAATAGTAATGAGATTAGAAGTATGCTCACTAACTTAACTAGGGATAGTATAGACTTGAAGGAGCTGAAAGAACCAGGTGTTTGGGAAAAGGTTGGGAAAGGATTTGCTTCCGTGGTAAATTAGCTTAGTAGTGTTTGGCATGGGATATTGTCTAAAATAATACAGGGGTGCTTTGATTGTTATAGCTTGCCTATTTGGATTGTGGGTGGCATGTAAAATTAGTAAAAGAATAAAATTAAAGATTTCAAAAAATAATTCGAGGAGGGAACAAAAACGAAGGGAAAAATTATGCAAGGCAAAATCAAAGGGGAAGCCAATAAGAGAAGAGATTGAAATGAGAGAATTTTAATATGTAAAATTTCTGGGGAAGCTTTTGTGTGATGACAAGAGTCATCAGAGGAGGGATTGTTGGAGTTTGTCTTTCAAAATTAATATTTAAAAGCTTGCAATATATTGTGTAATGAAGCTGCATAGAAAATGTGTTAATGTAGGAAATAATGCACGCGTTTGAAATGTGCCCACGGGGAGTGGCTCCCAATGTATACGAAGACTAATGAAACCTATTAATGATGAACTAATTATGTTCTAATGTTTTTAATTTGTATTAGCATATTATAATTAGAGTTGTGTATTAGGGGTTTGTTAACTAAATTACTAGGCCTTAGTTTAGTGAGGGTCTGGGCCTTGCTGCCTGGTCTCATATTAAACTGTGTTTTTCTAACGTGCAATGTGGTGTTTTCTTGAAGAACACAAAACTGTACTTTTCCAGAAGCTAGATTTGTGTGTGTAGCCGGAGTAAATTCTTCCTCATGGGACCCGATTTGCTAGAGGAGACATTCCTGCTGAATGCAACAGTGTCATTCGTAACAAGTGCAAGGCTGCCTGGAGTAGGAGAAAACAATGGAACTACTGACTGTAGCCTAAAGTGTAACTTTTCTTACCTGACATTCCAACCGATGAAGACGTCAATAACATGGGCCAATCAACGACATGAGAACTGTGTTTTGTGGAAAGTTCTAGTGAAACGCGTGGAGAATCATTGGACAGAGATAATGATGCACCAAATATTATCCAATGGGGAATTAAGGGCTAGTTTGACAATTTTGATGTAACCGTATGACCCGAGGAGAAATCAGCCATTATTGGACCTACCACTCCAAGCAATTTAGGCCATTCTTTGAGACTTTGCTGTTTGTTCATCCTGATACTCTAAACCTTTACTTATTCCTTACCTGATACTTACTTCACCTCCATATGAGGGAAGATCTTATTTCTTAGCTATGCCATACTGAGACTTTGTCCTGTCCTATCTTTGCTGATGGTGAACCAACTGATGTCCTGAGGATGAAGACTGACGCTGTTTGCTGATTCGTTGGATGGGTAACTATCTGACGCAAAATTGTAATTGTCTGTTTGCCTTTCTCTCTAGGTACCAACTTCTCTTTTGAGAGAGGCCATAGTTAGATGTTTTCCAAATTGGTGTTTGCTAAATTGTTTTGCATGAAGCCCAACATGCTAATGCTATTCGGAGGTTAGTTACGGTGTCCACAAATAATCCTACACAAATGGACAAATTACTGAATTCTTGCTTTGTTGAATTATGACCAACTGAGAATTTACTAAGCTGCTTCTTATTAATGACGTATCAATATTGAATGAATATTCTCTATGCATTGATTAACTGCGTTCTAAGTACTAATTAAATGAGTTCTAATAAGATTGATTGCTAATGAGACTAACAGGAATGACTTTAGATTGTAACTAATAGGGAAATAAATATCCTAACTCTTAACTAAATTGATGTGGTTATTCGTGACTGAAAGGTCATGGTGTGTTCGACTTATTGATTCTTAGTGAATGTTATTGATTAGCTTAATGACTAGTTATTGTGAACATTGATTGAGTCATTGATCTATTGATTTGCAATGTCAAAGAGACACCTCGTACTGGGAAGTCTCCGAACGTGGTCCAAAGGTTCATCAGGCTAGGCGTGTCTCCTTGTAAGTTTACTTATCAAGGCTCTAATGCGCTATCACATTCGATAATGGTGCACACGGCTTTCACCCATGTGGAGTAAGCGACAAAGAGTGGGCGTGTTAAACGTAAATGTGCAATATCTGTCAACTCTACATCTTTCTCATTTTATGGGCCTCAGTTACTGCTCATTGTAAAGTTCTCTTACCAAACACACACTAGCAAAGTAAGTTACCACATGATAGATTTTGACTTAATTTGCCTAATCATCCTTTATGCCTACATGATGAACCAACCTATAGTTGAAATTAAGAACAGATAACGCTGGGATAACTATTTCAGTTCACTGTTGTTTGTTTCTCATAGACACTAGTGTTGCCCCTGGACATTTTAAACAGATTCTACACTGAGGCTTTAATTGCAAAGGGCTTGGTTTGCTTCCCTTGAAATCCTTTTAAAAGAGGTTGGCACTTATGTATCTAACTTGAGCTTAGTTTCTTAGGAAGTGGTTGGGCTGCTCCGAATAGGACTGACTTGTTAGATTTTAGCTGTTTCAATATGCCAAAAAACCAATCAACACCTAGCCCAGCAGGCTGCAAAAGGTCCCAAACCTTTAGTTTGCATTTTTTCCAACTAAATACCAAGGGTGGGCAAAACTTGTAAAGTTTCACTTCGCAGAATTTCACCAAGTTACATAAAAATTCAGCAAGATTCTGCAGAGTTCTAGGAACAGGTGGAATTCAGGCACGTTGCACTGCTTGCGCTGATGTTTAGCACTGGGAGTTTGTTCTGCACTGTAAAATCAGCATGAACGGCACCACCCAGAGCACCATAGGGCGCTGCTTCTTTCTGCTGCTCAAGCAGACCTGCCGTTGCCCCCTGCACTGAAAAATCTCACCTGAAGGCATTCTAGTGCCTAAAATCACGATAGGAGGAGCAAATTCTCACTCTTGCTCGCGAACTTAATGTTGATGAGCCACAAGCAAGAAAAACATCAGCACGCTCTGGTTGATGGAGTTTTGCCAGAACTCATGCTTCAAGCGGAATGCAGAATGGGCAAAACTCCACTGGTGGAGTGGAATTTTTTGCTCACCCCTACTGAATACCATTGTTTCATCTTGAAAAAAAATTGCTGTAGTGATTTAAGCTTACTATCCTGTACAGGATTTTTTTATTAGCAGAGCCTCTATGTGGATATCAACACACTAATGTAAGGAATTGTTCATTCAATATTTGCACTAGTGACAGATATAGAAACACAGCTATCCAAAGCGTTTTGCATCCCGGTAGACGAGTGAAAACAAGAATATGAAAGTGTGATGCTTGAAAATGAGAAGGCAGATTGTGGGGAAGTTTCTGGTGTATGAGAGAGGAGGAAACAGACGGTGGATGAGAAACACAAGCATTAGAGTTTTGAGGACAATAATCATTTGAAAGAGAAAAGACAGTGAGAGAGGAGAGGGCATGAGTGATAGTTGGAGGGAATGAGGATTGTGTGAGACAGAGGAGGATCATAGAGAGAGGGGTGTGAGAAGAAGGAGAGATCGGATATGTGAAAGAAAATTATGAGAGAGTATAGTGAGATGCCTGGCAGGAAGATCGTAGTGTGTGTGCTGAGCTAGATGAAAGTGGGGGATTGAAAGAGCGGATGACAGAAGATGGAGATTGAAGAAGCATGCTCAAAAGCATGAGATGGAAGGGTCCGAGAAGGAAGTATTTTTTTGTAGAGAAATTATACTGAAAGGGTGGTAAGGGGGTGAGGAATGTAAATGTGTGAAGAACCTACATTTAGGAAGAGGGAGGGATTAAATGATAGAAACGAGTTCAAGAGATGAGGTTTGAGAAAGTGTAGATGCTGGAAAAACACAGAATGCATGAGCAATTTTTTAGGACTCAAATAGTAGGTGGATGCATGGTCTGCCTTGAGCACGGCTTGTCAATTACCCATATAAGCAGCAAATGTTGCATCTTTGCTAGATTGGGTGGGAAAACACATACCTTCACAAAAGATGGCAAACATATTGGCCTTAGGTAGTGGAAGGGAAGTAGCAGTAAGTAGGAAATAAGGAATTTGGTGAATTATTGATAGGGTGAGAGAAGGGACTGAGAAGAGTGAGGCTGAGTATATGTAAAAAAATATGGTAACAGGGAAGAGGGTGAGAGAAAGGTAGGTGTGAAAGAAGGTCGTGCGGTAAGCTGAGGTAAGAGAAGAGGGTGAAAAGACAAAGTGCAGTAGACAAGAGGAAAATGAGAAGAGGAATCAAAAGCAGCGAATAACTGGATGCCGTCTCATACAGAGTGGGTGGTACAGATATCATATGGGGTAGTTGAGGGAGGAGAAAATTAGAGAAGCATACAAGTACATATATTGTTTTTGCCATTTCCTCTTTAACCTGCGTCTCTCTTCTGTCCCTTTCACACAACAAGTAAGGATGTTTTCTGTATAGGTACAGTAAGGTCCTGGTCTCTAAGATCTAATGTCATGAACAAATTACCCTGGAGAATGGCAGCAGTACAGTAGAGAGCAGCCAGATTGCAGGATGTGACAATATTAGGAGCAGAATCAGTGGCAACAGGACTCAGAGTGACTGGAATTGGGCTTTTAAAGATATGACAAAAACATCCCTGGTAGCATAGCAAGAGAAAGCAAGAGGCACAAAAGACAGTGACAGCTATTGTGCTGCCATGCAATGTAACCTGAAAGTGGTTCCAGCACATGCACATTCACTCATTCATCCACCTGTCCATTAATCTCAGTAGATTAAACACATGCTCTGGAGATTTGTGCATACCCTGCATGCTAATAAAGTCCTCATAGTATATATTTATTTACAGGAAATCCATACCCCCACCACTCTTGATGCCAATCATGTGCAACTCTCGAATCAGGAGTGCATTTCCACAAACAAGTCCTCTCTTCCAGGGTCTGGTTATGTCCCTCCATTAGGCATGCTGTTTTCTTTTGATCCTCAAGGTCTCTTTACCCTGTTTCACAGGCCCTGGGTTTTGACTTAGTGTAAGGCTGAAGCCCAGCCTTCTGACCAGCTGGATTTCTCCATCGACCCCATACTTTAGTGAACCTTTGGAGGCATGCCCCTGCTGTATATATTTGTTCTTCGGTCCTCATGCACCAGTTCACGTTAACTTCCGGTAGTGCCGCATTGCAAAAAAGAAGAAACTGTCTAACTTGATGTCTCCCCACAACCCAAGCAATATGTGTCAACAGGGCAGCCCCAGCGAATCCTCTCTGGCCTCAAATAACCTGCTCTGCACTGTGATTGCGCGTCAGAGCCTTGATAAGTAAACTTACAAGGAGACACACCTAGGTCGATGAACCTTTGGGCCGCGTTCGGGGACTTCCCAGTAGAAGATATCTTTTGGCATCACAGATCAATATATCCACAACCCAATCAATATTCACAATAACTAATCATTAAGCTAATCAATAACATTTAATAAGAATCAATAAGTCAAACACACAATGACCTTTCAGTCATGAATAACCACACCAATTTAGTTAAGTGTTAGGATATTTATTTCCCTATTTGTTACAATCTAATGTCATTTCCGTTAATCTCATTAGGAAATTATTGAATTAGTACTTAGAACGCAGTTGATCAGTGCATAGAGAATATTCAGTCAGTATTTAGGCACATCATTAATATAAAGCGACTCAGCAAAGATTTGTTACTACATGATTCAACTCAGTCATTTGTCTATTTGCGTCAGATTAATTGTGAAGACCCTTAACTAACCTCGAATTAGCATCAGCATGTTGGGCTTCATGCAAAACAATTTAGTAAACATGAATTTAGAAAACATCTAACTATGGACTCTATCAAAAGAGCAGTTGGTACCTAGAAAGGAAAGGCAAACAGACAATTACAATTTTACATTGGATAGTTACCACTCCAACCATCAGCAAGCAGCGTCAGTCTTCGTCGTCAGGACATCAGTTGGTTCATTATCAGCAGAGATAGGACGGGGCAAAGTCCTAATATATTATAGCTAAGAGTAAGAGCTTCCCTCATATGGAGGAGAGGAGAGTATCGGGTAAGGGACAGGTAGAGGATAGTTTAGGGTATCAGGATGAAAGAAACGGCAAAGTCTCAAAGAATAGCCTAAATGGCTCAGTAGAGTGGCAACGAATGATGAAGGATAGCTCAGAATGGCTTATAATGGCTGGTTTCTCCTCGCGTCATGCGGTTAAATCAAAACTGTCGAACTAGCCCTTAATTCCCTATTGGATAATATTTGGTGCATCATTATCTTTGTCCAATAATTCTCCACGCACTTCACCAGAATTTTCCACAAACCACAGTTCTCATGTCGGTGATTGGCCCATGTTATTGACGTCTTCATTGGTTGAAATGTCAGGTAGGAAAAGTTACACTTTACGCTCCAGTCAGTAGTTCCATTGTTTTCTCCTACTCCAGGCAGCCTTGCACCTGTTATGAACTACACTGTTGCATTTAACAAGAATGTCTCCTTGAGCAAGTTGGGTCTCATGAGAAAGAATTTACTACGGCTACACACACATAGCTTCTGGAAAAGTACAGTTTCGTGTCCTTCAGGAAAACAGCACATTGCACGTTAGAAAAATACAGTTTAATACGAGACCAGGCAGCTAGACCCAGACCCTCGCTAAAACTAAGGCCTAATGATTTAATGAGCAATTCCTAATACATAACTTTAATTACGATATGCTAGTATAAATTCAAAACATTAATACATAGTTAATTCACCATGAATAAGTTTCATTAGTCTTCGTGTACATTGGTAGCCACTCCCCGTGGGCACATTTCAAACGTGTGCATTAGTTTCTATGTTAATACATTTTTCTGTGCAGCTTCATTACACAATATATTGCAAGCTTTTCATGTTAATATTAATTTTAAAAGACACACTCCAACAATCCCTCCTCTGATGACTCTTGTCATCACAAAAAACTCTCCCCAGAAAATGTACATATTAAAATTCTCTCATCTCAATCTCCTCTCTTATTGGCTTTCCCTTGGATTTTGTCCTGAATCATTTTTCCCTTTGTTTTTCTTCAGTCTTCGGATTATTTTTCGCCATCTTTAATTTGATTCTTTTACTAATTTTACATGCTACCCACAATCCAAATAAACAAGCTATAAAAATCAATATCCTCAGTATTATTTTAGACAATATCCCATGCCAAATGTTACTAAGCCAATTTCCCACTGAAGCAAATCCTTTTCCAACCTTCTCCCACACGCCTGGTTCCTTCAATTCTTTCAAGTCTGTACTATCTCTAGTTAAGTTAGTAAGCATACTTCTAATCTCATTACTATTGTCTGGTATGTAAGCACAACAGTGACGCTCATTAAGCATCATACAAACTCCGCTATTTTTCACTAAAAGAATGTCTAAAGCAAGCCTGTTTCAAAGAGTCATAGCACTCTCCACAGCAAGTTCAGTATCCAGGAGTATAGCCCCTGAAAAATGTGTCAGCATGTTATCCACAATAGTAGGCAACTTTCGAATCTTTATGGAGTTTAAGATAACTCCCACTGAAGGAATTATCACCCCAAATATGTCTCCTACTACACCAGCAGCAGTCTCTCTCTTTTGTCTAGTATGATGTAACTCAGACAATTTTGGAAACCTTTTCAAATCGTCAAGTTTATATATCTTTGGGAAAACTATCCACAAATAACATATCCCATACCATCCCTTTGGAAGACGGCAATAAGCATTAAGTCCACATCTATAATAGATACCAGAGATCGCTGGATCCTGTCCATTTAACATGAACGTCCATTTACTCTGAAACAAAAACACACACCTACATTCACTCTTTCCCACAAACACATTGTCATAATATGACTTCGGCCTAAATATGCAAAGCTTCCCTACGTGTAGTGCATCTAAAACTAGCTTCCCCTGTTCTCTAATCGCACCATAACTTTCACTACTTGCAAAAGCCCGCTGCTGCAATCCTTTCACTAATTTACCCTTCAGTGCCCTTCTTCTGTCCTCCGTGTGATCTAAAAAGCTTTTCTCTACAGGTGTGAGCAAGCATGTCAAGTTATTGCGGTACGCATAAGATGTACTAATTGTTAATGTCACCTCGAAGACTCCTTTAACTAACTTTATACTATAATACTTAGCTACCCCACTCAAATCCTCTATTATAGGCAAATAAGAAAACACAAGGTCGTAGTTTGAGTAAAAATATTGTATCTCCTCTTGTTTATATAGCCTTGTTAGTAACAGACTACAGCTTATCCCGTACGTTAGTGGCAGACTATGATAGGTAACTCCCTCTTGCACCGAAACAGGAATCTGTGTACACACAAAACAATCTTTCGCATCCATTGTGTCAACATACTCACTCAGCAAGAGATAGAAAACATTAGTGGATAGTTCCCCTTTTGCGTTAGTTCCCTCATGCAAATATCTCGTAACCTGCTCAAACCTCTCCCAAGCTGTTAGTGCAGTGGTAGTTTCAGGAATTGTAGCATTGTTAGTCCCACTCTTATCCATTAGTATCATACTCACAACCACAACCATAATGAATATCACACACACAACAGCTAACCCAACACCCAAATATTTACAGCGCCTACTCCCTCTATTATCCTCTCTAATGGTAGCCATGATCTGTAAAGAATCAGAAAGTGAAGGATGATTAATTCAAACAACAACAAAGGATAGTCAGAAAGATTTTTCTTCTACTTTTTTTTTCTTTGTCGCAAAGTCAAAGCAAGCAGCAATTATTTACAGCTGTCACTTTCACTCCCAGGATCCTTGTCAATTCAGGTTAGCAGCTTGTCAGAATCGGGTTTCAAAAGTCAATTTCAGGTTATCAAAGTCTCATCCGGTAAGTTCTCAGTCTCTTTTCTCAAATTATTTTTCTCTCAACTTTAATTTAATCTTTATGCCAATTCAGTCTCCTTCAGTCAGACTCAGGTGCCAAAGTAAAGCAAAACGACAAGAACTTTTGCTGCCATTCAGCTGTCGTAGCATACGCCGACTCAGGACCCGCGTATCTTCTGTTTGCTACTCTCTTTCTTTTCAACTTGCGATCACCTTGCAACTCTCCTTCACTGAGATCTTCTCTCCTTGTTTTATCAACCTCTTCTTCTATTGTATCTTTGACAACCACCTTTCCCTTCTTCACTTGCAATTCTGGCCCCTTATCTCCTTTCAGTGTCTCTCTGGTCTTTGATCTTTCCTGTGGCAACCCTTTTCCCTCCTCTGGCTCTATGGTGTTTTCTCTTGATGGACCTGCAATTTGCTCAGGAGGATCCGGACACTCTGACTCTTTTCCGCCTCAACTCCTTCTGGATCTGTCAGGGGCTCTAGCTCATTCCCATATTTGTCTGCTTCTGGGAGAACCTCCCTCTGATTTGGCTCTCCTGCTGCCTCGGTTGAGATAGACTCACCGTCACCCCTCTGGGTCTCTTCTCCCTCGTCTCTTACTGGAGTGACCAAGCCGTCCTCAATGGGCTCTCCTTCTGTCTCAGTTCCCCTTCGATCACTCTCCGGCCCTGAGACATCCTTCTCTGTTGTTGGTACTTTCAACAACTCAACTTCCTCATCAGCTGAACAAGTCACCCTTTTCGTGTGACTGGCATGGATCCAGTTCGGAATTCCCGCACATTTCACAGAAGTAGTAGTCATTAGAATCACTTGATATGGCTCCTTCCAACAAGGCTCCAAACACGACTTCCTTACGTGTTTCTTGATGACAACCCAGTCACCAGCTTTCAGGTTGTGTCCAGGATCATTTATCGGTGGAAGGGTGGTAGCTTCCACCTGGTGAGAAAAAGAGCAGACCACGTCAGCCAGACCCTTGCAGTAGTCCAACACCATATCATCCGTGATATTCACAAGAGCATTTGCAGGCACTGCGGGCAGTCTCATAGCTCAGCCCATGAGAATCTCATGAGGGGACAGTCCTGTTTTCTTATTGGGTGTATTTCTCATTGACATTAACACCAAAGGCATTGCACCGGGCCATTTCAAATTCGTGGCTGCACACATTTTCGCCATTCTCAACTTCAGGGTACCATTCATCTGTTCCACTAGTCCTGATGCTTCAGGGCGATAACTACAATGCAACTTCTGCTCAATATTCAATGCTGCACACAGCAACTTAACTACCTCGTTGTTGAAGTGACTTCCCCTATCTGACTCTAAAGAGATCGGGAAGCCGAAACGTGGTCTCAATTCCCTAAGCAGCAGCTTCGCTACTGTGAGGCTGTCATTCCTGCGTGAAAGGTATGTTTCATTCCAATGACTAAAGATACACACAATCACCAACACATATCTCAGGCCTCCACACACGGGCATTTCAATAAAATCCAGTTGCATTCTGCTAAATGGACCTCCTGCTCTCCCAATGTGGCTCAAGTTCAACACTGTCCCTTTCCCCCCATTCATCTGTTGATAGATGATACACCTGTGGCAAATCACCTCTGCAGCTTGTCTGAACTTTGGGTTAAACCAGCCAATTTTGAACAACCTTATCATAGCTTCCCTCCCAGTATGTGCTTGACCATAGTAGAACCTTGCAAATTGTAACAAAAGACTGTTCAGCAAGACCATTTTCCCTTCATCTGCGACCCACAAGTCAGCTGGTCCTTGTACGCATTGCATTTTAACCCAAGAACACTTCTCGTCCTTGCTGGCACGTCCCTGAAACAATCTTAACTCTTCCAACATATTAATCACCTTCAATGCGTAACCTGTGCATGTCTCATTTTCGATTTCAGGTAACAATTCCCACTGATCCTTAAACGATATACAATTCAGTGCGCAAAACCTTGCGACTTGATCCGCATATCCATTTCCCATTGAAACAAATCTTGTGACTTCAGGTGTGCACTGCATTTCACCACGACAATTTCATGAGGTAACTGAATCGCGTGCAACAATTCCTTAATTCTTTCACCATTTTTCACTGGCGAACCAGAAGAGGTCAAGAAACCCCTCTGTGACCATAGTTGGCCAAACTCATGGACAATTCCGAATCCATATCGGCTATCAGTATAGATAGTCACTCCCAGATGGGCAGCGGCATGGCATGCTCTAGTAAGAGCAAACAATTCAGCCACTTGTGCAGAATATACTCCTTGAAGCCAAGACGCTTCCAGGATGCCAGAAATCGTACATGCAGAATATCTGGCTCTCAAAACTCCTACTGAGTCTCTCAAACATGAGCCATCGACAAAGATAATTTGGTCATTTTCTTCCAATTGGGTATCTTTAATATCAGGCCTCGGTTTGGTGCACATTTCTTTTACCTCAAGACAATCATGTTCTATATCTTCAACATTTTCAACCTCTGTGTTTTCATTTGGAAGCAAAGTTGCCAGGTTCAACACTGTACATGTTTTCAACGTTGCATTTGGTGACCTCAATATAATCGTTTCATATTTTGTCAATCTTGCAATTGTCATGTGCTGCGTTTTAGTACGAGTCAACAGGATTTCAACTGAGTGAGGGACCATGACTGTTAAAGGATGTCCCATCACTATGCCTTCGCACTGTGTAAGGCTTTGTCCAACTGCTGCTACTGCACGCAGACAACCCGGTAAGGCTGCTGCAACTGGGTCCAACGTAGCTGAAAAATATGCTACTGGTCGGTTTACACCTCCATGGACCTGTCTCAGGACAGACAAAGAACAAGCATCACATTCATGACAAAACAGAACAAAAGGCTTTGTGTAGACCGGCATACCTAAATCTGGAGCCCTGCACATGCACTCCCTCAATTCAGTAAATGCCTTCATTTCCTTCTCTGTCAACACTATGACATCTGGCCCCTCTTTGACTGTCAGTCTCACCAATGGCTTGGAGAAGACTGAGAAATTTGGGAGCCACTGACAACAGTAACCCACCATTCCTAGATAACATCCTAACATCTCTCCGTGTTGTTGGGGGATTCATCTGCAAAAGGCAGTTACTCTCTCCCTGGATAGCTTCCTCGACCCTTTCTCAGTTTGATGACCCAAGTACTTCACCTCTCTCTGGCAATATTGCAATTTCTTTGGTGACACTTTGGGGGTCATTCTGACCTCGGTGGTAAAAGGCCCTTACCGCCGGTCAGAAGACCGCCATCATACCGCCGCGGCCGCGGTAAACCGCCACGGTTATTCTGACCTCCAACTTCCAAACCGCCGAAAACCCGACATCCACGGAAGGCCGCCTCATCAGCGGGCAGCGAAAAACTGGAGATGACCAAACCTCCACCGCCACGCCGACACAAACAGGCCCATGCCATTACGACCCATGAATCCACGCGGCGGTCTTTCAACTGCGGTATTCCATTGGCGGTACACACCGCCGCGGTCAAAATACACACCCAGCTCCAAAACACAGCCACATTGGACAATTTGAAATACACACACCGGATACACATACAAACAACACTCCCACACATCCAAGCAACTATAAAACACACACCCACATCACCCACAAACCCCCACTACTAGAAAATCGGAGAGAAGGAGAGAGAGAGAGAGAGAGCACAGCTATCGAAAACCCCAACACACACAGGAACCCACCATCATCAACCACACCACATCTACGCACACATCACCACACACCACCACTCACATCACCACAAACACCACCCCACACCTCATCCACACCACCCCATGGCACCCCAAAGACACCCCAGGTTTTCGGACCAAGAACTCAGGGTCATGGTGGAGGAAATAATAAGGGTAGAGCCCCAGCTCTTCGGCACACAGGTGCAACACACCACAATAGCCAGGAAGGCGGAGCTATGGCAAAGGATCGTCGACAGGGTCAACGCTGTGGGGCAGCATCCCAGAAATCGGGAAGACATCCGAAGGCGCTGGAACGACCTACGGGGGAAGGTACGGTTGATGGTCTCAAGACACAACATCGCTGTGCAGAAGACTGGCGGCGGACCACCACCCACTCCTCCCGAATTCACTGCATGGGAGCAAGAGGTCTTGAACATCCTGCATCCTGCGGGCCTCTCTAGAGTAGGCGGAGGAATGGACTCTGGTAAGTCTAATCTCAACGAATCCCCCCCCAACCACAAGCATGCCAACCCACACCCCCACCCTCACCCCCAACCCCCCAGCAACATCCTCCCTGCCAAGGTCTCACCAGCACAACCCACCCAACCCAAAACTAAACCCTGAATGCCAACACAAACCATGGACACCCATCACCTATGCATGACCACTGCACATACCCATCCCCCCCCACAAACCACCCTCACAACTCCTCCCACAAAGGAATGCCAGCACTGGGGGACAAGGGCACCCACAAATCGCACGCCATGGAACACACAGAAGCAATAACCATACTCTTTTACCCCTGCAGGGCCCGAACGCCAACACACCGGCCAGGAGGGTCCAGATATGTCCATCCCCCCCCCAGAACAGGCCCCCAGTGATGACAGCAGCTCTGTCGACCTAGAACCTGATGACCAGCCCGGACCATCGGGGACCTCTGGACAGTCGGTTCCCCACACACAGACACAGGCCACAGCAGACCTAACCCCCTCTGGGAATATCAGCACAGCTCCCACCCAGCGGGCCCATGCCTCTGTCTCCAGGACAGGTCAATCAGCGGTGTGTCCGCCACTACAGGGCACCCAGGCTGACCCAACACCCCAACAACAACAGGGACCTGGGGCAGTGGTAGTGGGCACACCGTCCAGGGGACAGAGGCCCGGGGAAACAGGGGAACTGGGAGGGCTGCAGTGCGACAGGGGGGGGAGGACAGGCCCAGGGAACCGACTCTCCAAGAGGCCCTCACCACCATCATGGGAGCATACCACCGCTCCCAGGAGACCATGGCGACGGTACTGGCCAGGTTCCAGGAGATCCAGGCACAGCAGGAGGAACGGTACATGGGGTACAGAGAGGAGCTCAGGAACATCGTCCTGGCCCTCAACCAAATAGTCACCACATTGCGGGACCATGTGGCACCCAAAGGGCCCCTGTCACCAGCCTGGACCAGGAACAGCCTACCACCTCCGCCGGCGCTAGTGGACAGGAGGCCCCCACACAACGACAGGCCACCAGAACCCCACCTCCTGCTGAAGATCAACCACCCCGCAAGAGGAACCTGAGATCACAAAGGAAGACAGAGTAGGATGCCAAGACCCCCGCCAGCATAAGATACCCCCTGATGTCATTCCACTGTCCCACATTGTCACCCTGTCCAACCTTGAACTGCCCCTGCTCCATCCTTCCACAGGCATATGGACAATGCACCTGTGCGACTGAGAACTGGACTCTGCCATGGACATTACTCCACCCCCACCCATCACCGTTTTACTATCATGGTCCTATATATAGCACTTTAAATAAATCACTAATTGCACTCAAAACACTCAGGAGTCTGCTTGTATTCTTAACAAATGTATTACATAACGGTTCAAAAATGTTCAGTTACATTGTGATGACAACATACCAATGTCAATGTGCTTTACTCCATGGGCAAACAAAGCAGAAGTCACGCAGTGGGTCATACAGCGCTGAAAAGGGAAGGGAAAGTCACAATTCAGTTGAAAGGAACTGGGGGGAAACACAGAAAGTAGAGATGCAGGAGGCCTGAAGTAAATGTAAAATGGCGTGGGGGATTCTTACCTGTGTGCTACTGAAAATACTGTTGGATGACTGTGTCTCTGTTGTCCGTGTCGTCCCCGTCGTCTTCCTCCTCTTCACTCTCCACAGGCTCCACAGCTGCTACAACACCACCATCTGGACCATCCTCCTGCAGGAAAGGCACCTGGCGTCGCAATGCAAGATTGTGAAGCATACAGCAGGCCACGATGATCTGGCACACCTTCTTTGGTGAGTACATTAGGGATCCCCCTGTCATATGCAGGCACCTAAACCTGGCCTTCAGGAGGCCGAAGGTCCTTTCTATGATCCTCCTAGATCGCCCATGGGCCTCATTGTACCGTTCCTCTGCCCTGGTCCGGGGATTCCTCACTGGGGTCAGTAGCCACGGCAGGTTGGGGTAACCAGAGTCACCTATTAGCCACACACGTTGTCTCTGTAGCTGTTCCATCACATAGGGGATGCTGCTATTTCGCATAACATACGCGTCATGCACTGACCCAGGGAACTTGGCATTTACATGGGAGATGTACTGGTCAGCCAAACAGACCACCTGCACATTCATAGAATGGTAATTTTTCCTGTTTCTGTACACCTGCTCATCGTCTTTTGGGGGTACTAAAGCCACATGGGTCCCATCAATGGCACCAATGATGTTGGGGATATGTCCAAGGGCATAGAAGTCACCCTTCACAGTGGCCAAATCACCCTCCTCAGGGAAAACAATGTAGCTCCGCATGTATTTCGTCAGGGCAGACAACACTCTGGACAAAATCTTACAAAACATAGGCTGAGACATCTTGATGACATGGCCACTGTTGTCTGAAAAGACCCACTTGCCAAAAAATGGAGTACTGACAGAACCTGCACCAGAGGGGGAATTCCTGTGGGTTGGCGGATGGGGGACATCGTGCTGGCTCCAGCTGGGCACACAGTTCATGTATAGTGGCTCGGTCAAGTCGGTATCGAAGTATTATATGACGTTCCTCCATTGTCGACAGGTCCACCAGCGGTCGGTACACGGGAGGATTCCTCCTTCTCCTCGCAAGTCCCAGCGGACGGTGCCTAGGAAGGAGAACATGGAGTACAGAGTCAAGCAACCCGCAGGTACGTAACTACAGCTTGCACAGTACACGAATCGCTATGCATTGAATGGCTTGTATGAGTGGCAATGCAAGGCCTAGGCCTGTGTGACGCAGTAGAAATTAAGCCATGTGGGCCCTTGAAATGGCGGCTGCCTGACCTGAGAAGTGTGACAATGGGATGTGAGGTCAATGCGCTGGCGTGGCACACCGTGGCGGTAGGCGGTCGAAGACCGCGGTGCGAAGCCGCATTGGTTAACATTGAACCCTATGGGTTTCAGGAGCCAATGACGAGGTGCGCCGGCGGTCGCGGTACCCACCGCCGCGGTACGCACCGCCGCGGGCGTGACCGCCATTTTCTATCTGATTAATCACTCGAGACCTGATCATCCACTGGAGAGGACCTATACTGCAAGTGCTGCTGTCCTCCAGACCAACAGGTAAGTACACTGTGTGC
The DNA here is from genome assembly GCF_031143425.1 of Pleurodeles waltl. Lineage (NCBI taxonomy): Eukaryota > Metazoa > Chordata > Amphibia > Caudata > Salamandridae > Pleurodeles > Pleurodeles waltl. The sequence goes on along the minus strand of NC_090445.1, from coordinate 1,125,788,317 downwards.
ACGTTGAATGGGCTATGCCTGTGTTGAGTGGGGTGGATAATAGATGGTGGGGTGGGGAGACAATGACGAGTGCAAGGCACGACAGATGAGAGCATGTGCCACATGGCAAGGTTGGGGAGGGGGGCCAATCACATCTATCATGCGGAAAATTGATGATATTTCCAATTCCACGCTGTACATGTCAAATAGGTTAGCGCCCATCAGAAAGTCGACATTTGGAGTGCCATCGCCAAGGAAGTCCGGACCCTGGGGGTCCACAACAGACGGGGCACCCACTGCCGCAAGAGGTGGGAGGACATCCGCCGCGGGACCAGGAAGACCGCCGAGTCACTGCTGGGGATGGCCTCCCAACCTAGGAGGGGTGCCAGTCATACCCTGACCCCCCTGATGTCCCGGATCCTGGCGGTGGCCTACCCCGATTTGGATGGGCGCGTGAGGACATCACAGCAGACACAAGGGGGTGAGTACCAGCACATTCAGCGCAGTGGAGGTGCCTGGGTGGGGGAGGAGGGCTGTGGTGACATTAGGCCAGGGCGCTTTCTGTAGTGTAGTCCTCTCCTTTAGCCATGTCCCTGTGCCCCCGCCCCCCACCTCCGTAGGGTGACAAGTACAGCTATCCATGGTCCTGCATCACCCATGTGCGCGTTTGTTGTCCCTAGACCTGTTGGGCTAGTCACAAGTACTGAGTAGTGTACCCCGATTGCGCGGCTTAGTGCATGAGGCTCCTGTGTCTGTCCTCTCCGCCAACGGTGTTGACAATGCATGCACTCAACCTGTTTTTATTTCTCCCCCCCCACCCTTTTTCTTTATCTTCTTGTGCATGTGTGCATTAGCATCATCAGGCGGAGGAGAATTGGCACCGGAGCACGAAGGAGCTGCAACTCACAAGGCCCCGGTGGGCCATGGCACAGGCACCGAGGCCACCAGTGATACGGAGGGCGAGGGGAGCTTCACAACGGGGACCCGTGGTGACACCAGCGACACCAACACGTCCTTGGATGGGAGCTCCCTAGCGGTGACGGCAACATCCGTGCCCCCCGCCTCTACAGGTACAGCTGCCACCCAGCGCACCAGCTCCGCCCTCCCAGCAGCCCCTCAGCCTTCGCTCCGTGCCCGCTCGCCCAAGAAGGCGGGCATCTCCTTCGCCCCAGGCACCTCAGGCCCTGCCCCTGTTACCCCTGCTGCCCTCAGTGAGGAGGTCATTGACCTCCTACAGACCATCATTGTTGGGCAGTCTACCCTTTTGAATGCCATCCCAGGGGGTAGAGAGGGAGGTGCATCGTAGCAATGCATACCTGGAGGGCATTCATTCGGGTCAGGCTGCCCCTCAACGATCGTTCAATGCTCTGGCCTCAGTACTGACGGCAGCCATTGTCCCTGTTTCCAGCCTCCCTCTTCTAACTGCCTCCACCCTGTCTCTGTCTCCTGTTCCTCAGCCTATCCCATCCACACCATCAGACCAGCCTGCACACACCTCAACACCCAAGGGCAGCTCATCCAGACATAAGCACCACAGATCACACAAACATTCACCCAAGCAACACCCAGATGCAGACATGCCAACAGCCACTACCACCTCTGTGTCCCCCACCTCCTCGTCTCCCTCCTCCCTCCCTGTGACGTCTCTACTCACACCTGCATGCACACCACCAACAGCCAGTACTTCCATCACCAGCACACCCTCCAGTACAGTCCGCACACATGCAGTCACCACCCCCACTGCCATTTACACGTCCCCTGTGTCCTCTCCCACTGTGTCTGCCACCCCCTCTTCCAAGACACACAAACGCAGGCAGCCACCCACACAACAGCCAACCACCTCACCACAGCCTCCATCCCATGCACCTTCACCCAAGGACAGCACACCTGACTCTCCTACAACCACCTCCTCTTCCTCCACTCCCATTACCACTACCCCTACCCTTTACCTTGGTCCTAAAAAAGTTTACCTCTCCACTCTTGACCTCTTTCCCTCACCTGACCCACCCCCTCCATCTGCTAAGAGTCCCAAGAGCGCCTCAGCCACCACCAGCCCGGCTTCAAGGGTCACTGTAGTGCATGGATTTTGGAGTCCCCCCTTTGCCAGCAGTGATACATCAGTCAGCAGCAAGGGGACAGCCAGCCCCCCCCGGAAAGAGGACCCATAAAGTATGGGGCCACCGCGAGAAGACTGACACGGCTGCCCCCAAGGACCAAAGTTCTGCCACTTCACCTGCCACAACATCCAGGGGAGGCAAGGCCCAGAGAGCCACATCGAAGGAGGGCAAGGGCAGCAGGGCGGAGAAGTCAGCTAGCATGAGCTCGGACCAGGAGGGCCCCACAAGCCCCATCCCGGGTGTGAGGGAGGACACCCAAGGGCCCAGGACACCGTCACCGAAGGGTCCAGCAACTGCACGGTCGGAGGGCGACTGAGCAGGGAGTCCTGGCCATGTCTGACTCCCTTGACTTACAGAACAAGCACCGCTGAAGAGGGCCCCGCCGTCCAGAAAGGCACCGCTGAAGAGGGCCCCGCCGTGCAGAAAGGCACCGCTCAACAGGGCCCCGACGTCCAGAAAGGCACCGCTGAAGAGGGCCCCGCCGTGCAGAAAGGCACCGCTGAACAGGGCCCCGCCGTGCAGAAAGGCACCGCTGAACAGGGCCCCGCCGTGCAGAAAGGCACCGCTGAACAGGGCCCCGCCGTCCAGAAAGGCACCGCTGAAGAGGGCCCCGCCGTACAGAAAGGCACCGCTGAACAGGGCCCCGCCGTCCAGAAAGGCACCGCTGAAGAGGGCCCCGCCGTGCCGAAAGGCACCGCTGAACAGGGCCCGCCGTGCAGAAAGGCACCGCTGAACAGGGCCCCGCCGTGCAGAAAGGCACCGCTGAACAGGGCCCCGCCGTCCAGAAAGGCACCACTCAACAGGGCCCCGCCGTCCAGAAAGGCACCGCTGAACAAGGCCCTGCCGTGCAGAAAGGCACCGCTGAACAGGGCCCCGCCGTCCAGAAAGGCACCGCTGAACAGGGCCCCGCCGTCCAGAAAGGCACCGCTGAACAGGGCCCCGCCGTGCAGAAAGGCACAGCTGAACAGGGCCCCGCCGTCCAGAAAGGCACCGCTGAACAGGGCCCCGCCGTGCAGAAAGGCACCGCTGAACAGGGCCCCGCCGTGCAGAAAGGCAACGCTGAACAGGGCCCCGCCAAGACAGGCACCGCTCCGCTGGGCCCCGCCGTCTCAAGCACCGCTCCGCTGGGCCCTTCCTGTCAAGCACCGCTCCGCTGGGCCCCGCCGTCTCAAGCACCGCTCCGCTGGGCCCTTCCTGTCAAGCACCGCTCCGCTGGGCCCCGCCTTCTCAAGCACCGCTCCGCTGGGCCCTTCCTGTCAAGCACCGCTCCGCTGGGCCCCGCCGTCTCAAGCACCGCTCCGCTGGGCCCTTCCTGTCAAGCACCGCTCCGCTGGGCCCCGCCGTCTCAGGCACCGCTGGCCCAATGACAGTGCCGGTTCTGTGTGGAGCTACTGTTCACGCTGCACTCGGGCCACCCTGCCTCCTCCATTGCCTGTGGAGACTGTTATCCACTTGATAGACTGTGGCTTTGCACTCCCCAGGATTGAACAGTGGGCAAGCCACCCACTGTAGAGACTTGAGAGACTGTGGCTTTGCACTCCCCAGGATTGAACAGTGGGCAAGCCACCCACTGTAGAGACTTGAGAGACTGTGGCTTTGCACTCCCCAAGATTGAACAGTGGGCAAGCCACCCACTGTAGAGACTTGAGAGACTGTGGCTTTGCACTCCCCAGGATTGAACAGTGGGCAAGCCACCCACTGTAGAGACTTGAGAGACTGTGGCTTTGCACTCCCCAGGATGGCACAGCGGGCAAGCCACCCACTGTAGAGACTTGAGAGACTGTGGCTTTGCACTCCCCAGGATTGAACAGTGGGCAAGCCACCCACGGTAGAGACTTGAGAGACTGTGGCTTTGCACTCCCTAGGATGGCACAGCGGGCATGGTGTCCCCTTCGTGGATCTGGCATCGTGGACTCATGTGGCTGTGGTGCCCCCCCCTTCCCTTCCCCCTGAGGTGCCTGTAGTTTTATCATCTGATGCCCCTGCAGTGTTCTCTCCAACGGACTCAGGTCTCCTGTGTGGGCTTTGCCCATGTGTTGATTCACTTTGGCCCACGGACAGTTGAAATTTCAGTGACTGTGCTGGACTTATTGCCTCTATTTATCCGTTACGCAATGTTTAAACTTGAAATAATTTTACCATGACTTCAATGAACCTATTTTATACATAAATTTAGTTTCTCACTTTAATTATATCTTTTCATTATTCCGGAGGGTTTGGGTGGTGTCACTTTGACTTGGTGCTCTGCATTGGTGTGTAGATAGTTGGTGGGTGGGTGTATTGCGTATGTGTGTGCCCGTAACCCTTCCTCCTCCCCCCTCCCCTGTGTCGTAGGTGCGGTACTCACCGTTGTCGTCTGCGCCGGAGTTCGTACTCGTGGTAGATGAGCAGGTAGACGAGAGCAGGTAGGATGTTCAATTCGGGCTCCATGCTGTCCTCCGTCCTCGTGGAGTGTATAGAGGTGAGCGTTTTCCCGTTCGTAGTCTGTTTCCGCCGTGTTTTTATCGGCGGTGCTCCCGCCCTGGAAAAGGTGGCGGATTGGTGAGTTGTGATAGGGTGGGCGGTACATTGTCTGCCGCCTGCCTGTTGGCGGTGACCGCCGCGCTGTTTGTCTGTCCCGCCGTGGCGGTCGGAGTGTTAAAGTGGCGGTCTGTGTTGGCGGTTCCCGCCAGGGTCAGAATTCATTTTTTTTTACCGCCTGCCTGTTGGCGGGTTGGCCGCCGCTTTATCACCGACCGCCAGGGTTGGAATGACCCCCTTTGTGTCCGTTCTTCCCCAAGTGATTCAGTAAGGTGATCGAATCATACTTGCACTCATCCTTTGTTTTAGATTCGATCAGCAGATCATCAATGTACTGCACTAGAGTCGATTGAAATGGCAGTTCCAATGACTCCAAATCTTTCTTCAGTATCTGGTTGAAAATGGAAGGTGATTCCGAAAACCCTTGAGGAATTCGACACCAACTGTAAACCTTGTCCAGGAATTTAAAACTGAAGAGAAACTGGCTGTCCTCATGAAGAGGCACAGAAAAGAATGCTTGGGACGGATCAATTACTGTGTGCCATTCTGCATCGCATGGAATCTGGAACATGATCACTGCTGGATTTGGCACCACTGGGCAACATTTCACCACTTTGTCATTAATCTTCCTCAAGTCTTGAACAATTCGAACCTTCCCACAAGGCTTTCTCAGTCCCATTATTGGTGAATTACATGGACTGCTCATCACTTCTTTCAAGACTCCCTGTTTCACAAAGTCTAAAATTAATTGCGCCACCTTTATAAGGACATCTTGTGCCATATGATACTGCGGTATCTGGGGGAACACAGCATTTGGCTTCACACTGACTTTAACTAACTGGTTCTACTCCTTTTATTAGTCCTATTTCTTTTCCTGTCAGATCCCACACCTTCTCTTGGACTGTTCCCTGCAAGTCTGCCAGGAGATCCGCCACTGTGAACATCGGGAAGAAGTTAATCAGAGGATATTCCTTGTCTGTAGCACCATTTCAGGCTCTGAAACCTGCTCCTCTTCCCCTTCATCATCACTGTTTGTCTGAACCTCAATTCCCTCATTGGAACAGGTAATTGAATACCTAGTCTTGCACAGTAAGTCTCTTCCCAGTAGGGACACGGGACTCAAATCGCAAACCACAAACCTGTGCAATCCCTGGAAAGTGCCAAGCTCAACCTGAACCGGATCTTTGATCAGGTTTGTCAGGAGTTGGTTTGCTACCCCTACTACTTTAATTGTGCGTCCCAAAAGAGGCAGTTTCGGAACCTCTGCACTTCTGACTGTAGAGCGTGTAGCTCCTGTGTCAACCAGGAATGAAACCTTGTGACCCATTACCTTTCCCTGAACATAGGGCCCTTTCTGATCCACCTCTAAGGATGCTTCAAGCCTACACTCCTCACTGTCTGAACTCTCATCCGACCATTCATCCTTTATTCCATTCTCACCACGCAATGGAAACTGTTGCACTGTGTTATTTTGACTCATTCTTTGACTTGTGACCTGTTGAGGAAGCATCACCTGTTGCTGTTCCATTGGCGCTAAAGGCTCTTGCATTAGCTGTCTAGGTACCATGGAGACCTGCTGTTGCATTTGTTGCATCTGCATCGGCTGTATACGTGGCATCTGGACCTGCACCTGCTGCATGGGTTGAAAACCCTGCATCTGATTCATATGATTCTGAAAGTTCGGATTGGGACCTCTCAGCCTCTGTCCTTTCGCATTTTGGAATGCACTGACATCATTGCTTTGTTGAACAACACCCTCCTGCACCATCATCGTGCATTCCCACTTCCAATGTCCAATGAGACCTCAAGTATGACAAGGTAACATCTTATTCATTCCCTGTACATCATTTTGAACCACTACAGTGTTCAAATCTGGACTTCGATTTACAAAACCTCCTCGACCTCTGCCTCTCACTTGCGCCTGAAACATTTTGTTTCCTTGCGGCTGTTGCACCATCTGCTGTAGACAGCCTCCCTGCATCCATGACTGTGCTGCCTTAATTTGCATCACCATCACTTTCTCTTTCAACTTTCTCTGCTTTAACTCAATCTCGTCAATAAAGTACTTCGCATAATGTAACACCTCATCAATCAGTTTCGCTTGCCAACAAATCAAATGGTTCTTGATCATCTGACTAATCTCAGGTCTCAACCCTTCAACAAACCTAAACACAAGGTGATTCATGTCTTTCGCCTCAACAAACTCTGTACCACTGTAGTGCTTGAACGCCTTCAACAACCTCTCATAATAGGCATATATCGACTCCTTAGCTTTCTGAGCCGTCCGATCAATCTTTTTCCAATCAATATTCTTCGGCGAAACCCTCTGTTTCAGGAACTTAATTACCTTATAGTAATATTTCATCACCTCAGGAGACGGTGCTCCTGTCACTCTGTCCCTTGCCGGTTCCTCGGTCGGCCAGTCTACGCCTCTCTTGCACTCAAGCCACAAATCAGCTGGAACTATGATCTCGAAGAGAGTATTCAGCTCTTCCCAGAGACATTTTGCAAGCTTCACAAACCTGTCGGTCTGCTGATACCACTCTATTGGCTTCCCCCTCAACCTGGGAAAGTCGTTTGTAAATGACAAAATATCACCTCTAGTTCACGGCACTTGGACAAGAACCCCTCCGGCAGTCTCTCTCATTGGTAACATCTTTACCGTGCCGGTATCCGGTAACGCCCTTGCTGGCTGCTCTAAGCAGTCACTTTTCCTCTTGTCTCTTTTCTTCGCCCACCTGCCTTCCCATTTTTCTAAGGCCCCCCAAACTTGTGCGCTCTGCAGTATTTCCTTGAGGTGTGCCTTTATCCCAGTAGACCTCATATGTTCAAAATCCTTAGGCTCAAAGTCTAACCTGTAACTCCTCTTCAGATGCTTGGTATTTTCCAAATCTATTCCATATTTATCCACCAAATTTGCCAACCTCTGGTGCACCCTGCTCACTTCTTTAGTTATCTTTGGACACAAGTATCTCAATTCTGCTTCCGTGTATGACTCTAACCTGTTCACTCAGATGCTCCCTTCATCAAGTTCAGTTGCCTCCGTGCTCAACATCACAAAATTCAGGTACTCTTATCCTTCCATCCTCCCTGCTTCTGCAGGAGTTGACTGTGGTGAATTTCACTTGTCTAACCAGTCATTCAGCTGTTGGGCTGTCAAACCTTGTAGTGAGATATTCCCAGCCTGTGCTATAGGTGTCTGCGACATGTTCGCATTTGAGGTCTGCGGTGTCAGCAATCCCAAACCTGATTGTCTCATAGCATCCGGAGGAGCCCCAATTGGGCTAAAGTCTAACAGGGACCTAGATCTCTTGAATGTCGGTTCCATTGGAGTCATCCCTTGAGAGCTCCCTACAAACCCTCCTCTTGTCGTCTCTTGGGTCATTATCCCCTGATCGCATACACTAGGCTTCGCCTGCGCATATAATGGTACTGGCGGACCCACTGTAATTGGCAAGGATATGGCGGCTGGCGGCTGCCTGTTTCCCAAAACCTGTGGAGTATTAACTCCCATATTCTGGTTCATTACTGGTGCCATGGCTGACTGCGGTCTAATTTTGAATCATTTGTTGCTGTACCTGGGGAATTAAAGATGGAATTGGCTCCGCCTGAATCAGCTTTGGTCTCGAGTATGCCGGCTCTGCCGGCACCATCAGATTTGTTGTAGTCTCTAAGATTGGGACATCAGGGTAAAGTCTCTGAACCTGTGGCGGTTGCAGCTGAGATTGCATACCTGGAGCAGTGGACACACTAAAACTACTCTGCACCGGAACTGGTGTCGAGACAGGACTAACCTGTACCAGGCTCGTTGCCACCTTTTCTTGGGTCGGACCTGCAGGACATGTACTAGTAGTCGGTCTATTGTCATCTATTGCATATGACGGTGGTCGGTCATTCAGCAACTGATTAAGGACCTCATCATCGTCTGAGTCATCTGTCTCTGCACAGGGATTCTTAGTCTCTTTGTCTTTGGAAGAACTTTTATCTGTCTTACAAGTAGCTTTCCCTCCCTTGTCTTCACCCTCTTGAGCTATCACTGTAAACAGCCTAACCCCGTCTATTGTTTCTCTCCTCCAAACACTTTGTGCACTGTCCCACCTAGCCTCCGCTAGTGTCTTTTCTGCTTTCCTCATTCTCCTCTCAAATTTCTGTTGCTGTTGCCATATTGCCATCAGTTCCCAAATTGCTAACGCCTCAAACTGTGCTGGCCTCGGAGGTGGCTTTAGTTAATTTAGCACCCTCCGCAAATTTTCCAAAATCCTCAAATTGAACGTTCCGTGCTCTGGAAACGCCAAACACCCCTCTTTCTCTGTCGCTTTGCACCATTGCTTTAGCCAAATACATGGCGAGACACCCTTTTCCTCCATTACGGCATAAGCCGGTGTATCTTCTGGCGGTGTAACCTCCCCTACACTCGCAGTAATATATACATCTCCCCTCAAGGCGCTCTTTAAAGCCTTGAAAAATGTCATTTTGCGTCTTTTATTTTGCTCACAATCGAATCAGGAAGTGACTTTAATTCCCAGAACTCTCTTTGCCTACCTTCTCAACCAATTGCCTCTCACGGACGGCTGCCAATCCGCGCGCGACCCATCTCACTAACCAACCTATCCCAGCGCGGATCCAACGACGTCACACTCACACACACTGCGGCTGAAAAATTCTTGCGGCTCGTCCTCCTCACTCTTGATTCACACGAAACTAATGCAATATATTGCGAGCACCAACAAGAACAACTCAAATTTGCAGGTTTACTACAGGAAAAGGGTAACACAGAACTTTACAGAGATTTCGCTTAGCCTCGGCCGCTATTCTCTCCTTCTCAGATCCTGCACTCGCAAGCAAAATTTGACCCGCAAATTCTACTCTTGACTTGTCAATGGATTATTCTAGTGCACTTTAGAACTCATCAAATCTCTATTGAAGTTTTCATTCACTCACTTTGACCCAAACTCGACTCGCCGATTTCACCATCGACCTATTAAACCGCACAAATTACAACATAAAGCAAGTGTCTCATACACTTATCAATATTCACCGGTGTCTTAGACCACGCAGGGTCCGTACATCACCAACAACCACGTGGACAATTTTTTAGCACAAAGCTGCACACTCACATGAAGTTCGCCGACTTCCCTACTCTCATACTGCGGAGTACGTGCACTCCTACTAAAACATCATCATCTGGCCAAAAATCCTCACAAACATCACAATTCACCTGCAGTATGCATAAGCTGTGAAAGCTCAAAACCTACTTCATTCACACTATCACTAGAACGCCAAGAACATACTCAAACTCCCTTCGGCAAGCTCTGAGATTCCGGGAAAGTCATTTGGGACTTAGGGGCACATCATCTCTCCAATTTGCATCATCGAAAAAAAATAATTTTCCCAAATCTAATTTTCTGATACACCTTGCTTACTTCCAAACCACACCCAACAATTTCTCAAATTCCTACCAGACCTTCTGAACCATTAACTCTATCAATCGTAGTCCCTCGTCCCGGGGCCCCAAAGGGCCAAACCGTCCTCTGCTACCAGAAACTGATAGCGCGTCAGAGCGTTGATAAGTACACTTACAAGGAGACACGCTTAGGTCGATGAACCTTTGGGCCGCGTTCGGGGACTTTCCAGTACGAGACGTCTTTTGGCATCACAGATCAATATATCAACAACCCAATCAATATTCACAATAACTAATCATTAAGCTAATCAATAACATTTAATAAGAATAAATAAGTCAAACACACCATGACCTTTCAGTCATGAATAACCACACCAATTTAGTTAAGTGTTAGGATATTTATTTCCCTGTTGGTTACAATCTAATGTAATTTCCGTTAATCTCATTGGCAATCAATCTCATTAAGAACTTATCTAATTAGTACTTAGAACGCAGTTGATCAGTGCATAGAGAATATTCAATGAGTATTTAGGCACGTCATTAATATAAAGCGACTCAGCAAAGATTTGTTAATACATGATTCAACAAAGCAAGAACTCAGTCATTGGTCTATTTGCGTCAGATTAATTGTGAACACCTTAACTAACCTCGAATTAGCATCAGCATGTTGGGCTTCATGCAAAACAATTTAGTAAACATGAATTTAGAAAACATCTCACTATGGACTCTACCAAAAGAGCAGTTGGTACCTAGAAAGGAAAGGCAAACAGACAATTACAATTTTACATTGGATAGTTACCACTCCAACGGATCAGAAAGCAGTGTCAGGCTTCGTCCTCAGGACATCAGTCGATTCATCATCAGCAGAGATAGGATGGGGCAAAGTCTTAATATATCATTGCTAAGAGTAAGAGCTTCCCTCATATTGAGGAGAGGTTAGTATCGGGTAAGGGACAGGTAGAGGATAGTTTAGGGTATCAGGATGAATGAAACGACAAAGTCTCAAAGAATAGCCTAAATGGCTCAGTAGAGTGGTAAGGAATGACGAAGGATGGTTTAGAATGGCTACTAATGGCTGGTTTCTCCTCGGGTCATGCGGTTAAATCAAAACTGTCGAACTAGCCCTTAATTCCCTATTGGATAATATTTGGTGCATCATTATCTTTGTCCAATAATTCTCCACGCACTTCACCAGAATTTTCCACAAACCACAGTTCTCATGTCGTTCATTGGCCCATGTTATTGACGTCTTCATCGGTTGGAATGTCAGGTAAGAAAAGTTACACTTTACGCTCCAGTCAGTAGTTCCATTGTTTTCTCCTACTCCAGGCATCCTTGCACCTGTTACGAATTACACTGTTGCATTTAACAAGAATGTCTCCTTGAGCAAGTCGGTTCTCATGAGAAAGAATTTACTATGGCTACACACACATAGCTTCTGGAAAAGTACAGTTTTGTGTCCTTCAGGAAAACAGCACATTGCACGTTAGAAAAATACAGTTTAATATGAGACAAGGAAGCTAGGCCCAGACCCTTGCTAAAACTAAGGCCTAATGATTTAATAAGCAATTACTAATACATAACTTTAATTACGATATGCTAGTATAAATTCAACACATTAATACATAGTTAATTCACCATGAATAAGTTTAATTAGTCTTCGTGTACATTGGTAGCCACTCCCCGTGGGCACATTTCAAACGTGTGCATTATTTTCTATGTTAACACATTTTTCTATGCAGCTTCATTTCACAATATATTGCAAGCTTTTCATGTTAATATTAATTTTAAAAGACACACTCCAACAACTGCCATTCAAAATGGCCTCAATTTGGGAAACTACAACACTATGTGCAAGAGTGTGCTGCTTAACACACAAGTCCTCAGGCTTTGATTCATATCAACTCTGCCCTTTGCATGGTCTAGTTCTGGCGTAGTAAGTTCTGTGGAGGAGCTTCAGCTGAATCACCTGAAACCCTTCCAGGATTGCTACATCTCTGAGTTACCTGCAGGTAGCTCCTCTGTTCTTATCCTTCTTATCCTCCAGTTTACAAGGGCTACTTCCCATTTCTCCCTCCCTCAATGGCAAAAAACTATTTACCAATATGTATTGTGTATTGTGGATATAGAATGTTTATGAAGGCAACACCTAAGACTCAGTGGGCCAGATGTATGACCATGAGTTTTGCGACTCGCAATTTGAAACGCCATTGGTAATTGCAAACAGTGTGAATTACACTATTGTACATTTGGTTTTGCGACTTGTCCTTTGTGTCTGCTGTCTGTCGTGTTTTGGGGTTTCCATAAATAGTGCCTCCCAGAGTAATAGGTTTTGTTTCCAGTTCTCTCCTTTTCCACTCCCTCTCCTTCTTAAGTCCTCCCGTATGAGAAATCAATTGGCCTCTTACCACCAACTTGTAAGCCTCATGGAGGATCCTTTCAGAATCCAGCCGATCCCTCATTCACCCTGAAGTAGCTGTTAGTCACCTCCTGGGTGATCTGCTTCGTCACCCAGTATATCAGTACTCAAGATCGAGTCTTCAGCCCTTGGTAGGATGTGGTATTGGCTGCAAAAAGTGCATGCTTAGAGGTGAGTGATATACCCCTTGACAGGCACAGCAACTCTTTAAATTTATGTATGTAGCATGCTAGCCTCAGGGCATAATCTAGATGTGACAGGGACTGCATCAAGTTTGCTGCATAGGAGTATTGCTATAGATCGGGGTGTGCCACTTGCCAAGAGTCCACCAATACCAAAGCCTCAAGGAAGGACTGTAGCCATGTGTCCTCCCTATACTGTCCCCCGTCTTAATCATTCCATCTATGTCACCTTATAGGGGCAGAATAAAATCTCTAAACACTATCAGGAGGGCCTCAGGCACATTTCCCAGTGCCACCAATCCAGTGGTCCATAGACTTGGAGGCAAGTACCAGAAGGCTACCATCATTTCCTCTCTCTAGCATGCGCTCTGCTTCACCGCCAAGCTTCTTTGAGGGTCGAACCATTACTTAGACACCAGAAAAAGGCAGGGACTCACGCATCAGTATCCAGCATGTACCAGCATTTAATTTTATTATAAAAAATGATTAGCTTTAGCAAAACAAAATAACGAAAACAATGAAAATTAGAGCACTGTCAAGAAAACAATGCATCACATATTGATCTAGTTCAAAATGTTATTTCCCCCTGACCTTCCCTCTTTTTACCTGAATCCCACGCCTCACAGATCACTTGTGGCTGCCTTGTTTGAGTCATGACAAATGTTCCCTTTATAGTCATTCCAGTGTCCCCAAATCTTGCTCAATTTTTGTGGCTGCCCTTCCCCTCACAGACTACCTTTTCAACTAACATGCACCAGCCCATGTCACTTTCCCAGCTGTCCAATTGGAGCACTTGTTCTGATCCCCAGAGTATTGCTGTGTTTCATTTAGCAATGATTAACCCCAGTGTTAAACAGATGCATTTCATATCAGGCAATTATATTTGCTCCCAAACATTCAAGAGGCACCAATTCACTGTCGGAGTGAGGGCCGTCCCAAACACCTGTTCAGACACTTGATTATCGCTTCTTAGAAGATTTGTATTTTGGAAAATTCCCAAATTGTGTGGTAGAAAGTACTCCCCTGGCCAAAACCCCATCTACAACTGGCATTTGTGGTTTTACCCAGCCTGAATAAGGAGGCTGAGGAATAATATGCAGGGTGGGCAATGGATTTGGGTCCACCGGTGGAATTCGTGGAGTTTGCCTATTCTGCGGTCTGCGTGGAGTTCCCAAAAACTCTGTGGAGTTGCGCAGAATAGAGTTTTTCCTCGCACCTTGCTAACTCGCGAGTGCGAGCGAGAAAAATCAAATAGTAGACCACTTTCCGGAGAGATTTCTCAACGCGAGCGGTTGTGGCAGGTCACTACCCCTCACGTTGAGAAACCTGCTGCTTGCATTGAGGAAGCTGCTGTTCGAGTAGAGCATCTACTCGAGCAGCAAAAAGAAGCAGCTCCCTCTTGTGCTGTGCATTGTGCCTCTCTCGTGATTTCACAGCGCAGGACAAACTCCCGGCATTAAAACTCAGAGCTAGCAGCACGACTTACCGCACTCCATCACTCGAGGAACTCCACGTAGTGTGGCAGAGTTTTTTCTGCACTGTGCAGAGTTCCATGTAACTCCACTCAGGCCTCATAATATGTTTGATGGAGGATTATTAACTGTACTACTCGAAAACCTGAACGTACAGCTACTTCCCTGGGGGAGGCCATGGGTTCCTGCCAGTCATCATCCTCGAGGCCACCCAGTTCATGGGCCCAACATACTCTCAATTGTGTCAGAGCATCAGGCATGTTATGTAGACTTTTTTAAATGTCACAGATATGTCTTTTCATGGCATGCAGTCCTCAAGCAAATCTGACTTCTAATGGTGAGGACTCTGCCAGTGCTGTAGCCTTTCGTAGCACCACCTAGAGTGCATGCCTGACTAGTAGGTAGCAAAATATCTTGGCATGTGTCCGCTGGTTTCCTTGCTATAAGTCGACAAAGGAACAAGATCACTCTGCAGCCATAGATCTCCTACTCTAGAAATGCCAATCAAGACCCACTTACCAAAACATTGGAGATGGGACAGTGTTCCCAGCATGGCTGTGTCCCAGAGAAGTGTGGCCTGTGTTTGGAAGGTTCATATAGTGCCACAAGGTAGTCCTCTGTCTGTAGCACTAGTTTATCCATCTGGTATGCCGGTTCTTGTGGTATGTATCAGCATTTTGTATTTGTCCCTGCTAAGAAAGTTGCAATTACTGCCCCTCAGATGTGTTTCCTGCAGAATGATCAGATCTGGTGAGTGGTGTGTCAGACAGGTCATAACCATCCCTCTGTTCACTTTGTTTCCCAACCCATTCACGTTCCACAATAAAACCTAAAGCGATGTGTCCACTATCCTATCCTGACCCATTGTGCCTGGCGTGCAGGGGAAGATATAGTTATGCCTTCTGTTATCCCTTTCAAGAGCCTCCTGGATGGTCTGCATAAAATGGCATCATTTGAACTCCTAAAATCCCTCTACCCCACCCTACCACCTTCTGTGACGGGATTATAACTGACCACCTCCTCAATGCTCGGGTGCCTGTCACCCCACATAACAAATTCACACATTGCCAAGTGTAACTCACGGAAACATGTTGGTCTCGTCAGGTAATCTCAACATTGGCTTCACTATTAAAACCTCTGCCCCCCCAGCCCCTCAGTTCATGTATTGCTTGGCATCACACGAGTCTTCAGGCAATATCATCTGCAGTCATTGGTGTGACAGCTGGGATCCTCTGTTCCTCTGAGTCCTCCCCTAAGGTTATGGTGCTTTCCCTGGAGTCTCAAGTCAAAAGCGATCACCTGTTCCCAACCATCCATTGGTGCTCCTCTGCACTTCTCCCACCACTCTCATCCCCTCTGATAGCACCTGGTCTTTTAAGGGGGACAACTTTGGGCCTTGGGGGTTAAGGTGCCTCAACCTCTGTATTTGCCAGCTTGCAGTGTGACTTCACTGATAACCGTACGGCATTGGGTACCTAATGTTTTCCAGCAAGTCCCACACTTCTGTATCTCTCGTGAAAAAGTATGATTTCTCTTAAGAAGCTACCTTCGGTTTCAGCAGGAAGAACAGTACATACTTCAAATGTAAAATTTTTAGGTGTTTATTCACTGCAATGAAGGTTTCTCATTGCTTTTGGACAAAATTTGTGTACTTATGATGAACATTGACTGGACTCCCATCAATTTGCCATAGCTTGTGGTTTTGCGCCACCTACAGGATATGGTTGCATATGTGAAATTAAGTAATCTAGAAATTATTGTCTACCACTGCGCTCCCGGCACTGGGGTCTTCCCGCAACCCTATGTGCCTTTTCCACTGTGAAGAGAATTGATGCTTGGCTCCAAAGCACTGACTTTTGCAGCAGCATTCCATGTATAGTCCGATTCTGGGGTCCTCAGCTTTTTCACGGACTCCTATCAGATGCACAATATTATGTAGAGAGTCATACTCAGAGTTGTCTAGCCTGGCCATAAGCATCTCAATGTCCTTCTGTAGTCGGTGTATTTTGGTCATCCCATTCTCCACAATGGGTTTGACCTACATTATCAGTACCTCTGCCTCTTTCTTTCTGTCCATCAACTTTTTAAGGCTATGCCCCATGTCAAAAGCCACCACCTCTATTTTCTGCTCAAGGAGGTCTTAGGGTTGTGGATCGCCTCTAGGATCCTCTTTCTGTATGCTGTCAATTCTGATTCTCGCTCTGCCTTAGTCACAGTGGCCTCTGTTTGGCAGGTGATACCATTGTCCGATTGCCATTTTAGTGTGCCTAGGTTGCACCATCCCCCTGTACAGAATGCAGGGCAGTTAAATCTTTAAGAGAAAATGGTGGCGAACAATCATGGAGACAGCAGTACTCACCCAAAGGCGAGGGGTGTGCTTACGGTCAGGGTCCACTGCCTTGAGCAGGCAAAGGGCACTATTTATATTATTGTGCCTTCTGAGATTCAGGAGCTCTGGCCATGCTGTTTTTCATCTGGCCCAGTTGGTTGCCAAGGCTCCTCCCACCCATCATCTTGGGTAGGGCCTTCACTTACTGTCCTGGTCTGAGTAGTGCTTTTCCACTCCTCTCTCGCCACCAGTTCCTCATCATGGTGGGGCTCATGCCCCGGGTGGAGGCCCAGCCAGCCCCTGCATGCTGTCCTTGATCAGTCTTGTCCTGCTCTAAGACTGCTGCTAAAGGGGACCGCACCTGATCTCCGTAACCCAACAGACTTCCACACCTGGTGCTCCTCTGGGCCTCTCAGCCCCTCCCATGCTGCTCCAGTTGTGTCCAGCCCCAGCCTTGGGCCTGTTGCCCCTGACCGCAGCTATCCATGGATGCTGACATGTTACGGACCGCATCTTCACTGTCTCTCTCTCGGTCCTCCTTATACCACGTTCCAGGGCAGATCCCGGCTTGCCTCACTCGATCCCCTTTCTCCCTGGGCACCATCACACCTCTTCATGCAGGAGGCAGGCTGAAAAAAGATCAGAATAGATGAACTTGCAAGACTTGGAAGCTGGAGCTCCAGTGTAAACTGGAATTTTCCGGATGGTTGCAATGTTGATGCTTCATTTATACCTATTGTGTGAGAATGAGAAGCTTGCACTCTTGATACCTGTGTTGTACCTGTTCTGTTCTGTGCCAAAACCTTGGGTTTCTATTCCTGCTGCTGCAACCTGTCCTTTATCTGCTCATTGTTTGAGGTAAAGTTGCACTGTTGCTGCCTATGTGGTACCTGTTGTTTGTTTGTGGTTTACATATTTTAACTATACAAAAGTGGTGTAAGTATTTTACTATACAAAAGTGAAAACAATTGGCCTAAGCAGGCTTATTTTAATAATGTGAGTGAGGGACTGACTCTTCTCAAAATATATGAACATCTTACTATTAGCTTTGCATGTGAAACAGCAGCTACCAGAATGGAATTAAATTTTAAAACTTAGATGTCAGAGTGGAGATAAGCAGAGAAAAAGATGCATCCTCTGCTCTCAGGCTCCGATACCTGAACTTGGTCTGTGGAAAGCGTTTTAGCACATTATAGCAGAAACAGAAGTATGATGATGTTTTGCCTAGGTAAGAAGTCCCATTTTAGTGTACGGAGGAGTCCAGAAACTGTGCCTACGAAGATAGAGACCCACTGGTATGTTGGATGCATACCTACCGACTTTTAAAGAAATGTCACACCATGCAAAGGGGGTGTGTTTGTAGGGGGTGGAGCTTAGCAGCAATACAGCTTGAGGTACTTCTAAATGCCCCCAACACCACCACAAAAAAGCCTCTAAGGTTCTGATGTAGCCATCAAGTTATGCTGTTTTTACAATTCTTACAATAGTGAAAATGGTTTTAACACATAGCTGCCAAGTGACTCCTTTTGCTCCGAGCACCTTCGTGTGTTGCGATTTTCTAACCCCTACCGACTGCTTAAAGTATTACTAAAAGCAAAAGCTCCAG
Source organism: Pleurodeles waltl (assembly GCF_031143425.1). Taxonomy (NCBI): domain Eukaryota; kingdom Metazoa; phylum Chordata; class Amphibia; order Caudata; family Salamandridae; genus Pleurodeles; species Pleurodeles waltl. The sequence goes on along the minus strand of NC_090445.1, from coordinate 1,125,770,289 downwards.
ATTGGAAACAGCTGTTGCATACAATGTCAGGGCTGGCTGATGGTATCTCACATCACTGAGCACCCTGATAGCTTTGAGAAATGCAAAATAAAACTCTATTTGTAATTTTCAGACTATTTTCTTGCTGACATTGAAGGGTTATAACGTGCAAGTGGGGAGACTGTGGAGATGGTCTTTTGTGCTACGTGATTACTTCTCATTGAAAATAGGTTACACCTCTAAAAACAAATAAGCATGATAAAAATGATGCCCTAGACAGTGGTTTGGTATATTGAAACACAGCCCCCTTTTCCCATGTGTTTTCTATACGTAGTAGCAGGAGTGCCTGAACAGGCTTAACTAGAAACAAGTAAAGAAAACTATGGCCCTCATTACAACCCTGGCGGTCCAAGACTGCCAGGGCTGTTTCGGAGGAAGCACCGCCAACAGCCTAGCGGTGCTTCCCAAGGCATTACGACTCGCACCGCCGGGGCCGGCGCTTTCCCGCCACAATGGCCCCGGTGGTGGTAATCCGCCAGGGCAGCGCTGCTTGCAGCGCTGCCCAGGGAATTACGAGTCCCCCTACTGCCTGGCGGTACAGGGAGTTGCGGGGCCCCTGGGGGCCCCTGACCTGCCCATGCCACTGGCATGGGCAGAGTAGGGGCCCCCTGACAGGGCCTAGTGCAGCTTTTCACTGTCTGCTATGCAAACAGTGAAAAGCGCGACGGGTGCAACTGCATCCGTCGCACAGCCGTAACACCGCCGGCCCCATTTGGAGCCGGCTCCTGTGTTGCGGCCGATATCCCCGCTGGGCCGGCAGGCGGAAACTAGGTTTCCGCCCACCGGCCCAGCAGGGATCTCCAAATGGCTGCGGCAGGGGTGCGGCCACATTGGCGGCCGCCCGACGGTCCAATCTTGGCCGTCCGCCAAGGTCGTAATGAGGTCCTATGTGTTGGTAACTCTCTTCCCAGCTTAGATTTGGAGCACTTTATGTGCCACACCCACCAACCCCCGTAAAACAGTGAAGCAGGCGCTGTACCACAAGGGCTGCCATAGACAATGAAATGCGTTCCTATCTCTTTTATCCCCCCTCCTCTGCAGGGGGAATAGTAGTTGTAGCAATGGAGCTACCTTGGCCACACCATGCCCATGTTGGTAGTTACCCAGGATTGTAAGGAGTATTCATGCCACACATTTTATAATAAGTCCCTACCACTCACAGTTAAGCAATTATCCCACCGCTCTGATAATAAAATGCTCAGTTAAAGTGGTAAACCTCAGCACATTTCGGGTGACAAAAACTTGCTGGGTACATCTACACACAGTACAATCCATACGCTGGCAGATCATCGAACAATTCAAACTTGGCCCCAGAGGACTCAGAGGTGGAGAGAAGTCAAGTCTGCTGTCATGAAAAGAGGCACAGGAGATAAGCGGTCAAAGTGCATTAAAACAATTATGGGAACTGTAATGTTGCATGCATTTGGGGCGGGGTCAGTAAACATAGGGGTGGGGTTAAAGATGTGGCTCAAAAACACAATATATTCTGTACGTTTTTTTAATCTTTCACTCTCAGGTAGCTACGTATAAAATAACATGCAGTTTAAATGAACAATACATTTAAAAAAATTGTTAGTGGGAAACACACTATATTACATTAAGATACCTCTTTTAGTTAATGCATTGCATAGGCCTGAGTTTAACTAGAAAGACACAGAATTAAATCTATTTGGTGCAGTGGAGAATAGTGACATGTGTATTTTTAGTGCTATGAGGTCACATCCTGTGACAGAAAGAACTGTGAATATGAACCTTGCATTACACGCAGTATAGGCTTGACTGCTACAAAATGTGGAAAAAAGGTTTAAGATGAAACTGTGCTTCCTAAATATAGATTATAGAAATAACCAGAATGTATGTAATGCATTTATTTTTTACAAAACTGTCCCTTTAACACCTTGTCTGGGGTATTAAGAGCTATATAATCACAATTACATTTTAAAGCACACACTTCTCAGCTCAATATTTTCACTACCATTCAAAAAATATAAATCTTTGTCACCACAAAGCTTGAAGTGATCTGATCAATTAAAGCCAGTATGGCTACCTGGCATCTTTTATATTTAATGATTACCCTTTACATTTGCAGATTAACTTGCTGTGCACATTTGCATTTCTTTCAGCCAAGCAGCCGCCCTGGCAGGAAGACTTGTTTAGCTGTCTCACTGAATGACACTTCAGCTGAAGCATTTAAAGTATAGGAATTAACCATCCCAGGATGGTTGTCGCTTTACAAAAAGTAGGGGGACGGTTTTTCATAAATCCAAAAAGTATGGGCATGTCCTGCCCATCTGGTCCCATCCACTTTGACCTCTGCAGTGGGTGGATAAATTGGACTCCGCCAAGATTAGACTTAACACAATGGACGACTAGAAGCAGGCAGCATTATGCCACAAAATAAAGAGACTACGTGTAGACTGTACATGGAATTGTGATATTTTTGGACAATTAGTACAGCATTCTAGTTAAGATTTTTTCTATTTTCATTTTGGTATTTTTCTATTTTCACTATGTTCTTTCTTCCCACAAAACATTGTACAATTACTGTTTCTCATTCAATAGCATTTGTTGCCTGTTAAATATTAAGTATTTTTGTCAAATTACATTTGTAACTCAGCATGGCGCTCCTCCCTAATTCCAATCCATTCACTACACAGACACCTGTAAACTCTGCCCCAAAAACAGCATCAATCTTTGTCACATGCCACTAGCTTATTTTTAGATGGCTCGTTTGTACGAAAGCAGATGGTCTTTTTGAAGTTCCGCATCTGCTTTCAGCTCGTGGGTGCTGATTTTGATGCGTGTGTTAATTTGGAGTAAAATCCATTTTTGGAGGCTGAAAAAGTTCCTCCAGAATTGGTATTTGCATGCTATTTTGCTCTTTTAAGAAATTGTCTTAAGCTTGCCCATTAGTCCAAAATTATTGGGGATAATTACATTCTCTTCATCAACAGTATACCTGCAAATATTTGTAGAGCACTCCATGGTTATCACGGCTGTCAGTTTTTACCCCAATAGAGTTGTTATAAAGCTAATTGTGATCCCTGTTAACTACAGGTTTTTTTCCCCAATTTTTGGAGGTATTTTCCTCCAGGGCGAGGTTGGAGTTAGCTACTTTATTTCACTTCACTGACAAGTTTTAGGGTAATTTAAGCTGGGTAAACTAGTTATATTTTGTTACTTATAGATTTTACAGCAACATACACATTTATCAGAATTGCACTAAAGAGTAGCATATTTGTGTAACAACAAGTAATAGATTTCGATTTGTTTAAAGTTATGCATGGTTGTAGAAAAAATATGTGTAATATACTCTTAATGAAATATTACATGAAACTGCATAGCTATGCAAAACGCAAGACTGGCATTTGGCAATATTCTTTTACACAAAATCCATCCTTGCGTTTCTTATGGATACTAAGCTGCATTTTGGGCTAACAAAAAGCAATACAATATAATTGCCGCATATAGCAGCCACTTGTGTTTCGAATCTTCAAATTGTTCCATGTGCTTGGGCTAAATTGTTGCAGCAGATAACTACTCCACGTGGAGTAATTGAGTAATTTCAGGAACTTTGATTAACACAAAATATACCCAAACCTCACAAGATTACACCCACATTTGGTAAAAACTTTCACATGGGCTTAAAGTTATTTTATCTAACACAGTGGTTCCCAACCTTTTGATTTCTGTGGACCCCCACTTTAACAATAATGGAACCCAGGGACCCCCACTGAATCATCATGGGAATCCGGGGACCCCTGCCTGAGTCATTACTGGAAGCTGGGGACCTAATTTGTCAATATTTGTTAATATTTTTTTATTTTCTAGGCTTTCACGGACACCCTGAGAAGGCTTCGCGGACCCCCAGGGGTCCCCGGACCACAGGTTGGGAACCACTGATCTAACACATTCACTTCAACATTAGTATGGTTCATCTTTAAGTAAAATCCACAACCTGCTCTTTAGAATGCATTCTTTGCCTTGCCATAATCTTTGCACACGTCTGTTCGCAGGTAACTCAATTTCTTATTCATATCAGTTAGAAGGGGTTTGGTAGTGGATATGGCATTTATATTTTGCAGTATACTCTCCATGATACCGTTCTTAATGTGCAGACATGTACAATGGGACTGTGCACCAAATAAAACATTGTAGTTTGCCAGGACTGAGTCAACAAGCAATTCCAGTCATTGTTCCTAAACTTTGGTTAACAACATGTGCCAAACTCATCCTCTGAACAGAAAACTTTTATTGCGCCGGGACTTTCCAGCACCTGCTATTAGAATGAATTATTCCCAGCAAAGATCAAGGGCCTGGTTATATGTTCGAACATAACAATGAACAAAAGAAGGGGGACCGGGAGGTTAATGGTCCAGTGTACAGTCTCGAACGACAAAACATAAATTGTCAGTTCCAGTCCCTGACAGTTGATTCCATGGAGCTTTATCCTATTACCGGGGATGGGCGACCTTTTTTGACATAGCATAAACATACAACAAGTAAGTGACTGTTTTTGCATTCCTTCCCCCAGTTGGGCTCATAGTTAAAACTATTTTTGGAGAAGTTATAATTCCTGTTGGTCCTGATGAAGCGTCGCTGGATCCGGCTGGACCACTAGACGCGAAACATGTAGACCTGACCAGAGGCACCATAAAAGGTTCTATCCTCTTGCGTTACTGTTGGGAGTATGTGAGCATTATAACTCACTTTTAGACTCCCACCTCGGATTTTAATCTTGGTCTCCATTTTACCAATCTTAATTAAAATTTATGATTAATATACCTTGATGGATAACCAATTTTAACATTTGCATACTCTTCTTTATTGTTTGAAAATTTCACCGCTTTGAACAATACGGTTAAGAGCCCCCTTCGGGGAGCCCGTTAGGCATTGCAGGACCGGCCTAACGAGGAGCTGTCCCGATGATGAAGCTAGTCATCCAATGTGATGCTTGAGGGCTCTTGCTCCTGTTGAATTAGGTCCTCCGTTGCCCTAACTATTGGAACAGTCTACCTTTAATTTTCGAACATAACAATGCTCACAACAGTGAAAAACTTTGCTTTTACCTCCACAAGTCACACTCCAAAACTATTTTGACACATTTGTGACTGTTTATAAAGGTTGGTACGCACACACTTCTAGATTATTGACAAAACAGCAACACCATACCAAGGAATTAATTGACACCTTTGAAATAGGTTCATAAATAATACTACAGTTCAGATGCTAAACGTTTGAACTACAAATGGAGATAAATTAATTGCACTAGACATGGAACAAAATCGACACCCTAGTAAGTACCGCTCTGCGTCCACTGAATGGCAGAACTATTCTATGTTTCTACTTTTGATTAGTACTGGGTGCATATGGGTAGGATTTCCTGGTAAAATGGGTTGTGTTTTCAGATAGTTGAGGGATGTTTGTTTTCTCCGATCTCTGTACGGCTATGGATACCAACATGTGGCAGTATTGTCCTTTGAAACAATTAGGTGAGTCAATTTACGATTAATCTCCTAGGTGTGCTGTTTTGTAGGCTACATGCATTTTTTAAGCAAACCCGTCACTGAACGAATTCCCTTCTGTTCACTCTTGTATGTATACAATTTCTCACAGCGCTTCGCCTCTACGTTTTCACACTTTTTTCAACATCGGGGACCTGTATATATTTCAGCCCATTTAGATCATTTATCATACACAATAGAGCTTTAGGGCATACAAACTGAGCAAAACTTGTATTATTCCATTCCCGGTATGTTTTTTTGCCTCTTTCCTAATTTTCAGATTTATGGCCATTCCATGCATAATATTAATGAATTTGGCCCTTTTAGTCTTAAGTTGCTACCAATTTTGGTCCAGATGATGACTCCACTCAAAATGTTTTAATAGGATGGAAAAGTCAACATTTGTACCAGGAGATTCATAACAATTATGTCAATATTTACAATGTATTTTCATTTTGAATCATGTAAAACCCTTTGCTGCCAGGCCTTTTCCCCCTTAGGCGCCAAGCCTTTTTTGGGCTGTTTGGGGCAGTCATAACTTTTTGTCCACATAAGCTACCCAAGCCAAATTTGCGTCCTTTTTTTCCAACATCCTAGGGATTCTAGAGGTACCCAGACTTTGTGGGGTCCCCTGAAGGAGACCAAGAAATTAGCCAAAATACAGCTACAATTTAGTTGTGTTTTTTTTAAATGGGAAAAAAGGGCTTCAGAAGGCTTGTGGTTTGTTTTCCCTGAAAATGGCATCAACAAAGGGTTTGCCGGGCTAAAATCACCATCTTCCCAGCTTTCAGGAACAGGCAGAATTGAATCAGAAAACCCAGTTTTTCACCACAATTTTGGCATTTTACTCGGACATACCATTATAATACCACACCATACTATTACTATTTTTTGTCCTTTTAGCCTCCTTCCAGTTAGTGACAGAAATGGGTGTGAAACCAATGCTGGATCCCAGAAAGCTAAACATTTCTGAAAAGTAGAGAAAATTCTGAATTGAACAAGAAGTAATTTGTGTAGACTTCCAAGGGTTTCCTACAGAAAATAACAGCTGAAATAAAAAAATCTTGAAATTGAGGTGAAATAAACAGTGATTTTTCTCCACGTTTTACTCTGTAACTTTGTCCTGCAATGTCAGATGTTTTAAAGCAATATACCGTTACATCTGCTGGACCCTTCTGGTTGTGGATATATATAAGGCTTGTAGGTTCATCAAGAACCCTCGGTACCCAGAGCCAATAAATGAGCTGCACCTTGCAATGGGTTTTCATTCTATACGAGGTATACAGCAATTCATTTGCTGAAATATAAAGAGTGAAAAATAGGTATCAAGAAAACCTTTGTATTTCCAAAATGGGCACAATATAAGGTGTTGAGAAGCAGTGGTTATTTGCACATCTCTGAATTTCAGGGTGCCAATACTAGCATGTGAATTACAGGGCATTTCTCAAATAGACGTCTTTTTTACAATTTACACACTGCCTTACATTTGGAAGGGAAAAATGTAGAGAAAGACAAGGGGCAATAACACTTATTTTGCTATTCTGTGCTCCCCCAGGTCTCCCGATAAAAATGGTACCTCACTTGCATGGGTAGGCCTAATGCTCGCGACAGGAAAAGTAACATGGACACATCACATTTTTACATTGAAATCTGACGTGTTTTTTGCAAAGTGTCTAGATGTAGATTTTGGCCTCTAGCTCAGCCGGCACCTAGGGAAACCTAGCAAACTTGCGAATTTTTGAAAACTAGACACGTAGAGAATCCAAGATGGGGTGACTTGTGGGGCTCACACCAGGTTCTGTTACCCAGAGTCCTTTGCAAACCTCAAAATTGGGCCTAAAAAACACTTTTTCCTCACATTTCGGTGACAGAAAGTTCTGAAATCTGAGAGGAGACACAAATGTCCTTCCAACCAGCATTCCCCCAAGTCTCCCAATAAAAATGGTACCTTGCTGGTGTGGGTAGGTCTAGCGCCCGCGACAGGAAATGCTCCAAAACACAACGTGGACACATCACATTTTCCCAAAGAAAACAGAGCTGTTTTTTGCAAAGTACCTAATTGTGGATTTTGGCCTCTAGCTCAGCCGGCCCCTAGGGAAACCTACCAAACCTGCACATTTTTTAAAACTAGACACCTCGGGGAATCCAAGATGGCGTGACTTGTGGGGCTCGCACCAGGTTCTGTTACCCAGAATCGTTTGTAAACTTCAAACTTTGGCCAAAAAAACACTTTTTCCTCTTATTTCGGTGACAGAAAGTTCTGGGATCTGTGAGGAGCCGCAAATTTCTTTCCACCCAGCGTTCCCCCAAGTCTCCCGATAAAAGTGGTACCTCACTTGTGTGGATAGGCCTAGCACCCACGACAGGAAATGCCCCAAAACACAACATGGACACATCACATTTTCCCAAAGAAAACAGAGCTGTTTTTTGCAAAGTGCCTAGCTGTGGATTTTGGCCTCTAGCTCAGCCGACACCCGGGGAAACCTACCAAACCTGTGCATTTTTGAAAACTAGACACCTAGGGGAATTCAAGATGGGGTGACTTATGGGGCTCTCACCAGGTTCTGTTACCCAGGATCCTTTGCAAACCTCATAATTTGGCCAGAAAACACTTTTTTCCTCACATTTCGGTGACAGAAAGTTCTGGAATCTGAGAGGAGATACAAATTTCCTTCCACCCAGCGTTCCCACAAGTCTCCTGATAAAAATGGTACCTCACTTGTGTGGGTAGGCCTAGTGTTTGTGAAAGGAAATGCCCCAAAACACTATCTGTACACATCAAAATTATCAAATACATAACTACCTGGTTTTGTGGGGGCACCAGCGTTTTTGGTCCTGGGCTCAGCAGCCAGCTAGGAAAACCTACCAAACCCAGACATTTCTGAAAACTAGACACCTGAGAAAGTCCAGGGAGGTGTGACTTGCGTGGATCCGCCAATGTTTTCTTACCCAGAATCCTCAGCAAACCTCAAATTTAGCTAAAAAATCAAACTTTTCCCACATTTCTGTGTGGGATCACCGCACCGGGACAAAGTTCTTACCACCCAACTTTCCCCTCAGTCCCCCGGTAAAAATGATACCTCACTTGTGTAGGTGGGCCAAGTGCCTGTGACAGGGAAGAGCCAAAAACATGTTGAAATTGAGGGGGAACCAAAGCGGGTCCAAAAGGGCAATTTGAAAAAAAAAAAAATTTTTAGGCTGACAAATGCAGCAGAATTTTTATCTGTATAGATGAGACAATGCTGGGTGGTAGAAATTTTGTGGATTCCTGCAGATTCTGGAAATGTGTGATTTCCAGCCAAGTTCGAGGTTTGCAGGGCATTGTGGGTAAGAAAATGGTGCGGGTGCATGTGAAGCATACCACCCTGGACTCACCCAGATGTTTAGTTTTCAGATGTGTCTAGGTCTTATGGATTTTTCTACATGGCAGCGTTCCAAAGTCCAAAACGTGCAGCCCTCACCATTCTAAGTAGGACAATTTTGAGAGTTAGCCAAGCTCTCATGGCCCAAGTGTAAAACCAAAACCCAAAATAATCAATATGTCCTCTTGCTTACTGTGGGATAAGATGTTTTAGTGTGCGGGGGGAGAGGTGAAAAACTGTTACTCCCTTCAGATGGGGTGGGGGCATAACCAGGCACATACTGGTTGGTAACCACCACCCAACAATTTTTTTTTTTTTTAATTCCCTGGCATCTGGTAGACTTTCTGTGCCATGGGGTGTGGATCTGGGGTAATTACCCCATCTGTCCACTGGTGGGCAGAACAACTTTGGCCCCATTTATTTGGAGTGGGGGTATGACCATAACCCCACCCTCTTATTTTGAAACAAAAATCTTTCCTGGTCTCTGGTGGGCTTTCTGTCCCCCTTGGGGGCAGACAGGCCTTCCAAGATATGACCAACAGTAATGTGCACCCATGGGGAGCGACCCTTGCCACAGGGGCTGCCACTCCAAACAAAACTCACACATACACACACACAAATCCATGGTGCCTAAGTGGTTTCTGCCCCCCGGGGGCAGATCGGCCTAATAAAAATAGGCTGATCTGCCCCCAAGGGGAGCAGAAATGGCCTAAAATAAATTTACCCCTCCAGGGGAGTGACCCTTGACTAAGGAGTCGCTCCCCTTGTGTGAAATTGGTGCAAAAAAAAATCCCCGATGCCTAGTGGTTTCTGTCCCCCTTGGGGACAGATCGGCCTAATAAAAATAGGCTGATCTGCCCCCAAAGCGGGCAGAAATAGCCTACAATTAATTTGCCCCCCAGGGGAACGACCCTTGCCTAAGGGGTCTCTCCCCTCGTGTGAAATTGACACAAAAAAAATAAAAATCCCTGGTGTCTAGTGGTTTCTGCCCCTCCTTGGGGGCAGATTGGCCCAACAAGAATAGGCCAATCTGCCCCCAATGGGAGCAGAAATGACCTAAATACAATTTGCCCCCCAGGAGAGCGACCCTTGCTTAAGGGGTTGCTCCCCATATATAAAAATCAAAAGTAAACATAAACAAAAATATATCCCGGATGTCTAGGGGTTTCTGCCCCCCTGGGGGCAGATCAGACTAATTATAATAGGCCGATCTGCCCCTGGGGGGGGGCAGAAAAGTCCTAAAAATATTTTGCCCCCCTGAGGAGCGGCCCTTGCCCAAGGGGCCGCTCCCCTTATGCATAAGTATTAAAAAAAAAAAATCCCTGGTGTCTAGTGGTTTCTGCCCCCCTCTGGGGGCAGAAATAGCCTAAAAATATTTTGCCCCCCCAGGAGCGGCCCTTTCTCCCCATACATAAAAACATAAAGTAAATTAAAAAAACATATCCCTGGTGTCTAGAGGTTTCTGTCCTCCCTGGGGGAAGATCGGCCTAATATAAAGGCCTAAAAATAATCTGTCCCCAGGGGGCGCAGCCCTTGTCCAAGGGGCCACTCCACTTATGCATAAGTATATATAAAAAAACTTCCCTAGTTTCTAGTGGTTTCTACCCCCCCAGGAGGGGCAGAAATCGGCCAAAAAAATGTGTCCCCCTGGAGAGTGACCTTTGCCTAAGGGGTCGCTCCCCACATATATATATAAAAAAGATATATATATATCCCTGGTGTCTAGGGGTTTTCTGCCCTCCCCCGGGGGCAGAAATGGCCTAAAAATAATTTGGCCCACTGGGGAGCGGCCCTTGCCCAAGGGGCCACTCCTCTTATGTGTCAGTATCACCAACAAAAATTCCCTGGTGTGATGCAATTGGGCAGCAGAAATGCTTGCAGAGACATGAAAGGAAAGGAAAGGCCTTTCCTTTCCTTTCCTGCCTCTTCCGGCCCCCTCCTCCGAGTGGACGAGAAATGCTGAGCATTTCTCTTCCACATCGCGATGGAAGCATGCTTCCAGCGCAATGGGAGGTGACCTCTGATGAGGTCATCATGCAATGGATTGCTGACGTCATCAGATGTCACTGGGGGGTCATGGGAGTTGGGGGTGGAAGGGGAAACGATTCCTCTTCCATCCCGGACTGGGGGGGTGTGGGAGGGAGGCCCACGGGGGAGCGCTGGCGCTCCCCTCGTGGTCGGGGTGCAGGATGAGCTGGTCTCGTCCCCGGCATAGAGAACCGTGTGCAAGGACAAGACCAGCTCGCCCCAGGCACCCGAGGGGTTAAAGAATGATTTGTATATCAATCCATGGCATTGTACATATGCATGTATTTAGCACCACCACTTTTGTCACATTCATCACTATTTATCTCTCACTGTGCCATTTTTATTGGAGCACCTTTTGTGGAATGCAAGGTCTGTCATAAAATTGATAGTGTCACGCACTTACCTGGATCCAACCGCAGGGACGACACTGGAGCCGATGAAGGGCCCCTACACCCTCCTAGGAAGAAGTTTAATCCAAAGACAGTGCTCCTCAAAACCACATGACTTTCAGAGGGAGAAGGGACTAATGTCACCACCAGGGCAGTGCGCGCTCTATTGGCGACTAGAATGCAATAACCCAGCACTCTCAAAACAACCTAATTTATGCATTGTGCTGATATGTTGTTGTTTAACCTTTTGCATTGCAGAGTTCAATCCTGAAGTCTTATTTTTAATGTGCTTACAAACGCTGTTCATTTGCAATGTATTGCTGCAGGCTTTCAGAGTGTGTTAGGGTGGGGTCCTTGAAAATATTGGTTGGGGTATAAGGTACTCCAGGGGTAAACTCAGAATATAGTTGGACTTGGTGACACTCCCAAGGTTGCACTCAGTACATGGATTGGATTGGGGAACACTGACAAAGGAAATTAGAAGCAAGGTTGCTCTATGTATATAGGTTGGAATTTACAAAAACTCTCAAGGTATGCTGGAAACCAGGTTACTCTCAGAAATAGGTGACACTCAGTGCATAGGCTACACTCGGAACCAGGTGCTACTGGAAACAAGGTTATACTTGGCACAAGATTGGAGTTTCTGACATTTTCAATGTCCAATAGTGCATTGGCTAGAATCGGGAACAAGGCTATACTCGAAACAAAGTTACTGTCGGCACAAAGTTGGAGTTACTACCACTCTCTCAAGGCCACGCTTGAAGCATGGATTGGTTGTCAGGGACACTCCCAAGGTATGCTGGAAACAAGGTTACACTCTGTACCCAGGTAGAAGTCGGGGCACTCTGAAGATATGCTGGAAACAAGGTTACATTTGGTACATAGGTTGGAGTTACAAGGTTCATTCAGGAGAGAGTCTCCAATCCTTGAGACTCACACTTCAGAAGCCAAGGTTAGAAGAGAGGGTCCAAAGCTAGGACAAGCAAGGAGCGCTGGGTGAAAATTCTAGAGAAGGAACTGGAGCAAAGTCTAGAGTCTTGAAGGGGATGACAGACAGGCCTGCAACTACTACTAAGGACTAATGGGCATTAACCTGGAGGCAAGAACTTAGCCTTGACTAGTATTTTAACTGGAGTTCAAAGACGGCTGGTGGGTCGGTAGAAGAATTTCAAGAAGAGGCAGAATCATAGCTCATGGAGGGAGACACTGGAAGAGTAGCAGAAATCAGGATCTCAGAGTCATCAGGAAGACTTGGAAGACTAGAGAGCTGGGAGATTATAGATGACTTGGGAGATGTGTGCAGGGAGAAGGTTGCGCCGGACTGGAATGATGATGGTTCGGGTGACTCGGGAGATAAGTGCAGCAATGGAGCTTACACTATACTGGAATGCAGGAAGATCCAGGCGAATCAAGTGGTCAGTGCAGGGAAACTGCTTGCGCAGGATTGTGAAGGGTACAGGTATGAGTCTGGGTACGAGGCCAAGCCCTGATGCAGGTTCCAAGGGGTTACTTATACAGGAAGCCAGGAGCATTCCAGAAAGGCATGTGTCCCACGTGGAATCTTCCAATGAACCTGTGAAAAATCAGCTGATACATACAGTGGCTATGTGGCCTAGCAGGCAACAGGTGCAAACGGTATTTGACAACAAGTACAATGAAACTCAAATGCAAGATTGTACAATCCAGTGGTTCACAGTGGAAACGTGGCCATCCTAAATAGGCACATAATATATGCAGGTGCTAACGAGCCCAAACTTGCGTAACAACAGAACTGAAGGGCCAATAGTTCAGGGAGCCATAGATTACTCAAGACTGAAAGGAGCCACAGAGGATGGAATAACATGAGGGCCGCAAGCAAAACCCACTACACATAGAGCACAAGACTGTGTTGTGACAGATAAAGGTCAACAGTAATTAAATCCATTTGCATAATTTATGGCCAGAACAGATTGTTTTTCCCTATGCACATTTTGCCTTGGAAGTATAGGCTTCCCAGGAACACAGGGCCGGCCCGTAAAACTTTGCAAGGGTACATCTACCAGCTGGTAATTGTTTACTTTGCCTATTCAGATAAGCACTAGGAGTGTACCTCAACATCACTGGAACTTGTGACAAGCAATTAGGCACAATGAAAATTAAGCTACAATTTGTGGATTTGATCACAAAATAGTTCATGTAAGCCAACAGCTTTACAACATAAACACTGGGATGCAATTTAAACATTTTTACGGCTGACTCGTTCCTCCCTATTTCTCCACCCATAGATGGGGTTTTCTTCCTTCTTCTATTCCCTATAGCGTTTTAACCCTTTTTTTGCCAGTTTAAATATGTGTGCTGCTTGCACATTTTTTCATAGCATGCAGACTGACAGTTATCCTATGATGCATGACATTAATGAAGTTGAAGAGTCTGTAAAAGACAATTTAAATGATTGTATTCAGTTGAGCAGGCATTTTCTGCCTCCATGGATGAGCTAACCAAAAATGTAGAAAATTCTGTAATTAACATTATTTCAAAGGCGATTTTGCCTCATTCTGCGGGGGACAGTAGAAAGCGCCCATTACCTAAAAATTATCCTAAATTGGCACTATTGGTTAGTGAGGATCAGGTGCGGATCCTCAGTTAGAGTGGCAGCCAGCCGCAAAACCTTTACAAGAAAACAATAAGAAACTGTGGTGGTCATTACAACATTGGCGGTAAAAGCCGCTTACCGCCGTGCAGAAGACCGCCAACACACCGCCGCAGCCGCGGAATTCCACCACAGCTATTATGACCCACATCTCGGAATCCGACAAAATTCAGACACCCACACAAGTCCGCCACACCAAAGGTCAGCGATAAACTGGCGAAAACAAAACCGACACCGTCACGCCAACAAAAATACGCCCACACTATCACGACACACGAATCAACGCGGCGGTCTTTCAACTGCGGTATTCCATTGGTGTTACACACCACCGTGCTCAAAATACTCACACTCTTACAAAACACAGCCACATTGAACAATTCAAAATACACACACCTGAAACACATACACACACCACTCCCACACACCCAATACAATATAAAACACACACCCACATCACCCACAAACCCCTACTTCCAAAAATTCTGAAAGAAGCACACAGAGAGACACCACCAGCAAGTACAAAAGCATCCACAGGCACATAACACCATCACCCACATAACTTCCACGCACCTCACACAACACACCACTACATATCACCACACTTATCACCACACACACCACCCCACACATCACCTACAGCACCCCATGGCACGGCAAAGACACCCCAGGTTCTCGGAGGAGGAGCTCAGGGTCATAGTGGAGGAAATCGTACAGGTAGAGCCACAGCTATTTGGATCACAGGTGCAGCACACCTCAATTGCAAGGAAGATGGAGCTATGGCGAAGAATAGTCGACAGGGTCAACGCAGTGGGACAACACCCAAGAAATCGGGAGGACATCAGGAAAAGGTGGAACGACCTACAGGGGAAGGTGCGTTCCGTGGTCTCAAGACACCACCTGGTGGTTCAGCGGACTGGCGGCGGACCCCCACCTCCTCACCCACAACTAACAACATGGGAGGAGCAGGTCTTGGCGATTCTGCATCCTGAGGGCCTCGCAGGAGTTGGTGGAGGAATGGAATCTGGTAATTCAAATCTTAATTATTACATCCCCCACCATACCTGTATGCTATCATATACCCCCACCCTCTCCCTCACCACTATCACTCCAACTCCTCACAAATGTACCAATATCACAAACCACCCATCCCAACACCAAGCCCTGCATGCAACAACAAAGCATGGACACCCATCACTAAATCAGGCCCACAGCACATACCCATACACCCCCCTAAATCATCATCACACAAGCTCCTACACAGGAATGCCAGCACTGGGGTACACGGTCACCCACACATTGCACACCATGACACACACAGATGCAATAATCATGCCTTTACACCCCTGCAGGACCACTAACCAACGTCACCAGACAGGAGGGTCCATACATGTCCACTCCAACCACAGAAGAGGCCCACAGTGATGACAGCACCTCTGTCCAACTGGATCTAGATGACCAGCCCGGACCATCGGGGGCCTCGGGACAGTCGGTTCCCCTCACACAGACACAGGCCACCACAGACCTTCCCCCTCTGGAAACACCAGCACAGCACCCACCCAGTGGGCCCATACCTCCGTCCCCAGGACACGTCAATCAGCTGTGTGTCCACCACTACAGGGAACCCAGGATAACCCACCACCCCAACAACAACAGGGACCTGTGGGCAGTGGCAGTGGGCACACGGTCCAGGGGACGGAGGCCCAGGAACACAGGGGAACTGGGAGGGCTGCTGTGCGACAGGGGGCGGACAGGCCAAGGGAACCCACTCTCCTCCATCATGGGAGCATACCACCACTCCCAGGAGACGGTGGCAACGGTACTGGCCAAGTTTCAGGAGACCCAGGGCATGCAGGAGGAACAGTATATGGGCTTCAGGGAGGAACTCAGAACCATCAGCTCCACCCTGGGCACCATCGTAGGGGTGCTGAAGGAAGTACTTAACACCAGGAGGGACACTGTGGCACTCCAAGGGGCCCCTGACACTAGCATGGACGATGAACTGCCCACCACCTCCGCCGGCGCTAGTGGACAGGACGCCCCACCACAGGACCACCACACCAGCACCCCACCCCCTGCAGACGGAGAACCACCCCGCAAACGGTCCCTGAGATCCAGGAACAAGACAGAGCACGATGCCAAGACGCCCGCCAAGAAATGAGACCACCCTGATTGTCATCCCACTGTCCCACTTTGTCACCCTGTCCATAATTAAACTGCCCCAGCTCCACTTCCTATCCCCATATGGGCAATGCACCTGTGAGACTAATAGACTGGACTCTGCCATGGACATTCCTCCACCATCACCCCTCACCATTTAACTTCCCCCTCCAATATTTTGCATTTAAATAAACACACCTAAAGCACAAAATGATCTGGAGTCTGTCTGTGATTTCAAAATAGTGTATTTGCAATTACAGTGACCAAATGTTCTTGAAAATGTAATGTCAACATACGTATGTCACTCAGCTCTAGTCCATGAGGAATCTAAGCAGATGACACACGTTGGGACCCACATCTGTGAAAATGTAAGGGAAAGTGACAACTCAGTGACCATACACTGGGTGAAAGCGACAGACAGTAGAGAGGTAGTAGTGTAAAAGTACATGTAGTAGGCAGGAATGTATTCTCACCTGTGTTTCACTGTAAATATTGCTGGATCACTGAGTCCCTGTTCTGCATGTCTTCTTCCTCTGCTTCATCCTCATCACTGTCCACAGGCTCCACAGCTGCCACAACACCGCCATCTGGACCATCCTCCTGCAGAAAAGGCGCCTGTCATCGCAAAGCCAAGTTGTGAAGCATACAGCAGGTCACGATGATCTGGCACACCTTCTTTGGTGAGTAGAATAGGGATCCACCTGTCATGTGGAGGCACCTGAACCTGGCCTTCAGGAGGCCGAAGGTCCGCTTGATCACCCTCCTAGTTCGCCCATGGGCCTCATTGTAGCGTTCCTCTGCCCTGGTCCTGGGATTCCTCACTGGGGTCAGTAGCCATGACAGGTTGGGGTACCCAGAGTCACCTGCAAATGGCGAGGGGCAACTGTTAGACACACACTAAGCTGTAGGGATAACCCCAGACAACCATTCCCACTATCTTGCTTCCATGGGCTCACCTAATAGCCACACACAGTGCCTCTGGAGTTGACCCATCACATAAGGGATGCTGCTATTCGGCAAGATGTAGGCGTCTTGCACTGAGCCAGGGAACATGGCATTCACATGGGAGATGTACTGGTCGGCCAAACATACCATCTGTACATTCATGGAATGATAACTCTTCCGGTTTCTGTACACCTGTTCACTCCTGTGGGGGGGGGGACCAAAGCCACATGGGTCCCGTCAATGGCACCTATGATGTTGGGGATATGTCCAAGGGCATAGAAGTCACCTTTCACTGTAGGCAAATCCTTCAGCTGAGGGAAAACGATGTAGCTCCGCATGCATTTCAGCAGGGCAGACAACACTCTGGACAATACGTTGGAAAACATAGGCTGGGACATCCCTGATGCCATGGACACAGTTGTTTGAAAAGACCCACTTGCAAGGAAATGGAGCACTGATAGCACGTGCACTTGAGGGGAGATTCCTGTGGGATGGCGGATTGCTGACATCAGGTCTGGCTCCAGCTGGGTACACAGTTCCTGGATTGTGGCACGGTCAAACCTGTAGGTGATGATCAAATGTCTTTCCTCCATTGTCGACAGGTCCACCAGCGGACGGTACACCGGAGGATTCCGCCATCTCCTCACATGTCCCAGCGGACGGTGCCTATGAAGGACAACAGCGACCACAGAGTCAAACAACTCAGAGGTACGTACCCACAGTTTACCCAGAACAACAATCCAACACAAAAGTTGGCCTGCATGTGTGTTGAGACGAGGCCTAGGTATGTGTGACGCAGTTGGAAATTAGGCCATGTGGGCCCCTGAAATGGCAGCTGCCTGACCTGTAAAGTGGGACAATGGGATGTGAGGTAACTGCGCTGGCGTTGTACACCGTCGCGGTAGGCAGTCGGATACCGCGGCGCAATGCTGCATTGGTTAACATTGGACGCTATGGGTCCCAGGAGCCAATGACGAGGAACGCCGGCGGTGATAATACGCACCGCCGCGGATGTGACCGCCATTTCCTATCTGTTCAATCACTCGATACCTGATCTTCGACAGGAGAGGACGTACACTGCAAGTGCTGCTGTGACCTCGGTCTGGAAGAGACAATGGCTTGTGCGTCAGGGGAAAGGGCCCCTACCTTCACATCAGAGGAGTTGGAGAAGCTCGTTGAAGGGGTCCTCCCCCAGTACACACTACTCTACGGTCCTCCAGACAAACAGGTAAGTACACTGGGAGCATGTTGTGCAGAGTTATGCGTGCATGAAAGACGGTGGGTGCATGTGCCACATGGCAAGGGTAGGGATGGGGGCCACTCACTTTGGCGGTGCAGTTGGTAATGACTTCTCTTCTTCCCCTGTACATTTCATGTAGGTCAGCACCCACTAGAAGAAAAATATTTGGCGTGCCATCGCCAAGAACGTCCAGACCCTGGGGGTCTACCACAGACGGAGCACCCACTGCCGGAAAAGATGGGAGGACATTCACCGCTGGAGCAAGAAGATGGCGGAGGCTCAGCTGGGGATGGCCTCCCAACGTGGGAGGGGTGCCCGTCGAACCATGACCCACCTGATGTTCCGGATCCTGGCGGTGGCCTACCCGGAGTTGGATGGGCGTTTGAGGGCATCACAGCAGACACAAGGGGGTGAGTACACTCTCATTCAGCTGACTTTGCGCGCAGTGGAGTTGTCTGGGTGGGGGAGGAGGGCTGTCGGTTTCCCTAGGCCAGGGCGAGTTCCGTCGGCTAGGCCCCTCCGTAAGGCATGGTACTGTGGCCCCCCACCCCACCTCTGTAGAGTGCCAAGTACAGCTATTCATGCCCCTGTGTCATCTATGTGTGCAGATGTCGTCCATAGCCTTGTAGGCCATTTTCCAGGCATTGCACTGTAGAGCCCAAGAGTGCGGCGTAGTGCAGGGGGCTTATGTGTCTGTCTTGTCCGCCAACGGTGGCGGTAATCCATGCACTCAACATGCCTTTATTCTGTTTCCCCCCCCATTTTTGTGGTTTCCTTGTTCTTGTGTGCATTAGCATCATCAGGTGGAGGAGCAGTGGCACTGGAGCACGAGGGAGGCCATGGAGGGCCACACTACGGACTCAGAATTCACCAGTGGGCGGAGGGCGACGGGAGATCCACGGCGGGGACAGGAGCTGACACCAGCGACACGGACTCGTCCTCTGATGGGAGCTCCCTTGTAGTGGTGGCAACATCTGTGCCCCCCGCATCTACAGGTACAGCCACCACCCCCCCTACCAGCATCGCCCTCCCAGCAGCCCCTCAGCCTTCGCCCCGTGCCCGCTCACCCAGGAGGGTGGGCATCACCTTCGCCCCAGGCACCTCAGCCCCTGCCCCAGTCACCCCTGCTGCCCTCAGTGAGGAGGCCATTGACCTCCTCAGGTCCCTCACTGTTGGGCAGTCTACCAATTTGAATGCCATCCAGGGTGTAGAAAGGCAGTTGCAACAAACTAATGCATTTCCTGGAGGGCATTCATTCTGGTCAGGCAGCCCTTCACTGAGCCTTTCAAACTCTGGCCTCAGCACTGATGGCAGCCATTGTCCCTGTGTCCAGCCTCCCCCCTACAACTTCCTCCACCCAGCCCCAATCCCCTGTACCTCTGCCTATCCCAAGCACACCATCAGACCAGCCTGCACACACCTCACCACAAAAGGGAAGCTCAGGCAAACATAAGCACCACACATCCCACAGGCACTCACGCAAGCATCACACACATGCAGACACACCAACATCCACTGCGTCCACTGTGTCCCCTCCTCGTCGTCTCCCTCCTCCCTCCCAGTCTCATCTACACACACACCTGCATGCACTAGCTCTACAGCCACTACGTCCCTCACCAGCACATCCACCAGCACACCCCGCTCACGTGCAGTCACCACCCCCACTACCATGCACTCGTCCCCTGTGTCCTCTCCCAGTGTGTCTGTGACGCCCCCTCCCAAGATACACAAACGCAGGCACACACCCACCCAACAGCCATCCACCTCACGACAGCCTCCAGCGCATGCACCTGCACCCAAAGTCACCAAACCTACACCTCCTACTACCACCACCTCTTCCTCCACTCCCAAACCCCGTCCAGCTACCCGTCCCAGTGTGTCCCAAAAACTTTTCCTCTCCAGCCTTGACCTTTTTCCCACACCTCCCCCACCCCGCCCATCTCATAGGTCCCGAAGTAGCACCTCAGCCACAACATCTACGGGACCAGTGGTGCCTGTTGTCACAGGTATGTGGAGTGCACCGGCCACTAGGACAGCCAGTGTGGCTCGTAGCCACAGCACAGCCAGTGAAGCATCAGAAGTTGGCCAGTGCCCGGCGGAGGGGGGAAGACTCCAGCCACCAAAGCCACTCCCAGGGGTCTCGGTGGGAGTGTGGTCTCAGCTGTGACACCTCCCAAGGTGGGGAAGGGCCACAAGAAACCCGGCAAGTCTGGGAAGAGCAGCACGGCGGAGAAGACTGCCATCATCCCCGCTCCCCAGGAGGGCCTGCCAGCCCCATCCCAGCTGCCCTGGAGGGCCCTGCCAGCCCCATCCCAGCTGCCCAGGAGGCCACCGTGAGCCCCATCCCAGCTGCACAGGAGGGCCCCGCCAGCCCCATCCCAGCTGCCCAGGAGGGCCCCACCAGCCCCAGCCCAGCTGCCCTGGAGGGCCCCACCAGCCCCATCCCAGCTGCCCAGGAGGGCCCGCCAGCCCCATCCGAGCTGCCCAGTGGGCCACCGCCAGCCCCATCCCAGATGCACAGGAGGGCCCCGCCAGCCCCATCCCAGCTGCCAAGGAGGGCCCCGCCAGCCCCAGCCCAGCTGCCCAGGAGGGCTCCGCCAGCCCCATCCCAGCAGCCCAAGAGGGACCCGCCAGCCCCAGCCCAGCTGCCCAGGAGGGCCCCGCAAGCCCCAGCCCAGCTGGGCCATGAAGCACCGCCAAATCAAGCACTGCTGAACAGGGAAAGCACCGCTGAACAGGGCACTGCCAACTCAAGCACCGCTGAACAGGGCAAGCACTGCTGAACAAGGCACCGCCAACTCAACCACCGCTGAACAGGGCACCGCCAACTCAAGCACCGCTGAACAGGACAAGCATCGCTGAACAGGGCACCGCCAAATCAAGCACCGCTGAACAGGGCAAGCACCGCTGAACAGGGCACCGCCAACTCAAGCACCGCTGAACAGGGCAAGCACCACTGAACAGGGCACCGCCAACTCAAGCACCGCTGAACAGGGCACCGCCAACTCAAGCACTGCTGAACATGGCAAGCACCGCTGAACAGGGCACCACCAACTCAAGCACTGCTGAACAGGGCAAGCACCGCTGAACAGGGCACCGCCAACTCAAGCACCGCTGAACAGGGCAAGCACTGCTGAACAGGGCACCGCCAACTCAACCACCGCTGAACAGGGCACCGCCAACTCAAGCACCGCTGAACAGGGCACCGCCAAATCAAGAACCACTAGCCCATGAGCGGCAGGGGCACTGACGTAACTGGGACCGTTACGGGGTGAGTGATGCACTCTGGGCACCAGTCCCTCTCCAGAACCAGTGGAGAGATGCATCCACTACCTCTGTGCTTCACAGGATGAAGCACTCTGGGCACCAGTCCCCCTCCAGAACCAGTGGAGAGATGCATCCACTACCTCTGTCCTTCACAGGATGAAGCACTCTGGGCACCAGTCCCCCTCCAGAACCAGTGGAGACTGTTATCCACTACCTCTGTCCTTCACAGGATGAAGCACTCTGGCCACCAGTCCCCCTCCAGAACCAGTGGAGACATGCATCCACTACCTCTGTCCTTCACAGGATGAAGCACTCTGGGCACCAGTCCCCCTCCAGAACCAGTGGAGACTGTTATCCACTTGAGAGACTATGGCTTTGCACTCCCCAGGATGCAGCAGTGGGCAAACCACCCAGTGGAGAGACTTGAGAGACTGTGGCTTTGCACTCCCCAGGATAATGCAGTGGGCAAACCACCCACTGGAGAGACTTTAGAGATTGTGGCTTTGCGCTCCCCAGGATAATGCAGTGGGCAAACCACCCACTAGAGAGACTTGAGAGACTGTGGCTTTGCACTCCCCAGGATAATGCAGTGGGCAAACCACCCAGTGGAGAGACTTGAGAGACTGTGGCTTTGCACTCCCCAGGATAATGCAGTGGGCAAACCACCCACTGTAGAGACTTGAGAGACTGTGGCTTTGCACTCCCCAGGATTGAACAGTGGGCATTGAGCCCCCTCGTGGATCTGGCGTTGTGCACTCATCCGGCTGAGGTGCCCCCCCTTCCCTTCCCTCTGAGGTGCCTGTTGTATTTCTATCTGTTGCCCCTTTAGTGTTCTCTCTGTTTTGATCTGGTATCGAGTGTGGGCCTCGCCCATGCATTTTGGGCCCAGTGGACCACGGACTATAAATGGTGCAATACCTGGACTACTATTCTTGGTGTATATTTTGTTAATAGTGTATATATGTATATTTTTGTGTACTGGATTTTAATATATTACAATGGTTACACTAATTTCCTTTTGTCTTTGCATTCTTCCAAGTGGGTTGCGGGGTGTCACTATAATGTATAGAGATGTATTAGTGTGTGTGTTGTAGTGGGTGAGGGTGGGGGTGGGGGTGTTGCGTGTGTGTGTCCCTGTTTTTTGCCTCCCCCCTCCCCTGTGTCGTAGGTGCAGTACTCACCGTGGTCTTCGCCGCCGGCATTCGTGCTCCTGGTACAGGAGCAGGAAGACTATCACAGGTAGGATTTGGAGTTCCGGGTCCATGATGTCCTCGTTCCTCGTGGAGTGTGTAGAGGTGAGCGTTTTCACTTCGAAATTCCTGTTTCCGCCGTGTTTTTATCTGCAGTGAAACCGCCCCGAAAAGGTGGCCGATTGGCCTGTCATAATAGTGTGGCCGGTACATTGTCTTCCGCCTGTCTGTTGGCAGTGACCGCCGCGCTGTTTGTTTGTACCGCCATGGCGGTCAGAGTGTTAAAGTGGCTGTCTTTGTTAGCGGTTTCTGCCACGATCATAATTGCTAATTTTTTCCGCCGGCCTGTTGGTGGTCTTACTGCCGCTTTAACACCGTCCGCCAGGGTTGTAATGACCCCCTGTGTTTATTATAGTTTTCTTGTAAAGGGGCGGGGCCACGGGGTGATGAGCAGTGAGGGGGAGTGGACAGCACTCCCTCTCAGTGCACATGTATGTTTGACCGGCTGTCTCGAGCTAATCAAACACACATGCAGTAGGCTATCACCAGCCTAGCAACACAGTTGCCGGGCTGGAGAGAGCATGCTCAGGCTCCCAGTCATCCTGGGAGCACCCTGGGTGGGGCATTCCCAGCCAATTCTAACGCTGCTCTAAGTAGCATCAGGTTTGGCTGCAGGGCAGGCTGAGAGCCTGCAGCCTGCAGCATAGGAGGCGGAGGAGCAGAGCGGGGCAGCGGTGGAAAAGCAGGTAAGTGGGTTTTTAAAAAAAATAATTAAATTGCGCTGCCCTGCCCCTTCCGCTCTCTGGGAGCTGCACCTGGTGAGGTTCCGTCACACAAGACAGAGAACTTACCTCCTCACAGGGAGGGAGACATACAGAAAAAATTGTCTCTCATATGTAATGCAAAAACACAACATATTTCCTCACCTATAATTGTTTCTAAAATTCCTGACACTTATGATGACATGGGGGATGCAGATTCAGACAGTGGTAAACCTGATAACAGGAAAGGTGACCTTTTTGCTCCCCCGCCAATAAAGAAACACTAAATTACTCCACAAGAGATTTCAGAATCTATTTTGGTCACAGACTCTGAAGGGGTCTCAGTGTTTGACCCAAATGACATTCACCACCCACATTCCATAGAGTAGTTTCCTGTGGACCATGTAGGAGAGTATTGGGGTCATTATGACCTCGGCGGTGAGTGGAAATGTGACAGTAGTACCGTCACCAGGCTGGCGGTACGTACCAGCACATTATGAGTATGGCAGGTGGGCTGAAGCCAACCTGCCACTTCTCCACTCAGACTGCCAGGGCGATATCAGCCACCGGGCCAGAGATGTCAACCTCCAGCCCAGCGGCCGGCATAGTACAGCTGGAGGCATTATGAGCCTGCCAACCACCATGGTTTTCGTGGCATTAGCAATGCCACAAAAACCATGGGGGAAGGCCCTATTGGTGACAGGGAATTCCTTCCCTGCCACCGGTAGGTGGCTCCCCCAACCCCCACAACACATACCTGATACCCCCTCCATCAAAACTCCCCCCACTCCTCCAATCTTCACACCCCTGCCCCCTCTGATCCTCACACTCACCCCGCCACCCCACTCCGATCCTCACACCCCCATCCCTCCAATCCTCACACTCACCCCTTCACCCCCGCAAACATGCATGAGCCCAATCACTCACACTGGCATACACGCATTCATACATGCATACTTCCAGACATGCTCGCGCACATTCTTACACACAATCACACTGACATGCAGACACGCACTCACTTCACCATTCTTACACGCATTCACTTACACGCATACAACCACGCAAGCAACACAACACACACAGAAGCATTCACACTCACACATTCATGCACACACTCAGACACACACACACCCCCTCCCTGACTAACCTTTGTCGAGGAGGTTTTCTGTCAGGGAATCGGAAGGGGTGCTGCTAACTCCAGCAGCGCCCCGCCAGCAGAACACCGCCATGCCGTATCACAGGTCATGATATGGCTGGTGGTGTTCTACTGGCGTGGCAGTGCTGGTGGTAGCAGTGCCAGCTTACCACCGTTCGCCAGTATTATCACTGCCGTATTTCCGCCCTTTTTGTGGCGGAACTCCGGAATGATCATAATATGGAGGATGGATGGTAGCCGCAGTGGCGGTATGTTGGCGGCCGTCTCCACGGCTGTAGGCAGTTTTTACTGCCATTGTTGTAATCAGTGCCTATGTCTCTTCCAGATTACGCACCTCATTAGACAAACAGACTAGGGCTAAACTAAAGTCTGAATGCCCACGCTCCTCCCTTCCCTCAAAAATCACTATTTCAGCTTCCATAGATCCTTCTCTTCTAACCTTCTTCTCCAGATTCAGAAAAGATCCCTGTAAAGGGGTCGACAAGGCATGGTCCACATCCCAAGATAAACTTTTGGACATTGTCAGGCCGTTAACACGCATTTGTGAATTAGTCGAAGCAGCCAAGCTTGAAAACGCTATGATCAACCCAGAGGAATAATCTTTATGGGTTGAAAGTGCTTTTTGTTTACTCAGCAATGCCAACTCGGCTCTTACCCGTAATCCGTGCAAGACGCGTCGGGATGCCGAAGTGTGTGCACCCAATCCTTCAGATTCTATTAGGCATATCATGGCCACCATCTATCACCTCAGTACTATTTGACTGCTCCTAGTGATCCAAGACCATGACAAGTTCATTATATTTATCAACTGAATCTCTGTTCGCATATCCTAAGCCTTGAAAAAGTCTTGTAGACGAAACACATGTTGGCTGTTTTGCTGTATGGACTATTGTTGCAATTGGTCATTCTATTTGTAACTTTGACCATTTAATATCATCTGGCTGTTTGGATACATGGACTCACTGTACATGTAGGGCCTGATTCTAACTTTGGAGGACGGTGTTAAACCGTCCCAAAAGTGGCGGATATACCACCTACCGTATTACGAGTTCCATAGGATATAATGGACTCGTAATACGGTAGGTGGTATATCCGCCACTTTTGGGACGGTTTAACACCGTCCTCCAAAGTTAGAATCAGGCCCGTAGTCTTTGGGATTGAGACTCTGACTACCTACCTCCATCTATAATAAATCTCGAAAACGTCATCTTCTCTGACCGGACATCTACCTAATTCCTGAACATTATCTGGATCTACGATACGGGTGTGCCCTGGCCACTCCTCTTTCAGTGTTTTATCCTTATTTTCCTGACCATTCCAAATTATGTGCTGGTCAATGATTAAAGGTGTGTGAACCGAAAACAACTGGTCTAAGAAGGTCCTCAGCATCACAACTCCTAATTTCCTTTACAAACCAGTTTCCTCTCCTACTCTTGACCATTGGGTCAATTGGATTATGTCTTTAGCGGGCATTGATACCTACCTCTTTGGCACCCATTCTTCCAGGGGAGCTGTGGATTCTAAAGCCTTCTGGGCAGGCTCCCTCCTCAAGGACATTCTCAAGTCAGCTGACGGGTCAAATGACAATGTGTTTAAAGTGTTTTATTGCAAACCTGTATAGCATGCTTCTTTAACTGTTAACAGTTTGCATTAAACAAGCATAATAGGAGCCTCTGGTCTTGAAATAAAATATACATTTTTCTTAGTGAATTAAGAAGGAAACTCTTAATTTTATTAAAGACACTGAGGTGAGTATGATCCCGCCACAACATTGTTACTTTAACCTTATGTTTTTATCCCTCCCTAACAGCGACTCCAGCTCCTGCACAATCTTCTTCCTAAGGATGCTTCTCCATCCCCGGGATATGGACTGGTTTCTTCATCTCCTATAGTTCTTCACAAGACATTGGTTACGGATGTTTTGGACTACAGTCAGAACTTCCCAAGAGGCATGAGCTTTTTCCAAGAACTTTTCTTTATTAATATGGCTTTATGTATTAAATATCTATTTTGCCAATGTTCAATACTTACTAATCCCTCGCACAAGATAAGATAGATGTTCACAGTCAAGTTAAGTATTATAGGGCTTGTAGGTTTGTGATTGGTGCACTACTTGTCTTGACTGTTGCTATTACAACTTCTGTCTGGAAAAGATAACATAATACTTGCCTCTAAGTCTTTAGTAAAATTCAGACTTTCCTTCATAATTTACTAGGACAATCTACATTACAGCACAAAGGTATGACCAGTGTATATCCCCTAGAAAAGAAGCAAAGAGTATGTACTATACGCTACCCGCATTATTCAGATTATATTCACACCTGGCATAATCAAGCAGAGGAAAACAGAAGTTGAAAGAGTTTGTCAACATAGAGCAAATAAGTATGTAAGGGTCTGAAGAAACAAAACAGATGCCAATAACTAGATTTGCAGAAATGCAAGAGTTTAATAATGGAAGCCTGCAATACTGGTGGCTTGGGATCTTTGAAACTGGTGGGGTGTAACAGCTGGTGAAAATTGCAGTAATTAAACCAACGATTCATACTGACTACAGGACCCACAACCCTCTGCCAAGAATATTTTTTTTAAAAAGTCAAATACTGCATTTACAGCACATTTTTCAAAACATGCATATTATAAAAATCTCATCAAATATTCCTATGCTTTCAAAATGTGTTATCTATTAATCCTCGCCAGTAGTGTGGCAGGGTTACCTTCAATAAGAAAAGTCTGAGAAAATGACATAATTGCACATTTGTCAGCACAATGTTCATTAAAAATTAAAAAAATACAACATTATCAAGTATGAATATAAACACAATGAAACTGGAACAGCACAAACTAGACTATGGTGGTCATTACAACTTCGGCGGTCTTTTTGACAGACCGCCGAGGAACCGCTGTGCTGAAGACTGCCAGTGCAGGTGGGTTTCCGCTCGGCGAATTATGACTGCTGGCAGCCCACTGTCCTTTTTTGGACGGAGAGCCACCAGCAGCCATACTGGCGGTCGGCGGGGAAGTGAAGGTTTCTCCACCTCCACCGCCCCGTCAACAGAAAACCGCCCACCGAATCACGTTCCGTGATTCAGCATGGCGGTGTTCTGGTGACGGGGTGCTGGCGGTGGAGCAGCCCCCATGGATCCCGTCCCCTCCCGCAAGATCAACGGACAAGGTAAGTTGATCTTCCATTAGGGTAGGGGTGTTGCTTGTTGTGTGTGTGCATGGGGGTGTATGTGTGTGAGTATGTAGAGGGGGTGTGTGAGTGTGTGTATGCATGCGAGGGGTGCTGTGTGGTTGAAAATGTGCACGTCTGTCTGTTTGTATGTCTGTCAGTATGTGTGCGTGCATGTCTGTATGTATGTGTGCGTGTGTATGTAGGTATGTATGTTGGTATGCATGCAGGTATGTGTATTGATGCGTGTAGGGTGGGGGTGTGTTGCAATGTTCAGGGTAGGGGTGGGGAGGGAGGTCCTGCCACCTTTGGGGGGTGGTAGGGTGGTGGGGGGAGAACTCGGCGGTGGGGTTGGGGGGTGGGGGAGACCCCTATCAGTGCCAGGGAAGGGATTCCCTGGCACTGATGGTGCCTACCGCCATGGATTTCATGGCAGTTCCAAACCACCTGAAATCCATGGCGGTCCGCAGGGTTGTAATACCGTCTTGTGACGGCTGCCAGGCTCGAGACCCAAGTCTCCAGCCCAGCGGTCGTCTCTGCCCTGGCAGTCGGAATGGAGAATTGGTGAATGACCATGGCGGTGACCGCCATGGTCAAAATTAAAAAAAAATTCCGCCAGCCTTCTCCACCGACCGCTAGGGTCATAATGAGGGCCTATATCCTTTAGACATCTTCATCATTGCACAATTACGCATTGATTTTTTACATTATATTTACTATGTGCCTTTAAAATATTAGCATATGTGAATACTTAAATGCATTAATGAATTGTATTTACTGCAGAAACTAGAGTTCATAACGTGTGCGCTAATGTTTAGCTGAACATGAAGACATAGGCCCTCATTACAACCCTGGAGGTCGGTGGCAAAGCGGCGGTAAAACCGCCAATAGGCCGGCTGTAAAAAAAATGGAATTATGACCATGGTGGAAACCGCCAACATAGACAGCCACTTTAACACTCTGACCGCCATGGCGGTACAAACAAACAGCATGGCGGTCACCGCCAACAGACAGGCGGAAGACAATGTACCGCCCACACTATTATGACAGGCCAATCCGCCACCTTTTCCGGGGCAGATTCAATGCGTAAAAAAAACACATAGGAAACAGGAGTTGGAAGGGAAAACACTCACCTCTACACACCCCATGAGGAACCTGGACGCCATGAAGCCTGAACTCCAAATACTCCCTGCGGTTGTCTTCCTGCTCCTCTACCAGGAGCACGACTGACGGTGGCGACGACCACGATGAGTACAGAACCACTGACACAGGGGAGGGGGGGGGAAAGAGAGTGACACACGCAACACGCAACACCCCCAACCCCACCCTCAGCCACAACAACACACACACCAATACATGCTGAAACATTACATTTACACCCCCCCCTGGAAGAACGCAAGGACAAAAGGAAATGATTGTAAACATTGTAATCAATAAACAGCCATTAGTCAAAAATGTATATACACTGTAAACAAATATGTACACCAAGAATTCAAGTCCAGGTACTGCACCTATATAGTCCGTGGACCACTGGGCCCAAAATGCATGGGCGAGGCCCACACAAGATACCCGATCAAAATGGAGAGAATACTGCAGGGGCATCAGATCGAAATAAAACAGGCACCTCATGGGGAAGGGAAGGGAGGGCACCTCAGCCGGATGAGTTTATGACGCCAGCTCCACGAGGGGGCTCCATGCCCATTGATGTATCCTGGGGAGTGCAAAGCCACAGTCTCTCAAGTCTCTCCAGTGGGTGGGTTACCCACTGCTTTATCCTGGGGAGTGCAAAGCCACAGTCTCTCAAGTCACTCCAGTGGGTGGTTTGCCCACTGCTTTATCCTGGGGAGTGCAAAGCCACAGTCTCTCAAGTCTCTCCAGTGGGTTGGTTGCCCAGTGCTTTATCCTGGGGAGTGCAAAGCCACAGTCTCTCAAGTCGCTCCAGTGGGTGGTTTGCCCACTGCTTCATCCTGGGGAGTGCAAAGCCACAGTCTCTCAAGTCTCTCCAGTGGGTGGTTTGCCCACTGCTTTATCCTGGGGATTGCAAAGCCACAGTCTCTCAAGTGGATAACAGTCTCCACTGGTTCTGGAGTGGGTTTTGTGCCCAGAGTCCTTCATCCTGCCAAGGACTGAGGTAGGTGATGCCTTTCTACACTGGTTCTAGAGGGGGCTTTCTGTCTAGAGTGCTTCATCCTGCCAAGGACTGAAGTAGTGGATGCCTTTCTCCACTGGTTCTGGAGGGGGCTTTGTGCCCAGAGTGCTTCATCCTGCCAAGGACTGGGGTAGTGGATGTCTTTCCACACTGGTTCTGGAGGGGGCTTTGTGCCCAGAGTGCTTCATCCTGCCAAGGACTGAGGTAGTGGATGCCTTTCTCCACTGGTTCTGGAGGGGGCTTTCTGCCCAGAGTGCATCATCCTGCTAAGGACTGATGTAGTGGATGCCTTTCTCCACTGGTTCTGGAGGGTGCTTTGTGCCCAGAGTGCTTCATCCTGCCAAGGACAGAGGTAGTGGATGTATCTCTCCACTGGTTCTGGATGGGGCTTTGTGCCCAGAGTGCTTCATCCTTCCAAGGACTGAGGTAGTGGATGCATTTCTCCACTGGTTCTGGAGGGGGCTTTCTGCCCAGAGTGCTTCATCCTGCCAAGGACTGAGGTAGTGGATGTGATACTCCACTGACGGTGGGGCAACATGGAAGCTGCCCAGGCCCCTGGAACTGACCACCAGCCACGTACGGATGACCACTGGGGATGGCAGCCATGTCTGCGGTGGTGCCACTGGCTCAGGTTG
This sequence comes from Pleurodeles waltl, assembly GCF_031143425.1. Classification (NCBI taxonomy): domain Eukaryota; kingdom Metazoa; phylum Chordata; class Amphibia; order Caudata; family Salamandridae; genus Pleurodeles; species Pleurodeles waltl. The sequence goes on along the minus strand of NC_090445.1, from coordinate 1,125,739,666 downwards.
TCGTGGGTCCGCTGGCGGGGCTGGCGGCGGTGTCATTAGCGGTGGTGCTTGCAACGGTCATCGTGGCGGCGGTGCTGGTGGCGCCCTCAGTTGACTGCGGTGCTGGTGGCTGGCTCACTGACCGCCGTGCTGGTGGCTGGCTCACTGACTGCCGTGCTGGTGTCTGGCTCACTGACCGCGGTGCTGGCGGCGGTGTCAGTAGTGGCGGTGCTGGTGGCAGGCTCACTGACCACTGTGCTGTCGACGGTGTCAGTAGCGGCGGTGCTGGTGGCGGGCTCACTGACTGCAGTGCTGCTGAAGGGCTCTGTATCTGGGCTGCTGGCGGCGGTGTCCTTGGCGGCGGTGCATGTGGCGGTGCCAGTGGCGGTCTTGTCCGCCGTGCAGGTTGGCGGCGACGTTGACTTGCCTTTCTGCTTCAGGCCCTTCCCCACCTTGGATGCTGGCGCAGCTGTCTTGCCACTCCCCACACTTGTCTTGGCTGAGCCCTTGGTGGCAGGTGTTTTGGCCTTCTCCCTTCGGGATGTGGGCATCTTTTTCTGTTTTGGAGGTGGGGGAATGTCCTTGGCCTCCCTCCTTGGGACACTGGCAGCCCTGTTGCTTGGCACACTCCAATACCGGGTATTTCTGGCACCACTGTGCCCGGTGATGTGGTGGCTGAGGTGCTGGGTTGGGACCTGGAAAGGCGGGCCCTAGGGGATGGACGGGGGGAGGTGTAGGGAAGAGGTCAACATTTAAGAGGAAAAGTTTTTTTGAGACACTGGGACAGGAGATGGAGGGGGGTTGAGAGTGGAGGAAGAGGTAGTGGTTGTAGGAGGTGTTCGGTTGCTGACTTTGGGTGAAGGTGCATGGACTGGAGGCTGTCGTGAGGTGGATGGCTGTTGGGTGGGTGTGTGACTGCGTTTATGTAGTTTGGGAGGAGGGCTCACAGACACACTGGGAGCGGACACGGGATGTGTGAATGGTAGTGGGGTGGTGAGTGCATGTGAGCGGTGTGTGGTGATGGGCGTGCTGGTGATGGAGGTAGTGGCTGAAGATGTAGTGCATGCAGGTGTGAGTGGAGACTGATAGGGAGGGAGGAGGGAGACGTGGAGCAGGGGGACACAGTGGAGGCAGTGGATGTTGGTATGTGTGCATGGGTATGATGCTTGTGTGAGTGCTTGTGGGATGTGTGGTGCTTATGTTTGCCAGAGCCACCCTTGTGTGTTGAGGTGTGTGCATGCTGGTCTGATGGTGTGCTTGGGATAGGCTGAGGTACTGGGGATTGGGTCTGGGTGGAGGAAGTTGGAGGGATGAGGCTGGACACAAGGACAATGGCTGCCATCAGTGCAGAGGCCAGAGCCTGAAATGCTCGCTGTTGGGCTGCCTGGCCAGAATAAATGCCCTCCAGGTATGCATTTGTCTGTTGCAACTGCCTCCCTACACACTGGATGGCATTCAGACTGGTAGACTACCCAACAGTGAGGGATCTCAGGAGGTCAATAACCTCCTCACTGAGGGCAGCAGGGCTTACTGGGGCATGGCCTGAGGTGCCTGGGGCGAAGGAGATGCCCACGCTCCTGGGTGAGTGGCCACGGGACACACGCTGAGGGGCTGCGGGGAGGGCGGTGCTGGTGGGGGGGGTAGCGTCTGTACCTGTAGATGCGGTGGGCACAGAGGGTCCCGCCACCGCAAGGGAGCTCCCATCAGAGAAAGAGTCGGTGTTGCTGGTCTCAGCTCCTGTCCCCGCCGTGGAGCTCCCCTTGCCCTCCGTCCCACTGGTGAATTCAGACTCCATTGTCTGGCCCTCCAGGGCCATGTGGGATGCAGCTCCCTCCTTCTCCGCTGGCACAGCTCCTCCGCCTGATGATGCTAATGCACACAAGAACAGGGAGACCACAAAAAGGGGGGGGAGAAAGAAGAAAGACATGTTCAGTGCATACTATACCGCTACAGTCGGCCGCCACTACAGACACAGCAGCCCTCTGCACTACGCCATGCACTTGGAGTGCCATAATTAATCACAGGGACATGGGGTACAAGGCCTATGCCCGATTGCTTCACACATGGAAGTCACAGGAGCCTGACTAGGTGTATGTGGCTCTTACCACTGGTGGGGATGGGGTGCCACTTAGCCTGCCTCACAAAGGGTCCTTGCCTACAAAGCTCGCCCTAGCCTAGGGGAACCACCGCCCACCTCCCCCACCTAGACACCTCCAATGCGCGCAGAGTCAGCTGAATGAGAGTGTACTCACCACCTTGTGGCTGCTGTGATGCCCTCAAGCGCCCATCCAACTCCAGATTCGCCACCGCCAGGATCCGGAACATCAGGGGTATCATGGTGCGACGGGCACCCCTCCCACGTTGGCAGGCCATCCCCAGGTGGGCCTCCGCCGACTTCTTGCTCCAGCGGCGATGGTCCTCCCATCTTTTACGGCAGTGGGTGCTCCGTCTGTGGTGGACCCCCAGGGTCCAGACGTCCTCGGCGATGGCACGCCAAATATCCTTCTTCTGGTGGGCGCTGACCTAGAGGAATAGTACAGGGGAAAATGTAACACTTTTACCATCCGGACCGTCACAGTCATTGTCCCATGTTCCCACCCTTGCCCTGACGCACATACACTCACCGTCCGATCATGCAGGCCTCATCTCCACCCGTATCTTCCATCAACACCACTCCAAAGAGGCATTGCCCAAACAGCATGCTCACAGTGTACTCACCTGTTTGTCTGGAGGACCGTAGAGTAGCGTGTACTGGGGAAGGATCCCATCCACTAGTTTATCCGACTCCTCCGATGTGAAGGCAGGGGCCCTTTCCCCAGACACATGAGCCATCGTCGCTTCCAGACTGAGGTCACAGCAGCACTTGCAGTGTAGGTCCTCTCCTGTCGAAGATCAGGTATCAAGTGAGTGAACAGAGAGAAAATGGCGGTCACCTCCGCGGCGGTGCGTACCCTCACTGCCGGCGTACATTGTCATTGGCTCCTGGGACCCATAGGGCTCAATGTTAACCAATGCAGGATTGCGCCGCGGTCTTCGACCGCCTACCGCGATGGTGTAGAACGCCAGCGCAGTTACCTCATATCCCCTTGTCCCACATTACAGGTCAGGCAGCCACCATTTCAGGTGTCCACGTGGCATTATTTTTTAATGCGTCACACATATATAGGCCTTGCATATACACAGAGACAGGCACATAGCATATTGACAAATGAGTGCAATACAATAGTTTTTTCCCTACCTCAGTGTTGGCTGACTCTGTGCTCGCTGTTCTCATCCAGAGGGCAAGTCTGCTGGGGCAGGTGAGGAGATGGCGGCATCCTCTGGTGTACAGACCACTGGTGGACCTGTTGACAATGGAAGAGCGACATGTAATAGTCACCTACATACTAGATCGTGCCACAATCCAGGAACTGTGTGCCCAGTTGGAGCCAGACCTGATGTCAACTATCTGCCATCCCACAGGAATCCCCCCTCTAGTGCAGGTCCTGTCATACTCCATTTCCTGGCAAGTGGGTCTTTTCAAACAACAATGGCCATTGCATCAGGGATGTCCCATCCTATGTTCTTCAACGTGTTGTCCAGAGTGTTGTCTGCCCTGCTGAAACACATGCGGAGCTACATCGTTTTACCTCAGGTGGAGGATTTGCCTACAGTGAAAGGTGACTTCTATGCCCTGGGACAAATCCCCAACATCATAGGTGCCATTGTTGGTACACATGTGGCCTTGGTACCCCCCGCAGGAGTGAACAGGTATACAGAAACCGGAAGAGCTACCATTCTATGAATGTGCAAATGGTGTGTTTGGCTTACCACTACATCTCCCATGTGAACGCCAAGTTTCCTGGCTCAGTGCATGACGCTTACATTCTGCGCAATAGCAGCATCCCTTATATGATGGGGCAACTCCAGAGGCACCGTGTGTGGCTATTAGGTGAGGACAAGGACCCTATACCGTGTGAATAGTTGTCTGGGTCTGGGGTTGTCCCTAAGGGTTAGTGTGTGTCTAACAGTTGTCCCTCGCCATTTGCAGGTGACTCTGGTTACCCCAACCTGTCATGGCTACTGACCCCAGTGAGAAATCCCAGGATAAGGGCAGAGGAACGCTACAATGAGGCACATGGGTGAACTAGGAGGATTATTGAAAGAACCTTCGGCCTCCTGAAGGCCAGGTTCAGGTGCCTCCATATGACAGGTGGTTCCCTATACTACTCACCAAAGAAGGGGTGCCAGATCATCGTGGTCTGCTGTATGCTGCACAACTTGGCTTTGCGACGACAGGTGCCTTTTCTGCAGGAGGATGGTCCAGAAGGAGGTCTTGTGGCAGTTGTGGAGCCTGTGGACAGTGAAGAAGAGGAGGCAGAAGAAGATGACATAGACAACAGAAACACCGTGATCCAGCAATACTTCCAGTGAAACACAGGTAAGAAGACATCACTGCCTCCTACATCTGATAAAATTGTTCGACCTATCATCTGTCTGTCACTTTCACCCAGTGTATGGACCCTGATTTGTCACTTTGCCTTTCAATTTCATAGATGTGGGTCCCACTTTGTGACCTCTGCTATGTTACCTCATGGACTAGAGCTGTGTGACATAGGTATGTAGACATTAGAATGGACATTGTTTTTTTCCTCAGTTATTGCAAATACACAACTGTGAAAGCACAGACTGACTCCAGATTGTTTTGTGATTCAAGGGTGTTTATTTAAGTGCAAAATAGTGGGGGGGTTGTAAAATGGGCAGGGGTGATAGTGGAGAAATGTCCATGGCAGAGTCCAGTCTATTTGTCTCGCAGGTGCATTGTCCAAAGGGGCATAGGAAGTGGAGCTAGGGCAGTTTAAGGATGGACAGGGTGACAAGGTGGGACAGAAGGATGACATTCAGGGTGGTCTAATTTCTTGGCAGGGGTCTTGGCATTGTTCTCTGTCTTTGTCCTGGATCTCAGGGACTGCTTGCGGGGTGGTTCTCCATCTGCAGGGGGTGGGGTGCTGGTGTTGTGGTCCTGTGGCGGTGCCTCCTGTCCACTAGCACCGGGGGAGGTGGTGGGCAGTTCATCATCCAGGCTAGTGTCAGGGGCCCCTTGTTGTGCCACAGTGTCCCTCCTGGTGTTCACAAGGTCCTTTAGCACCCCTACAATGGTTCCCAGGGTGGTGTTGATGGACTTGAGTTCCTCCCTGAATCCCAAATACTGTTCCTCCTGCAGCCGCTGGGTCTCCTGAAACTTGGCCAGTACCGTTGCCATCGTCTCCTGGGAATGATGATACACTCCCATGATGTTGGAGAGGGCCTTGTGGAGAGTGGGTTCCCTTGGCCTGTCCTCCCCCTGTCGCACAACAGACCTCCCAGTTCCCCGGTTTTCCTGGGCCTCTGTCCCCTGAACGGTGTGCCCACTGCCACTGCCCCCAGATCCCTTCTGTTCTTGGGGTGGTGGGTTTGCCTGGGGTCCCTGTAGTGGTGGCCCCACTGCTGGTTGACGTGTCCTGGGAACAGAGGTATGGGCCCGCTGGGTGGGTGCTGTGGTGGTGTTTCCTGAGGGGGTAGGATCTGTGGTGGCCTGTGACTGTGTCAGGGGAACCGACTGTCCCGAGGTCCCAGATTGGCCGGGCTGGTCATCTAGATCCAGTTGGACAGAGCTGCTGTCATCACTGTGGGCCTCTTCTGTGGGGGGAATGGACATGTCTGGAACCTCCTGTCCGGTGACGTTGAGTAGGGGTCCTGCAGGGATGTAAAGGCATGATTACTGCATCTGTGTGTGCCATGGTGTGCAATGGGTGGGTGACCCTGTACCCCAGTGCTTACATTCTTGTGTAGGGCCTTCTATGATAATTGTTTTGGGGTCTGTGTGGGCATCTGTAGTGGACATGCATTGGTGATGGGTGTCCATGCTCCGTTGTTGCATGCAGGGCTTGGTGTTGGGATGTGTGATTTGTGATAGAGGGACATATGTGAGGAGTTGGAGTGATGGGGTGAGGGTATGTAATAGCATGCAGGTAGGGTGGGGTATATGGTATTAAAGATTTGACTTACCAAAGTCCATTCCTCCAGCTATTCTGGCGAGGCCCTCAGGATGCAGTATAGCCAAGACCTGCTCCTCCCATGTTGTTAGTTGTGGGTGAGGAGGTGGCGGTCCGCCGCCAGTCCTCTGAACCGCAATGTGGTGTCTTTTAGACCACTGAACGCGCCTTCCCCCGTAGGTCGTTCCACCTCTTCCTGATGTCATCCCGTGTTCTTGGGTGCTGTCCCACTGTGTTGACCCTGTCCACGATTCTGTGCCATAGCTCCATCTTCCTAGCTATGGAGGTGTGCTGCACCTGTGATCCGAATAGCTGTGGCTCTACCCGGATGATTTCCTCCCCCTCAGAAAACCTGGGGTGTCTTTGTGGTGCCATGGGGTGGTATGGGTGATGTGTGAGGTGGTGTGTGTTGTGATGTGTGGGGTGATGTTTAGGGGTGTGTGTTGTTTTGTGCTTGGATGTGCATGAGTGATGGTGTTGTGTGTCTCTGTATGCTGGTGTGGTCTTTGCTTTTCTGTCTCTCTGCTTCTTCCAAATTTTTCGTTTTAAGGGTTTGTGGTTAATATGGGTGTGTTTTGATATTGTATTGGGTTTGTGGGAGTGGTGTGTGTATGTGTATCAGGTGTGTGTATTTCAATTTGTCCAATGTGGTAGTGTTTTGTAAATGTGTGTGCATTTTGAGTGCAGAGGTGTGTACCGCCAATGGAATACCGTGTTTGAAAGACTCGTGGATTCGTGGGTTGTGATAGTGTGGGCGTATTCCTGTTAACGTGACGGTGGAGGTTTTGTTATCGCCAGTTTATCACTGACCTTTGGTGTGGCGGACTTTTGTGGGTGTCTAGATTTTGGCAGATTCCGAGCTGTGGGTCGTAATAGCTGTGGCGGAATTCACGGCGGTGTGTTGGCGGTCTGCTGCACAGCAGTAAGCGGGATTTACCGCCAATGTTGTAATGAGGGCCATATTTTGTATTCATGTTGCATTTATATATTAAGTCACATTTACACATATTCTGAAAGCCATCTTTGAAAGTTTAATCATGTGTGCCTTTCATCATCATCATTTAACTTTATTTCGGTGAGTAAAAACAAACCATTAAAGTACAATACACAACAAAGAAAGAGAGGACTTCTAAAAGCACGGAGGTAAAAAAAAAATAAGGTACAAGTACAGTTAAAAGGGACAAGACAGGTTTTAAAAAACAAACAAGAAATAAGCAGTCCGATAAACATCACTTAATATAATGAAAGGCGATACTCAAAAATGAAAATAATTCCATGAATCAGCAGTAGTTGAAAATATAATACACCAATATCTGAATACTGTGGAGCAATCACACATCCAATTTGATAAATATAAATAGATAAGTCTAAAAATGAGTTCCCCACTCTTGCTCCTTGAGATTGCTAAACTCAGATATCATAATAATACAAGTATTTTCCCCTTTTACCCCCCATTAAAAAAAACTGTCTGGGTGGATGATTTTCGCTTTAAAATCCTCGCGACATAAAATAAGGGAACAGTTCCAAAGGTCTATAAATAATCCTTAAGGAACCAAGCCAAGATCCATGTCCTGTACAAAGAAAAGCTACAATCATACATCCAAGTCAGATAAATATACATAAATAGAACTAAACAATAACTACACCATTTTATCCCTTAAACTTGCGAATCTCAACCTCCAGATAGACTCGAGAAAACTTGCCACTGGTAGAGCTATCTTGACGGACGGGTCGCTTTTTTAAATTCTCTCAGCATGGAGACAGGATCTAACTCCTAATTATTTAAGAAGCGGGATAAGCCAAAGTGCTCTTTGTTTGTGATATGCTTGACAGTGGAAGAAAACGTGCGAAACAGTTTCTGCACTTTTGCAACCCATTGGGCAACCTTTAGACCTATTAGTTAAACTGGACCATTTGTACGTAAGGCAGCACAGGGGGAGGGACCCAATCCTGAACCTGATAAAGAGGGCACGAGCAAATGGAGATAACTTTGCATCCAAAAAGGGCTCAAATTCGTAATGGCATTTAACAAGTAAAAAATTGTCGGACATGGACAATGGAATAGAACCAGCAAATTGTCCAACCTGAACATTATGCCAATAAGCATCCTTTAACAGCTGTGCAGCATTTTTAGAAATAGAAATAGGATCATGCCAATAGGAACCTAACCCCAGGCGGGAAAAAGATTGTTCAACGAATACACACCATTTAGATTTAATGCTAAAATCACGGCCCACCACATTTAGGAGGCCACACCGAAAAGGGGTTAGGGCATCAGTTGTCTACAGCCGAATCCAAAACAGCAGGGGCCTTAGGGCAGCAATCTGTGAGATTGAGAAAAGATTTAGGTCCAGGTGAATGGGCAAGGATGGGGTACTCGATGGAACCTTTAGCATCATTTTTAAAAACTGGTTTTCCGCGCTGGCCAGATTCGCCAGATTACAATGGCCCCAAAGTTCGGCTCCATATAGGGCGGCCCCCCTAGCTTGAGCTTTGTATATTTCCAGTGCAGGAGATATTGCAAATTTCGGGGAACTAGAGGCAAATCTGACAATTCCACCCGCCCTCTGCTTCAGGCATAATACAAAACACTTCGGCCAGCCAGACCAGCGGATAGATCAAACAGAGCTACGTTATATGCAATTTGCAGGGGGGCATGGTCACTAGTGCGGGGAAGACCCACCTCTACATTAGTTATGAAATGACAAACTCGTAAGTCCAAGATGACATAATCCAAGCAGCTACTATAATTACCTCTGAAAAAAGTGGGCTTAGCAGGGTTATCATTTGGAAATCGGCCATTTCCAAAACGGAGGCCGTAGGTAAGTGCAAGGTCTATTATCTGAGACACCCTAGGGGAAGGAGTGAGTGGCGTAGGATGAAGTTGGAGTGGGGGAATGTTCCACACTACGTCCTCATCCTGAGTAGACTCAGCAAAGGATGAGCCAAACTCAATTTGGGCATTAAGATCACCAGCAATAATGACTCGATATTTAGAATGGAATTCTGAAAGAACATTATGCAAGCGATAAATGGTATCAGACTGTTGGTTAGGGGAGCCTGGGCGATTATAGATATTAATACACAGCACAAGGGTACAAGACCTAGGCTGTATTACTATGGCTAAAATATCACAAGAATCAACAGCAATTTCCTTGACCCTAACCATCTCAAACATCTTGACCCAGATACATAGACCCCCAACCGCCCTTCCCCTGGGGGATTGAGCTGCCTCTTTTATAAAAGAACGATAACCTTGCCTATACATACCACCCATTGCCCAAGTTTCCTGGAACATGCAGATAGAGTAAGATTCCACAAAAGCCCCCCACTCCGGATCAGGCAGTTTGCTCTTAATACCCGCCACATTCCAGGACAGTAAATACCCTTCAGAAGTTGGAGTGTTACAAGTGAGCGTACCAAAATCAGTGTCCGTAATTAGTTTAGAATTATCTATAGGAGTACAAAAAGAAGCACTCGGGTTAGGACCACCCGGGCTGATTGAAGGTCTTTGAGACAGTACAAGTGGACCACAAGGTATGCAATGATTAGGGAAGAGTAGTCAGTCAACATCAGATGTATCTCCTATAGTAAGGGGGTCTTGAGTACCACTATGTTTAGGATTATGAACCAAAGCAGCCCCATCAACCGGGAAAGGCAACAAGCCAGACTTAGGAGCAGGAACTGGAACACTGCAGGGGCTTCCCTTGGGCCTAAAAGGATGTGCAGGCAAGATCTTGTGGCCAATAGCAGGCAGGCGTTCGCAGAAATGTATATCAGAATCAGTTCTTAACGTATTGCGGGCTTCCATCTGCAAAAGTCCCCTGACTAATTCGGGGCTAGTGAGGTTGATTTTGATGGTATCACGGCCACCGGGACAACCACGTACTCGAGAAGCAAAAACAATGTCAGAATGAATGATAGAAGCACAGCCCCTGGTATGACGAATCCAATATGCCACCTTGTTGACAAGGGAGGAGGTATCTTCTCTGATATGAGATGTAAGATGAGGAACATTGCACAAATAAATACAATTTGAATTAGCCACGTGAGTAGAAGGGGCCACAGCTTGACCAAAGTCAAAAGAGGAGGGTGCTGAACGTACTGCCGAAGTGGCCGGTTGGATCCTATGGCCTGGCTTATTAGTGGGGCCTTTGTTGTGGTACTCACTTGTTGAAGAAATAGCAGGCAGTGCAACCGGGCCCAAAGTACGGTGAGGAGGTGAATCAATTTGTTTTAAGAGATTGAGAACCTCAAACAATATACCCCTTAGCTCCCCAACTTCACGTTTTAAGCTAGAAACTATTGTTAATACGTCTTCTCCTGGAGGGTCACAGGGAGTGATAACGTGTGAAGATATCGGAGGATGGTTGGCACCCACCGAGTCAGCCTGGTCTAGAGTAGAAAAGCGATTAGCGCAAGGGATGCCACTGAGAATGAGATCGTAAGAAGTGGCATCTAAGTTGTCCAATAGACCTGGGGGAGTCAAAGGTTTAGGCAAACCCAACTGACTAGGCTATACAGAAACTTGCACAGGGGAATTCAAGGGCTGGGGATCAATAGAAAGGTTAGGGCCTGCTGTAAGGAACGGGAGTAAAGTCCCAGATTTCAGTCTCTTGCAGGGCTTGCTCTCCTTTTTCTTAAGAATAGATTCCACCTCTTCAATTAAGTTATAAATTTCTCTTGAGACGCAGTTTGAGTGGGCTTGAGCTACTCAATTAAGTTTTAGGTTTTTAGATTTAGCACCTGCAGCATCAGGACTGGTGCGCGCCTTACGCTTCCCCATGCTTGGCAAAGGAAGTAAGATAGGTAAGGCAGAGAAATAAATAAATAAAAAAAATAAAAAAAGGCACTCACTACACTCTTGTGAGGGGCGTAAACAAAGGATTTGGAAGAGAAAACCAAGGAGGGTGGCCCAGCCCAGCCTCTTCCGGGCACTGATGGGCAAAGGACGGGCCAGCCCTTGGCCCGGGCTTCACCCGGGCGCGTCCCGCGAAGCGGGCGCGCTCAGTTCAAATTTAAAGGGCTCACAGCCCCGCCCCCAGGCACCAGGGACTCCGTAGTCTTCCTTTCTCCTTGGAACGCGCGACCCGCGAAGCGGGCGCGCTCAGTTCAAATTTAAAGGGCTCACAGCCCCGCCCCCAGGCACCAGGGACTCCGTAGGCTTCCTTTCTCCTCTGAACGCGCGACCCCACCTCGGAACGCGCGACCCCTTCCTCGGAACGCGCGACCCTTTCCTCGGAACGCGCGACCCTTTCCTCGGAACGCGCGACCTCATTCACGAATTGCATTTGTTTTAGACATCATATGTACACAAGTACAACCATGTATTTGAGGTGCACGTTGAAATGATTAGTTAAAGTAAGTCTGCTAAAGGCCTCAATTTTGAAATGTATTTTGCCTTGCCAGTTTGTTCTTTTTCTTTGCAGGTGCATTTCAAGGTTTCATGAGATAGAGAAAGGAGTAATTGTTGTCTGTAGCAGTTTCTTGATAGTTAGGTCTGAGAAGAAATCATGGCAAAGAAACGTGTAGACCTAATGAGCAGCTGAAGCCTTCTATCCATCGCGTATCAGGAACGGAGGGATGTTTGAGGTTGCAGCAACTGTCCAAAATCTGTGGGATGGGAAATGCAGGTGATGTTGCAAATGTACACTACAGACAAAAAGATGATTGGTTCCTGGTGGTGTGAGAAGAGATAAGATCGTTGCTGAATGTTTTACTTGTATTAATCAATTCTCACACTGTTAGAAGTTAGGCAGGTTTCCTTAGACTGTGATGGGGACAAACCTCACTGTTTTCTTTATTCTTGCAAGCATCAAGTTTTATGTCAAACACTTATTCTTCTTTCTAGAAGACTTCAACTTATGATTTTAGAATTATTTTATGTTAGGTGAATGAACAGGAGTTTCTGCATAGCACAACTGTTTCTTATTCTCTGTTTCTGTTATTCAGTGGCTGTTGTTGATTTGCATCTTAATCTGTTGAGACTGAACCAATTGCGATATTGCAGCTTGCCAGCTGTAATTTTGTATCTCTTTAATATTCTTATGACATGCATATATATTGTATTGATTAGTGATTGACAGTAAAAACTATCAATTTTGAATCCCCAAATCCTGGTCCTTATTTTGGTACCAAATGGGTCTCAAGAGAAATTGAATTGTTTGATGTTTGTTAACTTCCTTTTTGTTTCAGTCACCTTAAATAGATCCATCATTTGAGAGATTTAAATCACCTTGCTGCGCGCTCTCAAAACAATGAATAAAAGTTTTCAACCGGGACTATTCATAGGCCTAAATATAAAGTGTTTATTCTATTGGCTGCAAATACATTAACCTACACAGTGAATCACTTAATCATGTGGGTAAAACCGGCCTCATTCTTACAAACTCCTAAACAGAGCAGCATTAAAGCAGACATCCCCCATTTCAATATTTATCAATATATCTGCATCTGTACAAAAGCACAGGCATAATGTTTGTTATTAAGCTGGACCCTTACTGGGACAAAATACAATGATATTTGGGCCCAGTCAATATCTTCTTTTCCATATCCTGCCAAATAAGAAAGAAGTTATTGCCAGGCAGGCCAAATCTTCCTGAACTGGATAGAGTCTCACACTGTAAAACACATTTCCGACCATTTTCTACAATATTAGATAGCAGAGGTACAATTCGCATGCCATGTCATAAATGATCAGCAGTATGCCACGTGCCTAGTTCTGTGAGGCACAGAGAGGGTGTCACCACGTCTTGGGACCTGCCTTTGATCACTCGCAGAAGCGTTCTGTAACCCACTCACTTACTCTCACCATCAAGGTCTGGTCTGTCAATTCAACCTGGTAACAAGGAGTTGTCAGGGCTAAATGAGGAGATGGCAGTTGGTCCGCCGCACTGAGGGCAGCAAATGGAGCAATTGATGAGTGAGAGATGGAGCAGGGGAGCCTCTCAGAAGGAGAAGGCACCCTGTAGGACACAAATTGAACAAAGTCGCACCCAGGCACTCCGACACTCCAGAACATGAATTCATTCCCCAGTGACTCCCTAAAAATAAGGCACACTGTTTAGTGTGTGATGACTTGAGTCGCACCAGACAAATCTGATCACACAAGCAGTAAATTCAGCACCTGTTTGGAAATGGTGCACAATGCCTAGTGCACAAGGACTTGAGTCACACCAGACAGCTCCAGTCACATAAAAAAGAGTTACCAATTTGGTACCTCCCTGGAAATGAGGCAAAAATTCTGGAGAGCGATGACTTGAGTTGCACCAGTCAATTCTGGTCACACACACAGGTGCAAGTTCAGCTGTGCTGCATGAGGTAGAATGCAGCACTGCTACAGGTATGCCCTCTCCCCGAGGGTCGCAACCTGTGAATCAGACACCGCACGCAATGAGCATGAAGTCGGAGTGTCACACAAGAGAAATGCGGTACGATCAAGAAAGCGAGCCTTGCGGCATACCGCAACCGGTGTATATGCTCACCACCAACAAGACACTTGTACGTACCGAGGCCATACAAAGCAAGGCCACACTCCTGGAATGCTGGTAGTTCCTTTAGGGCTCCGCACTAGGCAATCTGCCCCAGGCACAATACTTGGTTCCACGTTCACACCACCACTACCAGGTGGGACCCATCTGACAATGTGGGCACTTAAGACGGCACTGCTCTCCAGGTGTCACGGGTAGAAGGTGTAGGTCCTTTGCGGAAGGGCAGCGAAGTCCCTGAGACCATACACCAGAGAACAGGGGCAAGCCAACAAGCCCTTTGAGAGCACACTTAGGGGTGACATACAGTAGCAGATGGTCAGCCCGGGCCAGCCACTATTCAGGAAAGGTGCATGGTCCCTTCCATGTGCAGTAATTACTCCACTTGAACAACAGATTCCTCTGGCAGTGTGCACAATGCAGTCCAGTATCTCCAGTCCTGTGTCCCAACAGGGGTATATCTAGTTTTCTGCAGTGAGGCACCAGTAGGTATACTGTAGAGTGTCTTTGAAGTTGGGAAAGGTTCAGAGGGCTCCCCCTTTGACCCACAAATTTCTCCCCTACATTATTGTCCTGTGTGCCACTGGGCCATGGAATGCAGATCTTAATCTTTAGTGGGGCTGTGATCTGGCTCCAAGAGGCGAAGTGTCAAAACCTCTCCCTCCAATCTGTCCAGCCAGGATCTCAACTGGCAGATCTGTCGTCCCAGTTGTGTGCCCAAGGTTTGTAGCTGTTGCTGGGGAATGCACAGATGTTCTCCGCGAGCCTCCAGTGTGGATTACAGTTGAATTTAAAAGGCACACAGGAGTGTTTCAAAGCAGAGAAGTGCTCACTTTGAAGAAGTGACATTTCTAGGTTATTATTGACAAAACCACCTTTACCATAGAAGGGGGTTTGTCAGGACGAAACCAATGATAGTAAACATTATGAGGATGCTACGCCTCAATCTACTATTGCAGCTAGGAGTAATTGCAACCTTCCTCCATGTTAACCTATGGGCAAAGCAGCTCTCATAGGTAGTGAAAACACACATATGTATTCTTCACTCCCTGGGCATACATGCTCTTGCACACACACAAGCCCACATTGGCAGGCTAGGCTGGACACATGTTTAAAAACAACATAGGTGCCAGTGCGCACACATAGGCCTGCTATGACAGACTGTACTCATGTTTAAGAACACCATAGGTGCACACACAGATAAGTGCCACTTCCAAACATATGTAAGAAAAGCCTATGCACTTTCACACTGTACTTGCAGTGGGAAAGTGCCCAGAGCTCTAAAGCCACTAAAAGAGAATCAGCAAAACCTACAGGAAAAAGCAAAAAAGTTTGGCGAAACACTACCTCAGCATGTGAGGTCTAACACTCTGCCTAGCTCCCAACGAGCTAGAGTACATAGGACGGAGAGCACACATGAGTAAACTTCTTGGAACTATTAGACGATCCAGATGGTATGAGCGAGGGGCCTGGATTACATTTACTGACTGGAGCTAAGCTGATGAGCAGTGATGGACAGCCTTCGAAAGCTCTTTCTGAGGGAGGCATACACACATTTTCTCCCATGCAGGTGCACACATGCAGACACACAAACTCATGCTCTCACACTTACACACACTACGCAAAATCAGGAACACATTTTTAGCTCACATTGGTTCTGTTGCTCTAACAGCCTGGGGAAAGACCAAGTCTATCAATCTCCATCATGCACAATTCCACGAATCCCATGCCATAGTGAAGAGCATGTACAGGGTAACTCATAGAAAGCAGGGGTGGGAGTATGAAATGGAATTCCCTCATCAAGCTCCCTCTCATGGCTCCTGATAGGGCTGGATGCTGAAGCCTACAGAGTCAGGATTTGGTATCCCGCCCCTGCTATTATCATTGGATTTTAGATGGTCATAGGGATGCACTGTTGGGCACCCTGACAGAGTCACTTTAGCAGATGCCCTGCTCTACCAGAGGCATGCGTGGTATGTCTGCTAAATGACATGGAGTGCACATGTATGAAAGGACATAGCTGAATGCCACCCCTCACATATGCACAACCCAAACATCCCTGTAGATTGAGCCCTCAGCCCCTTTCCTCCTGTCAGATTGCTGGGCAAAGCAGCATGACGTGCACACTGCCCCTTCAGCTTACATGAAAACACAAAGGAGGAGATTATGCTTTCATGCAAACATGCTCAGTCAAACAGCAAAATAGCATTCAGTCCAGTAAGTATGTATGGAGCCTGTGTGACAGAGCTCACAGTGGGTGGTGGGATACCGCCCAAAAAGCCCCTGTCTACCAACTGACACTGATCTAAAATGCTTATTAGAATTGAGTGTTGATGTCTCTAGTTGACTTTAATAAAGGAATTATGTAGCATCTTAGCTGTATTAAGTTGTTATAGCTGATTTTTGGTGTCACAGTGTCTGCTGCCGAGCACTCAGTCAAGGTGAAAAGAAGGACATAGAGCATAATTACAGCTACAGTTTAGGAAATAGGATCTGGCTTTTCCTTCTAAGTCATTTAAAAAAAAGTGATCAGCAGAAAATGCTTCTGGAGTGGCAGCATATTTTTTCATAGCAAGAAATATAGAATAGCTGCATGTTTCTATAAAATCAAAGTCCCATCATTTTTTAATTTTAGTTACATGAACTTAATTTTAATTTGCAGCAACCAATATTAACTGCTTTCTGATCTGCTTAATTTTATAGGACAGATTCTATTTTTTGTTCTTGTGATCTGCAACGAATATGAAAAAGCAAATCACCAGAGATTTAATACTTTTATGGCCAGAGTAATAGCGTGACTCAAGTATAAGGAATGAACCCTCTGCCATACATAAAATAAATATTGCAAATCAATCTGGAGCTCCATGACCTTAAAAAGGAAGTTCTTAGTGACTTGTAAAATCCTTATTTCTACGGCATGGAGTAATTTATCACCTATATAGTAGATGTTGGGTTACTGGTTGAAGGGTCTGAATCCCTACGCAAACAGCAAATACGATTATTGTCTGGGTGATATACAAGCAAACCCCAAATTAACATGTGCTTAGCCCTCTTGTAGCTTTGCACAAAAGCAGTCAGGTTTACATTAGAGGCAATGTGTGAAGTATTTATTCAGCACACAAATAGTAATAAAGTAAACCACAACACAAGAAAAATCCCATAGCACTTTAGAAAATAGAGTACAGTTCAATAAATTGACACCAAAACAAGAACAATCCAATCAGTAGAAGATATGCAGTTGTAAAGGTAATGGACAAATTGAGCATTAAGAAGCAAAATCCAGCAACTGCTGTTATCTGGTAATTTCACACCGGGTCAAAGTCACAAGTTCTGGCTGACCATCCGGGCCGGATATAGGACTGAGTTCAGTCGGCTGAAACAGTACCTTGTGGGCCTGGGCAATGAGATGTGAAGTCCTTGAGTCGAGATGTGTTGCCTAGTTTTGAGAAGCCTTCAACAAGATCTGTAATGCGAGGTCGGTGTTAACATGCCTGGTGCAGCAGTGGAATTGATTTTTGTAGGCGAGGAGCTGTGATGCAAGGTCCTGTGTCATCATCGAGAAAGATGGTTGAGCTTGTGGAGGCATGCAATGTGGCAGCGCACAAGATGAGATTTGTCTCGCTGGGCCGGTGTTGGTATCAGGCTGCGTCGACATCAAAGAAGCTGTCCGTGCTTCCTAGGACTTACAATAAGATATGTCAAGTTGAAGATCAGTTGCATCATGCGTGTAGGGAGTTGATGGCAGCTGCTTCGTGATACATGGAAAAGCTTTTCAGCCGAAGAAGCCTGTCACGTCCCTGTGGTTTTGAAGAGGGGGCCAGTCAACTGAGCTTTGAATATTTATTGGAGTTCTGGGTCCACACAGACAGGCTGGATTCAGCAGAGCAGCTCAGAGCAACAGAAGGTCTTGGGAGCAAAGCAGTCGTTGGTCAGCAAGAAGGTCAAATCAGCAGACTTTACAGCTGGGAAGTCCTTCCTCCTGGCAGAGTTCACAGATCCTGAAATGATCTGAAGAGTTGGGTCTGAGGGTCCATTATTTATACCTGGTGCCCACTTTGAAGAAGGAGAAGCTTACAGAGTCCTCCCCTACAGAGGTGTCTGGAATTTCTTGCCTCCCTGCCCTGGCCCCAGTTTGCCTGGGGGCACAAAAAACTAGTATGAAACCCTTTATGAGTGTGCTGAGGCAGAGCCTTTGTGATGTGCAAATGTGGTATGTCACAAAACAAAATAAAATGATGGACAGAGTGTTGAAACTTTTCAAACACTCACCTCCAGTCACAGATCCGAGTTTAATCCATCTTTATTTTGCTCGCCACATCACCCCAGCCTTGTACAAATCAGTCTTGACCCTGTCCCCCATGGGAACAGTCCAGCCCAAACTGCTAGCTCAGGTCCTCCCTGGACAGGAAACAAGCATCCTGGAACTGGTTTCAGGGTATCACCCTTCATCAGCCGGGCTAGCTGGAATCCAGTGACGCAGCGAGCAAGGGACCCACGTCTGTGACTGGGGGTGAGTGTTTGTATTGTTCAGAACTCCGTCCATCATCCTTTTGCGTCAGAGATGGCCCATCCTGCTAACACCTATTCCCCTTTGTCTCAGTGTCTGGGAGCAATACACAAAGACCAGCCACCCACCACCCTTAGTTATCTGACCCAGGATACAGGCTGCAGGTACCAAATGGTCATGACATGAAAGTACCAACTTTCTAAAAGTTCTCCAAACATTTTCATAATTGCCACTTAAAATCTTTACCATTAAAGAAGGATTTAACTTACAGTTGTTTTTTACACCAAACTTCCTGCTACCAATTGCAAGTTATCACTCATTAAATGTAATAAGGTAACCCAATGTTATCCTATGGGAGAGGCAAGTCTTGCGGTAGTGAAAAACGAATGTAAGTGTTATTCACTACCAGGACAGGCAAAAGTTAAAAGTATATGTCCAACTTTTAAATACCCTCTGGGCTGTCAGAACCTACACTAAGGATGAGATATGTATTAAAAAAGAATGTTGAAGCCTGGCAAAACCTTTATTTTGCCAGGTCAGAACAGCAGAATGGCAATTAAAACTGCACACCCAGGCTGCAATGGCAGGCCTGAAGCATTTTTAAAGGGCTATTTAAGTAGGTGACACTGTCCGTTCTGTGGACTAGCTAGCAGAACTTAATTTACATGCCGTGGGGACATGTAGAACTCCTTTAGTTGGGGCTTACAATTAAATTAAATATCCTATTTGTGTGTAAGCTAATGTTACCAGGAGGGAGAGAACACAAGCGCTTTAGCACAGGTTAGCAGTGGTAAAGAGCACAAAGACCTAAAGCCAGCAAAAACAAAGTCAGCACAAACAGGAGGACTGAGGGCAAAAAAATGGAGGAAAACCATGCCAAGTCCAACAGTAGGATAGAAAAAAGCATATTAAAAATACAGTATTAGGTTAAGGTCAAACAAACAGCAAACTTTTAAAGACGAGATGTTGTGCATGTAAGGCGTGGTACATTTTGACACAAATGAACGCAAAACTGAATAGGAAGCTTGTCCCCACACAAATATAACCATTAATTTGCTTTACCAGAATTTCTTCGGCTCACTTCTGAAAGAGGCTATATCAAGCAAACGTGGGCCCACGGAAGATCAAAAGACCTTTGTTACAACTGATGTAAAATTATGTGTGTTCTTTCCAATTTTTATTTGCCCCTGTGAAGTACATGATCCTGTTCATTGGAAGAGCAATAAAAAGGACTTTGCATTTTTGTTTTATTTGCCCATTTAAATGTTTACGTTTGAGACATAATTATGGAGCTACGTGTTGTTCGAGTCTGTAATCTTACCTTACAGCTGGAGAATATTCCAATACAGTACTACAAAGGACAAGATAAACAAACGCAGCAATCTTTGATGTCTGAGCACACAAAAAAGCCTCTGTCCTATTGTCTCTGTAGATGTTTACATCCTAAAGGCTTTTGATTGGGGAGGAATTAGCAATTAAGGAAGAATTGCTATTTAATAACCTCGAGAGTCTTTAAAAACAAACCCCAACTTCCAAGTAAAGTCAAGTCGAAGCAGGCAAATCGCAGACTCTAACTCTTTCCAGCATGAAGGCTTTAGTGACCACGGCCGCCATCATTCTGCTGTTAGCAAACATGTGCAGAGGTGTAACTGTCCAGGTATGTGTCTGTTTTTGAAAAGCGTTCAGAGTGCGGTGCACGCAGTTTAATGTGTACAAAACAGGCAATCATAGGGCCCCAAAGTTTTTCATTGGTGTCCTTTATACAGTAAGGTAGAAAATGTGGCGCACCGGCCAACATTGGAACTTGGAAACCAGGTTCAAGCCTCCGCGTCGGCTCAACATCTTGTGATTGTGGGCAAATCACATACTTTACTTATTGCCTACCGAAAATGAATATGTCTTTATGTAATATAAGTAGTGCTCACGTAAAGACCTCCAATATCTTCGGGTCGAGTTCGCGCTATATCAAACTTCAAAAAAGTGAAAAACTTTGGTGCATGCCAAAGCTTCTTAGGCTTTATTCTGCCTCATTCCTCCACTACCATGCAGTTCCTCCTTGTTGTTTTCTCCCTCTCAGGTTCCCTTACAATTCCTACTTTATCTTTTCGTCAGTTTTCTTGTGTTTCTCTCAAGATTTCTTTTTGTTCCTTTTCCACCTTTCTCTCTTGCTCTGGGTCAAAGTCTAATGATAGAAAATATGTTCCGGTCCTGTGAGTGACAGTACTAACAACTTGCAGCCACTAATTAAAAGCTGCCAGATACATGATTATAAGCCTCCCAGCATTTTTGAGGACCTATACAGTTGCTTAAAGCTGGTGGAATACATGCCTGGAAAATGGCCCAGACTTCAGGAAGACTATGTAGTGTGGCAAGACCACCCAGTGCCTGTAGTACCGGGTGCCGTAGAAATGCTCTATTGTTATACAGACACTTATTGTGCTCTTTAATGAATATTCGTTGAAAAAGCCACCCCCTTCCTCATATTCCCAGTTCTAGGAAAGGTAAACAATTGCATCCTAAGTTTATTTATTTCCCTTCCATTATGTTTTGCATTTTAGCTCATTTGTAAAAATTTTGCATACCCTCAGTTTCTGTATTTGCTCTGATTCTGAGCCTAAAGTGACTGTTAAACATCTGGATGGGACTATGTAGGGAGTGAATAGAAAAATATGGTGATCTATAGCATTAGGAGGAGATTTAGGCTCAGATTTATGGGCTTTTGGCACACGTCAGAGCAGGAAGTCACGCTGCGGCATTGCCTTGCGTTAAAAGGAAAGAGCAGGACTGCACTGTATCTATGTAACTAGGTGCATTCCTGTCTTTTCCCCCTGCACTGGCACCGTTTTGGTTGCCTAGAGCCAACACAGGCACCCTAGCACCATGGTGCAAGGGTGTCTGAGTTGCATGCAGGATTGTTTGTTTTTGTGCAGGATGGGGCACCTTCCTGCTCAAAATCAATCCTGGGAGGAAGAGGAAGAAACAAGGAGTTCCTCAATGCACCTCCCCTAGGAAGGCGTAAGGTTTTCGGCACATCCCCAAGTTTACATGGCCTTGTAAATCGGGGGATGCATCAAGATCAATGAGTGTTGCGTGGGAAAACCCACCACAATGCTAATGGAATGCCTCCCCGGCGCAGAGTAAGGCAACGCAGCGATTTGCACTGCCTTGGCTTACTCCATATCTATGAGGTCATTCAAAGTCATGCAAAGCGGCTTTGTATTGCCTCATAGATAGAGTTGAAAGATGTGTACCACTGTTGCTTCGCTAAAAGTGACACAATGGCGGTGCAAGCCTCTCATAAATATGTCCCTCAGGCCCAGATTTATGGGGTTTTGGTGCAGGGCACCACAGCAAGTCACCTTGCTGCGCAGCCATGCATCGAAAGGAAATGGCAGGAATGCGCTGTATCTATGTAATGCAGCACATTCCTGTGCTTTCCCCCTATGCTAGCACCGCTTTGGTTGCCTAGTGCCAACACAGGCACCCTTGCACCATGGTGCAAGGGTGTCTGCGTAGCATGCAGGACTGTTTTTGTGCAGGAACGGGCACCTTTCTGCACAAAGACAATCCTGGGAGGGTTTTTCCCCTATCTATGTGTGCTGCAGAATATAGCACACATAGAAATAGGTAAAAAATAGGAGAAATAAAGATATTTCTTCTTGTTGAGCCTCCCCTGGGGAGGCGTAAGGTGTTGGCGCATCCCCAGGTTTACATGGCCTTGTAAATCTGAGGATTCGTGGGTGTTGCATGTTGGAAATCACTGCAACCCCGTGGTTGCCTCCCTGGTGCAGAGTAAAGCAACACAGTGATTTGGCCTGCCTTGCCTTACTCCATATCTTAAATGGCTTTGTGTTGTCTCATATATATGGTTGAAAGGTTTGTGCCACCGTTGCATAACTAAAAGTGACACAATGGTGGAGCAAACCTCTCATACATATGTCCCTTAGAGACATATTTGCAAGGCCCCGTGGGGCAGGGCGGCCCTTGCTGTGCCACCCTGTGCCACTGGGAAAGGGCAGAAATGCACTGTTTCTACAAGATGTAGTGCATTTCTGTCCTCTCCCCCTGCGCTAGCGCTCAAATTGCTGTCATGCTTCAGTGTAGGCATCCTTGCACCACTTTGTGTGGCTTTGAATGGTTTAGAAATTCTGGTGTAATGCAATTTAGCACACATGGCTGCGTGGCATTACTCTGCGCAAGGGAGGCATTACATGGGTGTTGTGTGAGTGTTCCCACGCAACACCCATGGTTTTTGATGCATTCCCAGGTTTACTAAACCTGGATAACCTGGGAAAATTCCCAGAAGATGCATAACGAGGGGAAATTAATTTTTTCTCCCGGTTGCTTCCTCTTTCTACGTGTGCTGCGTTCTGCAGCACACATAGATAGATGGCTATGCCTCTAAGGATTGTTTTTGTGCAGGAAGGCACCTGCATTGGCACTAGACAGCCCATGGTGCGCAAGTGCAGTGGAAAAAGGACAGGAATGTGCTGCAAGCCAAAAATTCGGTGCATTTCTACCCTTTCACAGTGACACAGTGCAATGCAGCAAGGTGACTTGCTGTTCTGCACTTTGCCACTTTGCAATAAACATGGCTCTAAGTGCTTACAGGTAAGTATAGATTGATTACTCTTAACACCACTTTTACATATGTTAAATAGACTGTAAGGTGGAATGCCAAAGATAAACCAAGTCTGGTTCAATGAACCGAAATATAGTGCCAGCTCTCTATCACAACCAGGTAGAAATATTTCAAACTAGAAATGCAACACAGTCTGCAACTGCTCCATTGAAAAGATAAAAAAATAAGCGAGCACATTGATAACATCAAACACCATCAGTCCTCCTATCACCAAATGCAATGCTCCCAGGAGTTCAACATTCAAAGTACTTGACATGCCAATCTCACTGCCACACCGTCTAACCTCAAACTAAACTCTTATGAAGATGACTTTATTCTTGCGTCCATCTTAAAAGCTGTCACTAGTGAGGCACAAATGCATCCTTTCTACATGCTCAGTCCTCCACCTAGGCATTTCATCTTTCCATACTTAATCAAGACAAGCCAAATCTTCAAACTGTTATCAATGGCCTCCCTCGACCAAAGTGGCATAGTCAAATGTTGACCCCTTTACTCATGTACCCTATTTCAAAAGTATAGAGAAGGCATTAGCCATGCAATCAAAAGTATAGTTGTATGACAAATGTATCCATGCCTATAAGTGAGGTAGTTGAACTCACAGAAGCCCACCACCTGACACCAATCAAGTTATAGAAATCATAATCCTCTCTTTGAATAAAGGGGATCCTGTGCCCTCTTCCTTATCACCACATTTAGCTTCCTTTGACACTATCAACACTGTAAGGCAACTGGCCATTAGTTGTGTGGCCAGCCAAAGCAATGGGTCCACATTCACCCGCCACTGGGAACCAAACACCCTATTGGAGCGCTTGATTCTCACAGAGAAGCAGAGCAGAGCAGTCCAAGGCGAACTCAAAGGAGGTGCTATGGGCTAGTAATCACCATTCACAGCCATTCAATAATAACACCGAATTAATGAATGTCCAGTCTGTGCTTTTTCTTTGACAAAGTAACAATACATTTATTACACACACACTCGCACACATTCTACTCAGTAATTTACAAATATAGATAAGACTGATGAAGATGCCTTGCGATAACATTGTGTAATCACCTCTGACCACCTAACGAGACCAAGAACAACAAGCCACAAGTCAAAATATCATAATTTTCAGGAGAAATGCAATAATCAAAAATAACCTTGTGTAAATGCACTTATTAATGTAGATAAAGCATATAGTTTTTGATCGGTAATCACTGTCAATACTATTCTTCCAGTACAGACTTTTAAAATGATAATAAAGCATATATCTTTTGATCAATAATCACTGCCAACCTTATTCTTTCAATATAGCATTTACAAAGGATCATCACATGTGCCTGTGTGCTTTTTTTAATATACTTTAGGCATTAAAAAGGCAATTATTAACATCGACCCTAGAGTGCATTACATTTTGATCAGAAACCACATGTAACCATAAACATTGCCCTTAGAGGGTGCTGTAGAACATGCACTCTTTTTAGACTCCTTTAGGCCACAGTAGTTGCAGCCATAAACTTTGGCCCTAGAAAGCATCGCACTCCCAGCTAAAGAGCACATGCTCCAGTCTAGGGAGTGGTTGAAACCTTGAAGAAAGTCCTGGGTTGATATTTCTTCATGGACCCTGTATTCATAGGGTCATTACATTTTTTAAATCATCTTTGGACTCCTGGGGGAAGTTACTGCACTTCTGCAGCTTCCCAGCATCCTCTTTTTGTCATTGGTGGTGTCTTGGGGTCACTACAAAGGGGGGAAAGTGCGCTGATTTGTAGAGTCCTGCAGGAAATGATGGTGTGCTCATCTGGGAGCTTGCATATTTAATTAGTGGCTCTCCTGCTGAGCCAGGGAGAGCCACTGTCTTTCTGGAGCCATGTGGCCTCTCTCTCTGTGTGGCGTGCAGTTTTACTTTTTTAAAAGGGGTGCCCTGCCCCACTTGGGCACCCCTGTGTGCCTCCTCTATTGAGGGGCAGCCCAGGGATCCCACCCCTGGCTAGATGCACACACCAGCATTCCAGCAGTCCACCACAGTGCCGCAGGAGCTGGCAGCTTTGCTCTTCCCTGCTCTATGGAGCGGGCAGGGTGCTGACTGCGGTGGTGGCTGCCCACATCGCCCAGTCACGGGCAAGGGAAGCAGGTGCGGTACCACTTCTCTGACCTCTTCTATTCTGCTGGAGACTGGAGTTGGGCTTCCCGGACTCTGCCTCTCTTCTTTCTCATGGGAGGGTGCAACAACACTCACCCATCCTTTTTGGGTGCGGGGTGCCTAGTGTTGGGATCCTGGACACCCAGTTGCAAAGCCAGACTGGGGGATGGGGTTTCCAGGCCCTTTGGACTCTGGGGAGGGTACCCCACGCACGTCCACTCCAGGCCTGAAAAACATGAATTGTCCTGTCGGTGACCACCGGGCCATGGCCCACACTGGGGGGTTGAAAAGGCTTGGGCAGCGGAGCTTCATGAGCCTTGGGCCTCCCTGGTCGTTAAAGCTACGATTATTTTTATGCTGGTATCTCAGGCCAGTTGGGCGTTTTTGCATGTTTTTGAGCTAATTTATCCCTGGTTGGTGAGCCCTACCCACCTGCAGCATTTTCCTTAGGCCTCCTGGCATCTGCAACAGTAAACTTTGCGGGGAGCTTGTTACACTGGCTCCCTGTGCCAGCTTTTATCTTTGGTTACCTCTGGACCGCTCTACTCTTGGGCACAGAATTCCCACAAGATTGACTGCTGATTGATTTATGCAGAGCATTTCCACCCCACCCTGTTCCTCCTCAGAGGCCGAGTCAAGTAGTCTTAATTGCACTCTTTGTGTGGGAAGGCCTTTGATCCTGGCACTAGAAAGACATTTAATTAACATAGAACAGCATTGTAACAAAAGGCCTGAGCTCTGATCCTGAGCTGGGCCAGAGAAATCTGCAATTCCAGGATGACCCACAAGCTGTCAAATATATTTTTGGAACTTGCAGAATTTTGATTTTCCTGTACAGAATACATCCCAATTCGATATATTACTGGTCTCTGTAGGTCAAAGGGAAGTGAAGCTGCACTCTAAGGCAGCCTTCCCATATTTGTATAATCGAGAGTCACTGCAGACAAGATATTAAACCAAAGTGACGTTCTCTATGAGTGTACACTAGCATTATAAGGCCTACTACAGGTCAATATGCAGTCCTGCAGAGTCCCTTCTGCACCAGGCTGTGAGCAGTTACCAGGCTGCGCACAACAGAAGTCTCCTACTCACAGTCCTTATACATATGGACAAATGCATGCACACGTGTTCATGTGTAACCAGCCAAGTAACCCTGAACCTTGGTGCATTACAGCAGTCCTGTCTTAAAAGACACATGGTGGCTGTAAACATGTGCAGTCCATTTATCATGAGTTTTCTGTGGGTGAGTCATTGGTTTTGAGGCTCACCCACAGTTAAAAGTTCACATACTGTGTGGTCAAAAAGCTAATCATCTGGGTAGATTTGATGACCAAAACCCATTTCCTTACAATCACCAATCCCTCATCAACATTTGCTCCAAACTCGCAAAATTCACGTATACACCGCTCCCATGGATTGTCGTCTTTCAACAGTGTGTCCAAAAGAACACATCCAACTTCTATTGTTTGCCTATAATGTGCACAATCCTTCTAGCCTTGTCCTCTCCTAAGTAACCTTGAATCAGTGCGGCCCCCCACAGAGATCTAGTCATGAAACTGGGGTTCAAGATTTATCTGAACCCAGCATGCAAATATGGATAGTAAGAACCGACAATAAGTTAACCCAGCCAGAATTCATCTTTATTGTCATTATCAGAAAATAAACCCAAGTTCAAGACTGGCTCAATTGCTGCCAATTAAATATAATGGACTCTGTTGATATACACATCTCATCTTTACCTTTGACATTAACCTATCCTTTAGGGGACAGCTGAGAATACTGAATACGAAACATATACAGGTCACAATATCATCACCACAGTATCGAGGGACCAAATAAGGTAAACTTGCACAGATTTTTTATACCTAACTCCACTTACATGTGACAAGGTACATAATTTTGGAGTTCAGAGTAGGGATGGGCGGAGCTGACAGAGTTCCACTCCACCCACCCCTACTCTGAGAGTTAATTAATAACTCAGTGGAATTCCACACAGTTGCATGAACCTGCGGAGTGGACCTAATTGTGCCTAAATCTTGGTAGTGCTAAGCTGGGTCGGGCTTGGTTAGGCCCGATCCTGCTTAGTGCTTCTGAGATTGGGCATATTCAGGACAGGGCCATAGGCAGCAAAAGTTGCCATTTCAGATCTTTTGTGCACCACTGTGCACATTGGGAAAAAAACGAGGACTCACCTGGGTCCTTGTTCCCATGGGGTCCTTGTTGCCAGTGGCCTGGCTGGTTCTCTGCCTCCTGGCCCTGGATCCAGAGTTGCTGGTGAGTGAGCAGCTCCACGCCACGTTGGGTGAGTGTGCACTGCAGCCCAGTTATGGGCTAGACTATCTGCGCGTGCACTGTGTGGCCCATATCTGGGCGCAGTGCTCATGTGGTGAGCTCCGATGGTGGGGCTAGTGGAGTTTTTGGCCGAAATCCCAAAAGTCTGTTAGCTCCACCAGCAGAGCAGAGTTCACCGCCCACCCCTCGTTAGGAGCAGCAAATGCTTACCTCCCTTTTTGCATATTCCCTACTACAACCATCCTTTAAAACACATTCCACAAAAACACAGACTTCATGGTGCCTTCTCTCTTTTTGTGCAATTCTACATCCTGACTTCTGAAGCATATTTCAGAAACAACATTAAAGCATTGGGCCCCTCCTATCTGGGCAGCAACCTTGCTCTGCTAACTGGAGTTCCATATTAAATTCCTGAATGAAAGAGGTCCACCTTTCATGATGATACAGTCGTCATCTGTCGACTCAAGAAATTCAACCCCACATTGCCCACTCTAAATACCATCACTGTATTATATTTAAGACTTCATACATCACATGCAATGCTGCAATAAACAGCGTTCTCCCTACTTGGAAGAATTATATATCCGACCAGATTAGTGGTGGAGTAACCCATCCTTTGAACTCTCAATGAGGCCCATAGTTTGCTCATCAAACTTGCAGAAGGTGATTCTCCTTCTCTGAAATGAGAAATGTGGGAGTATCAGATTTCTGAAAGCCGTTATTTACACGTGCTTCACTTGTGACCAAAGTTGAACTCGTGAATTCCTCAGGCTGCTGAGAGAATTCCATCCACTTGTGCAAGATTGTTGCCTCTTATAGTCTGTGTGAGGGGGCTATGTATTCAACAGGTGTGGCATGATGGTACTCATTAGAGTATGGCAGAAAATATTGTATTCAGGACTACTGGCCAAAATAAACATTGTGTCTAAAATATTGTTTAAAAAAGCGTCATCCCATTGGGTACACATCTCCTGTTAACTCCGATAGCGCGATAGTTTTGGAAACAATACAACATTTATGTAAGATGAAATGCTGGCTACAATATTCTGGTACCACATTTTGGAGGTTATTTTTCTGGTGGGCTCTTTGATCATCTCAGAAGGGTCAATCATGCAGCATGCACATTAAATGCTGTGACATGTGACTGCTTATGTCTTTTTTCATACTCACCCGACAGGTCACACATTGTAATATCTGCTAGTTTGGGCTCATTTGCGTGAACAAGCTGCATGGGCCCAGAGCATGAACATCCCTTTAAGTTTCTGGTAACATTAATATTGTTTCTCTTATCAACTGCTTACAGTACTTCTTGCCCCAGGCATTACCTATGTCTGGGTTGTCCTACAGTGCAGACACAGTACATTTCTTGTGAACCCTTTTCCTGTTCACACTTTGAGTTATTTCTGACACCTCCCAGTGGTTCCTCAGCACTGGAACAACCTACCCTGCTCCTCTAATAAATGTTCCTTTGTCTTGTTTGTATGTAGTACCCACTTCTGCAGGCCCACTCTCCCAAAGTTCTGATCTGTATCCATGCCTAGAGGGTACCATTGCCTCCACATAAGGCAGTGACAAGATGACCCTGGATCTGGATGCCTCCAACACGAAACACAACTATTGCTGCTTCTTTTATTACTTCACCCGATACTCCATTTTCACGTGCACTAGGCCTCAACTTTCAATGCACCATCTTCTTTCTTGCTAACATTTTAGCCAGCTTCTCCAGTTCCCATCCCACACCAAATGGGGTAAAATATCACTTTACTCCCACCAACCACCTGGGCACGTATTACAGATAGGCCTCACTGTCCTTGTTTGTGTAAACTGGTATGCTGGGCACAAACAGGGACAGTGCATCATATTACAATTAATGCACTGTCCTCAAGGCAGCCATTAACCCACCCCTGTCCCGGGAGCAGGGCAATTAGTGAAATATGAAGTGGCTGTTTACAAGCCGTTCTGTTTTTCACAGTCAATATGGCATGGTGCCTGCACTTTAAAGAGGAGTGAAAGCCCCTCTAGCATGTAGGTGCACCTGCCTGCAGGTGGCTATCTTGGGGGGCCAAGGTGCTCTTTTGTAGTGCACTGTGAGTCCTCCTCTCAAGGGTTTGTTTGCCGTTGGGTCTGCATCCATATTATGGCCTAGGTGCAGTGGCAAAGTGACTCCCACTTTTGCTTGGGGTGACACCCAAATGCAAATGAGAGAACACTTTCTGAAGATAGCACTGACAAGTATCAGTATTACAGAAGCAGCTGCACAAGCATCTGAAGAGGGGTGTAGCTTGGTCAGTGATATTTGTGTGGTGTGAATCTTAAACGGCAATTCCTAGCGATTGGCAGTGGTTAGACTATTCACAAACATTAATTTCATCATCTTTTCGATCTTTGATTGCAAGTAGTATGCCTGGAAACCTGAGACTGGCACAGCTTTCCAAGCATACTACTGCCAATGTTTGTGAATTCGAAAAAGAAGTACGTTTGCACCGATTCAAGGAGTACCTTTATGGGCGTGGATTTACTTCTTTTTTTGGTAAATCAGTCACTATATACTATATATATTTCCACTCCAAAAAGTGATCTGACTACCAAGCCAAGAATTCATTCTCCAGAAGCTATGCCTCTTCAGGCCCAACCTGGGGAGTTAGTTCTCCATAGGAACTCAAACTATGCTCAAATTCAACGCAACGGCCTGG
The DNA here is from genome assembly GCF_031143425.1 of Pleurodeles waltl. Classification (NCBI taxonomy): domain Eukaryota; kingdom Metazoa; phylum Chordata; class Amphibia; order Caudata; family Salamandridae; genus Pleurodeles; species Pleurodeles waltl. The sequence goes on along the minus strand of NC_090445.1, from coordinate 1,125,709,929 downwards.
AGTCCCTGCCCTGGGATCACTTATTTTAAGTGTATTTTCACTGCACACAATCTTCTCTTGTATGAGAAGTCTTGATGGTAGGGTTGTCAAATCAGTGCATGTATGCAGGGCTCCATGTTCCCAGTCCTCACCTTTTATAAATATTTTATCAAGTGACTAACGGCCCCAAACTTGAGTTGCAAATACAGGTGAGTGCTCCAGAAAATTAATAGGGCAAGGCAAGGCAAAGCCGAGGGTCTGACTTTGCTCTGAGTCCATGCATGTGCCAAACCATGAAATCCTTTGCCATGTATATCGTGGAACAAACATAGGCCCTGATTTATACTTTTTTTTCGCCACACTACCGTCATTTATTGATGCAAAATCGACGCAAACTTACAAAGTAAAATTGTATTTTGTCATTTTGCGCCGCTTTTTGCATAAAAAATTACGGTAATACAGCACAAAAAAGTAGAAATCAGGGCCATAATGTATAAACTTGACAAAGTCTCTTCAAATTTTTTTTAATTGTAGAGCGTTAAAATGTGGAAGTGTTTCACCTTAGCACATGAGATTATATCACTGCATAGACAGACATTTATTAAAAGTGGTAATTTTTCAACATGAACATAGAAACATTAATGGCTCATCCCCTAACTACTATGCCAAGAGGTAGTCATTGGTCATGTAAATCCTAAATAAGACCTAGATTCGTATTATTGATAAAACAACATTGTAGTCCATTTTATCAAACATAAGTGGTGCTTATATAGCACACATCCCAGACTCAAGTATTTTAAAGTTCTCTCATACATGATGATAAAGAAAAGATGTCTCTGTGACATAAAGGCCCATATTTATACTTTTTGACACTAAACTGCGCTAACGCAGTTTAGCGTCAAAAAATTTAGCGCTGTCTAACGCCATTCTGAAGCGCCATGCGGGCGCCGTATTTATGGAATGGCGTTAGCCGGCGCTAGCAGACCGGCGCTGCCTGGTGTGCGTGGAAAAAAAACACGTAGACCAGGCAGCGCCGGCGTAGGGGGAAAATGGCGTTAGGGCGTCTTAAAATGGGGCAAGTCAGGTTGAGGCAAAAAAATCGCCTCAACCCGATTTGCGCCATTGTTTTCGACGCCCAGACGCCATTTAAATGACTCCTGTCTTAGTAAAGACAGGAGTCATGCCCCCTTGCCCAATGGCCATGCCCAGGGGACTTATGTCCCCTGGGCATGGTCATTGGGCATAGTGGCATGTAGGGGGGCACAAATAAGGCCCCCCTATGCCACCCAAAAAAATAAAAAAAAATAAAAAATTATACTTACCTGAACTTACCTGAATGTCCCTGGGATGGGTCCCTCCATCCTTGGGTGTCCTCCTGGGGTGGGCAAGGGTGGCAGGGGGGGTCCCTGGGGGCATGGGAGGGCACCTGTGGGCTCATTTTGAGCCCACAGCCCCCTTAACGCCTACCCTGACCCAGGCGTTAAAAAGTGGCGCAAATGCGGGGTTTTTTGCCCCGCCCACTCCCGGGCGTGATTTTTGCCCGGGAGTATAAATACGACGCATTTGCGTCGCCGTCATTTTTTTAGACGGGAACGCCTTCCTTGCATCTCATTAACGCAAGGAAGGCGTTCACGCAAAAAAATGACGCTATTTGCCCATACTTTGGCGCTAGACGCGTCTAACGCCAAAGTATAAATATGGCGTTAGTTTTGCGCCGAATTTGCGTCGAAAAAAACGACGCTAATTCGGCGCAAACGGAGTATAAATACGGGCCAAACTGTTTACCAAAGATCACGCAATTTGGACAAGCAGGGAACCTGACATTGAGTCCAGGCTATCTGGTTTCACATTGTTCAAATTCAGCCACCAGAACATCTCCCTGTATTTGTATCTCTTTCTCTCTTTCACTCTCTCTCTTCTGTTTTACATCAAAGATCACAGTTTTTCTATTATTCTCGGTACATGATAAGAAAAACTAACACAGACAAATCAACGCGACACAGGCCTTCTAGGCCAACCTATCAAGCAAAGAATGCATTTATCTGGGGGTGTCACACCCCAAACAACCCCCCTGATGATCTACATGCATTATGTATTCCAATATATAAAGTGTAATACCCTGGGGGTTGGAATTCAATCAGTTTTTGCAAGCTGCGACCTTTGTGTACCAAAGTCTTCATGTCCCTATATTTACTGAGCCTTTTTGGCCGTTAAATTTTGCCATATTCTACCGATAGAGATGCAGCTGAAAGATGACGACCTCACTGCACCCTGTAGTTACTTGGGTGCGATAAACTCATCTCAGACCCACTTTCAATTGTGAACCATGTCCTAACAGGTGTTATACCATTGACGGTAGTGCTGGCAAACTGTTGGTCAGAAAATAGGCTATATATATATATATATGCATATATGTATGTACTTATATATATATGTGTGTGTGTATATATATATATATATATATATACTTTTTTCACTGAAAAAAACATAGAAATTCACTTTAAAAACCAAAGGTTGCTGAGACGATATAGTTTGGCTCACATTTCAAACATGTCAAACCATAGAAATTCACCTGTTATACTTACAGTCATCATCGTAGGACTGCACTTTAAAATTTATTTTGGTGGAGGACTGGAGTTTTACAGAGCATGCTGAAGCATTGTTTTAGGAACATAAAGCCATTTTGCATAGTGTTATTCACAGGTTCTTATTTACATACAGGTTGGAGGGCTATCCTTTCCCCTGGATGAGGTGAAGGAATTGAAAAACCTATTAAACAGTTCGCTCAGGATGAGTCCAAGAAGCCATGCTGCTTGGTGCCACAGCCTTCCTGGGAAGTTCAAAGCGGCGTGTGTTAGCAACCCTGGAGATACCTATGCAGTATTAAGTAAGTTATTTGAGTTTATCAGCTGGGGCTGAGGCATTCTATGAGTGATATGGTCTGGAGTGATGCAGGTGAGGTGGGAGATGATAAGTGTTCTGTGGTTTTGTGTGAAATGGTTACGTTCTTGTTTGGGTATCGGGGTGGTATAGAGCATTAAACAGGTGCTCCATCCCAACTATGTCCTCCTTGTGAGTCAACAGAAATATTTGGCAGACCAAGATATTTTACAATGTGCACAGACCATGATCCCTGGCTGCCACTCTGAGGTTGGTATCACAAATTGATACTTGTCTACTGTCTGTGCAAAGTGCCTTTCATGAGCTCACAACTGCAGTTAGTGCCCGTTACCTGGTTTTCTGTTGCTGCCAGTCTTCGCTGGCTCCTTTTTGATGCTATATGTGGCCTCTACTTGTTTGCCGGATGCAGTCAGGATGCTTGCTACCCTTTTGTTTCTACCAATGGCCACTGCCAACTCTTCAACTTGGTCTGTACTGATGCCTCATGTCTGCTTCTCTGTCTGTGTTCCCCGACTGTTCTGCTGTTTGTGCTTACTCACCTGCTGAACGAAGCCTTTGACTGCTTCTGTGCCTGTTATCTATTCGTTTATTAGTGCCTGTTCCTCCACCACACACTGCATGCCTATGCTACTCCACTTTGGTGCAATAGTTTATTCAACAGAACTGCGTCTGGCTCAGTGCTGAGTTGGAGAGACCATGGGGGTCATTCTGACCCTGGCGGCCGGTGACCGCCAGGGTCACCGACCACGGGAGCACCGCCAACAGGCTGGCGGTGCTCCCGAGGGCATTCTGACCGCGGCGGTTCAGCCGCGGTCAGAAAGGGTAAACCGGCGGTCTCCCGCCGGTTTACCACTGCCCTACAGAATCCTCCATGGCTGCAGAGCGCGCTCCGCAGCCATGGGGATTCTGACACCCCCTACCGCCATCCTGTTCCTGGCGGGTCTCCCGCCAGGAACAGGATGGCGGTAGGGGGTGCCGCGAGGCCCCTCGGGGCCCCTGCAGTGCCCATGCCCATGGCATGGGCACTGCAGGGGCCCCCGTAAGAGGGCCCCGCAAAGTATTTCAGTGTCTGCAAAGCAGACACTGAAATACGCGACGGGTGCAACTGCACCCGTCGCACCCCTGCAACTACGCCGGCTCAATTCTGAGCCGGCGTCCTCGTTGCAGGGGCATTTCCTCTGGGCCGGCGGGCGCTCTTTTGGAGAGCGCGCGCCGGCCCAGAGGAAATGTCTGAATGGCCGCCGGGGTCTTCTGACCGCGGTGCGGTCATTTGGCGGCGGTACCTTGGCGGACGGCCTCCGCCGTCCGCCAAGGTCATAATCAGGGCCCATGTGTGTTGGGCCGGCCAAACATACATGCATGCTCGTTACCCCCAGTTCCCTGCCCCTTTATAAGAAAACAATAGTAAACACAGTTTATTATCGTTTTCTTGTAAAGGTTTTGCAGCTGCTGGCGGGGGGTGGGCAATGCTCCTCCTCTCTAATGGAGGTAGCCGCCGCTGTATAAGTCTGAAATTGATACTTCTATAAAGTTGGCATTTTTTTACTTCATCTGAACATTGTCAAACACTCACCCCCAGTCATAGATCTGGGTTTAATCCATCGTTCTTTTGCTCACCATGCCACCCCAGTTTGGACCCAGCCATATGCAAATCAGTCAAACGATGGATTTAGGCCCAGATCACTGTACTGGGGGTGAATGTATGACAATGTTCAGCATTCCGTCCATCACTTGTTGTTTTTTGCTTTGTCGCCCTAAGTGGGAAGGGTATGCCCAGACGTGGGTCCCGTGCTTCCCATGCCACTGGATTCAAGCTAGCCTGGCTGATGAGGGGTGAAACCCCGAAACCGGTCCCAGGATGCTTGTTTCCAGTCCAGGGAAGACCTGGACTAGCAGTTCAGGCTGGACTGTTCCCATGGGGAACAGGGTCAAGACTGATTTGCATATGGCTGGGTCCAAACTGGAATGGCATGGGCAGCAAAAAAAACGATGGATTTAGGCCCAGATCACTGTACTGGGGGTGAATGTTTGACAATGTTCAGCATTCCGTCCATCACTTGTTGTTTTTTGCTTTGTCGCCCTAAGTGGGAAGGGTATGCCCAGACGTGGGTCCCGTGCTTCCCATGCCACTGGATTCAAGCTAGCCTGGCTGATGAGGGGTGAAACCCCGAAACCGGTCCCAGGATGCTTGTTTCCAGTCCAGGGAAGACCTGGCCTAGCAGTTCGGGCTGGACTGTTCCCATGGGGAACAGGGTCAAGACTGATTTGCATATGGTTGGGTCCAAACTGGAATGGCATGGGCAGCAAAAAAACAATGGATTTAGGCCCAGATCACTGTACTGGGGGTGAATGTTTGACAATGTTCAGCATTCCGTCCATCACTTGTTGTTTTTTGCTTTGTCGCCCTAAGTGGGAAGGGTATGCCCAGACGTGGGTCCCGTGCTTCCCATGCTTCCCATGCCACTGGATTCAAGCTAGCCTGGCTGATGAGGGGTGAAACCCCGAAACCGGTCCCAGGATGCTTGTTTCCAGTCCAGGGAAGACCTGGACTAGCAGTTCGGGCTGGACTGTTCCCATGGGGAACAGGGTCAAGACTGATTTGCATATGGCTGGGTCCAAACTGGAATGGCATGGGCAGCAAAAAAACGATGGATTTAGGCCCAGATCACTGTACTGGGGGTGAATGTTTGACAATGTTCAGCATTCCGTCCATCACTTGTTGTTTTTTGCTTTGTCGCCCTAAGTGGGAAGGGAATGCCCAGACGTGGGTCCCGTGCTTCCCATGCCTCTGGATTCAAGCTAGCCTGGCTGATGAGGGGTGAAACCCTGAAACCGGTCCCAGGATGCTTGTTTCCAGTCCAGGGAAGACCTGGCCTAGCAGTTCGGGCTGGACTGTTCCCATGGGGAACAGGGTCAAGACTGATTTGCATATGGTTGGGTCCAAACTGGAATGGCATGGGCAGCAAAAAAACAATGGATTTAGGCCCAGATCACTGTACTGGGGGTGAATGTTTGACAATGTTCAGCATTCCGTCCATCACTTGTTGTTTTTTGCTTTGTCGCCCTAAGTGGGAAGGGTATGCCCAGACGTGGGTCCCGTGCTTCCCATGCTTCCCATGCCACTGGATTCAAGCTAGCCTGGCTGATGAGGGGTGAAACCCCGAAACCGGTCCCAGGATGCTTGTTTCCAGTCCAGGGAAGACCTGGCCTAGCAGTTCGGGCTGGACTGTTCCCATGGGGAACAGGGTCAAGACTGATTTGCATATGGCTGGGTCCAAACTGGAATGGCATGGGCAGCAAAAAAACGATGGATTTAGGCCCAGATCACTGTACTGGGGGTGAATGTTTGACAATGTTCAGCATTCCGTCCATCACTTGTTGTTTTTTTATTTTTTTACTTTAACCATTCTGTGCCTCTGTCTGTCTCTGAATACACATCTGGGGTGGGTGACTGCTGGGCTTTGTGCATTCCCTCTAGACAGTGACACACAAAAGGAGATGGGATCTGACATTTGCGTCCTGATGGCCCATCACCAGGCTGATGGGTCTTCCTGGGCTGTACGGGAGAGTGGAGCTGATTCTTACACCTGAATAGACTGTGCCTCTCCCCACACAAAGTGCTGCATAACCCCCTGGAGAGTGTCTGGAGCCAAGAAAGGAAGAGCAGGGACCTTGTGCACTTCAAAGCTCTTTGATGGATCCAACGACATTCTGCCACGAAGAAGAGCTGCTGTGCTGCAGGAGGGACTGCCACTTTGATAACTGATTTGCTGTGTTGGCCTGCTGCCTGCTAATTGCTGTGTGGTAGGAGGGACTGCCACTTTTCTACCTGCTTTGCTGTGTTGGCCTGTTACCTGCTGCTTCTTGCTGGAAGTGAGAAGGACTGGTCTTGCTCTCTATATCCTGGAACCCATGTTTCTTCAAGGGCTTGCCCACTGTTATTGCAGTATCAGGGACATTAAAGACTGGCTCCAATTCTGCTCCTGCTGCTGAACTCTGCCATCTGGGAGTCCTACCCTTGTTTGAGGTGCTAGTCCAGTCCTTGGCCCTATAAGTGGGTTTTACAGCTGTTTCTCTGCAAAAATGAATGTATTCGAGCCTTTGCTCTGCTCAGAACCGGCGCAGTGCCCTCCATCTCATTGCCAATTCAACAACGACGTGGGACCCGACGGCGAGGTTAGACAATGACGCTTCGCTGAACTGGCCACAACAGTGCACGGCTCAATGATGACGCATCATATGCATCTCAATGGAGTTCGACATGGGACCCAACTCAGAGGCTCAATAATAACGCATCTACCTGACTGCATGGATCTGAACCGACAAATCATCTTTGCATCGCCCCTCAACGTCAACTCTCGCTCCATCCAAAGAACATTTCCAGCGGTCTGTGAATGAGTCCTGTACCTGGCCTGCCCTCCATCACGGTCAGCCTGAACTTGGGACTTACTTCACTCTAGCATGACCTAAAACAATTGTTTAGCGCTATTGACTTCTAAGCACTCTTTTGGATTTAGGCCCGTATTTATACTCCGTTTGCGCCGAATTTGCGTCGTTTTTTTCGACGCAAATTCGGCGCAAAACTAACGCCATATTTATACTTTGGCGTTAGACGCGTCTAGCGCCAAAGTATTGGCAAATAGCGTCATTTTTTTGCGTGAACGCCTTCCTTGCGTTAATGAGATGCAAGGAAGGCGTTCCCGTCTAAAAACAGACGCACATAGCGGTGCGTGGTATTTATGCTCCAGGGCAAAAATCACTCCCGCGCGGCAGGCGGCGCAAAAAAATGGCGCAAAGCATGAATAGCGTGACATTTTAACGCCTGGGTCAGGGCAGGCGTTAAAATGGGGCAAACACACCTGTACTTAATCAGAACACACAGAACAAACAACAGAGCAGCAGAGCAGCAACAGGGAGACATGGAGGTGCTTTTTCTTCAACGTGCACGTAGACGCAGAGCCCTGCAGCAACAACAGCAGCCACAACAACAACAGCAGGGACCCCAAAGACAGCGCAGAAGGCAGGAGAGGATATTCCGCCCAAGAACAACCCTGCATGGCCTCAGGGAACGAGACATCATCCAGAGGTACCGGTTGAACTGGCAGGCCATTCAGCAGCTGCTGACAAATATTGAACAGCAATTGGCCCCCACTTTAGTGACTCCACGCACTATCCCAACAGAAACAAAGCTGCTTGCCGTACTTCACATGCTGGCAAGTGGCTCCTTTTAGACAACTGGTGCCCTGGTTGGTTGAATCTCACAACCATCTTTCTCCGCATTCCTGCCTAAAGTACTGGATGCCATCATTGGACTGACACCCCGCCACATCTGCTTCACTAACACACTGCAGAAGCAGCAGGAAACAAAACAGGGGTTCTACGCCATCAGTGGCTTTCCGCACGTCCTTGGTGCAATCGACTGCACACACGTACGCCTTGTGCCACCTGCTGCGAGTGAACACCTCTACCGCAACAGGAAGCACACACATTCCATCAACGTGCAGGCCATAGTCGATCACCAAGGACTGATCAGCAACATCATGGCTAAATATCCTGGGAGTGTACATGATGCATTCATCTTCCGTCACTCCACCATCAACCAACACTTCCAGGATGGACGGTATGGCAATGGACTACTTGTTGGTAAGGACAAAAATCTACTTATATACTCACTGCACAGAAACCCTCTAGGATAAACAACACATACACCACAATAGCAACACCTAGACAGGAACACACTGAGGTACTCACATCACTAGCCATGTGTCACAAGTCACCATTGAACCTCTCACACATTTGAATTTACTCCACAGCTTAGTGTGAAGACATTCATGACTGTGGTTGCCTAAATGTCACCTTGCAAATTGGAAGTCTCACAATAACCTGTACACTAATACAATGCATAACTTTTAAGGGATGGGATGGCCTGGCTATGTTCATATGGACGTTTCTAATACCCTTTCATGTTTCAACTCTGCATGGAACTATCATCACACCCCCAGTGAGGACACACGGACACCTGTGTCACAAGTCACAATGCAAGGGAGGGCACACTGTACTTGAGAAACCAATACATCCTGCTGACAAACAGTTAGACAACAAACACTTGCTCAGCCAAGGAAAATAAACAATGCCAAAGTTTCCACCAACAACCATAGGTTGTCACATTAGTACACAAAATAGTCGCAGACAACACAACACAACTACTGCCATCAAAGATACGTACAACAGTGCCTCCTACATCTAATTGATACCATTCTGTGTTTCTCTTTCAGCTGATCAGGGGTATGGCATCCAGCCTTGGATAATGACACCATATGGGAACCCAAATACTGCTGCTGAGCGGGCATACAATGACGCCCACAAGAGGACACGCAGCATTGTGGAGAGGACCTTTGGGATCCTAAAATCAAGGTTCCGCTGCCTTGACATCACTGGCGGAAGCCTACTATACTCCCCAGAGATGGTATGCAAAATTATACTCACTTGTGCCATATTACACAATATTTGTGTACAAAGGAACATTCCCCTCCTTGAACCGGACCCAGACATGCCTGAGGATGATGATGAGGAGGATGCTGGCCTGCAACAGGAGGGGGAACAACCTAACACCGCAGCAGGAGTGCGTAGGCGCCAACAGCTTGTGAACAATTTTTTTACTTAAGTCATTATCATCACTTGTATTCCACACTTGTAAATAAACACAGATCACAAACACCACATTATGCTTTGGCCTATTCATTTCTGACCACCTTTAGTTTGAAATAGCTGAAGATGAATGTCGTCTCATTGATCAAGAATGCCATTAAAAATCATCACACCAAAAATAAACATCACAACTGTATGCACAGAGGGTAGGATGTGACATGTTACATTACCATACACAGAGCCCAACAAGAGTACAAATGTGACAATTAGACATGCCGGATCCAAACAACTGAAACAGTCTCTCATCCAGCCCAAAATTGGAGATCATTTGAAAGTCACATCACACGGGTTCAGAGACAGGGTGGGACCATCCATGTGTACGTGAACATGTCATCAATGGCTTCTCTCAAGTGTATGATGTGAGCAATACACAATTGCAACAACATCAGCTGCCACTAACTCAGGAGGAGACCTTGAAGTTACAGTGACAACATACACACAGACAGGTCATACTGGATCCACATTCCCACACACATGTACACATATGTCATACAACCAACCTAATATTTGAAAGTAGACCATCACAGTTGTGTCCCAGTTTGAACCTAGCAGGAAGATTGTAACATGACACTAAACCAGTTTATGCAGAAAGGGACACAGACAAGCAAAACAATCTTCGCATTATCACATCGTGAACGCTGAGAGTCTTGCAAACTAAGGGGGTCATTCGGACCCTGGTGGTAATTACCGCCCTGGCGGAGGTCGGCGGTAGCACCGCCAACAGGCTGGCGGTGCACCGATGGGCATTCTGACCGCGGCGGTTCAGCCGCGGCCAGAAACGGACTTCCCGCTGCCCTTGAGAATCCACGCTCCGCCGCCATGGGGATTCTGACACCCCCTACCGCCATCCTGTTCCTGGCGGGTCTTCCGCCAGGAACAGGATGGCGGTAGGGGGTGCCGCGGGGCCCCTGGGGGCCCCTGCAGTGCCCATGCCAATGGCATGGGCACTGCAGGGGCCCCCGTAAGAGGGACCCACAAAGAATTTCAGTGTCTGCTTTGCAGACACAGAAATTTGCCACGGGTGCAACTGCACCCGTCGCACCTTCCCACTCGGCTGGCTCCATTCTGAGCCGGCGTCCTCGTGGGAAGGGTGTTTCCCGCTGGGCTGGCGGGCGGACTTTTGGCGGTTGCCCGCCAGCCCAGTGGGAAAGCCAGAATGACCGCCGCGGTCTTTCGGCGGGAACCGCTTGGCGGGCGGCGACCGCCGCCCGCCGCGGTCAGAATGACCCCCTTAGTCATATGAAAATGGTATGCAACTTAGCTCCAAATCATCAATACTGCAAACGTCAAATGGGCTAATGAGATGAATGAATGGTCAACAGTCATTCATACCATATGGCCTTACATTCGCCCGCTGCTGCAGGTTTGCCAGGATATGATAAAAATACTCCATGGATACAGTAGCTATTCTGGATGGTCAAATCCTAGGGTGCTGGGGGACTAACTCCACCTCTACCACCCCCAAAACATACAGGAATCATGTACTTGTGAACTAAACACATGCATAAGGCACATATGTGGCCTCAATGTCACAAGTCCTACACAAATATGAAACACAAAATCATAATGGGACATGGTCAGCCCCCTAAAAACTGAAAGTGACTCTCCCACTCCCTGTTAGGACTACAGATAAAAGCATCCCCATCATAAAGGTGGGGACATTTTGGAGACGGAATACATAATGGTATCAAAAATCTCATTTCAAAATAGCCATCAGCAATTACACCAAATATGTTGTCAAATATGGTCAATACATTAGTTAACGTATCCCAAACATCACAGTGTGAAGGCCGTCTATACATAAAAGTACGGACATTTGTCAGATACAAACACAAATGTGTCTCACATCGCACCGTTTTACCATGACAAATCACCTTTCCAAAGCTAAACACATGAAGACATTTGGATCAATTTGCTCCATATTCTACGCATACAGCATGGCCGTCATAATTTGTTCATGTACATGAGTGCACACAATGCAGAGTCAGATACAAATGTATCCAAAAGTGTCTTGATATTTCACCTTCAAATTATGATTTACATCCACAATATTTTTGACTCTGCATCATGTGCACTACTGTACGTGTAATAAAAACCACGCACATGATGTATGCGTGGTCAAAATGACGCTATATGCACAATATGTTGGTCATATCATGTACATTATCAATATTAATATTCATATCATATTTTTTGACTCCGCATCATGTGCACCACTGTACGTGTAATAAAAACCACGCACATGATGTATGCGTGGTCAAAATGACGCTATATGCACAATATGTTGGTCATCTCATGTACATTATCAATATTAATATTCATATCATATTTTTTGACTCCGCATCATGTGCACCACTGTACGTGTAATAAAAACCACGCACATGATGTATGCGTGGTCAAAATGACGCTATATGCACAATATGTTGGTCATCTCATGTACATTATCAATTATTAATATTCATATCATATTTTTTCACTCTGCATCATGTGCACCACTGTACGTGGAATAAAAACCACGCACATGATGTATGCGTGGTCAAAATGACGCTATATGCACAATATGTTGGTCATCTCATGTACATTATCAATATTAATATTCATATCATATTTTTTGACTCCGCATCATGTGCACCACTGTACGTGTAATAAAAACCACGCACATGATGTATGCGTGGTCAAAATGACGCTATATGCACAATATGTTGGTCATCTCATGTACATTATCAATATTAATATTCATATCATATTTTTTGACTCCGCATCATGTGCACCACTGTACGTGTAATAAAAACCACGCACATGATGTATGCGTGGTCAAAATGACGCTATATGCACAATATGTTGGTCATCTCATGTACATTATCAATTATTAATATTCATATCATATTTTTTGACTCCGCATCATGTGCACCACTGTACGTGAAAAAAAAACGACGCCCATGATGTATGCGTGGTGTAATTGACGCTACATGCACAATATGTTGGTCATCTCATGTACAATTGGAAATATTAATATTCATAGCATATTTTTACACTCCGCATCATGTACACTGTAATGCGTCAAAAAAATATGACGCACATCTGTGTATGCGTGAAAATATGACGCATTACGCGAAAATAAAAACGGCGGCCATTTTATGCAGGAAGTGATGTAATAGGATATCCTGTTTACCAAATCTGTACTGGGAGTTGACTTTCACTTTCACTTTGCAGTCTCAGAGTTATCTAGACTGTGTGGTTGTGTGAAAGGTGTTGTCCTGTGTTTTACTGCTTTAGTGTCCTGTGTGCCTTGTATTTTGTCTTTGTGTCAATCTTTTATTGTTGTCAAACATTGTCTCAGTCTGTTTAGTGTTGTTTGGTCTATACCTGTGATAGTTTGTATTGTCTGTGGGAGTCTGTTGTGGGTAGCATAGTTTGGGGTGTTAGTTGGGCTATTTTTCTCCTTCTTCTTTTTCTTTCACACCTCTACCTTTCCCCATTTCCCACTTTTTCTTTCATTTTTCTTTGTTACTTTTTTCAACCTCGCATCATGTCAGGTAGGCCTCGCCTGTCCAGGATGGGTGAGGACGAATTGGGGGGCTTCATATGGCTCGTAAGCCATTTCCTCCCACTGATGCTGGAGGCTGGGGGCCGTGTGATACAGGGGTATCACACGGAGGCGAGGAAAATACGTTGGGAGAAGGTGCACCATCACCTGGTCCGGGTCTACGGGAGTATGAGGAATGTCCATCAACTCAAGCACCGCTGGGCAGATCTGATCACCAGGGAACAGGACCTGCTGGACCACCTGGGACTCCGGATTGGTGGCTATGTTGGTGAGTAATAATCAATTACATGGGAATAATAGGAATGTGTGCGTGAACATGTGATGATTGGTAGCCAATCTGCAAAATAAGTAGCTGACTGCGTGTTATACTAGGGAAACCTAGGCCCATGGGCATACACATAAATCCCCATTTTTGCTACACATGTACACCCAATAACAGCAGTAAAATGCAACATCTATTAGTATTTTGCTAAGTAGCCCCCTCTCTGCGTCACAAAATGATGCAAATGCTGCGCTACAAAGGTATACATATATGTCCAAATGTGTATTTGTTGCCGGGTGTGTATGAAGACCTATGCTACCAGGCCGATGCCTTATCTTTGCAAAACATACCAGATGGCTGTAGCTGCATGGAATGTAGTGTTGCATTTGTGTCTGAAAAGCAACACGTGAACTGCTCAATTTGTACTCTACTGGTCATAATGGCCAGTGAGTACGTCATGTAGAAACAACATACCTACATATGTAGACGCCATAGCTAGACCGAAAATTGCAAACACATGATGATGCAACACCTGTGTGTTGCCTTCACGTCACATGAAGTTAGTCATGTTGTCCACACATATGTCACATGTGTGTCTGGTTGCTGTGTGTTGAACCTGTCCCCATAGCCTGTTTGATGGTGAGTGGTCATGCAGTCCTCATGGAACCAGTTGTGAAATGTTTCTCTCTGGGATGCACATGCTGAGATGTATGGATCACATGATTGTTCGGGCCTACTAATGGAGGAGTAACTTGGACGACACATGACTGTCCTGGCCACTGCATGAGTGTAGTAGGGTGTGTCACTGGAGCAGGAGACTCATCCAATGATAATCTAGAATACAAAGTCAGCCAGGCAGGATGAGCATGTGTGAAAGTGTATCATTACCATGTAATATTCACACACTGTCATTGTAACAGAAATTATTTGTCTGTTCACTCAGTCTGAGTATAATCTTCCTTTCATGCTTTACAGGTGGACCAGCCCCGTACACCGTTGGTGAGGTAGCCCATTTTGACGACCCCGATACCTACAGTGAGTGTTGCCTAAGTGCTATTTACATTGTTTGGAAATGAAGCATGATGGATTACTGTGTGTTCAGGACAATTCATGATATGATGTGCTGGCCGTTCATTGGCTTTGTTGTTTTGGTGTGATATCAAATTGGAATAATGTTTCGGTAAAGCAATCCCTAGTCATCTCTCAGATTGAGGGGCAGTAGGTCATTCAATTAGTGCGACTATTGGGAATAGCATGACTCATTTTGAACACACTGGTCAATGTTAGACTTGGTCAGGAACTTGCCATTAACTGAGTCAGCATATCAGACTGACAGTCTCCCAGATAGCTTAGGCACATGGCTTCGATGACAAGTGCTTCGTCCTAGTTGAGGATGGACTGTGTACACTGTAGGTCGGATCTTCCGGGGGCATGTACTTCCACAAGGTGACCTCGAAGTGTGTGTGACTTGAGTGCAATGGCCTAGGTGTTCTGTTGAATCATGTGAATGGGTGTTCTACCTCCTGTGTGTGTGTTGTAAAACATGCCTCACTAATAGTATGTTATGTTTGGCTAAGTCATATCATTTTGACATGTGTGGACCTGGGATGTGACAAGGTTGGGCTGACTCCAACGTGTTGCTAGCCCTTCATAGGTGTTGTGTGTGAAGGCACATGCTTGTTGCACTTTCTGTACACTCCTGGTTGTGCATTGATCATGGGATTGTTGTTTGTTCTTCCCACACCACCCACAAAGACTGGGATGTTACTGTGAAACAGGGTACCTAGGACTGTAGCAACCAGTATGTTACACGTACTTAACACCTTTTGTGACTTGAGTTTGTACCTAGGTCCAGATGTAGCAAAATGTCTCCACATTGCAAATAGCATAATTTGATGTTAGTGAGTTGCAAACGTCTGTTTCCTAATCCGAAATGTTATTGGTGGTCATGTACATATTCGCAAAATGGTTTTCTAAAGTAAAAAAATAAAGGAGTTTACCAGCCCTACTTGCAAATCACAGTGTTAGGCAATCCCATTTGCTAACGAGTACGTGGTTGCAAAGTGAGTAGCTGTTATCATCCACTTGAAGTGGCTGCTAACCAACTTGCTGACTGGAAGGGGTCCTCATTGTGAACCTTCACCTTTGTGAGTGGACCAAAATACTCCTGCACAAAACAGCCAGTGGTCTAGGGGAGCAATAATTATTGTGTAAATTACGAACAATCAATTGTTGTGAATTTAAACAAATCGCAGCTCATTTTCCTTTCAGATAAAGGGCCTACACTTGGTGAAAAATAACTTGCTTCATTTAAAAGCAGTCACGTCTATGGAGTTCTGCTGTTCCCAGCAGGCCTCCATCCCCGTGAGTGCCCATAGTTGCTAAGGTGGTGCAAGTTGGAACCCACATCATTGATGTTCATGAGGTGGGATTTAGGGACCCCATAGTGACTCGCAGACGGTGTCAGAGACACCGTTGAGCTTTGCAATTTGCTAGTTGATTTCCCATCAATTCCTACATCTGGCCCATAGTGTCGACATATGATTCATGGCCAGGGGTTCAATCTTAGCACACAACTATTTCGAAATGCCATTGAGTGAGGAGTGTGATTCTTATCACATAGAATGACATATGTAGTGAAGTCAGTATGCGGACGAGCTGGTGCCATAATGTATAATGGCTTAGGTATGAATTGTAGGAGTAGTTTAGGGTGATGTCATCCATCATGTAGAGACATGGATCTGCTATATGTGATATGCCCTTCAGTATGCATGATTCACATGTACTTCCTCTGAGCCTTCCCGTGACATATGTTGTAACAATTGCTGCAACCAATACATTGCTAGTAATGGTCAAATTACCCATTGTGGTATTCAACCCACTGTAAATTCTATGCTCAATATTTGCCTTTTCCCTTCACAGCTGCAAACCTGAGTGCCGCAGCTCGAAACCAGTTTGAGCGCCGTGCAATGAGGTACAGGCACATCCTGCAGGTGCAGTGTGGGTATCGGAGGATGGCCCGCAGATACAATTCGGAACGGGCCACCGGGGCGTGGTATGCCACACCACAGGCTCCACCAACGGTGCCACCTACAACCACCAGGTCTGCCCAAGGGGACCCAGCGACGGACCAGCCATCTTCCTCCAGACCTGGACCCAGCCGTGTGTTGGGAGCAGGGCTGTCCCGTGGCCACTCCACTCCAGCAACAATCTCCACCTCCACCGGCACGCAGACCAGCAGTGACCCTCCAATTGACCCTGCAGCCTTCAACGCATTGTCTAGGAAACTGGACAGGTTAATTCAAAAGGTTGACAACCTGACGGAGGACATGGCGGAGGTCAAAAAGAAGGTGCGCTCCATCCGGCGCACACTTCAGAGGGCAAATCCTTAGTTATTTTGCCCTCCTGAACTTTTACCCCTCCCCTCTCCCCTCTTTCCTCTTTTCATACTGTTAGTTGGGTTTGGGGGGTTAGTTGTAGGATAAGTATAGGTAATTAGCTTAGTTAGTGTTAGGTAAGAGGGTGGGGGGTCCTTATACTTTCTATCTAATATTTTTGGGTGGGTGGGTGGGTGGGGGGCAATGTTCGGATTCCTGTTTGATAAAAAAAAAAAAAAAAAATATATGTTTGTTTAGGATAGTATAGTATGTGTGTAGGTTAGTAAGTGTTGTCCTGCATGTGTCTTGTCTCATAATGGTGGGTGGGGGGTTGATGTTTAGATAGTTTCGTTACATGTGTAGAGTAAGTTTAGCTTAGGTTAGTTAGGGACAGTTGTGGGTTAGTAGTAGTCAGGTTAGATTAGTGTAGGTTTATCTTTCCCTTAGTTGCCTCTTTTCTTACTTATTGGAAATAAAAAATTTGTTAACCCTTTACCACATGCGTTAGGTGCTACCTTTTCATGGCCTTGACATCAGTGTAGCAGAAAGTTTTAGTATGACATTTGTGTCCTATGCTCGCTATCCCCAGGCTATTGAGGTTTAACATGCCAGCTACCCGTGTGCTAACTTGGTATGTATCCACCGTGTGGGAGAGCCACCATTGGTAGTCTGCATAGATCATCAAGATTTGGGGTTGGTATGTATCCTACTTCACAAAGAGTGCTTCCAGAGTTGATTTTGTAGGTAAATAGATAGGTCGGACAGCATTGTGAAGTTCAGGGAGAGCTTTGTAGATGAGTATTTGTTCACACTCTTGTCTTGTTGCTGTCATTGCTGACCTACATCATGTGTGTACTGCTTGAGCATGACTTTCCTTCATGGTAGTATACGCTGTAAGGGTGATTGATGCAGTGTAATTTGGTTAACATTCCTTTCATTTTACAGCATAATGTATTGTGTTAGTATCGCAAGGTGCCTACATTTCTCATCCACCATTAGTTGTCTAGAATAGCTATGGATGGGGCCTCATTCTGTCCAACACAGCATGATTGTGTGTGCTTAGTCCCTACATCAGTTATTTTCCTCAGTCTAGTAAAGCTATGATGCAATCCTGGCCACTGCACAGATGTTTCAGTAGACATGAAATCAGGACAGTAGTCTAGAGAATCAACATGGTTGCCACACAGCCACTTTGGAGTTATGTACTGCACAGTTGAAGTGTGAAATGACACAGAGACACAATTGGTGTGCAAGTGATATTTATTTTTAGGTGGAGTAGTGCAAAAAGTCCATTAACAATGTTAGGTGAGTCCGTTCTGGTGCATTCTTAAATGGTGATCCTATTTACAGGGTGTGGATGATGCTCCTGACATGCTGGGGTGATGTCACAGACGGTGCAGAGGAACAGGAATTGCCAAATGGTAGGAGAGAAACATTTACAGCCAATGTGGACAAGTTAAACAGTAGATTGCCGAACAGTCATTGAGGGTAGTTGGAGTGAGGCTGGCATGTGTCAAAACGTAGGACCTTGGTCAGAGTGGGGCATGGTGCAGGGACTAGGGCTTCCGGGTACTCTTGCGTGTGAATGTTATCTGTTCCATGTCTTCTTCTTCTGATGTGTGTGTTGCCTGGTGTGTCCTTGTCGTTGTTGGTTTTGAAGGGGCAACACACACCTCAGTGTCAGAAGACATGGAGGCAGACATCCCGGGGACTGATCCCTGTCCAGTTATGAAGGGCAGTACTGCAGCAAGGAGAGCGTGCTGGTTTTTCAGAATGGCAGCCACATCCCGATGGTAGGCAGCCAGGTCTGCCCTGAGGGGTTCGATGTTGCATTCGTGCACACGCTGACTGGCTTGCTGTTGGAGTTGTTTGGTCAACTGGATGACAGCTGTGCAGATTGCCTTCTGTGTTACTAAAAGTTCCTCCAACAGCGATGTTCTGGCTTGCATTGCAGCTGCCTGATCAGCAGTTGACAGCATGCACGAACGCACCCCCTCAAGGCTGGCTGCCATAGTTTGCATCCCCACCCGCACCTCCTTGGCCAGCTCCCGCTGGACCCCAACGACTGTTCTTTCGAAGCTGGTGCCAGTGTCGTCAGAGTCCTCAGCTGTGTTGGAGCTGGCAGGTCTTACAATTGGGGTGGCGGGTGGTTCTACTGTGGTGGCTGCTTCATCTTGGCTCCTCCTTGTTACTGAAGGGGGGGTTTGGAGGCTTTCGAGGACCATGTCAATGGTCTCTTGTGTGAGGTTGATGTTCTCGTCATCCATGTCATCAGGGAACTCATGGACAGGCATATCGGCAGGAGATCCGTGTTCCTCTGCAAAGAAACAGGGTACAATTAGTGTGTCTGTGTTGAGATCATTTAGCACTAAGATACAAGCCTTTGGATGCCTTTACTTTGTACTCTGATTTTGTCTTGGTATCTGCTGTCTGTCATAGGGCATTGTTATAGGCCTATGGCCCACCTGTGTGTCACATATATGATATGGAGCTATCAGACATGCCTGCCAGGACATCTCTAGGTGTTGATTTGTAATTATTTTGGAATATGCATTTTTTTGTCCTACTCCTCTCTCGGTGTTTCACTATTGTTATGGAGGGACATTTGTTTGGGTGGGCTCTCATTATCCTACATGTGATTCTTGGCTTTCTAGGCAGCAGGATAGCTAATGGTGTGGGGGACTAAGTTTGACCCACTTGTAAATAACTCTGTCACCCAGATATTGTATTTAGCTCAGACAGACTAGCAGTGCCTCTGGTCTCCCACAACAGAGGAATGTTTAGAAGTCCAAGCCCATGACATCTTTGGGACTTCTCAGGGAAGTGGTGGTCACTCAGGTCCTACACATTTCTATCTTTTCCGGTATGTTCCCATACACAAATGACACAGACAGTATTTGTTGGATATGAAGTTTCAGTGTACAACTGACTTGTAGGAATTTCGGTGTGAGCCCCAATAACCAAAACAATACACACAGTTAGAACTGAAATAGTCCGCAGGAAAGTAATACATTGGTACACAGCTATCATGGTGCCTAACAGTTTCTACTCTCCCTCTGCTTGTTCTATATATAGCACTGCATGTTAAGTTTGGAGCTTGTCTGTCTGAATCACAGGGGAGACATCATCCCTCATATCAGAGGAATGGGCTGGGATCTGGTTGTGCATCAGCAGCAAGGCAGGCAGCATCTAGATGTGATTTTCGGTTTGTAAACTCCCCCATGCGTGTGTTGGGACGAGGAAGTGAATTTAAAAGACATATGTCATGGTGATGACAAAGTTTCCCTACGCAGGAATGGCAAACCTTAACCCCTACCACATCTATCATCAACGAACCAGACGGTATCCTTGACTGGGGCACAGAGTGAATATGTTCTGGCAAACTCCAGTGCAGAAGTAGGCAAAACAGGGTGATTTGACTAATTGCCAACACCTCAGGACTGACTATTTGCTACATTAACTGATAGGAAGGGCAATGAGATTCATTTAGTGCAAAGTGCTCTGAGGCACTTAGATGTGAGCAAATGAGTATAAGTACATTCAGGGTAAGATGCACAAAGGCCTCCAGCCTGAGGCTATTGCGCAAAGTATACGTTTCACTTGCCACGCAACACTTTGACTGACTGTGGGTGTTGTGACTGCCCTGCCAGCACACTTGCCTCACAGGCCCTGCACCATACACTTTTTATTCACATTGCATGATCTGTACATGTTAGGTGGCATGACCTATGTATGTCAATGTTAGGATGTGGTATGGATGTAAACATTGTTGATGTTTGTATCTGATGGGGTCTCGTGTGTCTTACTGGATTGGCTTGTTTATCGTATGGATGTCCTATTTTTTGGTTAGACTGTGCAGATGTGTTTCATTGACCAGTTGCCTGTGTCCCCTCGTCAATGTTGTTGTCTGAGCAGTATGACATTTGTGATGTAGCATTGTTAGGCAGGCACGTGAGGGACCCTGATGTATGCAGCATGTGTGTGTCGTTAGTGCTGTGTGGCTCCTATTGATGTGTACTTAGGCTTATGTATGTGTCAGTTATGGACATTCGGCATTTAAGTGTACTGGTAGCTTTGTCTTATTTCTAGGAGTAGTTGCAGATGTCATCCTCACCCCCTAATTTAGGAATGTATGTTCCAGGGTGGGGTTCCTGCCATTTGGTACTATAGCTGCCCAGAGATGAGAGGTGTTATTGTCAACTGTGGTGGCAGTTAAGTTGCAGTTGTTGTATTTGCTACTGCATTACAGGTAGGGACCTAGTTGATGGGGAATAGTTTGTGCAAAACAAGTGCCTGGATGTGGATTCAGGGTAGTGTCCTTCCCACCTGTCACTGGTTTCCCTTGGCTCTCTTGTTGTAATTACAGGATGTCCCCATGGGACTGTAGTGGTGGCAGTATTTTGTCGTGGCCCGGCTATGGTCAGTACTGGGCATTCCCCCCTGCCGTGCCCCTTTCCCCATGCCACTTCATATATGTGCTAAGTTACATGCATTGTGTAGTAGGTATCCCCCCCCTGCTTACAGTCCCCATTATTGCATTGTAATTCCCCATGCGACTTACCCTGCATGTGCGTAGTGTCGTGGTAGTCTGCGCTGTCCAGTCCTTGTATCCCTGTGACAATCTCCTCTGGGATGACGGCTGCGACCATCTCCTCCATGTGGTCCAGAGCCTCCTGTTGTGCTGGACTCCCCCCTCCAGTCTGCATTGCTGCCTTCCTGTTCCTGGCCATTTTCTCTTTGGTCCTACGTTTACAGTCATGCCAGCGTTTCTTACACTCGGTGACTGTCCGGCGTTCTTCAGCCACACTGTTTATCTTGTCCACAATTTCTTTCCAGATGGCCTCTCTCCTACTGAGTGGCAATTTTGAGGATATGAAAAGTTGGTGCTGGTGTTCCGTCACCTCTTTCACCAGGATTTCCTGCTCCTCTGCACTGAAGCAACACTTTCTTTTTTTCTTTAACATGTCCTGGTTCCTGTGTGCTTCCTCCTGGCTGGGTCCTGGTCTGCTCTCATCCTCCTGGGGTCTGTTGGGGCATCTGGGATCCATTTTGGGTCTCCTCTCCTGTCAGTGCAGTTTTCGCGCAAAAATGTCACGCAATAGCGTGAAAAAAAACGGCGTATTCACGATAGCGCTGTCGTAAATCGACCCACAGTGATTTGCGTCACTTTTACGTGGGTTTGCCTTACGACAGACCGACGCTGTTTGCGTCACGAAATAATGACTCCCACCTGTTGGTTGCGCCGCCGTACGTCAAAGTATAAATTTGACGCCCGAATGGCGCATCCAAATGGCGTTAGACGGCGCAAATTTTTTTGACGCAAAACTGCGATGGCGCAGTTTTGCGTCAAAAAGTATAAATATGGGCCTTAATCTTTAAAAATTCATATCTCAACTTTTACTTATTGGAGTTTTGTCATTTTAATCTTGTTTTACTCAGATACATATTCTCTATTTTATAAACTGGTGTGGAGTCTTTCTGTGGTATTTTGTCTGTGTTACTATAACTCAGTGTTGCACAAATGCTCTACACATTGCTTCTTAAGTTAAGCCTGACTGCTCTGTGCCAAGCTACCAGCGGGTGATCACAGTTTAATTTAGGTTGTGTATCTGACTTACCCTGACAAGGATTGTGGTCCCGACTTGGACAGGGTGCCCACTTCTGCCACCTAGAGACCCATTTTCTAACAATTTGTATGAAATCTTTATACAGACAAAAGGCATCTTCTACACCCACTCCTGCATTGGGCTCATTATTGTGAAATGAAAGAGAATAACTTTCCCTATACTTTACGATAGGGTGATGGGGCACAGGTGTCCACATGGTAAAGTAAAGGGAAAACTAAACAAAAAGTTGATTTAATTCACAAATAAATATTACAAATATTTTTAAGATAAATATTAATCTAAACTTTTTTTATGTATTTACTTCAAATTCAGATCAGAATAAAACATACTTCAACAGTACTAACTTAATTTTGAATTAAAACTTTAAATCATGGAAACATATTGGATTCAATTAAAATTATTTTTCTGAAGTTTAAATTAAAAAAACAATTTCCCACCTTAAGAAAAAAAAGTTCATATATTTTAATACTTTTTAAAAGTGAAGTATTGAATTAAATAAACTTAATTTAATTATTTGTTGATAAAATGTTTTGTTACATCATTTTTAAATTAAAAATAGTATTTAAAATATTTTACAATTAAGTAATAAATATGTTCAATTATTATATATTGTTTTACCATCAATTTATATTTATTTGTTCATCTATTTTACATATTTTATTTAATTTTACATAATTTCCAATGAGGTTTTATTTTAAGTCTCTACTTCAATTTTCAAGCCTGTCTCTCAACAATTATCACCAAACCAGACACACAACAAACATCAACAAATGAGACTGACCTAATTGTCTTTGCCCCGGAGGGAGAGGCATGTACTGATGCCCTCCAATGTGTATATTAACACTGTATATATGCTGGTAAGGCACATCCCTGAAGAGATTCTCACTCCAAAGGCTGTGTGTCACAGTAAACCTACAGTGCCAGCAAACACCTGCGCCGGTCATTATAAGTTTACAGTGACATGCAACCCTTAGAGTGTCTTGCAGGGTGATACTTTTTGTGAGATAGACTCAACATCACGGACTGAATAGTGACATTGACACAGAATAGATAAGGAGGTCCATTAATAATCAGTTCTGATGAAGGCCTTGGACCCGTAAGTCGCTGAGAGAAGTAAAAGTTGTAACTCTTCTCTTAATTTACTCGAGCAATTTATTCACATTTTAACCATACCAGTGGCACTCAACATAAAGTGACATCAAACCTGTGGCACTCAGCATAAAGGGAAACCGGGTTGACCACTAGATACTTTTAAAATGTATATCAACTGTGAAGTTTAGAACATTATTCTAAGTGCTCTGGGGAATATGGCAGAGCCCATCCCGGTTTTTAGGCACCAGGGTGTGACCCGATGACGAAGCATGACACCAAGAGGGTGTGTGGGGGTCCACAATAATAACATTGAATGTTTCTCTGGTGGCAGGAGGGCAAAGCAAAAATAAACCATTAATTGTGGAGTGATAGGAAACCTGATATAAGTGAATTCTAGATAAGGAGGTAGTATCCTGTGTTTCCCAATATAAATACATTTTCTCTTCCCTCCCCATATGTCAGTGTGGATTTTTAAAATAGTCCTTTCAGCAGCACAACATTCTTTCTTCCTGGCAGAGTACCCACAGGTTCTGAAGTGCACTGAAGAGGTGGTGTCTGAGGCTCCCTTATTATACACCGGTGCCTGCCTTCTGGATGGTGAGAGAAGCTTCTAGACAGTGGCTGTGTAGTGCATGGAATTTCCTGACTCCCATGCCCTGGCTCCAAGCTGGCTGCAGTAACAATGTGAAGGTGTTGAGCCCTATGTGTCAAGGCAGAGTACTCCCAATCAGTTGCAAATGGGGATGTGTTCTTCTCTGCCCCTCATCCTACCAGCAGAAGACCCATTGAAGCACACCTAATCCCTCCATTGTGTGACTGACTGGGAAGAATTCACAATGTCTGTCAGTTACATCCAGTCATGTGGCCCAAGACTGGCTGCAGGCAGAAAAGGGCTAATGGCAGGAAATTGGCAACATTATAAACATGGCATTTTCAAAATTGTAATACAAATCTAACTTTATAAATATGATTTCTCATTACACTTCCAAAGACACCAAACATGTAAATAACTACCTGTTCCCAATTAGAAATGTCAGTTTATTAAATGTAACAAGGAGTCCCCAATGTTATACTATGGAGGGGTAGGCCTCACAGTAATGACAAATACATTTAGGATTTTTTCACTACCAGGACAGGTAAAACTTAAAATTGCATGTCCAATCTTTTATTTACACAGCATCCTGCCCTATGGGCAACCTAAGGCCTACCATAGGGGTGACATATTTAATAAAAGGGGAGTCAAAGGTCTAGCAAAAGGGTTTTATTGCCAAACCTACAATGCAGTTTAAAACCTCGTTCCAGCTGCACTGGCTGGCCTGAGACATGTTAAGGAGGCAACTTAAGCGGGTGGCATAATCTGTGCTGCAGACCCAATAGTAACATTTAATTTGCACATCCTAGATATATGGCATACGACTCTACAAGGGACTTGTAAGTAAATGTAATGTGCCAATAAGGTGTAAGATAATCAAACCATGTTCAGGGGAGTGAGCACAAGCACTTTAGCACTGATTAGCAGTGGAAAATTGCACAGAGTCCTAAGGCCAACAAACTCAATTCAGCAAAAAGTAGAGGAAAAAGGTAAGAAGCTTAGGGGTGACCCTATAGAGACAGACACATCCAATAATGTGAATATTGTGGGTATGACTTTTGTAGGTGTACAATACACTTTAAATGAATTCACTGACAATATTCTTGTGACGCTGACAGACCCACTACTCTCAGTTCCTAAGGTGATGGAATCCTTAAGGCCTACAATAGGGTTTGGGGGTTTAAGGTGAACCTTAAAAAATCAGAAATGCTAAGTATGGGCTTTCCATTGGTGACCAAAACTAAGCTGACAACTATGCTTCCATTACGATGAGCTGTAAATAAGAAATATAAGCACCTTTTGGGTGTACAGCACCCAGCATCATCACTCGTTTTATGGAGCAAATTAAACCCATCTACGTTATGCTAACAAAAATGCTCCCCTTCAGTGGAAACCTCTATACATTTCATGGTTGGGGAGGGTGGTGGTAATTAAACAAAATATACTACCTCAGCTACACTACCTACTCCAGGTGTTTCTCATTACGTTCCTACAGAACAAAATAAAGGCTCTACAGAATTCTATTGATCACTTTATCTGGGGTGGGAAATTACCACAAGTTTCAAGGAATTTACTAAGATCTTAAAAGAGGTCAGTGGGGGGGTGGCTCTTCTGGACATTTGAAGTTATTATCAGTCAGCTCAGAACTATTTTTGAATGGTTGCTATATGAAAATGAACGTCATTGGGTACACATGGACACTGCAGTAATGGTCCGGGCACCTTGGCTGATACCATGGGTTCCAAAATATGCTAGTTCCATAGTTTGCTACTTCTCTGCAATTCCCAAATCAACCTTAGAGGTCTGGAACCCCTTCACCAGAAATCATAAGCGTATGCCTTTCCATTCCCTGTTTACCCCTTGCAAGGAAACATGGATTTTCTCTGAGTACCTGTTAGATGTGCCAGCCTTAGAATTGTCTTCTTCCAGTTTTTCTGCCTGTTTGACTCCCATTTTTCTGTATCTTTTTGTTGGCTTTAGGACTCTCAGCACGTTACTACTGCTGACCAGTGCTAAATAGCAAGTGCTTCTCCCCTAAAACATGGTAACATTGATGTATACACAATTGACATATTTAATTTACTTGCAGGTCCATTGTAAATTTGAATACCAGATATCCAGGGCCTGTAAATGAAATGCTTCTAGTGGACCTCCAGCACTTATTGTGCCACCCACACCAGTAGCCTTTCAAATCTGTCTCAGGCAGGCTATTGCAGGGCCTGTGTGTGCAGTTCACTGCCACTTCGACTTGGAATTTAAAACCTCCCATTTTATTACATATAAGTGACTCCTAAGGTATGCCCTAGGTAGCCCAAAGGGCATGGTGCTATGTAAGTAAAAGGCAGGGCATGTAATTTTAAGTTTTACTTGCCCTGGTAGGAAAAACTCTTAAAGTAATTTTCTCTACTGTAAGTCCTTCTCCTCCCATAGGTCATCATTAGGAATTCCTTAATATACTTTTAAGATGTAATTCCTGATCAGGAAGGAGTAGTTTGATCATGTTTCATACTTTGGAATAGTAATGATAAATCCTCTTTGATGGTAAAGTCAGATTTAACATTCATATTTTAGAAATGCCACTTTTAGAAAGTGTGCCTTTCTTTGCTCTGACTGCTCTGTGTGCCTTACAGACTGTCTCCATTACAAGTTTGGGGAAGGTGGCAGCTACTCTTTGTGCATTCCCTCCAGTCAACCACAAACACAGGAAGGTTAGGTGTGTCTGAGGAGTCATATGTGTTCATCTGCTTCTTGATGGGACTGCCTTAATAGGAAGGGTGGAGGGGAACTGACACTTAAACATGAATAGGGAAGTGCCTGTCTCCACACAAAGGACTGATTACCCCATACTGATAGTCTTGAGCCTGGGCTGAAATGAAAAGGGGACCTGCAGGTTCCCCTGGAATGAAAGGGGGACCTGCACACTTTAAGGAGCTGCTTTGAAGTCACTCCACTTCAAAGGCACATTTGGGTATAAGTCCCTGTACTCTGGCCCTACCAAATCAGTACACGACTGGACCTGGGAAGATCTCTGATGGAGTAAACACTGTTGTGATTTAAGAATTGCCACTTTGTCTGGAATGACAGTTCTGAGGAACTGCTCCTCTGATTTGCTGATCTGCCCTTCTGCCTGCTGATCTTTGCCCTGCTGAGGTCAAGGACTGGCCCCATCTCACTTGAGCCCAAAGTGACTCCAAGGGCTTTCGGGCTTGTCCTCTGTTCTTCTGTATTCTCAAGAGCATCGGAAACTGCCTGAAATTCTTCTGGAGCTGCTAGACTCTGCCATCTGTGAGTCCTACCCTTGCCTGAGGTGCCCCCTCCAGTTCCGGGTGTCAGAAGTGGGTTTTGCAGCTACTTTTTGCAAAAAATGACTCATGATCATCACTGCACCTGTCGGAACTGACTGGTTGCCCGTTTGATGCCTACACAAAGGCTATTCGATGGCAGCGGAAATAGCCTGTACAGCCGATGGCAACATTCTGCGTGGAATAACGAGGATACATCACATTCATCTCAACGGAGTTTAACGCCAATGTGGGACCCAACTGTGAGGCTCAACGATGATGCAGTCACCCGACTACTTGGGATATATCGACACATCGCCTTTGCAAATAGCAATTGGAGGGGCACCAATAAAGTTCATATAGGAAGTAATCATCCAAATGTGTTGCTCCACTGGGATCTTTTATTCTCTTCAATATAACACACAACAGCCAAAGTGTTTTGTTTACCACCTGTGAACTTCCTCAGGGCTGGAAAACAAACATACATAAAGTATGCATAATTCTCATTTACTACATCAAAAGATATGATTACAATACATAATAGAGCCAAAGAAACTTGACTTCTAAAGCTTTGAGCTCATCATGATAATAGAAAACAGTGTCAAATGTAATCATTACATTTTTAAAAACATGTGCACATGTATCTTCCCCCTATGTATTGTTGGTTACTGCTAAAAACATAAAAAATCACCATCTAAAGACATTAAAAAGGAAAGGAAAGATCTGAACCCTGCCCCCTTTTCCATAATGCTGCAGTAGCAATCCAAATTAAGACCAAGACCAAGGTATAGATGAACTCCTGTGATCACTCAGCAATGACATATTTTAGTTCAAATATATTAGGGTAATATTTAAAAATATTTCTTCTCCCTCTCATTAACATTGTTATGTTCCATTAGCAATATATAACGGGGCTTTAAATAATATATCATTGCTATTTTTGTTTGTGCAGAAGGTTAAAGTTTCCCATTACCATTACACCCCCTGCAAGTTGTCAAATGCATAAATTCCCTTGATTTATTCCTTTGGTCAAAGTAAATTAATCCTAAAAATGAATTGAAAATATGTGTATATTGTAACCACTAGCAAAATGCCATTGCATACACTCACAATCAAGGCCAAACTCAAAAATGTTTCTACCCAGACATGTTGAAATCACGTTCAAATTGAAAGCAAAATGATGACAAAAATCTTTCCTAGCTTGTGGTTTAATGTTAAAATGCATATCCAGCTGAATCAAAGGCCAAGACAGAAAAGCTGAAATAGGGATGCCAGTCCACAGTTAAAATTGCATATATGAGTTAATTCCCCAGGTAACATTATTGCTGGTTTAATAATTGAGAAATAGAAATAATTATAGACTTGCATGCTGGATAAGGAAGGTCAAGTGTTGAAGACCAGGCAATATATTACACTATCTTCAACAAATAACCCCTAAATCTCATTTACCAGAAAGTTATTTAAGTTTTTAAATGAAAGAATCACTAACATCATGACATTACTTACCAACATAAATAGCCAAATACATCATGTGAAAACTAGGTCTTTAGAATCAACCCTATATTGAAAAAATAACTCACCAGTTTGAATCAAATAATAGCCATAATAAGCCACCATGCAGCACTGCTTCGGTTTTCAATCACTTAAACAAACACCATGATGAGTTGTCTTTGCTGCCAAATTCACTTCTATTTGAATAATCTTCCAGGGTCACATGACTAGGACCCCTTAAAGTGAAATACACATGTCCTTGTTTAAAAACAATCTAACCTCCAGGGACAATACCCTAATTTAGTCTCTTCTACTGGACAAATGGGTCTTTCCGCATCATAATTTATTGGATGTCATCTTTATAGTGACAAGAATTCATTCTACACCTTATAAGTCACAACAAAAATTTCCATTTCCTCCATAGTGGTTTAATCCAGTTCCAAATCAGAAAAGACCACAGAAAGATGTGATCCAAAAATTGAGTATAAATCCATGCTTACTTTATACCTAATGTTGCTCCGACTTACATTATAAGTGACTTCTCTCAGGGATTAACAAAATTTTTAAATTATAAAGACATACAAGGTGACACAATAATCGCACGTCTGATTCAAACCATGTACTATTACGAGAATCCAACCTGCGTTGCAAATGTTTAGCCCACTACTCCACAGAGTCCTTGAGTGTTTGTAGTCAGGTGCATAGTGACAAGTATGATTTAAAAGGAGTTATTTGAGTAGCGAGTGGGAATGTTCCATTTTACATGTTTCAAAATATTATTAGTACCCATGAATAAATCACAAAGTTGTAATTAAAATGTAGCAATATTTGTTATTCCAAAAAAAGAAAAAAAGAAAATGATACAATTGGAAATCAAATATAGCCACATACAAGATTCAACCCTTTTGTTGGCTCTGCTGGTCAACACTAAGCAACAGGCATCTAGCCCACCACTCCACGGATCCCTGAATGTTTTATAGTTAAATACATGGTGACAATAAATCATCAATTAAGACCTACCCTGATGTAATTTAAGAGGGGTATTTCCATGATGGATAAATTATCCTGTATTACATATTTAAAAAAATACCACCTAAAATTATAGTGGATAAAGTAAGTGTGATAATTTGTCCTATTCAAGTAATACATAAATCTCACAATTTTAGCCCACGTTGGAGAGCATCCAAACCAATGTTCCACGGGAATCTGTACGTGTAGGTATACAAATATATCCATTTCTCAATCATAAAGCACAATAAGCACTATACAACGGGAAGTACCAAAAATGACCTCAAGCAGGAGCACTTGACATGATTAAAGAAAATAGTGTAATTCATTCTCCGTATTGTGTCCCATCTCAACACACCGTAGATGACTGATCCAACCCACTTCATTCTGTCTCAACTCTAGATGCCTATCACCACTTCTAGCGTTCTGAGGGACATAATCAATTCCATGGAAAAAATGTCAGCTATACCAGCGAGCTGTTCCACCATATGTGTGGTCATTGGGTACCTATCATCCCTGCTCCGTATCACACATACATGTTCTTGTATCTGTGCTTTTAAGGGTCTTCTGGTGCTGCCAACATATTTATGAGGCCACAGCCACAGCCTATGACATACAAATTTGGTTTTACAATTTTTATAATATCGAATGTAGTATTTTCATCCTGTGTTGTAACTAAATTGTTTGATCTTATTTTTACCATGCTCACACATGTTGCATTTGCTACAGGTGTAAAACCCCTTATTTCACTCACACAACCACGTGTTGGCAACCCCCTTGTCTGTTATATAATTAGGACATAGCAAATCCCTTATTGTTCGTACCTCTAGGATATGTTACCTTAGGGAATGGAACTGATATTATCCTTTATCCCTTGTTTATCAGATAAAAGATGCCAATGTTTCCACAAGATTTTATATATGTCATTACTTCTTTTAGTATATTGGGTGGTAAATAAAGAGTTTTGGTAAAACTTGTCTCTATTCCTCTGACTCTTGTCCAAAGTACGAGTCCAAGACAGCCTCTGTACTCTTTCCTCTGCTTTTTGCAAAATTCTGTGTTCATAGCCCCTTACTGAGAATTGTCGCTTAACTAGATGCATTCATTCCAGATGTTTTTTGGTTTCACTACAATTACATCGAACCTGCACTATTTCCCCATATGGAATATTGTTAGTCATAGATTTGGGGTGGGTGCTAGTCGCATGCAGAACACTATTGCAAGCAGTAACCTTTCTAAACAGGATGCTGTTGAATCCTCCC
This sequence comes from Pleurodeles waltl, assembly GCF_031143425.1. NCBI lineage: Eukaryota > Metazoa > Chordata > Amphibia > Caudata > Salamandridae > Pleurodeles > Pleurodeles waltl. The sequence continues at coordinate 1,125,678,802 of NC_090445.1, read as the reverse complement.
ATATTTGATATAAAACTGGAGATCCAGGAAGTCTATCCTCTCTACTATAGTTTGACTTACATTATAGGGATTGGCATTTAGATAATCCACATATTCTATCAATTGGTCAGTTGTACCCTTTCAAAGCACCATAATATCATTGATATATCATCTCTAAAACACAATATGATCCATCCAACCAGAAGCACCTTTGCCCCAGACATGCTCCCTCTCCCATCAGCCCATAAAGCAGCCAGCGTACAAGGAAGCAAACCTGGAACCCATCACAGTTGCTTGTTTTTGGTGATACCAGCGACCATTATGCAAAAATAGTTCTTAGTTAAAATAATCTCAATCATCTCTAGAATAATTTTATTGCATTCTAGCCAGTCAGCTGTCTTAGTACACAGGAAGCATTCAACTGCCCATATGCCAAATGTCCTTTTTCTACAGGTGTAAAGACTTAAAACATCAAATGTTACAAACATAAGATCCTCCGACCACACCATATCTTCAAATTTATTCAGAATGTCCTTACTATCCTTGAGATAAGATGTCAACCTATTAAACAGTGGTTGCAAGAATCTATCCACATATTCAGATAGCCGTTCAGCAGGGGAGGCCAACTCTGATATTATGGGCCTCCCCGGAGGGAAAGATCCTCCCTTATGGATTTTTGGCAAGATGTAAATGCATGGGTATCAAGAGTATTTAACGTGTAAGTAACGGTATTCATTGTCCGAAATCAAGCAGCTCTCAGCCCATTCACTAAGTCTCATACTAATGTGTGAAGCAATGTTTTTCATACAGTCATGAGTTATCAATTCATAACAAGCCTTATCGCCTGTCTATTAATCTCCTGTAGGTAATACGTTTTGTTCATAATAACCACGTTTCCATCCTTGTCTGCGTCCCTTATTACAATCGAATAATTTCCCTTCAAATTCTTCAATGCCTCCCTTTCACTGAAAGTTAGATTATCGGATTCCGGGTGTTTCCCATGTTGTCCCTTATATAGCTTATACAGATCCTTCATGGCCTCATTATGGAAGCTGTCTATATTCCGATGTGTTCCTTTTCGGAACAAACAATTGTAAATCACATACATCAGATTCAGTTTATGCCGGTGGAAGGGGATCGTTCATCTGGTGTAAGAGATACTTTAGGAGCTACATGAAAATGATCTTTTAATTTTAGTACACATACAAAGTTATACAAATCCACAGACACATGCGAAAGATTATCACCATCCTGTGTGAAACAAAAGCCTACTCCTTTGCCTAGAACACTAAGCTCTGATTCCGTTAGAGTATAGTTAGACAAATTGACAATTTGTAAATCTCCAATTGTATTACTCACGTCACCCCCGACCCAAATCTCAATACCTCGAACCAAATCTCTTCTTAGACCGTGTTTGAACTCCTGGCCCGGTTAGATCTCTTTTTCTTCCACTTGCTTTCCCCTCTCCGGCTCCTTGTTTCTTTTTATTCTGTTATTGCCCAATCTTAAACATTCCATTTCCCTTAGGAATGTCGATTGATCATGAGCCTTGTTGGTGGTAACACCGGAACTCAGTTCCTTATCCCGGGACGCTTTCCATTGAAGTAGAGGATCCTCTATTGATTGACCCAGCCTCAGAAGATTCGTCCTGAGCTCTTTTTCCCTCACCCAATATTTTAATATTATCATATCTCTTGGCAAATGTATGCACCCTTCCCTCCTTGTAATCATTCTCATACCTCCTGATCTTTATAAGCTTTTTGTCTCTTAAATAGACTAAAAGAAGTAAGGACATATATAAAATCTTGTGGAAACGTATAGTGAGATATATAAAATCTTGTGGAAACATTGACATCTTTTATCTGAAATACCAGGGATAAAGGATAATATCACTTCCAAACTGAGGGTAACATATCGTAGCGATAGAACAATAAGGGATTTGCTATGGCCTAGTTACATAACAGACACTGGAGTTGCCAACACATGGTTGTGTGAATGGAATAAGTGCTTTTACACTTGTAGCGAAGGCAACATGTGTGAGTATGGTAAAAATAATATCAAACAATTTAATTACAACACAGGATAAAAATACTACATTCGACATTACATAAATTGTAAATCCAAATTTGTAACTTATGTTATTGGCTGTGGATGTGGCTTCATATATGTTGGCAGTACCGTGAGACCCTTAAAAGCATGGATACAAGTACATATACATAGGATACGGAGCAGGGATGATAAGTACCCCATGACCGCACATGTGGTGTAACAGCACGCTTGAATAGCCGAAATTTGGTTCCATGGAATCGATCATGTCCCTCAGAACACTAGAGGTGGTGATAGGAAGCTAGTGTTGAGACAAAATGAAGTGGGTTGGAGCAGGGATGATAGGTACCCCATGACCGCACATGTGGTGTAACAGCACGCTGGTATCGCTGAAATTTGGTTCCATGGAATCGATCATGTCACTCAGAACGCAAGAGGTGGTGATAGGGAGCTAGTGTTGACATGAAGTGGGTTGGATCAGTCGTCTCTGGTGTGTTGAGGTTGGACACAATACGGATAATTAATTTCCCTATTTTCTTTAATCGTGTCACGTGATCCTGCTAGAGGTCATTTTTGGTACTTCTCATTATATAGTGCTTATGGTGCTTTATGTATGAGAAAAGTATATATTTAAATACCTACACGTACAAATTCCAGTGGAGCAGTGGTTTCGATGCTCTCCAACGTGGGCTAAAATTGTGAGATTTATGCCCATTCCCAGGTTCACCTTTACTTGTAATGTCAAAAAACATGGATGTTGCATGGGAACACCCACACAACACCCATGGAAATACCACTTTGGCACAGAGTAATGCAGCACAGTGATTTGCACTGTGTTTATTACTTTATATTTATGAAGCATAGCAGGGCCCCACAAGGTGGCCTTCCGTGAATTCATAGATCTCATTTTTCATTTGTGTCGCTCTTGCACCACATTACACGGTGACAAAGCAATGCAAAGGGGTACATAAATATGCCACTCAGTGTGTAAGTCATAAAGTGGGTCAGCACTGACAGTGTTGGCAACCTAGTGTTCCAGCTCACGTAAGGAAATCTTGGCAAAAGATTTTCCATCAATATATAATAAAGCTATTAATCAATAATTGAATACAAGCAAATTGAAATAAAAATGGATTCCTTCCAACTTTCTGGTATCTATCTTGTTTACAAACCTTTGTGGTAAGTTAAACTGAACTGAAGAGCCCAAAGTCAATATTTGGTTTGAAGATAGATACAGGTATTCACTGGCATTAGGGACCCCATGAGTCTTAAAGCTGCTTAATATATTGGCCATTTCAGCGGGTTTAACTGGGTTTGCTATATTTGTTGCATGATTTACTGCTAGATTAATTCTATATGACTGTTCTTGAACATATAACTTTCTCTTTCAAACTCATTCTATTTCTCGTGCTGGATGTAATTATCTAAAGGTCTTGATACAATATTAAATTTGTTTATATAACCCCAGAATTTACACAGATTGTTTTCTTATAGATCGATAATGAATCAACCACTGCTTCTCTATGGTCTGACACTCAGTTTGCCACAATGTGTTTTTGTAGTTGGCTTCCATACAATTAAGGTTTACTCACTGGTTCTGAAAGTCCATACTACTCGTCCGTTTTCTGATTTCACTATTATTTTGCCTCTCAGTAACAAACAATTATTTGGTATACGAGGATTTGTTTGATCTTGATAAGATTTCCCTGAAGTTTTGTTTGTTTTTCTTCTGATAAAAATTCACAAATATTTTATATTAGGGTGTCTGATTTGCACAGTAACTAATTTTGTGTTCAGTAAATTGGTAGGAAGAAAACCAAACCACACAAAGAATTAATTGGTAAATAGAGATGTAAATTCAATTCTATGTTTTTTTCTACCCTATTGAAAATGCCTCCTTTTACTGTGTTTTCAATTGGGGTTTCACAATTAACACCAAAGCATTATGATGAGTGGTCAGTTTCTAATCAGGATTGTTGGAAATGGCCTTTCTGCAGGGTCATCCCCAGAATTTGTGCCTTCCTCCTCTTTTTCTGACCTAATTTTCGCTGGCTTTAGGACTTTGCACACTTTCCCACTGCTAATCAGTGCTAAAGGGCATATGCTCTCTCCTTAAAACATGATAACATTGGATCATACCCAATTGGACTATTCAATTTACTTATAAGTCCCTGGTAGAGTGCACTATATGTACCCAGGGCCTGTAGATTAAATGCTACTAGTGGGCCTGCAGCACTGATTGTGCCACCCACTTAAGTAGCCCCTTAACCTTGGCTCAGGCCTGCCATTGCAAGGCATGTGTGTGCAGTTTCACTGCCAATTCGACTTGGCATTTAGAAGTACTTGCCAAGCCTAAAACTCCCCTTTATGCTACATATAAGGCACCCCTAAGGTATGTCCTAGGTAACCCATAGGGCAGGGTACTGTGTAGGCAAAAGGCAGGACATGTGCCCATGTAGTTTACATATCCTGGCTGTGTAAAACATCTGAATTCATTTTTACACTGCTGTGAGGCCTGCTCCCTTCATAGGCTAACATTGGGACTGCCCTCATACATTGTTCGAGTTGTAGCTGCTGATCTGAAAGGAGTAGGAAGGTCATATTTAGTATGGCCAGAATGGTGATACAAAATCCTGCTGACTGGTGAAGTTGGATTTAATATTACTATTTTAGAAATGCCACTTTTAGAAAGTGAACCTTTCTCTGCACTTAAATCTTTCTGTGCCTTAAAATCCACATTTGGCTGGGTTTAGTTGACAGCTCCTTGTGCATTCACTCAGACACACCCCAAACACAGGATACTCAGACTCACTTGCATACATCTGCATTTTAAATTGGTCTTCCTGGGCTGGGAGAGTGGAGGGCCTGACACTTGCATGTCAGAGGACAGTAGCCTGCCCTCACACAAAGGACTGTGACACCCCCTACTGGGACCCTGGCAGACAGGATTGAACTGAAAGGGGACCTTGCGTACTTCTAAGCCACTCTTTGAAGTCTCCCCCACTTCAAAGGCACATTTGGGTATTTAAACAGGGCCTCTGCCCCTACCAAATCAGATACTTTCTGGAGAAGAAACTGGAACCAAAACCTGCATCCTGCCAAGAAGAACTGCCTGGATGCACAAAGGACTCACCTGTCTGCTTTCTGTGAAGGACTGCTGCCTTGCTGTTGCCCTACTGTCTTGCTGCTCTCTGGCTGTGCTGAAGAAGTGCTCTCCTAGGGCTTGTATAGAGCTTGCCTCCTGTTCCCTGAAGTCTCAGGACCAAAAGACTTCAGCCCGTATTTATACTTTTTTCAGCGCCGCATTTGCGCCGCTTTTTGACGCAAAACGGCGCAAACCTACAAAATACAATGGTATTTTGCAAGTTTGCGCTGTTTTTGCGTCAAAAAACGATGCAAATGCGGCGCAAAAAAAGTATAAATACGGGCCTTCATCTCTACAAGAAGGACTCCTTGTGTGGCGAAATTCGAAGCACAGCCTGCCAGAAATGACTACACCCTGCATCTCATTGAAAGTTTCAACGCACTCTGAACCAGCCCGACTTCGCAATGAGAATATCAATGTAGCGCCCTACTAGTGACCGGAAATTCGACACACGGCCCACTAGATCGATGCACAGAAGGAACAACGCAGCCCAACTTCCAGACTTCCAGAGAGGAATCGATGTAGCACCTGTGGCTTTGTCCTGCCAACGCAGGAAATCCACGCATTGTCCCTGGGGCGTCTGAAAACCCCGCAACCCGAAGTGGATCCACAACTGAGCGCCGGAAATCGACACACAGCCGACCCTGCATGAAAATTAGATGACACATCGCCATGTGCGGCCTGAGAAATCGATGCACACCCTTTTGTTTCCACGCATCTCCTCCTTTGTGGTTCTTTGCAGAGATTTTTTTCACGCAAACCAGGTACTTTGTGCTTGAAAGAGACTTTGTTTACTTTTAAAAGACTTAAGACACTTTATATCACTTTTCAGTGATGTCTCAACATTTACTTATTGCATCTTTTTGGCCTGCATTTATCCAGATAAATAATATATATTTTTCTAAACACTCTGTGGTGTATTTTTGTTGTGCTATATTGTGTTATTGTATGATTTATTGCACAAATACTTTACACATTGCATTCTAAGTTAAGCCTGCCTGCTCAGTGCCAAGCTACCAGAGGGTGGGCACAGGATAATTTGCATTGTGTGTGACTTACCCTGACTAGAGTGAGGGTCCTTGCTTAGACACGGGGTAACCTGACTGCCATACAAAGACCCCATTTCTAACTGGGATAAAATCTCAAATTCAACAATATTGTGAAAACGTTGATCAGAAATTAATATATAATCCAATATGGAGTTCTTAAAGAGCAGAAGATGACTATAATGGAAAGAGACATCAAGAGTAAAACCACGGTTCAGAAACCAAAACCCTATGTAATCCAATAAGTCAACAAATTTTTCTCCAAGTTTGTTCCGGCCCAGAAGAAGCTGTAGAAGCTTGTGCAGCCAGTTTTGTATTATGATAGCACTGGGCCACATGTAACAAGAGCTCTATCATTGGAGGGTGTTCCCTCATGTGAATTTGGCCACAGGAATCACTTTGACTCTACGGCCATGCCGTATTACGTACATTGGTGCAGCAGCGAACATATCCTTACGAGGCAGCTCTCTGGAAGCAGCAAAGGTGTTTCCATGGACTCCCCACAGATTCCCCTGTAGACAGATGCAGTCAATCACTGCACCTCTCTGCAGGGACATCTCCAACCCTCTTTAATGTACAGGCGGATTATCACTTGCACTGTAAAATATGGAGGTGCTATAGAGCAGCTGCTGCGTGCTTCACTGAATGTCCTGTCACCAGGGCAGTGCGTGTTTACAGCTGCCATGATGGCAGCACGTTGATCATAATAGGGCACACTGTCACTGTTTGCACTTGGCGCACATGTTTGAAGGTGTGCCAAGCTGCCAACAAGGGCAGTGCACCCTGTCAGTAATAAAGACCCTGGTATTGTGTTGTTTAGCTCTATGGAAGTCTAGGAAGCTCAGTTAATATGTATTTTGTTCTGCTTTGCAGAAGAATTAACATATGTAATACATAGTAGGAAACCTTTTTCACTGCCTTATCATCACTCACAAAAGCTCCCAAAAAAGATTGCTAAAATAAAAGGGGGCCCAAATGTATTTTTCGATTTAATAGACAGTTGGGCTCTACCAAACATTGACTCACCCCTTGAGGGAAGCCCATGAATGCTGTCCGAGTTAAAGGGTTGTAATATTTGCTAACCCCTTGCTTGCCACCCCAACTAATATGGCTCCCACTGCCCATGTATTCTGTAACACCGTCAAAGGAGAAGATGTAGTTATTCAGATGAATGTCATTAAGGACCTCCTGAATGCCCTTTACATTCCATGAGCATAATTTACAATCACCTAAAATGTTTGGATTGTGACATATACAAGGGTGAGCTACTTGTTGCCAATATTAATAGTACTCTGCATGTGAGTCAAACTCGTCATAGCTTCCCTACTCTTGGAACTACCCCTGTGGCCTCTACCTTGGAAAGACTATAGTGGCTTTAACCTTGTCTGGTTTTTGGACTTCAATCAAATTTGAACTTAAATATCTGCCTGGCACAACCACCTGTCTGAAACGGGATCATCTGCCTGGGCCTTTCAGCTCCCCCCCTCAACCCCCCCCCCCAAAAAAAATAATAGGTCAACCTCTCTTGCCATTGTTTTGATTATTTATTTTACCCCTTGCCTCCGTTTTAGGATATCTGAGGAAATGCCTGGAAAGGTGCCATTTGCACTTTTTGGCTGTTGAGGTGAAATTTAAAGGTAGCATGCCTATAAATTGACTTGAGACTATCATACCCAACTTTCAAGCACTGGGACTGTCACTATAAAGCTTTGCTGGGTGTTAGTGTGGGCTTTGAAATATTAACACAGGCCCACTCATCTATCCTTTTAAATACAGGTGAAACTAGAACAAATGTAACATCGATCTAGTCACATGAAAATTTTGATCCATTAGTTGAATGTAGTCTCATTCTTTCTCCCAGTAGGTGCATAGTTCTGCCATCTTTGGAACACAATGAATCATATTACAAGATGTTTCTGTCTTCTATCAGTGTTTTCCCACTAATCATTGAATCTGCAGAGGTTTTGACACACCACACTCTAATTTTCAAACTATTAAAGTAAAATAAGTGAATTTCCAGGTATGTTAGTACATAAAAGGTTTCCCTTTTTACTGCTTCCAGTAATTGTAGTTCCATTTAAGAAGGTATGTGTTAACACTATTGGCTCCCTGGGACCTCAAGCAACAAGAAAATTCATTTGTTGGTAGTGGTGGGCCTAGCCAACGGGTACTCAGGGGATGTGCCTTTGAAGACAACAACTACTCCTTTGGTAACCCAAATCTTCATAAGTCTTATTTATCATGTTGGGTTCACCTTGCTGCTGAAGTGTGACTCATGAAGTAACTTCATATCTACAAACCTAAAGTAGCAAATGTGTGACACGCAATTTATTCAATTCTTATAACTGCCAAGCTCATGAGTTGGTAGAACATTTCAATAAAAAGATGAAAAACCATAATGGGATTGTACAAGCCTTGTGTGGAGCATGCATCTGCCATGCACAAAAATTTGTGTTTTTTTAGCCCCATTAAAATTCTTCATAGTTTCCCTCTTTGCGCCATCACATCTTTGTTAAAGGGGGATAAACAAAGATTTCCCTTCCAGGATTCGTAGAATACTTTCAGATCTTACAAAAAGAAAATCATTGACAAAGTGATATCTAAATGAAGATGGACGATCTCCAGTTGAGCCAGAAGTGCCTGAGGAAGTGGCATGATCGGAAGCCAACCTATACTGTTTACCAGCTGGATGGGAAGTTCAGATGTTGTCCTTGCCTAGTTCATGAGACGATCAGCAATGTAAAATGTTTTACTCTGGACCTTTAAGCAGCCCCACAGTGTGTCCCATGCCAATCGGCTGAAGAACTATCACTCGAATGTAGATTTAGGAGTGATTCTTCTGTCGTTCAAACGGCACAATGAGTGAGCATTTCCAGAATATCATAATAAATCAAACAAAAAGTGGCTCTTAGGATGAAGTTAACATCTTTCTGGAACTGACACCTACACAATATGAAGAGTGTAGGATAGCACCAAGTATCATGGTCCAACTGTGTTCCTTGGTTTGACTCAGTTCTGCACAAAAGAATTGACATAGGCACACAATCTTGAGAGAAAGACCTACATAAGGAGAAGGTAGAGAACTGTTTCAAAGAAGAGATGCATAAGATACTATAACATAGAAGCCCTCCCTAGTGCAATTAAACAAATTTTATAGAAAGAGTAGGTGAAAATGTATGTTTTGTGAACTGTTGGCTCAACAACAAGATCAAGATTGATGTCTATTTAATTCATGGTTCTCTTGCGTGCATCAAAGTTGTTGAGCTCATTTGTGTTGTCGAAGTGGGAACTTGAAAATAGCACTTACCCCTAAGGATAGGGAGAAGGCACACCTCTCCACCATATTGGGAACTCTCAATTCCCTTCGTAAGAGTGGCTTATGATCTGAATATATTACAGGCTAATATACTATGCTTACAGGAGACACACATTGAAGAATCTAGGAACCATCTGTTAGAATCCATTGGATTTAAGTTAGTGGGTTGCACAATGCAGGGGGGTCGGACTAGAGTAGTCTGCATCCTGGTTTGGGGTAGCTGTTGTAGATTTGCACGCACAAAATCTGATAGGTCTGGAAGGTGGGTGATCACTTTGCGTATGTAGTGTATGGGTCGGTAGTTGATGACCTGCCTTTGTTCGAGTGGCTGAACCTCGAACTTTCTCTCTGGCCCATGCCAATAATGATATATAGGGATTTCAATTTTAAAGGACCCAGGTATTGGTTAGAGGAAGTATCTAGTCTGTATACAGGTCATAAGCCAAACGTCTTAGACTTTCTAAATGATCTTGGCAAAAATCCCGGGTTGATTGATGCTTGGGGCAAGCTAAGATCCCCTGATCCAAGGTTTACTTATTACTTGCTGCTGCACCGGTCCTGTGCTGACCTGAACTATATTTTTATCTTGCATACCCTTCCGTATGGGACTAGGATAGAGACATTTCCTAGGGTCATGTCAGACCATAACCCGTTGGTCCAGAACTGGACTTTTGAATGGGCAATTTTGTTGGACAGAGATTATATTGACCATATGAAGGGTTGGATATCAGACTTTCTAGAGATTAATGAAGGGAGTGCCTCAGTAAGGGCTGCATGGGCAGCTTTCAATGCACGAGTGCATGAGGAAACATTGAGCTTTGGATGGAGCCGACATAAAATTCAAAAGCAACAACTTACAGAATTGTATAAGGTGTTGAAGGAAGCCAAATCACATCTGATTGTAGCAGTATCAGTAGGAGAGGATTCAGAGGGGGGTACAGCTAAAGGTTGCACTGGCCAGAGCCGCAATTATTGAAATATCGGATAAAAAAAGCTGCAGAGAAATACGTTACCTGGAAAAGGGAGTGTTAAGAATACAGCGAGCAGGTGGGGCACATGTTGGCGCCTTGGGCTAGAGGTAAATTCACCCAATCTGAAATTAAAAAGATAAGAGAGACACAGGGCAATATAATTTCAGATTGCGTTGAAATCTTTTAGGCATTCCAGGGCTTTTACGAAAGTCTTTCTAAAGAAGAGGAAGATAATGACAACCCAGAATTGGACTTGAGGTGCTTTTTGGACCTTATTTTCCTGGGGAGGCTTAGTGCAGAAGATAGAGATATGCCTGAGGCATCCATTTCACTGGAGGGAGTTCAAAACATAATGAACCTGGCCTCGGGCAAAGTGGTAGGAGGGGATGGAGTTCCACTGGAACTTATAAAGTCTTTTTTGACCAAATAAAGCTGGATTTCCTGTTCACGTTAACACAGGTGCAGGGAGGCTTACTGACCCCAGATTCCTAGTTGTCAGCAAAATGATTGTTTTTCTGAAAAAGGGCAAACCCCTGGTGGAGCTGGGGTTGTTTAGGCAAATAACCCTTATAAAAAGCGATGCTAAGATTTATTCCAAAATCTTGGCCTCACATTTGAGCCCTGTGATAGGCAAACTGGTATCACCAAGACAGCATGGGTTCACTCCAGGTAAGGGAACTACGGAACGTATTTGGACCTCAATCACCCTTTTGGATGCAGCATCTGTATCAGGGAACCCCATGGTCTTGCTACTTTTGGATGCCAAAAGGGACATTGATAGGGTGTCTTGGGCCTTTTTGTAGACAATCATGGGTCGATTTGCCATAGGTCCTGGATACATTAAAGCAATGAGAGCAATATATTGCAATCCTACTGCTAGATTGTAACTGATGGGGGATAGAATCTGGATGGATCGAAATTCATAGAGGCACAAGGGAGGGATACCCAGTATCCCCTTTACTATTTGTGCATTACATTAATCTGGAAATTAAAGCAGAGCTTATTGGTAAAGTCTTTGCAAAATCAAGGCTGGGATGCTAAGGTTCTGGCATATGTGGACGATGCGGCAATTGTGACATCTGATTCTCTATCTCGGTTTAGAGCAATATAATAAGAAGAACAAGCCTTTGGATATTATTTGGGCTATCTGCTTAATCGTGGTAAGACCCAAGTGGTTGCAAACAGACCTTTGCAAGTGAGAAACAAAAGAGTTATTGTGAGTGCAGTGTACTTGGGGGTGACTATAACAGCAGATTTGAGTCAATTGGTTGAATACAAGGTAGCCCCTGTAATTGGGAAAGCCACAAAGAATTTCTAGATATTGAATAACCTACATTTGTTGATCGTGGGCTGTAGTAATATTAAAAAAATAATCCTTCTTGCAAAAGTGTTATATTTGGTAGCGCCATCCCTCTGGAATTCAATAACTCCTTGTTCAAGGCCATGAATGCAATGATTATGTGGTTTAGATGGGCTTACTTCAAATGCTTCTGTACCAGACCCTGCCTAGAGAGAGGGGGTTGCTGGGCTGTACCTGATCTCAAATTGTTTTACTGGGCAGCAGCTCTTCAATTTATGTGTCCATTGTTTGGGGATCAGGGTAGAAATGGCAGGGGAGTTGTAATTCCATCTATTTATGAAATCTTGCTTGGGAACGAAGCATGTGGATGCTTTTTGGTGCCAGTAGAACCCAGCTATTTTAAGAAAACTCGGTTTAAGACTTTGGAGGGCGCATATAGAATATTGACTTCAGTGCGTAAGAAGCTCAGGCTAGGCTTTTTTCATTATTATATCCACATGCATTAAAACCCCTGTCTGCCAGAAATATTAAGAGGACCTGTAGTTCAGGAGTGGGATGCAGGCAGAAATATGAGACTTTGAGATTTATTTAGTCAGGGGCAATAATATCATATGAGGAGTTTCAAGACAAATTAGATGTATCCTGGAAAGAATTCTTCAAGTATTTACAAATTCATGATTTTTTTTACCAGAAAAATGGGAGGGGCTTGGGCTTCCACAATACAGCTCTGCTTAATCAATTGACAGGGATAAATCACTGTACAATAAGCCAACTATACAGGGAGCTGAACTTGTTGACACTGGATGATCTCGAACAACAATCTGAAAAGTGGCTGACTAGGCTGCGGTTAGGGCTAGTGGAATCCCCCTTTCTTGAGTCACTGGAAAAAGGCCACTACCATTCTTCTGTAAGCTAATCTAAAAGCCTAGCATTACAAAACTTTGTACAACCTCTATTATACACCCCAGAAAATTGCGAGATAGGCACAACTGGCATCACTTATCCATGGTGTTGTTCCAGCGATGCTGACCTTGTTCACATGTTTAGTGGTTACACTTCCTTGACTCCCTTCTACAGTGAGTTTACTAAATGTATTGATAGGTGCCTAGGTAGGAGGGCGGTGCTAACTGCTCAACATAATTTGCTGGGGATGCAGGGTGAAATGGTCCCTGGTCCAGCCCAGAGGTTCATCTTTATTGCCTTGGCTGTAGCTCTGCTGTGCATTGCGTCTTTCTGGTTGTTGAAGGCTCCCCCAACTTTTCAACATTGGTTTGCCTGGCTTCTGGCAATTTTCAATCTGGAACCGGCTCTGTATGAAAAAAGGGTCAAAAAAGGCCGAGCTTACCCATGCTAAATTCTTCATAGTTGGACCAACTCAAAGACAAGGACTTGGGAGAGAGTGACAGTTTTTTTAAACTCCAACTCTCATTTTAGTGAGATAGCTCAAAGTTTTAGACCAGGCCTTCTGCCTTCTGTAGTCCTCTAACTGCTTAATGTTATGATAGCATATACTTCTAGTCTCCATTTCAATCTCCCCCTTTCTCTGTCTATTCTTTGCTCTCTTCTCCTTTAACTCCTTGATCAATTTGTAAAGACCAACTGCAACTAGGGCACACAAAGCCATTATCAATAAGGCCCTCAAGATGGTTCCCATTATTGCCCTCCCTAGGTTCCCAAGCCACCCCAATAGCTGAAAAACAACTATCTATTGCTTCCTACACACTTGTCGCTGTAAACCCTTTCAGGTCGTTTTTCAAGTAAGTCATATTTGCAATATATTTTCTTATCTTTTTACTATTTTCAGATATGGAAGTGTAACGTTGCACATTTTGCGTTTTGCAAAATCCGCCTTCCTTTGTGAGTAATATGTCTAAACGCAAGGTGATTTAGCAAAATCATTAATCTCACAGCAACCAATTCTGTGTCCGTTAACAATATGGTACAAGCAGTGTCTGTAGATAACTTATTTACATTGTTGACAGCGTTCTAATCTTGATATAATTCAAAATCACACCCACTGATTTAATTATGGCACCAAAAATGTCTCCCACAATCTCTGTAGCACTAGCTCCACTCTTGCATTTGGAGTTTTATTTCTCATCCCAAATTGGATCATTGAAATGGTCCACATGATATATCTTTGGAACACATATGAAATAAACACATGGAATGGTGGGATCTTGTCCATTCAGCATAAAAGTCCAAACACTTTTAAACAGAAACACAAGTCTACATTCATTAGTTCCTACAAAAAATGTGCCAGTCGTTGATCTAGGCCTATATACACATACTTTATCTACAGGTTGCCAATCTAAGGCCAATAATCCTTGAGTTCCAGCCATGGAATGTGTTGCATTCTTTTCCCAATTTTGTAAAACGATTCCCATTTCTATTTTAGCCTTCATAACTCTTCACCTCTTCTACTGGGCTAAGAATGGAGGTCAAACTGTTCTTGTGGGCACAAACTGTACCAAATGTCAGTGTAGACTCAAAGAAACCCCCCACTGTATCAATGTTTTTTATCCTTGCAATGTTACTCAAGTGTTTATGATGGGAACAATTGAAAACACAAGGTCATAATTTGAATAGAAGTATTGATAATATTCTTGCTGATACAACAAGGTTAAAAACAGACTACAGGAAAATCCATAGGGTAGGGGTAAACTATGATATGTGATTCCTTCACTCTCTGATGAAGGCAACTATGTGCAAACATTGCCATCTCTAGCTTCCATGATGTCAATGTACTTAGAGTAAATTATAAAACACAATTACTGATAAATCAACTCCAGAACCAACAGTGTCTAATATTTCTCATCTTTATATAGGGGATTATCATTTTCAATGGGATTAGCTACATTAAGTGTATTTGTGGATGTAACGTTCTTTGAATCATTTTCTATGGGCAAAGGCAATCTCATCAGCATTACGATTTGACTCTATGAGTTCTCTAATTTCAAACCAAAAATCTGACTTCAAAAACCAAAAAATACAAAGCAGCTTTAATGTATATATCATTATCTCTTTTCAGTCTCTTTTCTTTGTGAGCAAAGTAATAACCAAAAAGAGCCTCTAAAAAATGCAAATTATTCACAAAACTCTTTGATCATCTAGAAGGTTCATCAAGAGTTTTCTACTCTTGCAAATGTTCAAAAAGGCTCCTACCAAAAGTTCAAATGTCTCTAATAAAGGCACAGCTTGTAATCAATAGTAATCATTTCCAAAATGTAATGTCTTAGTTCCTCACACTGCAATGAGGTTTCAAAGTTCAGCTCTACCACAATTTCAAACTCACGAATGTTGAAATGGATTCACATTTTTAAAGCAAAAGGCTGCTAATTCCTTCTCCCAGTCATTGCCAGAAAAATATGGCAATTCACGTGCTAAGGATCTTCACCCTGGTATTCTCTTTCTCTTTGATCTTCAGTTTTCTCAACCCTCAGCATCACTGTTACTCTGACTTGACTCTTCAGTCTCCTCAGCAACAGTTGGAGGCACTTGAACAGCTGGCACTCAATGCTTTTTAGGACAATTGTCTCCTGGTACAACTCTTTTATCTACAGCAACTGGTCCTTTTTCCTCATCCAAGTTAGCAGGAATCAACTGATTCTGTCTCAACCCTTCTGTACCATAAACTGTTGCTGACTTCCTCAGAACCCCATCAGACTGAGCATGTGCTGTATCAGCCACTTGTCCAGTCCCAACAGCTTGGCTAACCTGATCCGGCTCACTCACTGTAACCGATCCTTCTGGTACACATGCTGTATCATGATGGGGACCTAGAACTTTGCAAGTATGACTCATATGCACCCAGTTCAGTAGACCAGCACATTTCACAGCTGCACTGGTTACTAAAACCACCTTGTGAAGGCCTTTCCAATGCAGTTCAAAGCATATTTTCCTCACATGCTTTTTCACAATGACCCGAAGAGCTAGACATAGGTCAAAACAAGGCTCCTGCTGTGTCTGTGCTGTGGCTTCTCCAACCTGATGAGAAAAAGCAGAACCACATCAGCCAGTCCTTTGCAATAATCCAACATCAAGTAATCTGTAATGTACACAATAGCATGTGCAGGCACTGATGGCAATCTGATGGCTCTCCCATGATAATCTAAAGAGGGAACAAGCCAGTGTACTGCGCATACTTATCAAGATGAGAGGCAATTCATCAGGCCATTTTAAAGTGGTGAATGCACATACTTTTGCAAGTCTGAACTTCAGGATTCCATTGATCTGTTCTACAGGTCCTGAAACCTCAGGTCTGTAGCTGCAAAGCAATCTTTGCTCAACTTGTAATGCCGTTCACAAAAACTTAAGGATTTCACTTTTGAAATTAGTTCCTCGGTCTGTCTATAAAGAAGTCAGAAAACTGAATCACTGCATCAACTTCTAAGTCACAGCTTTGCTACTGTGAGACTATCATTTTTTCTGGTCTGGTAAGCTTTAGCCTAGTGTTAAATAATGCAAACAATGACTAAGAAGTATCTCAGTCCATTGCACATAGGCAGCTCACTGAAATCCAGCTGCATTCTATTGAACAGTCCTCCTGATCTACCTATATGACTAAGTGTGATACCTGTGCGTTTCCCTACATTCATCTGCTGGCATGTGACACATCTGTAGCACACAGCTTTTGCAATCACTGAATTTGGGGTTAAACCATGTCTGTCTGAATGTTCTGATCATTGCAGCCCTACTTAAGTGCCTGTCCATGATAATATCTAGCAATAGGGGACAACAAGCTACACTACCATTCCATCACTTGAAACCCAAACATCATCTTCATTTCTTTTGACATATCCTGCTCTAATTCAACTTTGCTGTTCTTCCTCTGTCACTTCCTTCTGCAATCTTTTAACTTCTTCCTAAGTATCATGTGGTTTACAGGAAACTTTGGCTTGTCTCATCACTTTTTTTGTTGCCCCTTTCACAGTTAAAGGATGTGCAACTGAGGGTGCAATATCTCGCCACTTAATCCGCAAATGTGTTACCTAAGGTTACATAGTCAGAAACCATACTGACTTTAAGTGAAGCTGGTCACTTTAAGCTGATCCGAAACACAGCAGGCTCAAGTAATAGCGACTAATTGAGCTACTTGGGCAGAAAAGACTCCTTGAAGCCAGGAGGCTTTTATCACACTTAACTGCGTGCAAACTGCATGATCAGCTCTCAGGGTACCATCTTTATCTCTTCAACAGGAGCCATCAAGGAACATGGCCATCTTAAATGTCAGGTCTTGGCTTGGTGCACAATTCAGTCACATCTAGACAGTCATGCTCAACCTCATTCTTCCAATCAGCAACATTTTCAATAGGATTTGGCAACAACGTGGCAGGATTCAGAATGGTACAATGTTTAAGATCAATGTTTGAAAATGCAAGTACAACTTGCTCATAGCGGGTCAAACATGCACTTGTTATGGATGACATCTTTGTGTGGTTTAACAATTTCCACTGAATGAGGAATAAAAATGTTCAGGGGATGACCCCTAACAATGCCTTTGCACTGTCCTATGCAGACGCTTAGGGTGGCAACTGCCTTTAAATTACCAGGCAGCGTTGAAGCCACAGGATCAAGGGTGCCAGACAAATAAACTACAGGCTTGTTCTCTTTTCCATGCAGCTGTGCCACAACCAAGAAACACATTCATCCCTCTCAAACAAAACAAAGGAAAACATTTGTTATAATCAGGCATTCACAGAATTGGGGCTGACATAGGCTTTCTCTCAGCTCTGCGAAGTCATGCATGCAGTTGTGATCCAATGGTACCAGATCAGACACATCCTTGTGTGTGAGCCTCTATAAAGGCTTGGCCAACAGGGAAAAGTTTTTAATCCACTGGCGAAGGTAGCCAACCATTCCCAGAAACATTAAGACTTCTTTCTGTGTGACAGGGAGATTCATTTGCATGATTGCTGAGATTCTTGTTTCTGACACTTTCCATACACCTTTCTCAATGTGGTGACCTATGTACAAGACTTCTTTATTGCAATACTGTAACTTTACTGGTAAAATGTTATGTCCATTTTTCTTAAGTGATTCAAGAGAGCTATTGTGTCTCTCTACTGCATGCTTCACAGGAGTTTGATGCAATAAGGAGGTAATCTATGTACTGAACTAAGGTGAATGATAGGGCATCTTAAATTATTCCAGATTCTTTTGTTAAGGCCTGTTTGAAAATGGATGGTGACTCCATATACCCTTGAGGAGTTATGCACCATGCAAAAACATGACTGCCGAATTTGAACGTAAAGAGGAATTGACATTCCTCATGCAGAGGTATGGAAAAGAACACCTGACATAAATTAATTACAGTAAACCGTTCCGCTTCACAGGGAGTTTCGAATAAAAACATTCTAGAATTCGTTGCCATGGGACAACATGGAACCTATTTTCACAGGGAGATGTTCCAGTACTGGATTAATTAGCTGCTTATTTGCGACTCCTACAACCAAAATTACTTTTCTTTCAGGGGCAAATTTGGCACTTCTTCTGTTCTGACAGAACGTGTAGCTCAATTGTCAACCAAGAATGACACATCATGACCCATAACTTTGGCATTCACATAGGGGCCATGTTGATCTACTTCTGAGGATGCAGCTAACATGCAAACCTCATTCGCTGAGCTGTCTGTTTGAAGAATTTCTAAAAATTCTTCATCACTCCGTTCCATCAGGGGATATTGTGATGCACTCTGATTCACATTTGCATTTACGACTTGATTAAGATTCTGATCAGGAACAACCATTTACTGTTGTGTGATCATAGCTTGTGGTACCTGCATCTGCTGACCTGGGGCACATTCACATGTTGTATTCAGCGTCTTTGAACTCTGTGGATCTGAACTTGATCATTGTCTTGTGCATAAGCAACTCCCGTATCCTGCACCAGTGACCTAGATATCAGCAAGCATGATGCAGATTTGTTCTCTTCAAAGCCTGAACATCAACCACATCTCCACTCTGATCTACATGGACACCACATCCTCTCCCTCTGGGTTAAACAACATTTGTACCATTATTCCACCAGTATTCACTATCATCTGCGGGCTCTGACTAACTTTCTGTTTAGCCTTCGCTTGCATGACTATTACCTTCTCCTTTAATTTTTTCTGCTTTAATTCCAATTCGTGCTACAATACTGGGAGTAATGCACAATCTCATCAATCAGTTTATTCTGCCAGCAATCAGGTGCTGCTGAATAATCTCACTTATGTCTGGCTGCAATCCTTGCACAAACCTGAACACAAAATGACTCACATCTTTAACTTCTATTATTTCTGTACCACAATGCTGTTTGAAACCTTGCAGAAGTATTTCGTAGCAAGCATGAATCAACTCCTTTGACTCCTGAGCTGTCCTGTCAATTTTCTGTCTTTTGAGGACACTAAAGCCCATATTTATGAAAAATCCCACACAACTGTGCTAGCGCTAGCGCAGTTGTGCTTCAAAAAAGATAGTGCGAGCTAACACCATCCGTGTGCCATATTTTAAAAAAATACGCACAAATGTGCTAAGGGCTGGCTAGCGTGTGCAATAAAGACGCTAGCTGGTGTGTAATGGCATTAGGTAAAATGGCGCTACAGGGCCAAAAATGATGCTAGACTGGTTAGTGGCAAAAATGTTGTGGCTAGTCAGCCTTGTGTCACTTTTGGCCCACTAGCTGCCAAACAAAGACGCCTGTCAAAGTATTGACAGGAGCCATTAGCACAACTCCAATGTCTGACAAAGGGGACAAGTGTCCACAGGACTACCCCAACATAACCAGTGCCAGCCAGGAGCCCCATGTAAGTGGTCCCCAGTGGCACACAACAAGCATACACATAAAGTTACCTGAGATGGGCTCCCTCCTCCAGTAGTGTCCCTGTGGTGTGGGTGGTGGTGATGCTGGGGTGGGCCTCTGAGTGCCCAAAACAGGAACACTGTGGTGCTTCCAGTGGAAAATGTGCCTAACCTCACTTTAACGCCTGGTCTGACCAGGCTTTGATATTTGACGCTAATCGGCCATAGCATCATTATTTGGGTCCGCATTCTAGGTGCACATCGTTTTAGTGTTGAGAGGTAACTATGGTGCTGGAGGGCTAGCATCATTTTTAGGAAGGGAACGCACACTTTGCAATTCGACGCAAGGTCAGTCAGCACTTCCTAAAAATGATGCTAATGCATATATTTTGATACTAGATGCATCTAGCGTCAAAATATGCACATGGAGTTATGTTAGCGCCGCTTTAGCATTAAATAAAATGATGCTAAGGCAGAGCTAACTTTTCACAAATCTGGGTCATTGTTTTTCAGAAATTCAATTACCTCTCCAGATCGTGCACTCGTAATTGGATCTCTTTGAGATTCACAATCAGGCCAATCAATATTCACTTTGCAATCCATCCACAAATCAGTTGGAACCACAATGTCTAACAATGTGTTCATCTTCTTCTCACAGGCACTATGAAAATTTCATTAATCTCTCTGTCCACTTGTAAAACTCCACTGGTTTCTCGGTCCAACTTGTGTAATTGTTTGTGAATGATAAAATATCACTACTATTCCAGAGTGCATGAACATAAACTCCACCTGGTATTTCCCTCCTAGGTAACATTTTTACATTGCCCTAGGCTTGATCTTAAATTTATGTAATCAATTCTTTATTGTGCTTTTTCATTCCAGGAGATATCATGTTAACTATGTCTCGTGCTAAACTTGCATCTGTAACTTCTCTTTAAGGGTTTTGATTTCTCCAAATCCACATCAGATTTCTCTGCTACTTCAGCTAATCTCTCATAAGCCTGTCCTGCATGCTGAGTAATATCTTTGCACATGAACCACATTTCATCTTCTGCATAACTTTCCAATTGAGCTGTGTCTAAAGTCCCTAAAATCATTTCGTTCAATTTTAATTTCAATCTGGGTATATTCAATGATCTATCTTTCTCTGGGATTGCTTCAGGTCTTGCATTGCAATTTGTTACACCTGTTGCACCTTCAGGGCTCAAATTATTTAGCCAATCTCTCACCTGTTGTGCAGTGAAACCTAGCAAGCTGATATTATTCTTCGGTACTTCTGCTCTTAACTGCCCTATATTCTGCTGACTTGGGGCATTAAAGTGTGTCATGCTCTCTGGGGTGTTATAGGGTACTCCTCCTTGTGGAGTGCTGCAATGTGCATTTGGAATCTGATTAGGTCTGGGCATAACATAAGGTGGGGTTCCCTCAGGAAACTTTACATCAAGAGTAAATCCTGTCTCACTTGTCATTGAGTTTGAGCCTGCAATTCCTGTAGGGGTTAACGGTCTGACAGGAGAAGCTGCCTCTCTATCTCTGAATTGTTATATTATACTGAACTCTACATACCAATTGGTGACATCCCAGCTGAGGTAACTGGTGTATCAGGAACTGTTGGAATGTTTATTGAGTGGTATTGCTTCCAGACTACCTGAAGCATACAAATGGACAATGGGATCTATAGTCAGGGGAACTGTTAATGCATCTGGGCCGATTTGATCTGTCTGATTCTGAGGAATTGTCATTCCTACACTCTGTCCTGTTAGGACAGTACTGAAACTTTGTCCCGTTTGACTCGGGGTAACATTTGGCTTTGACTGAACTAGACTAAACATTGGCACAGCCTGTTTCAGAATACAATTTTGTAAACGTGGATTCACATAGGGTGACTGCACCACCTGGTTCACATTAGAATTTGGTACAACCTGGTTCACAAATGAACTTGATATTGTCAGAAATGTATTAACACGCTGAACTGGTTGGTTCACATGAGGAACCTGTGTCACTGGATCTGCAGGTGTACTTGGCACTATCCGATTTGGGGTCTGTGCAACTGGAGCAGTTGGCACATTCTGGGTTACATTGTGTGCTGCTTCACTCCTTGTTCCTGTCTCAACTGAATGATATGGAGGAGCAGGATTCATCAGGATCTGATGTATAAACTTATCATCTGAACCACTCTCATATTTAATTGTCCTTTTATCCTCAGCTTCAATTGTCTGTTCTGCCTTTCCAGTCTTCTTCCTAGTCTTAGGTTAAGTACTTTCACCTTCTCCATTTGAAATAGCTGGATACATTCTGACTCACTCAGGTATGTCTGATCCCCACATTTTCTGCTCTGTATCCTTTCTAGCCTCTGCAAGTGTCTTAATTGCTTTTGCATTCTGTTTTCATATTTAGTCACCATTTTCTCTGGTGCTATGAGTTCCAAATGCTGAGTCCTTCGAACTGTGCGGGTCTTGGATACTGTTTCATCTCAAACAGTATTCGCTTTGAATTGTCTAAAATTCTCAGATTAAAGATTCCATTACAGGGAAAAGCTACAGCACCTTCCTTTTCAGTACACTGTTCATGACACAAACATGCATGAAATCATTTAACAGATGACACATAATAATCTGGGGTTCCTTTCGGTGAGGTTTTTCGACCCTTTCTAACTGGAATAAACGCATCGTCTCTTAACACACTCTATAAAACTTTAAAGAACTTCATTTTTTAATTGAATATGATTAATCACAATAACTTTAGATGAATCAGGAAGTAATTTCAATCCCACAATCCTTTTTTCTTGATGTTCTCCACCAATAGCAATGCAGCACTGTCCACCAATACCAGCTCACCTTTACACCAACCGACTCATGCCAGCGCGGCACAACATGAGGTCACACTCACTTCTTTCAGCAGCTGCAGTCGCTTTGAAATTGACTCTCACACAATCGCTCAGACACACCGAATGCAAAACATAGTGAGCAAAAATCAACAACCTGTCCACACAATACAGGGTAGGAACTCAAACACTTCATAGCTGTACAATGATACACTTTCCAACTGTAGCTTTCACAATTACACAACTAGTGAAACTTGAGTACCAATTCTCACTCTGGTTGATACTGATTCTCCATGTGCACTCAGGATTTACTTAATATCAGCCACAACTCACACTCACTCAACAAAAACTATTGGCAGAGTCCACAAGGTCCCATGACACGTACCTCATTGCAGACAACAAATTGACCAACTGTCTTCTACACTAGTGCGTTATCCCAGGATCTTAGGCCACAACAGACCCGTCAACAATAACAACAACAACAACTGAGGACATTTTTAGCAAAAAGCGCCACAATCAAATGAGTATGACAACTCGGCAAAACACTTCACAACATCGCACTTTACTGCAGTATTCAGGCTAAAAGCACTGCAAGTGCAAAACCTTATTAATACTCAAACATCACTCTCTTATGGACATGATTTCAGAACCTCTTCAGTCTTCTGATCAGACAAATTTGGGATGGGCAAATTCTGGTCGGGGCAATTGCATAGGGCCAATCATATCTCCCTAACACTGCACTTGAATGGTCCTCTTTTTGTATGGGACACACTGTTCCTTTGCTAACAGATCTACTGGAGCATTCTCATACTTTGCAGGAATCAATGCTCAACTTCTGGTTGATGGATCTTTGGACCCTCCAACAGGATGTGATAGAACCATCTAACTCAATTTCATTAAAACTCAACTAATTTAAACAGTATCTCTAGTTTTAGCCATACAAGGAAAACTGCAGTCAGAAATAAAGTTAAGGGATTTATTAAACACTCAAGCTCAAAGTCATGTAAACAACTCTCAAGACAAAATGATAAAGATATAGGATCACCAAGGGTTGCCCAAGGCGATTCAATAAGTTCAGGCAAACTAACACTAATAAAACCAAGCATTCAATAGGAACATTACAGAACATTAATTCAATTCTTTGGGATACAGAAATCAAGCGATGCCCAGGTTTGACCAGCATCAGTCAATTTCAAATCAGCAGAGTTACAATTTAGCTGAGTACAGGGCAACCCCTACTATTAGAAAAAAATCATGAATAACATGTGCGGGGTAGGACACATGTGGGCAAAAGACAAAACGGGAAAGGGGGCAAAAAGAATTTGTTGAAAGGTCACCTCCGTCAACAGGGTACAAACTAAGTTAAGCAAAATAGGGGTAAAAAGAGAAAGTGTTAGCATGTCAGAAACTCAATCAAGAGTCTTCTGTAGGGGTTAGGGAGAAAACCTTTAATTCCCAGCAGGGCATCTCAAGGGGCAAAGCAGAGAGGAACATACCTCCCCAAGGGCCTCAGCATTGAGGGTTCTTCATCATCAAGGTATCTGTCTGGTTTCGGAGTGGGAATCTAACCAAAGTCCAACTGGTCAAACACATATTAAAGTTTGTATGAAAATTTGATTTACTCTCAGAAACATTACACATTACGTTGAAGGAGCCTCACCCACTAGCAATCAATCACATGACTCCAGGTTGCAACACCGGTACATATTTCCAGATCTGTGATAGGAACCTCATCCATTCTTTTAGCTCAACATAGGGCTGAAACAATTGTATATAATATCAGTACTCAGTTCAGGATGTTCTTCATTCAAATACACTGTTTCACTTCTCGCTATGTCTCAAACAACAGGGGTCAATTTCCAAAGCTAGCCTTCTCATGGGAACAAAGTCTGAAAGAAAATTCACATTATGAAAATGAATCAGCATTTCCTGCACAGTAACACAGTACAGACCTAGCAGGCCTAACTTAGGCTAATGCTTAAATGCATTTAATTAATAGATTCTAATACACTCTTTTTCAGAGGCATACTTATAAATTCAACATAAATAATTCTTAATTGATATTCAAGTTACAGTCATTTTAAACAAATGTTTATACATTTCAATCGGTATAACACAGGACTGCATTTCTCTATTTTTACAAACATATTTGAATCATTATTCATTAGAAATTCAATAGCTTCAACACATCTTGTTAGTCTGAGGTCTAAATTATACCATAATATCAATAAAATATTTTAAATATTTGATTTATCAGCAACACCCCCAGGTTTCTAACACTATTCTAAACAAGAGCACATAAATATGGCTTCTCTGTGCATCTTTCTACATTCAAACTATTAGTACTTTGTTTAACATAATGAATGTATTGTTATTTATTGACTTATGGTACATGAAGGGCAGCACTAAGTTATCGACTACATCACTACCTATCCATAAACACTAATATCGTATACTATGTCTTAAAGCTACACTTCTCTGAATCTTAAAAACCCCTCCTACCGCTTACTCCACTTTCATACAATGCTTTATTAAAACCCAAAACCCCTTGATATCTCTTAACACAACCCTTCCCTGAACCCTAAAACTCCTTACTATCTCTAAACACTGCCCATTCCTGAATCAAAAAAAAAACCTTTCTACTCTTCTCTGAAACCTAAACCCCTCACTACTCTAAACACTATCCAACCTTGAAGCTTAACAGTTTCTTACTATCCATAAACACGACCCTTCACTAAACCCTGAAAACTCCTGCCTACACCTAAACACCAGATTGTACAAATGATAGTGCCCAAGTATTGATTGTGTTTATGTTATTTTTAAATATCTGTTGGATATTTGTTTAAAGCTGATGTTGATGCAAATAAATAATTCTTTGAAAAGTAGCATAATTATTCATTTTTAATTGTTTTGGCTTCATTCAAAAAACATGTTTTATGAGACTTTTCAACTCGTTCATACACAAAGCCCCTCCACCACTGGCGCGTCACTTTTTCCCATAAAAAAAGTGATGCGCCAGTGGTGCAAGGGGCTTGTAAATAAGCCCTAAAGTTTTGCATGTGCAAAATAGTCATGCTTAATGCTTAATTTTAATTACTTTGAAGATACCTTTTAAATTGCAGTTCATAATATGCTAGCGCAGTGTCTACAAAATGTAGTCTTTGATGTTGGCACTTGTAAAGGGAAACGTGCATCACCTAATAAAACGTGTTTTTTTTGTTTTGTTAACAGCACAAGTGGCTAGACATCCAGACAAGTGTGAGATCTGTGCATATGCTGCCTGCTTTGGCTGTGGGAGCATCATCTGAAATACATGTGGAATTTAATACTAAGCAAATTTGTTAGAAATCATTAAAATATTGTAAGCTGCAGCAAATTAAAAGCAGGTTTGAGCTTATCAGCTCATTAACTGCGCTTAAGAAATAACTATGTCACATCTAAAAGAAACATTTTATGCATGTCTCACGTTTTTGCTGTGCTTTAACTTTAAGCTTGAAGATTAATGAACAGCAGGATTTAAACTGAGATGCCAAATACTTCTATCAGCAATCAACTGAATATAATACTAATGATATATTATGTTTGTTTTATTGCAAGTATGATTGGTGACATAGTGATTATATATTGTTTTATTGTATGATTGTAATGATTTTAACAAATGTACAATAAATTGCCCCAGGCTTTGAATAACCTTTTTTTTTACACCATTTTACAATTCTTTATGCAGGTATTGCCTTTAATACCTACACTTAATGATTACCCGAGTATCAACTATCCTTTAATTGCCATCCAATATTTCCAGAGGTTTTCTTAGGTGCAGTGCTTGTTGGGTGTGTACAGGGGCACAGTTGTTCAAGTGGAGGACAATGGGACTTGTAGTCTCCCAAGAAAATGAGTGCCCTCAGTCACTGCCAAAAGAACTTCAATATAATTTGAATCAATCACCTTTGGACAAGTGGCTAACGCACATTAAAAAAACACTCCTTTCTTGATGCATGTCATGAGAATCAGAGGCTGCCGTTTGCAATGCTAGATACACATTAAAACAAAAATAACCCAAGGATCAAATCCCATGCAGAATCATCCTATTTTTGGGAAATAATTGATTTTCGATTTATGCAAAATATGTAATACATGTACTCAAATTGTGGACTCTTAAGAACTTTTCAAACACTGGGATGCCCTGTGAAGAGAATAGCTTTTTATATTTAGCATTGCTCCGTTTTAATCAACCATTTCAACAGACCTGTATCAACACTTTTTCAAGATTAATCAATGCTTTTTAAAACTTCAGTAACTAACAAACTGTTCACAGTGGTTTTGACTGTGAACTTATCACACATTCTGAGGGTACAGCCATATGTGCAATGTAAGCTTTATGCTTACTTATCCATGTCAGACTCCAACCAAAAGCCTACAGGTGCAGGTTTTGAATCCAATACCAAACTCTGAAAAATATAGGCAGCAAGGTGCAGTAAGTAAAACAACTCTGTAGAGGTTTACCACTGTCAGGGCTAGTAGGAGTGTGCAGCAGGTTTATCTAACTGTCTAATTATGTGCTAATGGTATCTAAATTACGCAGCAAAAATTTAAATTATGTCACACATTCTATGTATAATTTCATTAATTTGAGCTTGAATAAACATTTTTGTGAAATCTTCACATAATGCAAATAATGTGACAATTATGGTAGATGTATTATTATGTTTTAAATGTTGCACATTCAGAATCACATAAATCCACGGACTCTTACTATTTTGTGTTGTTTTTCAACATTGTTTCCATGAAATGTAAACATAACTCTATATTCTAATTCCAATAAGTGCTGATTGTTAGCTTCACTTAGAAAGGATAGATTTTTCAACCTCAATACCTCCAAAAGACATGTGAAATAAAACATATTGAGCAGGTAATTTGTAATATTGTCCTAAATTGCTATTTTGTCTATCTGGTGACATTCACAAAACACTCAGACTTCTGCTACATTAATTATGAAACTACCAGAATACCTCAATGGTAATATTGTAGTAATCAATGTATCAGATATCTATGAAGATATGTAAATATATATACTTATACATACCTATCTATATGTATCTATCTATTTAGATAGATAGATATTCCAAGACTTTGTTGACAATGAGGGCATGCATCCTGAAACCCAATGGTGCTCGTTTGGGCATGACGGCCAGCATGTATAAAATCTATACAATTCCCTTTTGATCAAAGAAGTAGTAGCACTGCTAGACTGAATATGCTTCAATTCCTAATTCTGTTTTGCTGAGATTAACCAAAGCATTTCGATCCCCCAAGGGGCCTTTGTCACAGGTACTATCCAAACAATCTTACTTCCTCTTAAACAAAAAGACTTACAGCAAAACTAACAAAGGACCAAACACTCTAAACTTTCATTATTTTTGTGGTGGCCACCTTAGACAAGTTTAACCTAAAGGAATATTAGAATATCATTTTTCATCGACAGCTTAAACCATACTTATGTGAAAATGTGACAACTACAACATTTAATTTTAAACATATTGACTACTTTTCTTAACATTTCATCCATAGCTCATAATAAGAGACTTGATAAGTAATAGATATATACTCTTTTATACTACAAACAATCTAGCCCTAGTGGGCACATCTTCCCTACTTCGTCTTTCTCCCATCTTTCAATTCATTGTTAACATTCTTTTCTCTTTTTCCAAAATCTTATTTCTACCTATTCTCACTATCCATGATGTTGGTCCTGAAGTATACCGAAAAACATAATAAACAGCTCACCAGATCACATAAAAAATTATTCTAACAAAAGAAATTAAGAAATTATAGTATTCAGTGCTGGACAATATCCCTAAGAGTTGTAGAGGTGGCAATAGGGAAAAAGCTTTAAGAAAGTTGAAGGTGAGGTTTATTCTGAGGTTAGATACATGAAACCCAAAGGGGTTATATGTGAATAATGAATTACATTTATTTGTATAAGATTATAAATTATATATGTTAATTTGCTGCTTTCTAACTGCTTGTCTCCATGCTGTTGTATATTACTTGATTTTAATTTTATTATTTACTGTTCATTATATTTAAAAAAAAAAAAAAAGGCTACCGGGATGTAGAATTTGAAAAAAACTATGGAAATTCTGTAAAAAAACAAAGGTTACAGGGACGTTAACAAATATACCAACTATAACATCCTTGTAACCTTTGTTTTTTTCAGTGAATATCTATCTATCTATCTATCTATCTATCTATCTATCTATCTATCTATCTATCTATCTATCTATCTATCTATCTATCTATCTATCTATTTATCTATTTATATATCTATTTATATATCTACATATATAAATAACCTACTGGTGTTTGCAGGTGGTTACCAATAGGTAGTTATAGTTAGGCCCTAGTTTCCGTAAAAAATAATTTTTTGACTTGCCTATACCTTTGGCGCCATTTAAGAAATCTTCACCAAATTCTCCCAAAAAAGTGTGCCCAATGTCTTATTGTGCATGGAAAGTTTCTAAGTTATCCATCAAGTGGTAGCTGAGAATACTGGGGTGTCAAAATAATGAGTTTTCCATGATAATTCCCATAGAGTCTTCAGTCACTCCTGTGGCCCAAACTCCTGGAAGAAATTACACCAAGTTTGGCAGAAAGGTAACTTTTGGGCGACAGATCACCCTTTATGTTATTTGGTGTAAATCCGTTCAGCAGTTTTTCAGATATTAAAAGGAAAATAAATTTGCATCACTCGAGGCCCACAGATCCAGGGAGCTCTCATGCTGAGAGCTGATTGGCTGCCAACACTTTAAGCAGGAACTGTTGGCAGCCAGTTTGGGACTCCGCTTCAGGCAGAAAGCTGTGAAAAGCAGGGAGGGGCAGGCAGAAGGAACACGCAAAACCAGGATATGCGCAACAAAAAAATCACTGAGAAGAAGAAAGCGGGTCGCAGGAACTCACAAAATTGGCCTGAGCTTAAGGAGACAGACAAAAACCGAGCTGAGCACAAGGCAAAAGCAGTGAAGAGGGAAAGAAGGACATCAGGCACGCACAAAATCATGCTGAGAACAAGAGGAAGTCAGTGAGTAGGAGAGGCTTGCAGCAGGCATGCACAAAACTGGGCTGAGCTCAAGCAGAAAGTAATGAGAAGGAGGGAGAGGCAGGCAGCAGGCACAGACAAAACTGGGCTGAGCACTAGGAGAAAACAGTGAGAAGGAGGGAAAGGAGCCGGCATGCACAAAATTGGGCTGGGAGCAAGGTGAAAGCAGTGAGAAGGAGGGAAAGGCAGTCAGCAGGCATCCACAAAACTGTGCTGAGCTCAGGCAGAAAGCAGTGTGAAGGAGAGAGAAGCAAGCATGCACAAAACAGTACAGAGCACAATTAGAATGCAGTGAGAAGAAGGGAGAGGCAGACAGCAGGCTTGCACAAATCCGGGCTGAGCATAAGGAAAAAGCAATGAGAAGGATGGAAAAAACAGGCAGCAGGAATGCACAAAACTGGGCTGAGAGCAGGGAAAAAATAATGAGAAAGGGTGAAAGGCAGGCAACTGGCACCGGAAAAAAAATGGGCTGAGTGCATGGCAAAGCAGAGTGAAAGAGGGAGAGGCAGGCAGGGATAAAACTGGGATGGGAACAAGGAGAAAGTAGTGAGAAAGAGGGAGAGGCAGTCAGCAGATGCGCACAATACTGCACTGAGCCCAAGGAGAAAGTGAGAAGGAGGGAGAGGCAGGCACAAAGCACACACAAAAATGGGCTGAGCACCAGCAAAAGGCTGTAAGAAGGAGAGAGAGAGAGAAAGAGGCGGCAGGCACACACAGAACCCGACTGAGTGCAAGGAGAAAGCAGTGAGAAAGAGGGAAATGAGGGCAGCAAGCATGCATAACACTGTGTTGAGGACAAGGAAAAAGTAATGAGAAGGAGGAAAAGGCAGGTAGCAGGTACCCACAAAACCGGGGTGATATCAAGGAGAAAGCAGTTAGAAGGATGAAGCGGCAGGCAGCAGGCGCACACAAAACCACGCTGAGCGCAATCAGAAAGCAGTGAGAAGGAGGGAGATGTAGGCAGCAGAAATGCACAGAAATGGGCTGAGCCCATGGAAAAAGCAATGAGAAGGAGAGAGAGGCAGCTACACGCATAGCCGGGCTGAGAAGGATGGAGAGACAGGCAGCAGGCGGGGACAAAACTGGGCTGAGTGCAAGGAGAAAGCAGTGAGAAGGAGGGAGAGGCATTCAGCAGGCATGCACAAAACTGGGCTGAGTGCAAGCAGAAAGCATTGAGAAGGAGGGAGAGGCAGGCAGCAGGCATCCACAAAACTGGGCTAAATGCAAGAAGAATACAGTGAGCAGGAGGGGGAGGCAGGCAGCAAGTGTGCACAAAACCGGGCTGAGCACAAGGAGAAAGCAGAAAGAAGGAGGTCAAAGCAGGCAGCAGACACACACAAAACCAGGCTCAGTGCAAGGTAAAAATAATGAAAAGGAGGGAAAGGAGGGCATCAGGCACTCACAAAACCGGGATGAGAGCAAGAAGAAAGCAATGAGAAGGAGGGAGAGGCAGGCAGGGACAAAACTGGGCTAAGAGCAAGCAGAAGGCAGTGAGAAGGAGGGAGAGGAGGCCAGCAGGCACACACAAAACTGGACTGAGCGCAAGCAGAAAGCGGTGAGAAGGAGGCAAAGGCAGGCAGCAAGCATGCACAAAACCAGGCTGAGGATAAGCAGAATGCAGTGAGAAGAAGGTAAAGCAGGGCAGCAGACATGCATAAAACCGGGCTGAGTGCAAGGGAAAAGAAATAAGAAGGATGGAAAGACAAGCAGAGGGCATGCATAAAACTGGGCTCAGATCAAGGAGAAAGCAGTAGGAAAGAGGGAGTGTCAGGCAGCAGGCATGCACAAAACCGGGTTGAACGAAAGGAGAAACAGTGAGAATGAGGGAGAGGTAGACAGAAGGAATGCACAAAACTGGGCTGAGTGCATGGAAAAAGCAATGAGAAGGAGGGACATGCAGGCAGCAGACATTCACAAAGCCAGCCTGAGTGCAAGGAGAAAGAAGTGAGACAGAGGGAGAGGCAGGCAGGGACAAAACCTGGCAGAGAGCAAGGAGAAAGAGGCATGCAGCAGGCGCGCACAAAACGAGGCTGAGTGCAAGGAAAAAGCATTGAGACAGAGGGAAAAGCAGGCTTGCACAAAACTGGGCTGAGAGCAAGGAGAAAGCAGTAAGAAGGAGAGAGCAGTAGGCATGCACAAAACCAGGCTGAACACAAGCAGAAAGCGGTGAGAAGGAGGGAAAGGTAGGCAGCAGGCATGCACAAAATTGGGCTGAGCGCAAGGAAAAAGCAAAGAGATTGAAGCAAAGACAGGCAAAAGGCATGCACAAAACTGGGCTGAGCGCAAGGAAAAAGCAGTGAGAAGGAGGGAGAGACAGGCAGGGACAAAACAGGGCTGAGAGCAAGGAGAAAGCAGTGAGAAGGAGGGAGAGGCAGTCAGCAGGAATGCAGAAAACAACGCTGAGTGCAAGCAGAAAACAATGACAAGGAGGGAGTGGCAGACAGCAGGCATGCAAAAAAATAGGATGAGAGCAAGGAAAAAGCAGTGAGAAGGAGGGAGCGGCGCGCACTAACAAAACTGGGCTGAGAGCATGGAAAAAGCAGTGAGAAGGAGGGAGAAACAGTCAGCAGGCATGCACAAAACCAGGCTGAGCGCAAGCAGAAAGCAATGTGAAGGAGGGAGAGTCAGGCAATAGGCATGCACAAACCTGGGCTGAGGGAAAGCTGAATGCAATGAGAAGGAGGGAGAGGCAGGCAGCAGGCATTAACAAAACCAGGCTGAGGGCAAGGAGAAAGCAGTGAGGAGGGAGCGGCAGGTAGCAGACACACACACAACAGGGCTGGCCCAAGGACAAAGCATTGAGAAGGAAAGGGAGGCAGGCACCAGGCTCTGTCAAAACAGCGCTGAGCGCAAGCAAAATGGAGTGAGGACGTTGAGGCAGGCAGCAGGCATGCACAAAACCAGGCTTAGTGCATACAGAAAGCAGTGGCAAAGAGGAAGAAGCAGGGATCAAGTGCAACACAAAACCGGGCTGAGAGCAAGAAGAAAGCACTGAAAAGGAGGAGAGGAAGGCAACAGCCATGCACAAAACTGGGCTGAGCACAAGCATAAATCAGTGAGAAGGAGGGAGAGGCAGGCAGAGGGCATACACACAACCAGGTGAGCAGAAGCAGAATGCAGTGAGAAGGAGCGAGAGGCAGAGAGCATGCACGCACAAAAACAGGCTGAGTGCAAGGACAAAGCAGTGAGACGGACGGAGAGTCAGGCAGCAGGCATGCACAAAACAGGGCTGAGGGCATGGACAAAGTAATGCGAAGGAGGGAAAAAGAGGCAGCAGGCGTGGACAAAACTGGGCTGAGCGCAAGGAGAAAGCAGTGATTAGGAAAGGGAGGCAGACAGCAGGCACACACAAATCGGGCTGAGAGCAGTGAGAAGGAGCAAGAGGCAGAGAGCAGGCATGCACAAAACCAGGCTGAGTGCAAGGACAAAGCAGTGAGACGGAGGGAGAGGCATGCAGCAGGTATGCACAAAACAGTGCAGAGGACATGGAAAAAGTCATGAGAAAGAGGGAAAAAGAGGCAGCAGGCATGGACAAAGCCCAGCTGAGAGCAAGAGGAAATACTTGAGAAGGAGGTAGAGGCAGGCAGCAGCACACACAAATTTGGGCTGAGAGCAAGGAGAAAGTAGTGAGAAGCTGGGAGACCTGGGCAGCTGGCATGCACGCAATCTGGATGAGTGCAAGCAGAAAGCCGTAAGAAGGATGGAGAGGCAGACAACAGGCACCCACAAAACCGGGCTGAGCACAAGCAGAAAACAGCTAGAAGGCGAGAGAGGCAAGCATGGAGAGCCAAACCAAGCTGAGCGCAAGGAGAAAGCAGTGAGAAGGAGGGAAAGGAGGGAAGCAGGTGTGCACAAAACCAGACTAAGTGCAAGGAGCAAGCAGTGAGAAGGAGGGAGACACGGGCAGCAGGCATGCACAAGACAGGGCTGAGTGGAATCAGAAAGCAGTGAGAAGGAGGGAGAGGTTGGCAGCAGGCATTCACAAACTGAGCTGAGAACAAGGAATAAGCAATGAGAAGGAGGAACGTCAGGCAGCAGACATGGACAAAATTGGGCTGAGCACACAAACAAACCAATGAGAGAGAGTGAGAGGCTGCCATGCACAAAACCGGGCTGAGTGCAAGCAGAAAGCACTGAGGAGGGAGAGGTGGGCAGCAGTCATGCACAAAAACAGGCTGAGCACAAACAGAAAGCAGTGAGAAGGAGGGAGAGACAGACAGCAGGCATGCCCATAACTGGGCTGAGACCACGGGAAAAACAGTGAGAAGGGGGAGAGAGGCAGGCAGAAGGCACCAACAAAACGCGGCTGACAGCAAGGAGAAAGCAGTAAAAAGGAGGAAGGCAGCAGGAATGCTCAAAACCGGGCTGAGAGCAAGGAGAAAGTAGTGAGAAGGATGGAGAGGAAGGCAGCAGGCCGTACAAAACCCAAAGGAGAGCAAGGAGAAAGCAGTGAGAAAGGGGGAGAGGCAGGCAGCAGGCACGTACAAACCCGGACTGAACGCAAGGAGAAAGCGGTGAGAAGGATGGAGAGGAGGGCAGCAGGCAGGTAAAAAACCAGGCTAAGTGCAAGCAGAAAGCAGTGAGGAGGAGGGAGAGGCAAGCATGGATAAAACGGGCTGAGCACAAGGAGAAAGCAGGGAGCAGGAGGGAAAGAAGGGCAGCAGCCATGCACAAAACCATGCTGAGTGCAGGGAAAAAGCAATTAGAAGGAGGGGAAGGCAGACAGCAGTCATGGACAAAATCAGGCTGGGCACAAGGAGAAAGCAGTGAGAAGGAGGGAAAGGAGAGCAATAGTCACACACAAAACAGGGCCGAGCACAAGCAAAAAGCAGTGAGAAGGAGGGAAAGGCAGGCAGCAGGCACAGACCAAAATGGGCGGAGAAGACTGACAAAGCAGTGAGAAGGAGAGAGAGACAGGTAGCAGTCATGCATAAAACCAGGCTAAGTGCAAGGACAAAGCAGTGAGAAGGAGGGAGAAGCAGGCAGCAGGCACTCACAAAATGAGAGTGAGTGCAAGCAGAAAGCAGTGAGAAGGCGGGAGAGGCAGGCAAATGGCATGCACAAATCCTGGCTGAGCGCAAGCAGAAAGCAGTGAGTAGGAGGGAGAAGCAGCCAGCATCCATGGACAAAAACCTGGCATAGCACAGGGACAAAGCAGGTAGAAGGATGGGGAGACAGGCAGCAGACATGCACAAAACCAGGATGAATGAAAGCAGAAATCAGTGAAAATGCGGAAGGGGCAGGCAGTAGGTACGCACAAAACCATTCTG
Source organism: Pleurodeles waltl (assembly GCF_031143425.1). NCBI lineage: Eukaryota > Metazoa > Chordata > Amphibia > Caudata > Salamandridae > Pleurodeles > Pleurodeles waltl. The sequence continues at coordinate 1,125,644,028 of NC_090445.1, read as the reverse complement.
AGCGCAAGCAGAAAGCAGTAAGAAGAAGGGAGAGACAGGCAGCAGGTATGTATAAATCTGGGCTCAGAGTAAGCAGAAAGCAGTGGGAAGGTGGTAGAGGCTGATAGAAGGCATTGACATAACTGGGATGCGTGCAAGTATAAAGCAATGAGAAGAAGGGAGAGGTGGGCAGCAGGCTTGCACAAATCCAGGCTGAGCTCAAGCAGAAAGTAGTGAGAAGGCGAGGGAGGTAAAAAGCAGGCACACACGAAACCAGCTGAGTCTTAGCAAAAAGCTGTGAGAAGAAAGGAAAGGCAGGCATTCACATATTGGGCTGAGCACAAGCAGAAAGCAGTGAGAAGGAGGGAGAGTCAGGCAGCAAACATGCACAAAAATGATCTGAGTGCAAGCAGAAAGCATTCAGAATGAGGGATAGGCATGCATGCACAACACCGGACTGAGCGCAAGCAGAAATCAGTGAGGAGGAGGGAGAGGCAGGCAGCAGGCATGAACATAATCAACCTGAGCACAAGGATAAAGCAGTGAGAAGGAGAGAGAGGCAGGCAGAAGGAATGCACAAAACTGGGTTGAACTCAACCAGAAAGCAGTGAGAAGGAGGGAGAGGCAAACACCAAACCAGGATGAGCGCAAGCATAAAGCAGTGAAAAGAACAGAGAGGCAGGCACCGGTATGCACAAAACTGGGCTGAGCACAAGAAGAAAGCAGTGAGAAGGAGGGAGAGGCAGGCATACACAGCCTGGGCTGACCACAAGCAGAAAGCAGTGAGAAGGAGGGAAAGACAGGCATGCACAAAACCGGGCTGAGTGTGAAGAGTAAGCAGAGACAAAGAGGGAGAGGCAGGCAGCAGGCATGCACAAAACTATGCTGAGTGCAAGCAGAAAGCAGGGAGAAGGAGGGAGAGGCAGACAGCAGGCACCCAAAGAACCAGCTGAGCACAAGGAAAAAGTAAAGAGAAGGAAGAAAAGGCAGGCAGGCACAAAACCGGGCTGAGTAACGGACAAAGCAGTGCAAAGGAGGGGGAGGCAGGCATGCACAAAACTGGGCTGAGCACAGGGAAAAGCAATGAGAAATAGGGAAATGCAAGCAGCAGGCATGCACAAAATGGGGCTGAGCACAAGGACAATGCAGTGCGAAGGAGGGAGAGTCAGGCACACACAAAATTGAGTTGAGCTCAAGGAGCAAGCAGTGAGAAGGAGGGAGAGTAGTAGTGCACAAAACCAGGCTGAAAGCAACAAAGCAGTGAGGAGAGAAAGAAGGACAGCAGGCATGCCCAAAACTGGACTGAGCGCAAGGAGAACATAGTGAGAAGGAGAGTGAGGCAGGCAGCAGGCACACACAAAACTGGGCTGAGTGCAATGACAATGCAGTGAGAAGAAGAGCGAGGCAGGCAAGCACAAAACCGGGCTGAGCACAAGGAGAAAGCAGTGAGAAGGAGGGAGAGCAGTTGTGCACAAAAACAGGCTGAAAGCAACAAAGCAGTGAGAAGGAGAGAAAGAAGGACAGCAGGCATACAGACAATGTGGATGAGAGCAAGGAGAAAACAGTGAGAAATAGTTAAAAGCAAACACCAGGTGGCACAAAAAGGGGCTTAGAGCAAGGAAAAAGCAGTGAGAAAGAGGGGAAGTCAAGGAGCAGGGATGCATAAAACCAGAGCTGGGGGAGTTAAGCAAGGAAAAAGAAGTGAGAACAAATGAAAGATAAGCAGCAGGCATGCACAACACTCCCATTTTTTGTGTGCATCCTCTTTACTCCTCCCTCGAAGGCTGTTTACAGCGTGTGGTTTGATGTACACACAGGGATTGGATGCACATGGAGGGTTGGACGCTGTTGTCCCCCCGTAGTGATATGTGTGTGTTGACCACTGACTTCGTGTCGCACCACTTTGCACTTGGCTTGGCTGCCCACTATCACTTTAGTGGTCACTAGTTATAGACTCCCTTTTGTGTTCAGTTTAGAATCCATTTTGTGTTCAGCTTAGCCTCACTGCCACGTTAGAAGTGCAAGTTGTTTTCCATACAAACATGTTATGCAACGTGTTTTCTATTTGTGCGTGGTCTCTTTCTCAAGGAAGAGCTATGACATATTATCACCGAAGAGCTTGTACATAATATGGAGGAGTTAGTCACTCAGCATGATAAGGATATATTAGACTGATGTTTATGGTACAGCAGGGAACAGTTTGACTTTGGTAGGGATACCTTGGGATTTTGGCCAATTCCCAACGTGTTTCTTTCAAAAGCTTACCTAAACTAGCCAGCATTTTTTAATATTTCTTCTTGATGGGAGGGTTTTTTTCAGAAAGCTCCTTCTCTGGTTCTTTAAGATATAAAAGATGGCCCTGATCGGCAGTCATAGATTCCAAGACCTCAGTCAGGATGCTAGACATTGAATGCCTGATATATTTCCTGTGAGGGTGGAGATCTCTTTCTCGCAGTCAAACGGGGTCATCGTCTTGCTGGCATGAGAAAGATGAGGCTCCTGACAGGCCCTACAGTTATGCGTTTTTATTACTTATTTGCTGTGCATTGTGTATGAATATATATAGATATATACATACATCAATATATATGTTTGTATCCTTGCATGTATATATTTGCTGTTTATAGATTGAAGATTCTTTATACATGGTCTTACGTTATTGTTGCACATTCTGAAAGTACACTTTTCACTATTCAAGCCTTCCTTCACAAACCTTGCAAAAAAGCTATAATAAATGTCTTCTTCAGATTACGGAGTGCATTCCAGAGAATCTTGTCAACTCCTTTCAGTGTGTATATTTTGGCTGAGTCAAAAGTAAAGCAAAACACCCCCGTTGGTGCATCTAATATACCATAGAAATTCATTGAAAGAAACAAATGTTACTGGAACATTCTAAAATAGAATTCAAAAACCTTAGAAAATTCACTGAAAATACCAAAGGTTACAGGGGTGTTATAGTTAGGAAATAGAATTTAGAAAACATTCGAAATTGTCCGAAACACAGAGGATACAGGGATGGTATAGATAGGTGCTGAATTTACTCTCACAAAACCAAAGAATTTCAGCAGTTATTGCTATCAGCCCTAACTATAACTTATGCCACTGCAATGCACTGCTTATGACCTCACATATTAAATCACTCATGACATGGTCAGTGAGATCACTGCTGACATCTCAAATGACATCAACGAGATACACTCCTGATTTTTTGAAATCACTGTCTTCGTTTCATTCCGCAAAGAGTACACCTTTTGAAACTCATTTAAGAGTAGCAGTTAACAGACCTGGGAACAGTTGCTGTGCACCTCTCTTCCTCAATTTTGTGGATGTTTCCTATTTTTTTGGGGTCACTGAAAACAGTAATGGCATCAGGAGATCAGGGGCCAGAAGAGATTGAGCATGAGGAGGAAGAGCAGAGACTCAGACCAGGGGAGGAGTTGGTGTGTTAGAAATGGGGATTCTGGTAGGCTGGGGGATGCACCGAAGCAAGGCAGAACCCACCCACTCTAGTCAGGGCAAGGGAGTTGCACGTCCAAGATAACCCCTGCTCACCCCTTGGTAGCTTGGCATGAGCAGTCAGGTCTAACCCAGAGGCAATGTGTAAGGCGTTTGCACAACACACACAACACATGTGACGCAAGATGTACACCACAAAGTAAACACAACACTGAGCTATGTTAAAATAAACTGTATTGCACAAAACATAATTAGACCAAACATTAAACGTCAGTAATACCCTGCTATTAGCAGTTGTCAGAACGTTACACAAGTTACTAGTACTCTGCAAGAATAAACAGTGGTCATATTAGAAAACGTAAGTACTCAGGATTCTGCAACATAAGCACTAGTCAGGAATAACAGTAATTAAATGCACTTGTCATAAAAAATATCATAAAGGCCTATATCAGGAACATTATAGAATTATATGGCAAGTCATGAGAAAGTAAACATACATTAGCCTATCATGCCCATAACAGGAATATATAGCCAAAATACATCATTAGGACAATAACCCTGGAGCACACCACCCTCCCATTGTCCACAAAAGTACCTTATTTCGTCGAACAAGGCACTCCTAGTGCCTGGAAGGTCGTGGTAGGGGCCCTCAGCACTCCTATGCGCTAACCGGTGGCCACACGTGGTTCCTAGGGGAGAGTGGCAGTCAGCACCCTCTCTGATGTGCGTAACGGGTCCCTCCTGTGGCCTGTGATCTCTGTGGGGCCCTCTGGGCCTCCATTGGCCCTACAACCAAGAGGGGGGCAGGCAACCCAACAAAGCAATGGGGGCTGCAGGAAGGGGCCTCCAGTGAGGCCTCCCTTCTTTATTTTACCAAGCCCAGGTCAGGCAAACAAGGAGTGAGGCTCGGCGGCTTCCTGCCAGGATCGGGGCTCACCCTTTTTTGAAACAGAGAAGGCCTCCTGTGGCCAGTCCTCCAACAAAGGTTCGAAGAGGAAGAGGCGCATTGTGAGCTCACCTGAGCCGGGCCCCTTCTTCTTTCAGCTCAGTCACACCGATCCCGGTGCAGCAGTTCCCAGGCTGCGGCGGTGAAGCAGCACTACAGTTAGTGCTGGTTTGTCCCCCGGGGTGCCTCCTTCAGTGCGCTTCTCCCCAGGGGGACTTTGGAAGTCCCGGCAGCTGCGGTTAACACCTTCCCATGCCCCAGGGGCACCCACTGTAGCGCATCTCTGATGCACTCAAACTTTTAGCAGGAAGGGAGCCCGGGTTCAAGGCGATGCGAGCGGCCGCTGAATCCACGAAATGCATACAAGCACTAAAGGCCAGAAAGCGCTCACGAGGCGCTAAAAGGGGTAAATGTACTCAGCACATGGCCCCTTAATGAAAGGAGAGGGAGCACTCCTCGGCCTCTGACTGGAATGACAGGGGTCAAGGGACACAGCATCCTGCCCCTGGAGACAGGAGAAGAAGAGGGAGCACAGGGCTGGCAAACTCTGCTACAGGCAGGCACAAAAGTGGATGCAAGCAGTGGCAGTTCCTAGTAGTACAGCAGCAGCAGTCCAAGGTGGGTCCTGGTGAGTCCTCTCAGCAGCGTCCAGTGTCCAGTTTCAGGTAAGCTTCTTCCAGGTTCAAGAATGTCTAATTTGTAGGGAAAATTCCCTGTACTTATACTAAGTTTGCAGTGTCTCTTACAATGAGGAAGAGAGGGGGTTCCAACCAGTTACAACTGGTTCTGGGAGTGCCCCTTCTCTCCTCCAGCACAGGCTCAAAATATCAGTGGCGGGTAAATGACCCTAATGTGGGAGGCCAGGGCACAGCCTTTACAAATGTAGGTGTGCCCCGCCTCTCCTTTATCTCAGCCCAGGAAGCTTATACAATATGTAGATGCATGTCTGTGACACCTCCACCCTCCCTGTGTACAGGCTTTCTGAAAAGCATGCACAAAGCCCCAACTTTCAGTCAACCCAGACGTGGATTGGAGTCAAGCTGCAAAAACACCAGAGTCATAAGCACAAATAAATGTGCACTTTCTAGAAGTGGCATTTCTGTAATAGTAATAAAAAATACACTCACCAGTAAGCAGCATTTCTTATCACTATCACAACCATACCAAACATGCCTAGGCTACCCCTCATAAACCAGATAATACCCCTTACACACAAGGCTGGGCATTTCTAATGTAATCCTATGAGAAGGCAGCACTCACAGCACTGAGACACCAAGTTAGGGTGTTTGTCACTACCAGGACAGGCCACGCAACCTAGCACATGTCCTGCCTTCTACATACATGGCACCCTGCCCGTAGGGCTAACTAAGGCGTACCTTAGGGGTGACTTACCAATAGTAAAAGGGGAGTTCTGGGCTTGGCAAGTAAATTTAGATGCCAGGTCCCTGTGGCAGAAAACTGCGCACATAGGCCCTGTGCTAGCAGGCCTGAGTTCGGTTTGAAAGGCTACTTCAGTGGGTGGTGCAAGCAGCGCTGCAGGCCCACTAGTAGCATTAAATTTACAGGCCCTGGGTATAGGGATACCACTTTACAAGGGACTTGTAGGTAAAATAAATATGCCAATTAGGTATAAGCCAATCATACCAATTTTACAAGGGAGAGCACATGCACTTTAGCACTGGTTAGCAGTGAAAAAGTGCTCAGAGTCATAATGTTAGCCAACAAAGGTCAGAAAAATAAGGAGGCAAAGGGCAAAAAGTCTGGGGAATGACCCTGTAAAAGGGTCAGGTCCAACACAGTGGTATTGGAATGTTTTTACCATAAAATATGGTCAAAAAATGTTTATTCAAAGATTGTCTTCTACAGCATCTACCACCAAAAATTCAGTAAGGGCAGTGGGAAAAATGACTCTTTAGGCAAGTCTTGGAGGCGAAAAAAAATATGCTTTGCCCATATCCAGATTTTCACCCAGATCAAAAGTGGGCATCCGGCTCAACTAGATGAGGATGAGGCTGCACATCAGACAAAAGACTATCAGTGACAGCTGGAGACAGTGCACAATCAAATGTGCTCCAGAAAAACAGTGATCAAGGGGCACATGTATAAAGAATTTGTTTTGCAACTTACTAATTGCATATCTTTGAGATTCCATTTAGGTAGTCACAAAAAGTGATTTGCTAGTACACATTTAGCGATTCCCAGTGGGTCGCAAATGAACCTACCTTATCAATAGGTATGAGGTAGGTTACAATTTGCAACTCATTGGTAATGGCCTGAAATCAGTGGGATGGTGGCCTGCGGGGGTCAGCAGACCACCATGTCTATGCCTGCTGTTTAAATAAAGCATTATTTTTAAATGCATCCCGTTTTCCTTAAAGGAAAACAGAATGCATTTCAAAAACAAAAAGTTTCTTGTCAGTCTTTTAGAGTAGGCAGTGGTCCTTAGGATGTTTGCACCAACATTCACAAAGTGGAACGGGTCCCTTGGGAACCCCTTCCAATTTGCGAACAGGTTACCACCAACTTGAAGTTGGTGGTAAACTGCAAATGTTTTGCAACTGCTTTCTGGTTGCAAAGCATTCATACATCCTCCTGCAAGATTATATTAGGAAGGGAAGACCTAAACACACACTTTCCTACTACTGAATCACAGACCTATTTTGAGATTCGGTATTTGGTTACGGAATTGCAAAATGGTGTTTGTACATCCTTAAATGCTTTTACCATTTGCAAATTGCCTGATTCTGCATATTGGACCATTTGCGACCGCTAAACTGTGAGCTGTAGTCCCAAATTCCAGTCTACCAGTAAATGGTCACGTACTGTAGCTGGTGCTACAAGATAGTGGTGGTGGGAGAAAAAGAGCACTGTTTCTAGAAAAAAGCCTGGCATTGATCATCAATGCAAGGAGAAAAGGTACAACTCAAATTTCAGAACCCTTTGTTTTTGTTTTCAGTTTAAAAAGAAATAACTTAAAATCATTAAAACTAGGCTGTTCATAGAACCAGCTTTACTGGTATCAAATAAGAAACGTTGTTGTTTGCCCTGTGTGTGTGTGTTCACGTTTGTCAGTGTTTGTCTAACTGTGTGTGTGTTTGCTTATGTGTGTGTGTGTGTCTGTGTGTATGGCTGGGATTATGTACACATTGTGCATTTGTGTGTGTGTGTGTTGGGTGAGCGACCATGTATGTATGTGTGTGTCTGTAAGTGTGTATATGTGTTGTGTATCTCTATGTGTTGTATGTGTGAGAGTGTTTTATGTGGGTGTTGTGTGTATGTGTGTTTGTGTATGAATTTAAATGTGTCAGTGTTGTTTGTGGGGGAGTTTGTGTCAGTGTGTGAGTGTTGTGTGTTGTGTTCTGAGTGTGTGTTGGTATTGCATGTCATTGCATGTAGGCGTGTCTCTGATGTGATAATATCTGTGTGTGTGTTGGTGTGTCAATGCATATGTGACTGTGTGGGGTAAATGTGTGAGTGTTGTGTATGTTTATGTGTGTGTACGTGTGTGTGTGAAAGTGTGGCTTGTGGGTATGTCAATGTGCATGTGTGTGTGTGAATGTGTAAGATTATGTGTAGGTGTTCATGTGTATGTTTATGTCTGACTGTGAGTATTGGGTGCATATGTATACATCTTGTATGTGTGTATGTTGTGTGTGTTGATGTGGGTGCTGACAATGTGTGCATGGGTGTTGAGTGTGTTTGTGGGTGTTTCATGTATATGTGGCATTGCATGCGTGTGTGTGTCAGTGTTGCATGTATGTGTAGGTGTGCATATCCATGTGAACATATGTGTGTCTCGGTATCAGCTATGTGTGTGTTTATGTGTGTGTGTGTGTATGTGCATGTGGGGTGTGTGAGTTTCTGTGCGTGCATGGCGTGTGCATGTGTGTCTGTGTGAGTACCTATCTGTATATCTGCCTGTCTCTGTGCTGCATTACCACTGCAGATCTAACGAGGGGTGCACAGGGTGTAGGACCAAAGGTACTTAAACCTTATACCAGGTCCAGTTATCTCTTATTGGTGAAATGTAGTCAGTGTCTAGAAGCTAGGCTGTTTAGAGGTAGCTTTGGGCAGAGCAGCCAAGGCTGAACTAGGAGACATGCAAAGCTCTTGGAATACCACTGTAGTCACACAGTACCTACACATGAAAGACAATACTCAGTGTTACCAAAAATGAAGGTACTTTATTTTAGTGACACAAGGCCAAATATATCTTAGAGGCTATACTCCCTTAGGAGGTAAGTATTATACATAAAATATACACTAGTAACCAATATCAGGTAAGAAGTCATAAAATAGTGCAAATAGTGTAAAACACCATAGGTTACAATGGGCCATGGGGAAGCACAAACCATATACTAAAATAGTGGAATGTGAATGTTGGTTTCCCACTCAGGCAAGAGTAGTGTGTAAGGGGGCGCTGGGAGTGTAAGAAAACACCAAAGGTAAGTAAAGTACCACACCACAGAGCCCAGGAAAACAGGAGTAAAGTACAGCAAGTGTCCTCAGAACACACTAGAAGTGGTGATAAAGAATAATGCAAAAACCAAGCAAGACTGCAAGACACCAACGATGTATTCCTGGACCTGAAGGCCTGCGGAGAGAGGAGACCAAGTCCAAGAGCTGCTGAACAGTCCAGGAAGAACAGGAGCCCCTGCTAACCCCAATGAAGGTGCAAAAGTGAAACCTCCAGTTGGAAGAAAAAGTCAGAGATGCACCAATGAAGACAGCTGGGGGTTCCTGATTGGTGCAAGAGATGTCTTATGTTGAGTAGATGAATGTTGACTGTTTTTCGTAGTTGTTGGTTCCACCAACAAGCCTTGGCTCACGCAAGAGATGTGTTTGGCGGGAAAAGGGACTTGCCGGGCCCAGGAGGGACCTGGAGGTCTCAGCTTGGACTTAGGAGACAGAGGGATGCTCTCAGCACTTCGGAGAGCCCTCAGAAGACCAGGCAGCACCCAGAGGAGTCCCGGAACATGGGAACAAAGGAGTTGTCTTGGGACTGAGCTGCTCAAGCCCCTGGAGGGCAGAAGCCTGTCCGTGAGTCGACAGCAGCTGGGGCTGCAGTGAAAACCTCAGAAGGCTGGTATGGCAGTACTGGGGGGCCATGGTGGACCCCCCAGAGTGCATGGGATTGTGCAACCAATACTGGAATGAGTATTGGGGGGAAATTCCCAGTTGTTAGACACCTCACATGGCCATATTTGGGGTTAGCTACATATACGTATTAACCTATATGTAGTGAATATTATAACGGTGTGCCCGCACTTACAAGGTTGGTGAAAATGGGTCTGGATGACGTGGGGGCACCTCTGCTAGTGCAGGGGTGCCCTCACACACAGGTACTATGCACCTAGCTTTCATAGTCTGAAGGATAGATATAGGTGACTTATAAGTGCCCTGGTGCAGTGAAAATGGCTGTGAAATAGGGCTTACACTATTTCACTCAGGCTCCAATGGCAGTCCTGAAGAAGTGCTTGTATAAGCTCCTCATGGGTGGCAAAAGAAATGCTGCAGCCCATAAGGATCTCCTGGAACCCAATGCCCTGGGTACAATATACTAGGGACTCATGAGGGGGCTCCAGTATGCCAATTTGGAGTGGAATACTGGGTTACTGGTATGTAAGTACAAATGTGGAACTAGAGAAAGCATGAGCACTGGAGTTCTGATTAGCAGGACTCCAGAGACACAGACAAGCATACTGACAAAACAGTCAAACATACTGAGATGTAGGTCACAATCTATGAGCACTGGGATCCTGACTAGCAGGATCCCAGTGACACAGTAAAACCACACTGACAAACACTGACAAACCAGCAAAAATGGGGGTAACCATGCTAGAAAGAGGCTACTTTCTCATACGGGGTCCTCAAGCGTAACAGTGGCGTCATGAAAAAACATTCATTTTGATTGGACCCCAGGGATGGTCCCTCTCTGATCACCCACCATGACCAGGTGTTCAGAGGGCACCTAAACTGCCACATTTTACCTTATTTAATGAATCTTTGATGACACGGGGACCAAGTCCCAAAATGGCAGCTACAGCATTTCCCTTCATGTTGCAGTCAACCAATCAGACCATATGGTTTGAGCTTGTGACACTGCGGTTCTTGCTGGTAGTGTTGCATAGTCCAGCATCACTAGATATCTATACATTTTCAACATTAATTTCTCAAAAACATATAAACGTATTAACACTAAATAATGGAAAGCATGCTTTTTAGGTAAAGATCTAGCTTTCTGCCAAATTTGGTGTGACTCAGGTCCACCTTTTAAGCTGTAGTGTTGTCAAAAGTTCCTATGAAAAATTGCATGGGGAAAAGATGTTTTGGGATCCCTCTTTTTGTCGGCATACGCTTGGTAGATCACCCCGAAACTTTCAAGTAAAGAGCTGAGATGGATAAAATTTCTTGTGAAACGTTTTGTGAAGATTTGTCAAACAGCGTCAAAATTATCAGTCAAACAGAAAACCTATTTTCTCTGGAAACTCGGACCTATCTATATCTAAACAGTGGTAACCACAACATATTCACAGAAAAAAAGAAAGGAAAATGGGACATTAATTCTTAGTTCAAAACATCTGTTAAAAAATAATGTTTCAAACTAACAAAAACACAGAAATTCATCAGTTATACTTATGTCAAATAACTATAACTTGTGCGCTAGACTAACCAAAACTTACACCCTTACCTTGCACAGTGTTGATGTCATTTAAGATGTCATTAGAGATGTTATCTATGCAGTCACAGAACATATCATGAGTGCTGTAATATGTGAGGGTACAAGCAGAGCACGACAAGGGCTCGAGTAATAAATATAATAAGCAGAGCAAAATGTGTCTGCATTCTTTAAAAATAGAATTGGTTATCCAGTGAGAGTGACAGTAGCTGTTCTGTTAATTTCTAGGTAAGCACTGTGGTATTTGTTTTTTGATTGTAATGAGATAGGTGATTTGCTCTTTATTTGATTTGCCAAAACCAATGTGATTTTGTCCATGAAAAAGGCGGACAATGGTTTATTGTTGAAAAATGTGGATTTACTCGCAGTAGGTGTTGAAGTAAGCCTCAGCAAGGCCTACTAGTGCAAGGGGTTCACCCTTCTCTGCACAAAGTCCTCAGACCATATAGGAAGAAGTTGGCACAGAAACTGAAATAAAAGACAAAGTTTATTAAACCTCATGAGGTGGTACTACAGTTCAAACAGCACCCTTCGGTAATGTCTGAAGTAGCACACTGAACTGAGAGAGCATGGTCCTTTTATACCCAGGCAGGGGCTAAAAGGAGGTGGTACAATTATAGAAGCAAGACTTACATACATGTAAGGACATCTGGAAATGCACAGTCGGCAGGTAGGAGGGGGTAACAGTTTTCAAGGACTAACAGCTGCAGACCTTATTGGGCATGTGCGAAAGTGGGAGATGCTAAATATAACTTGTCACTAGGCAGATTTTCAAGGGTAGTTAACAGAAAGGTAGGACAGAGCACATGGTGAGCACATGGCAGCATGTGGCAGAGAAAATGGCTGCCATGAATACAAAATGGATTCCGCAAAATGTTCACAATAGTTGCTAAATACACAATGTCTTCTGCTAATGCTTAATCTAATCGCTGCTAAACTACAACAGACGACCCTTTCAGCATTAGCTGAAGACATTCGTCTTTCTGGGATAATCTAAATATTCATCTTGTATATTTATGCTCATCATTTCAGCTATTTCCTTATCTAACATGTGTTGTGCTTTCATTTCTGTAATATTTCTTTTGGTAGGCATACAAGCAGTAATACACATGGAGCAGAACATTGGACCACACTGAATACAGATACAGCATGTGAAAAATATTGCAATTATTACACACAGGATAGTCAGTAGTTTCCAGCCCCAGGCGGAAACAAGAGCCCAACACCATCCAGAAAAAGTCCAAGTACCAGTCTCTGTGTGGATTCTGCAGCAATTTTATGCAATTTAGATATTTCATCATGTACTGAAGGTGAGTGATCTGGAATAAAAACACAGCAACTACTACCGATGATGCGACATGCATGACCTCGATCAGCTAATATCACATCTAGTACCATACGATTTTGGAGAGCTACAATCCTCACAATTTGGAGCTCCTGGGTAATATTCCCAAGTGCCAGAGCTGCCTGATTGGTAACAGCTTCCACAACCCTAGTCAATCGTTTCATTTTCCTACTGTTTAACGCAGCACCCACAAAGGAGAACAACCCTAAATTAAAATCAACATATTGTTGCAGGCTAGTATCCGTTTGGTCTACCTCATTTGTACTTATTGCCCTTTTATATCTATTTTTAATGATGTCATTGAACAGCTTAAAATCTCAGTGATATGATGCAGGGGGTAATAGAAAAGATACATAACACACACCTGACCACCCAACAGGTAGTTGGTAATATCCATAGTTACCACAAACAAAATATGTATTATGTGAAGCTGTAAAACTACTATTATTACACCCTCAATAGTTAAAATCAAGGTACAATTGCTTATCCCTACTGGAATTCGCCCAATGCTACGTATACATAAATATGCTTTAGTTTTTGTAACAGAAATCACAAATTGTTCTTTCTTGTCAGAGTCTCTTATATTTTTGAAGACATATGGTATTGAAACATTGTCCGGTTGATACTCTTCCCATTCCCATTTAGTTCCTTTGGCTTGGGGATACCCATCTTTGTCTTGGTAGCATACTTTATTAAGGCGAAAAAGAAGTCCGCCCTCTGTACGTTTTCCAGATGCAAACAAAAGCGTATACCAAGCTTGACAAGAAACATTGTGTGAACAAGGAAGAGGAATGAAAGGTGTTCCTCCTTTCTTTTGATGCGCAAGTATCATTCCACATACCCAACAGTTAGTAGTATTTGTAGCATTATGAGTATGATGCAACATCTGAATGAAAGTATTATTGAAGTACGATTGACGGTGCTTCTGCTCCTGATAGGGAAGCGTAAAGTAATAGTGATCCTCTGGTACTGGAGTAGTGGCAACAAAAAACTCACGAGCAGGAGCCTTCTTTTCAACAAACCAGATGATTATTGCTATAACCACCAAAACAACAACAAACCCCATAGTACTAATGATCAGTTTGTTATTCATTTTAGCAACAGTGATAATCGACCCTTTCAGAAATTAATTAAAAACAATTGTTGAAGCTCTTACCCCTGGGCAGCCGCTGATTTCTTCACCACAGGCCAAGACGGGTGTCACTACTCTAATGCATGGCTGATCCCCCCCTTGCCACATTGGCTCTCCGTTTCACTAACCCAGGGCGGTAGCTCAACCAGTTATTTAAAAAAAAAAATCAGATTCTTTCCTCGGTCTCAAATTATATTGCGACACTCCAGAAATCGTATGGTCCGGGAAGAACTCCGCAGATTCGTCAGGTGATATAGCACGGCCTTTCTCCGTAGTCAAAATCTCTTGATGATCGGTCGGCACAGCAGGTTCCACCAAGGTAGGTAGCACTCTCTTCCAGTGAGTACTATGGACCCAATTCTTTCGGTTCGTCACTCGAACTGCTGTCCTTGTCACAAGGAGCACCTGTTCTGGGCCTCACCACCTTGGTTCCAAGCTGTTTGATCTTTCAAAGGACTTAATCATCACCTGGTCACCAGGTCGGAGTTCATGGCCTTCACCTGTAGATCTGTCAGGAAGTGCTTCTCGAACCTGTTGATGAATAGAAACCAAATTGTCGGTTAACTGTGCCAAATAATCATTCATCAGGACACAAGGTACATCATATACAGAATTTGGCTTAGGAACTCCCCAAATGTTCATTAGCCTTCCAAATACCACTTCATAAGGACTAAGGCTGATTCGAGAGTGTGGCACTGACCTGATAGACAATAATGCCAACGGTAATGCATCCGGCCAAGTTAAGGATGTGGAAGCGTGTATCTTTGCTAACTTCAGCTTCAAAGTAGCATTATACCTTTCCACCAACCCTGCTGATTGTGGGTGGAAAACCGCATGTAACTTCTGTTTGATCCCTAATCCTTTCAGGACATACTTAATAACTTCCCCAACAAAATGAGGTCCTTTATCATTCCATAAAAGTCTGCAAACACCAAACCTAGGGAAAAATTCTTTCAAAAGCACCTTCGCTGTGGTAATGGCAGTATTATCCTTTGTGGGGTACGCCTCCATCCATTTACTGAAGGCACATACCACCACCAAGACATACTTTAAATTGTTGCAGCGTTCAAGCTGAATATAATCCATTTGTAGAACTTCAAAAGGTGCAGTTAGTGTAGCAAACCCTCCCGCAGGAGTACGTGTCCCTTTTCCAGGATTGTATTGTAAACAGATCAAACAAGACTGTACTACTCTCTTAGCTGTACTGGAAATTTCTGGATGCTCCCAAACTTGCATAAGCAACTTCGTTATTGTTGAAGCTCCAACATATGCCAGCCTGTGTGCCATCTGAACCATAGGTTGTACAAAAGCTATAGGCAATTTCCATTTATCCATCTGCTTATTCCGCCAACAGCCCTCATCATTCAATTCTCCTTCTTCAGACCACTGCTCATGTTCTTTCACAAAAGCAGATTTCTGTATATCTAATACGTCTTGTCTAGCATTATGCCAACGTTCAGCTTGTGACTTGACTACATACATAGAAGTAGTACTTCGCTGCATCGCAGTTTCACGTGCTATGCGGTCCGCAAGAGCATTACCTTGCCCTATCTTATCGGTCACTTTCTTGTGTGCACTACATTTCACAATAGCTAGTTTCTTTGGATATGTCAATGCAGTCAAGAGGTTATGCACTAATTCTCTGTGCATTATCTGCATCCCGTGGGATGTGAGAAAGCCTCTCTCCTTCCAAAGCAAACCAAAATCATGAGCCACTCTAAAAGCATAGCGGCTGTCTGTATAAATGTTCACACATAAGTCAAAACTAAGCTCACATGCTCGTATCAAAGCTATTAGTTCAGCTGCTTGAGCTGACTTCTGTGGTATACGAGCTGTCTCCACTACCGTGTGTATTGTGGTGATTGCATATGCAGCTGAGGTCGTACCGTCTGGCAACTTCAAACAAGACCCATCTACCCACAATTTCCCGTCTACATCTGGAAGGGGCGTATCTTGTAAATCAATACGACCCTTTGTCTGTTCTTCGGTAAGGAATATACAATAATGTGTTTCTTGTGACTGAGGCTGAGTCACCGGATATGGCAACAAAGTGGCTGGATTTAGTGTTGCACATCTCTTCAGTGTAATGTGAAGAGCCAGCAATGTCAATTCATATCCTGTCATGTGAGCGCTAGTTAAATGTTGTGTCTTTGTTTGATTTAAAAGAGCATCAACCGCATGGGGTACTAACACCAACAGCTTATGTGACAAAACTATCCCTTCACTCTGACGTATTGACACAGCTGTTGCGGCAACTGAATGAAAACACCCAGGCAACGCTCGAACGACAGGGTCAAGTACTGCTGAAACATATGCATAGGGACGCTGCTTATCGCCATGTGTCTGTACTAAAACTGACAATGCACACCCATTTTTCTCATGTACGTAAAGTGCAAAAGGCTTCATGTAATCTGGAGTACCTAACACTGGTGCTGAACAAAGGGCTTGTCGTAGCTGCCGGAAAGCAGTCTCACATTCATTTGTCCATGGGAGGGGCATTGGAGTGTCTTTAGTCAAAAGTGCTAGCAAAGGTTTGACAATGTGTGAAAACCCTAATATCCATTGCCTACAAAAAGAAGTAAGACCATGGAATGCACAAACATCTTTCTGAGTAGAGGGTACTGGTGTGTCTAAAATTGCTTGAATACGGTCTGATGTAAGTGCACGGCCCTCCTTAGACAAAAGGTGACCTAAATAGGTTACCTTTGGTCTACAATATTGCAATTTATTTTTGTGACACTTTATGATGGTGTGAAGCAAGAAAAGAAAGTAAGGACAAAGTGCACTTTTCACATTACTCAGGGGTATCAGCTGCCAACAAAATATCATAGACATATTGTATGAGAGCCACACCTTCAGGCAAAACAAAAGAATCAAGTTGTCGTTTTAACGCTTGACTATAAATACTTGGACTCTCAGTATAGCCTTGAGGAACATACATAGAAGTAGTTCTTCGCTGCATCGCAGTTTCACGTGCTACGCGGTCCGCAAGAGCATTACCTTGCCCTATCTTATCGGTCACTGTCTTGTGTGCACTACATTTCACAATAGCTAGTTTCTTTGGATATGTCAATGCAGTCAAGAGGTTATGCACTAATTCTTCGTGCATTATCTGCATCCCGTGGAATGTGAGAAAGCCTCTCTCCTTCCAAAGCAAACCAAAATCATGAGCCACTCCAAAAGCATAGCGGCTGTCTGTATAAATGTTCACACATAAATCAGTACTAAGCTCACATGCTTGTGTCAAAGCTATTAGTTCATCTGCTTGAGCTGACTTCTGTGGTATACGAGCTGTCTCCACTACCGTGTGTATTGTGGTGATTGCATATGCAGCTGAGGTCGTACCATCTGGCAACTTCAAACAAGACCCATCAACCCAGAATTCCCCGTCTACATCTGGAAGGGGCGTATCTTGTAAATCAATATGACCCTTTGTCTGTTCTTCGGTAAGGAATATACAATCATGTGTTTCGTGTGACTGAGGCTGTGCCACTGGATATGGCAACAAAGTGGCTGGATTTAGTGTTGCACATCTCTTCAGTGTAATGTGAGAAGCCAGCAATGTCAATTCATATCCTATCATGCGAGCGCTAGTTAAATGTTGTGTCTTTGTTTGATTTAAAAGAGCATCAACCAAATGGGGTACTAACACCAACAGCTTATGTGACAAAACTATCCCTTCACTCTGATGTATTGACACAGCTGTTGCGGCAACTGAACGAAAACACCCAGGCAATGCTCGAGCGACAGGGTCAAGTACTGCTGGAAAATATGCACAGTGACGCTGCTTATCGCCATGTGTCTGTACTAAAACTGACAATCCACATCCATCTTTCTCATGTACGTAAAGTGCAAAAGGCTTCATGTAATCTGGAGTTCCTAACACTGGTGCTGAACAAAGGGCTTGTCGTAGCTGCCGGAAAGCAGTCTCACATTCATCTGTCCATGGGAGGGGCATTGGAGTATCTTTAGTCAATAGTGCTAGCAAAGGTTTGACAATGTGTGAAAACCCTAATATCCATTGCCTACAAAAAGAAGTAAGACCAAGGAATGCACAAACATCTTTCTGAGTAGAGGGTACTGGTGTGTCTAAAATTGCTTGAATAGGATCTGATATAAGTGCACGGCCCTCCTTAGACAAAAGGTGACCTAAATAGGTTACCTTTGGTCTACAATATTGCAATTTCTTTCATGACACTTTATGATGGTGTGAAGCAAGAAAAGAAATTAAGGACAAAGTGCACTTTTCACATTGCTCAGGGGTATCAATCAACTGCCAACAAAATATAATCGACATATTGTATGAGAGCCACACCTTCAGGCAAAACAAAAGAATCAAGTTGTCGTTTTAACGCTTGACTATAAATACTTGGACTCTCAGTATAGCCTTGAGGAACTCTGCAAAATCTAAAAGATCGTTTATTCAAAGTAAAACCAAACAAATATTGGCTGTCAGGATGAATAGGGATCGAAAAGAAAGCATTCTTCAAGTCTATCACAGAGAACGTAGTTGCTGTCGGGGGAACCAAAGTAAGAAGTGTTGTGATGTCAGATACCACAGGATTTTGTGGTATCTCAATCTTATTGACTTCTCGTAAATCAATAATGATTCGGTAAATCCTAGTATCAGTATCCTTTTTCAGAATAGGAAGAATCGGACTGTTACAAACATTATACAGAACTTCCTCAACAACTCCAACTGCAATAAGATCATGCACAATTCGTGTGAGTGCTTCTTCGCCCTCCTGTGAAATTTTATATTGAGGCAAACGTGGCAATACAGCTCCCTCGTTGACACTAATATGTACCAGTGGAATAATCATTTGTCCCACATCAGTATCTGAAGTAGCCCACAAAGTACTAGGGAGTGAAGCTAATGCAATATCCTCTTTAACAAGACAAACTCTTTCCATCACAGGATGATTATCATTTAAAATAACACGTACCCCTTCAGGAGAGCATCGTATTGTAGTCCTGAAATACTTGAGCATATCAAGACCCACAATATTGTCTGGTGTATTTGGAGAAAGCAAAAATGGACATGGAGCAGTAAATTTATCAACATGGAATGCAAGTGGTTGTGACAATGGGCTAGGGGAAGGTGTTCCATCGAAACCTATCGATGTAATGGTTAAGCCAGACAGGGGATCCCTTGGAATCAATTGTTTAGACAAGGCGCTACGAGTAGCTCCTGTATCAACCAGAAACTGTAGAAAAAGTAGAACCCAAAATATGTGCTGTAAGATAGGGACCCCTCTGATCTACTGGAACTTCAACTGATTCCTTACCCCATCCTAGGCAATCGTATGCATAAGCAGAATCGTGGAAATCCGGCTGCACATAATTAGACATCTGGTATTGGTTCCGTCTATCAAAAGTGTTAAACCCATCCTGCCCTCATACATTAGCATCAACCCTAGCATGATCATTCGTGCTTCTTCTAGGCCCTGAATATCCTGAGTGATTTCTCATTTGTCCCCGACCACGTGAACACTGCTGAACACATAGTGCTGGACAATCGGCAGCCCAATGCCAAAATTTCTTACAATATGCACACTGATCAACAGATAAACTTGAACAAGTGTAAGAAGAACCATAAGAGCCACGTCCACCTCTATCACTACCTCTAAAAGGCAGACCATAAGCTTGAGCCAACATAACCTTCGTCTTTAATTCTTTAATCTTTTTATCCTCGCTACCTTTTGCTTCTAACGTTCATAATACTGAGCCATAGTCAAAAGAGAAACCGGAGTAGAGGTAGTCCATGAACTTTCACTAGCTTTTAGACGACTAGCTATTCCTGGTAACAGATTTGCGACATATTTATCGACAAACAAATGTATGCCCGTATCATCTGCGAATTACTGGCCGCTAAAATCATGAAATGCTTCTTCAAAGCGTGTAAAGAAATCAGAGACCGATTCATCTGCCTTTTGCTTACAAGACGCTAAAACAGTCCAATCTATCTTTTTATGGGGAATAATCATTTTTAACTTAACTAATATGGCTGCGGGAAGATCTAGAATCAACTGATATGGCTTTTTCGCAGGTTCCCTATCCCCGTCCATCTGTTCTAATTCTTTCCATGATGCCCCAAAAACTACACGATCATCAATTTTACGAACAGTTCTCCACATATCTGGCGGTAACATCAATCCGAAAGATAAATCAATGTCAGCCAAAGTCATAGTACAAGAACTAATTGCTCCCTCAACTTCCTCATAAAAGGCGGCTGTATTTTTCCGTGGGTCCGGTAATGCTGTTTTAAGTGCCATTACATCTGCCCTATTCCAAGGAGTATACACCCAATTAGAAATAAAATAACCCTTAGCATCAACAGAAGTTTTATCATCACTTGTACTCAATCCTTTAGGAGGAACATACAAAGGCGCGGCCTCCCGCATTGGTTTCGCGTGAACTATCATAGTCTTATCTGTTCCGAAGATGGAAGTTTGCACCCCGCCGGTCTGAGATGTCCGTGCAACTACGTCCACAGCCCTTTTCTCCTCTTGCAAACGGACTGCCACAACACATAATTTCATCAAACGCCTGATTGCATCAGCCACCTGGGAGAAAACAAAAAGACCATCATGCATTTGCTTATGATCAGCTGCTACATCATCGGGCTCTAACTCATCAGAATATTTCCGATATAGTTCAATAACTTCTGTGCCAAATGCCTCAGTAAAATATAGCTGCTCCTTTTCCGTCCACCCTTTCATGTTGTCTAAAAGTTCAGAAGCAGAGACAACGCTACAAATTGTTTTACGAGCAATAGATCTAAGCTCAGACGCACGGTCAGCAGGCAACATAGAGCGACTGTCTCGCATCTTCTGTTGCTCCGAACTGGAGACCTTAGCTAACTCATGAGGGGCAGAAGGAACGACATACGGAGGTGGAGGGCGATCTAGTAACAAAAAATCATTGTGTGGTTTATTAAGGATAGGATAGAGAGGTTGCCTAACAGTGTATTGGCCAGTTACCTGTAATTTACGTTCTTTCTATTCTAGCTCCTTTAAGCCATTTATTACTTTCTTTCTCATTTCCAATGCTTTCACATATACATTCTTCCGCTGCTCTTTCTCAAGCAAGGCTTACTCACGCTTCACTCGTCCACGCACTTCTTTCTCCCACATTCGTACACAGTCAAACATATCTTGCCTAGACTTTCGCTTACACATACATTGTTCCACATACTCAATCTTTCACAAATCAAATGACCCATGCATAGGCCAGCGTAACTCAGGATCCGCACAAGTGTATTTATTCCATAATGTGCTGTACATTATAGAAGAAAGACCATGTTTAACATACATATATCTATTGGGCGTCCCCTCTGGGGGTGCTGGTTGCGATTCTTCCAGTCTCAAATTGGTACCATTACAAAAGCAACACATCCTACGAAGTGCGCTAAAAACAGGCATGCCAAAAATTGTGCAGAATATGCAATATTATAATCAAAGTAGTACTTAAGGTGCCGTTCAAATCAAAATTAAATTGGAGAAAATTCTCCTCATTACCTGCCTATATAAATTGCAATTTATATATCAATTCAAAGGACACAAATTGACTAGTCACCCAAAACACGAGAGCCACAGTAAGTAGTGCTAAACTTCATTACCAAACAAAGGCATCAAAACCCACAGCAAGTGCCGTAAAACGGCTCTTACCAATCACAGGGTGTCCAGGTTCCAACTGCCAAGTTCTAAAATCGACCAAATGGTCACTGCATGACGAATGAACAAAAAGGATCTCAGTCGAGGACCGGCGCCACCTAGATGGTCAAATCAGAAAGAAGGGAAAAACGCCATGGTTGCCAAGACTCGGGTCTCCTCAGGCATTGATCGTCCGCAGCGAAATCCCAATCCTTCATCGCGACCAATCCGTTGGGCGTCCGAGTCGCCGATGAATCCCTGTTCGGGCGCCAATTTGTTGAAGTAAGCCTTAGCAAGGCCGACTAGTGCAAGGGGTTCACCCTTCTCTGCACAAAGTCCTCAGACCATATAGGAAGAAGTTGGCACAGAAACTGAAATAAAAGACAAAGTTTATTAAACCTCATTAGGTGGTACTACAGTTCAAACAGCACCCTTCGGTAATGTCTGAAGTAGCACACTGAACTGAGAGAGCATGGTCCTTTTATACCCATGCAGGGGCTAAAAGGAGGTGGTACAGTTATAGAAGCAAGACTTACATACATGTAAGGTCATATGGAAATGCACAGTCGACAGGTAGGAGGGGCTAACAGTTTTCAAGGACTAACAGCTGCAGACCTTACTGGGCGTGTGCGAAAGTGGGAGATGCTAAATATAACTTGTCACTAAGCAGATTTTCAAGAGTAGTTAACAGAAAGGTAGGACAGATCACATGGTGAGCACATGGCAGCATGTGGCAGAGAAAATGGCTGCCATGAATACAAAATGGATTCCATGAAATGTTCACAATAGTTGCTAAATACAAGATGTCTTCTGCTAATGCTTAATCTAATCGCTGCTAAACTACAACATAGGGATCAGGCAGTTGGAGATTAGAGACTGGTAGATGCTTTTGAAATGTTTTACTTGGCAATTTGTGACATTATTGAGGTTGTAGGCAAAACACATTCTCTTAAGTATGGCACTGTAGTATTCAATAACAAAGCATTTTTTATGTTTGAAGCCTAATTTCTTCAACCAATAAAGCAGGCAATGTTCACTTTGTTTTTTTAAACCGAAGCAGTCATCTCTCTTGCTTCGATGGAAATTCAGAGGGCTAACTGGAGAGATGCAAACCCAATCTTCGCACGACCTCTGCATGTCACGAGGGATCCTATGATGGCAACATGTATCCTCCATGAATCTTCAAAACGTCACAAATCCTTTCAAGCTTGTACATTCTATCTTGGACTGTTGCAGTCCCTTTTTCCATCACAGAAATAGACAGCAACTTATACACCACATTGAGGCTAAAAAAGAATCAGAAAGGTGCCAAGAATGTGCAATGATATGCCTCGCACACAGTAACATGGTTGTCTGATTTTGGCCATTAAGGTGAAGTGAAGGTAGGCAAAATTATCCTCAGTGTCACAAAACAATAGGGCTAGGGTTCCAGTTTCTTTTTTATTACAATGAAACAAGATTGCAGGACCAGCACATATGTGCCATAGTGCCATGCTCACCAGATCCTTTCGAACACATCCTGGGACCAAACATTGCTTTAAATTTCTTAGGGCTAGTTATCATTCCATGGAGATCTTCTATCCATTTTCTTCATTTTGGGAGCATATGTATGTGAGAGATGGTCAAGACCAGATATTTAACCAAGAATTGTCAGTTATTTCCAATCCCAGTTCTGATATATAAGTGAGTTTGGGGGAAGTCTGTAAACCTCCCAGGAATCTACAAAAGCTTAGGATGCCCTTCTTCCTAGAGTAATCTACATCATCCTTTCAATGGGGGATCAAAACCCTCCCACCCCTGACAAAGAAAGCAGTCTTCTACTGAGTATATTTCAGGAGAGTTCTCATATCAGCATGAAGCATTTAATGCATGACAGCAATGGTCATTGGGCAGCATTCTGCAACACCTTTCTTCTGATTACACAAATGAGTACATTCGTGACAGTCTTACTAGATATGATCATTATACAGCCAGTCAGCAGCAATTGTGCTGCAATATTTTACAATGCAAGCAATAGTGTAACTTTACAGAAAGTGGTGTTGTTCACTGAATACTAAAACATTACATTGTTTATCACTGATGTGATGACATTTACACCAGAATGGCAACAACACATCTCTTCCATATCTCAATATCAATTTGTACTTTATACATTGGTTACTCTGCTGTTCAAGTTTCAGTAAGACTTATCTGACCCCATGTTCTGTGCTCCTTTAAATTTAAATGCAAGGCCCTTTTCCTCCATTTCCCAGGATCATTGCTGAAGCACCAACCTCACTTCTGCTCATCCTTGCTCAACACAAAGCCACTGTCCTGTTCTCTACTTACAACCACACCTTTAATTGTGCACATATCACTGCTATCCTACTCTGCCTCATATTGCAAAGGCCAAACTACAATCAACAGATTAATCTTCCTGCAGTACCATACTAAAAGTTGCACTGCAATATTTAATTTCCACTACTGTCTTCATCAACCTATTTCCTGCCCAGTGCAACAGTGGCACATATCAGATGGGATCAAGTAATTTGGAGTCATAAAGCTTCCAAATATGAGTCAGGAGCTATAATTTACTCTTTCTTGTATAGTACTCCCAGTGTAGCCCTATCCCACCCAAGTCTGGCCAAGCAAAACAGGTATCAGCGGGGAGGGGAAAGTGATTAACCATCTTACCCTAATCACAGCCTTCCAATGTTTCATCATAATGGAAGTGATCTGTGATGTAATCTCCTGTTGCCAGGTTCTGGGTGGAAGCCACAGCAAATGTAGATATTTGGATGTATATTCTCCTTCTACTCAGATCAGATCGAGACTTTGAACATTCGGTAAGATCTTTTAAGGGTCTTAACTGAGTCAATTGAATGCAACATTTTATGTGTGGGGAGAAGAGGACCACCCCTCATATATATGCTTGAAGAGTGCCAATCTGGAGACACAAGTCATTTTAAGTGTTGTGTGTCTTTAAGGTTTTTAGAGCTGATTGTGAAGGAATACATTTGGTGTACAGCCCAAGAAGAGATTTTCAGTTTATATTGTTGATCATTCTGTGGTTTTGAATATTCAGATAGACTTTGCGCCGAGTAACGTGACTAACATGTACAGACTCAGACTTGAGTTCCTCTTAGATAGCTATGTTGGTGGGTATCAAATAGAGATTTAGCCTAAAGGTTGAGTTCTCCAAACTATATGAGCATGTTGAGCATGTGTGCTATAAATTGGTGGTATGACAAGGAACCACAAAACTGAATGCTGAGTATTTTATAATTTCAAGAGAACACTGATCTGATATCAGAGGAGCCCAGTATAAGGTAATTGTTGTTCCCCACCTCTCCTTTTCTCACACTCCTCCCTCTCTCTTGATCAAATGTTGCCACAATCTTCCCTAAATTTCATTGTGTAGATGCTAAGCTTTAATATTGCTGCCCTTTAATTGAGCTTGAATATTTATACATATTTCAGAAGTTTTGATCTTAATTGTAAGACTACTTCCCTTGTGATGGTCTACTTTTTCCATTTGTTTTACAATATAAGTCTTATGTGTTTTACAGTTATGATGAATTATTAGGTCACTAATTGAGGGAAGGAATCATTTTAGTGGAAATTTGACCATATTACTTGGACACCTCTAATTGTATTAAGTACTTGAAGCATCAAAAGAAAAGACCTATTATTACGCTGTCCTTATTACTTTAATTCTATGTAAAATGCGCACTAATTGTAGTGCGTCTGTATTTTTGAAATTAAACATATTGGCATGTGTAGAGTTGTCCAAATTAAGCAAATGCAAAAAATAAATATTTAAAACTTTAATTTTTCCATATACAGGTATGGTTATAGTAGAACCAAACCAAAACGAGTGAAGGATGTTCCTCCTCAGCAATTAAATATTCATCAAACTGCATCAAAGGTAAATTTTGAGTTAATACGGCATGTCAGATATGTATGGAAGCAACTAATAAAACACTGCAGTAGGTTAATTGTAGATAAGTTGTTTTAAAAAAAAGAGTTATTACATTTGAATATAGAATCCATGATATTTAAGATTTCTCCAGAAAAGTTTTTAGGATGGAGTCTGTTGTATTCTTAGTTAGGAGCAGAGGAGTTTAAAAACATAAGGTGATGCAGTAATTTGAATTGTAACACTTTACCAGAGGGAATGAAAGTGGAAGATTTAAAAATGTTTTAAATAATTTATTCTTAGTCTTGTTGTTCTATCACTCCTTCATGAAACCTGAATATCCAAAGAACCAATTCATTAGTCAAAGAAAACGGAACCCCCGAGAAATAGGATAACCTAAATCTATTATGATACTATCCTTGGAGTACATTGAAAAAACGTTTTTTTGTTT
Organism: Pleurodeles waltl; assembly: GCF_031143425.1. NCBI lineage: Eukaryota > Metazoa > Chordata > Amphibia > Caudata > Salamandridae > Pleurodeles > Pleurodeles waltl. The sequence continues at coordinate 1,125,618,487 of NC_090445.1, read as the reverse complement.
GCCACTAAACTATCTTCCAACACCTTGCTAAAGATACAGCTAGGAAAGAACACTTCTTTGGCATCAAAGTATTTTTGAGTGATTTTCATACAAGACGTGGTCGTATGCATGGTAAATCAATGTCTTTTGAAGATTCTTTGCAGCTCATGCATTAAATAAAAAGATGCAAAGTAAATGACAAAGATACTTCACAGGTTATATGTACTTAACATAGCCAAATGTACTGGTGCTTGCTCTTTCAATTAGTGTGTTGCTCTTAGTATTTTACCTTCATGACCCTCACAGTTCTATTTTATGTATTTCAGTGTTCATTCCTTGGGTTCTGTACCAAATATTGCTTCTCAAATTTTTATTTTCATTGCATTGTCTTTCATTTTCCTATCACTTTCTGCTTTCTTCATTTTATTCTGTCATCTTAATATTGGGATATTCTTATTTAACACATTTTATGTATACTATTATGTAGAGCTGTGCAATCTAAATATTTTACGCTATTATATTTACCTCGCTTTATTCTTTTCCTAATTGGTTTCTATCTATGTTCCTTAGTATTGTTTCCTTGAAGAAGAAGAGATTAGGTAAACTCTTGAGCCCTCATTACAAACTGGGAAGTGTGAAATTCATTTATGGAACTCTGCTCTGCCCAATAATAAAAAGTACGGTGTTTTTGCACCTGGTTTTCCTAGGTGTGAGAACACCAGACCCGATTTTGCTGCCCAGAAAAATCAGCAGGTACAATCACTTTCAGGGTTGGCTGCAAGAGCAGCCAGGGCGCATGCTCTCTCCGCACCTAACCATCTTCTTGCAAGGAAGGAGAATGCACTTCTACCCTATCCATCCTTCCCTCCTCCTTCACCCTGCATAGGAGCCCTTGCTCTGCTTTATCGCCTTCTCAGAGAAGGTGGTAAATAGAAGTGTTGAACTCCTCAGAATGTGGAATTCCAGGTGGTTTTATAGCTGGTAAAACTGTGTCTGCGCAGCTATCCATTATTATGGGGTGTAACTGATAATTGCACAGCACTTTTGGGGTGTTTTCACACGGTGTCCGTTATTATGGATTCAGAGTTTACCACCCAGCAGGTCCTCCGCAAACTATAATGAGGGCGTTAGAAGTTCTCAATTACTTTTACTAAGCCTGATGTTGTAATTGTTCTTTCACAAGAAACCCACTGTTATTACACTTAACAATGGCAACCTAAAACACAGTGAGTTGATAATACCTGATTTTTCTACTTCGATTGCTCATAAAGTTACTTGAGCTATATTATGCCATAATTCTAGATCTAGAGATAACACAAAAGCATGATGGTGAAGGTAGATCGTTTGGTCTGGATGCCACCTTCTACAATACTAATTTACAAATCCCTGAATTGAAAAACAGACTACCATTCCTGCATTCCAAATTGCAAAATGACATTTTCTTTCCAGCATCTCTCTGTAAACGAGCCTGCACCTCACAGATGAGGCTGATGCAGGCCACAGCTAGTCTGTGATTTCTTATATGGAGGGTGACTGGAAAGGCAGTTATGGCTGTTCTATTCTTATGGGATCAAAATCATGGATGATTTACAAATGGCGGGTGCTTTTCTAGAATGCCAAAGTGGGTGAAAAACAATGGCTTAGGATGCAGCCTGATCAGACATCAGTGACCTTAGTTATTTTAAACATCCTTCTACCACTTTGTTGTTTGTTTCAATAGATGCTCCAAGTATGGACAGATGTAGGATACATGCTCACTGTGCCTTTGGACTCCAGATGCAAATCATTGAGGAATCATTGAGGAAACCCAAATAGGCTATGACCTACCAATTCATACTGGAATATTCCTACTGGAGAAAGATCAAGACTTGTTTGCATTCAACTGTCTCTCGGAAGATTGAAACTGTGTGCAAAAAACTAATAAACTTGAAAGTGGCCCTGAGCATTTGCCAGTGACTGAGGTAAATTCTATCAATTTCTCTGTCATTTTGTTGTTTATTCCAGAGTGTACCTCAAGTTCAACAGGAATTCTCAGATGTGGGTAGTGTGCTAATTGTAGCAACACAAAAGGATGATGGATGGAGTGCTGATACTTTCCAACACCTACCCCCAGTCACTGATCTCTTTTAAATTCATTGTTCTTTTGCTCACCATGTCACCCTAGTTTGAACCCAGCCATATGCAAATCAGTCTGGTGTGAGCATTTGAAAAGTTTCAACACTCTGTCCGTCATTTTATTTTGTAGTGTTGTTATGTGTGCCATAAGTGGCTAGGGTATGCACAGACGTGGGTCCCTTGCCCACTTGACCACTTCGATTCAAGCTAGCCTGGCTGATGAGGGGTGATACCCCAAAACCGGTCCCTAGATGGTTGTTTCCGGTCCAGGTAACAGCCGGTTTGGCAGTTCGGGCTGAATTGTTTCCATGGGGGGGCAAGGCCAAAACTGATTTGCATATGTCTGGTCCAAACTGAGGTGATGTGGTGAGCAAAATAATGATGGATTAAATCCATATTTGTGAAAGGTGGTGAGTGTTTGAAAAAATTCAACATCCATCATTTTATTTTGTGCTGTTGCAATGTGCTCACTGTACCATTATACGTCAATGACGTGAGATTTAGATCATACTGACGATGCTTAAGAGGACCAAATACAGCCGGGAATTGCTTAGTCCCAGATGTGGGGTTACTGGTGTTCCTTCTGAGGGAGATCTAGCTTTGTAGTTCGGGCTAAGGCCTCAGGACCTGATTTATATGTTTATGTTTATTTATTGGTGGTAAGGATACTCCATCACAATGGCAATGGCGCATCCATACTGCCATCATGATGGTTCACCCACCAAATTTAAAACCTTGTAGACCAAAGTTTGGCTAGTTGAGAATTGGCTGTATGTGTGCCCACACACTTTAGACGAGAGGGCATCGAACCGTTTACTGCTCATCAACAGCAAGAAAACCCTGGCTGCAAGGGGCAGTGAAAACATAAAAATGCCACCCTTGCACTGAGAGATGATTCCTATGGTGAGGGGAAGCATTTTTAATTTGTTTTTATTTTAAAAACAAAAATCCCGCTTTGGGATTTTTAAAAACAAGCCAAAAAAATTAAAATTGACAGATGGCTCCGTCATATTTTCCAAGCCGTGTGTCAAACTTAAAAAAGCAGTGACAGGATCTGTTGTGATGTTGGTTCTTGCCAGTGCTTTAGGAATGACCGCCGGTTTAGCCCCAAGTTGGAAAATAAAAAAAATTGCCCATGATGAATGTGGTTGATGACTATATTCCGTTGGGTTCAGCGTCAAACTGTGCCTCTGTCCCGTTCAACTGTGGCCTTTGACTATCATTGGCATTTTGTTTTTTTTGCCGCTATTTCTACTTGAAACTTTCAAACTTTAAATCTCTGATTCACCTTGTTGGATATTGCTTTTTTGGTGTTGTTTTCTTTGTCAATTTTTACTCTATTTTTTAATTCATTTTGGGATTTTTATATTTTTGCATTTTGACTTTATTACCATTTTAGTACTGCATACGTTCTTCACTCACTGCCTCTTAGGCTGATCTGTCTGCTCTGTGCAATAGCTTCCAGGTGTTAAGCTCAGGTTTGTTTCTTTACTTTAGTAGTTCACCCTGACAAGGACTTTGATTATTAGTAGAGGTGAGTATTTACCTACTTCAGCTAATGACCCATTTGTTACATCCCAGATTACCAGAGGAGGTCCAGTTAGCACCCCACAAAACACCTTTCCTCCCTCTCCCCTTTTCTGAGGATGGTCATAGAGAAGGGAAAGCCAGAGCTCTGTGCTTGCCTGGGTATTTTTTAATTCAGGTAAACTTTTTCATTTAGCAATTTTTTAGTGAAAATATTTTGTCAGAACTTTGAAACTGATGTTTGTAGTGGTCAGGAGATTTTTTTACTTAAAGCAGTCTTCCACCCGATTCCTGTGTAGTTTTTGTTCTTAGGCACGCCCTCACATAATGTTTTCATACAGATGACAGCAAAAATGTATTTCATGTATTCAGCTCCCTTTTTTATAAATAAGTGGAGAAAAAATATGCACTTTAGCCCTCTCACACATTCATGTTCAGCTGGAGACCAAGTAGAAGTGTGTACATGTAATTCATTGTGATCCCTTGTAATGTCATATTCTGAATGTTGTACCAAGTTGATACGATCAAACAAGTAGGCATATACCCTAAACTTGGAGCAGTAATGCTTTCTGCCATTCTAACTATTGTTGAAGGAGCCTAGCACATATGTATAGAGCAACAACATAATGTCACAGAAAAAAGGCTTTGGTAAGTCCATCATTATACCTTTTAGATTTGAGTGCTGGTCTTCAAGCTTAGGCAACCATTTTAGATGACGCAGGAGGGTCCAGGGTTTTCCAGGTTGACCATTGAACCCTATGACTCACATCAATGGAGCCGGTATGCAATCCATCCTTGCCTAGTTGAGTTTGATAGCAGTCACAGGCATGGCAACCATTGGGTCTGTATTATTTATTGCATATGATTATATACACAAATGGCCAGATGGCTTTTCCATTATCGTGCCCTCATTCTATGCAGCAGGAAGCACAAAGACAAGAGAGGGACAGCAAGAACTAGGATGAGAAATTCCTAGGCTGAACCACCAGTGGAAGGGAAAAAGTGGAGATGACTGAAAAAGAGTCTTGGCCCATCAGGAGACTCATAAGCTCATGTAGCAAACATATCCAGGAGAAAGCCAGATCAAGGAGAGGTAGTGGTCCTGAAGACCACCCAAGCCAGGAGGATAGCTATGAAGAGGGCCTTTCTATTCAGAATCAACAGTTGGTTTCCAGAGACCATGATCAAACACCATAATAGGCAGATTCCACCTCTTCCTCCCCTCTGCCTCCACGAGCCAGTATTTTCTCTAGCAATCCAAGGTCCATTGTGTCCCAGATAAACCTGTGCCCTCATTCATACCATCTTCTTGCCCTCAAATCATTGTATTTCACCACAGATACTCACTAATCCACCCTCTTTCTTCCTAACACATTGTATCCCTGAAAGCAGTCTAAGAGATCTTCAAACAGGGAATTTGTACAGAATTCCATCTTTCAGATCAAGAATATGGTTTTGACATGGTGGAGCTGCACCATTCAACAAGGTGTCCCCCTCCTTTTGGGCTGCCTCAATGACTTACCAAAAATACCACTTTCCATCCCTGAAGCTGTTAGTTTGACCCATTCAACCACCTTTGACCGATTACTATCTGCCGACCACCCAGTAGGGATTTGGTCCTGGCATAGCACAAGATATGCATGTGCCAAAGAATGTAATACTCACTGTTCAGTCTAACAAAAAGTAATATGCCTAGAATATTATAACCCCAATCCAGGGCAACCAGATGACCACCATTTTCTATTCAGGGAACTGACCTTGTTTTGGCTTTAGATTTGTGTTTGCATTGTGCTTAGGATTTAATATTATTTTGTAGACATTGAGGTCCTCATTATGAGTTTGGCGGACGGGAAAGACCGTCTGACAAACTCCCAACAGGGTGACCGCCGCCATCGTGGCAACCACTCCTATTAGGAGTTTCCAGCTAGGCTGGTGGGTGGAAACCAAAGTTGCTGCCCACCAGCCTAGTGGGAAAAAGGCTACAACATTGTCTCTGGCTCGTAACCGAACTAAAGAAAAACTGTCCAGCAACCAAAAGGAGCACTGTAGTCCGGAGGTGGAAGTCCGGCACCCCAGGAGGAGCTGGATGAGCTGTTTGAAGATAGTGGCAGCGGTCATCCTGGAGGAGATGATCACTGGAGTCCAAGGACAGGATACTGCAGCACTAGATAAGCAACTATAAACACTGGGCAAGTTGCAGTGGGGCGAAATGTGTTTGAAAACTATTGGCACAAGGGGAAGCACATACGAGGCACCCCATGCATGTGAAAATGGTTGCATGGGGGCACAATAATGGTGAAACACCAAACACACGTAATGTGCACTGAACCCCCCCAACATATGTACACACCTCTCCAACAACCATCACACAACTCCCTTCACTGTATCAACAGAAACATCTGATCATGCTCAACTGTCATTGGTCATCATGTACCAGGTGTGTTGCGCAGGGTGGGCCAGCAAGGGCAAGGATATGCTTTACTTCACCACTGGGATAGGACACAAATGTAATAAGAAATCAACATATAGTGCATTTCTGTCATTACTGTTTGAACTGGTGCAAACATAGCTGCCATGCATACGCAGGCACACCTGCACCATGCTGAAAGGGTGCCTGTGAATTGGGGATGATTGCTGTTGGGCATCAAGGGGCACCTTCCTGCACAAAACACAATCAAGAGAAGGATTCACCTCTTTCTATGTGTGCTGCAGAATGCAGCACACATAGGACTAGATTTACAAGGCCATAGCTCCTCATAGCGCCACACTAGCGTAATTTGTTCTACACTAATGTGGCATTAAGGGGACCTTTTTCCTTCACCATAGTTACAAATTGGCACAATGCTGGCATTGCCCCACTTTGTAACACCTTGTACCACATCATACCTACGCCAGGTATAATGTGTACAAGGGGGTGTTCCCACGCAGGGAGGCCACAAAAATTAGCACAGTGAAATCTACAAGTTTACACTGTGACATCTTTTTCCACCATTTCTAACACGTGCCCAGGACAGGCGTTAAAGTGACGGGCCCATAGTAGCTATTGTGGAAACAAGCGCAATAGTGTAAATACAGCGCACACATGGTGTTGTTAGTGTGACACAGGGAGCTGCAAGAAAAGTAGATGCACCACTGTCTTGTAAATGTGGCCCATATAAAGAGGAAACATACTGGAGAAAAAAACATAATATTCCTGTTGCGTCGCCTCTACGCCACCTCTGAGGTGCCGTAGGAATCTGATGCATTCCCGGAGTTGTAAATCTCGGAATACATCAGATTCGTTAGTGGTGCATGAGTTTTGCTGTGAGAACATCCGCAGCAACACCCATGGGAAGCCTCTTTCACGCAGGGCCCATATTTACAAGGCCATGAAAAGGCATGCAAAGATGACTTTATGTGGCCTTGAAAATTTGGACTGGCACTTGTAGGAAAGTACCCTCTTTTTGGCATGTTACCCTCAATTTCTACCTGATGTTAGTGAGGTTTTGACTGTGTCACTGGGATCCTGCTAGTCAGGACCCCAGTACCTATGGTTTATGGCCTGCTTGTCAGTATGTTTCACTGTTTTCTAAATTGTCACTGGAGTCCTGTTAATCAGGAGCCAAGTGTTCATGCTCTCTCTGTTTCTAAATTTGTCACTACATACTGGCAACTCAGTATTTCACTCCAAATTGGCATACTGGACCCCCTTAAAAGTCGCTAGTATATGGTACCTAGGTACCCAGGGCATTGGGGTTCCAGGGGATCCTTATGGGATTCAGCATTTCTTTTGCCACCCATAAAGATCCCAACCAAAGGCTTCTACAGGACTGCTATTGCAACCTGTGTGAAATACTGCATGCACTATTTCACAGCCATTTTCACTGCACCAGGTCACTTATAAGTCACCTATATATCAGGTCTTCCAACCCTGAAGGCTGGGTGCAAAGTACCTGTGTGTGAGGGCCCCATGCACTAGCAGAGGTGCCCCCATGTCATCCAGGCCCATTTTCCCTGACTTTGTGAGTGCGGGGATGGCAATGTGAGTGTGCACATCACATAGGTCAATACCTATGCACAGCTTCACAATGGTAACTCCAAATATGGCCAAGTAAGGTGTCTAACAACTGGGAATTGTACCCCAATACTGATTCCAGTATTGTTGCTCCCATGCACTCTGGCGGCTCCACAGTGGACCCCCAGTACTGCCATGCCAGCCTTCTGTGGTTTTCACTGCTGCCACCTCACAGACAGGCTCCTGCCCTCCTGGGGTTGAGCAGCTCAATCCCAGGAAGGCAGAACAATGCATTTCCTTTAGGAAAGGGGTGTTACACCGTCTCCTTTTGGAAGTAGGTGTTATAGGCATGGGAGGCGTATCCTCCCAGAGCCTCTGCAGATGTCTTGAAGCGCACAGATGGTGCCCTCCTTGATTAATCCAGTCTACACCAGTTCAGGGACCTCAAGTTCCTACTCTGGTGTGAAACTGGACAAAGGAAAGGGGAGTGACCACTCCCCTGTCCATCACCACCCCAGAGGTGGTACCCAGAGCTCCTCCAGAGTCTCCCTGGGTTCTGCCATCTTGGATTCCAAGGTGGTGGGGCACTGTGGGAGCATCTGAGTGGCCAGTGCCAGCATGTGACATCAGAGACCAATCCTGATAGGTGCTTACCTGGTTAAGTGATCAATCCCCCTCGCAGGGCTATTTAGGGTCTCTCCTCTGGGTGTTTCTTCAGATTCGGATTGCAAGACTCCTGCAGGAATCCTCTGCATCCTTCATTTCATCTTCTACCGACAGATCAACCACTGACTGCTCCAGGAACTCTACAAAACTGCAACAAAGAAGCTAAGATGACTTCTACAACATTGTATCTTCAGCTCCTGCCAACAACAGCAACAGTTTCCAGGTTGTGCATCCTCTGAGGACTGCCTGTCTTCATCCTGCACCAGAAGAATCAAAGGAATCTCCCTTGGAGTGACAGAGTAACCTTCCTGCTTCAGGAGGCACCTCTCTGCCATGACGACCAGTGGCTTGGGTCCCCTCTCCAGACAACAGACATAGATCCAGTGACACGGGTGGTAGACTAAAGTGACTCCGACAGTCTCAATGTCCAGCTGTCAACATTTAGTGGAGGTAAGAGCTTGCCTCCCCACGCAAGACAGTACCCCTGTGCATTGCATGACTTACAGTTGCAAAGGCTTGTGTACGACCTTCCAAGAAGATCTTCGTGCACAGCACAGCTTAGGCCCCCCAGCACTCCATCCTATGATGCACAGCTTCCTGAGTGGTTCTCGGTGATGTGGGACTCCTTTGTATTCAGCTGTATGGGCCTGCATTTGCACTTTCTTTGTCCCATGTTGTGGGACTCCTGTGTGCGCTGCCTCGTTTTCTGAGGGCTCTCTTCTGAGTTGGTGAGAGCCCCCTCTGTCTCCTCCTCTTGGGTAGAGGCCACCAGGTCCCTCCTGTTCCCGGGCAGCGCCATTTTCCACTAACTGTGAGCTTTGCGTGTGCCAAGGTTTATTGGTAGAATCCAGCGAAGTACACCAGACTGCATTCATCCATCCAGCGTGGGACATCTTCTGCACCAACCAGGAACCCGCATCTGTCTTCTTTGTTGCAATACTGACTTTGTCTTCTCACTGGTGGTTCTCTTTTTGCACCTTCATCCGAGTTAGCAGGAGCTCCTGTTCTCCCTGGAATCTTCAGTGCTTCTTGGACCTGGTCCTCTTCTTTCACAGGTCATCAGGTCCAGGAATCCATTGTTGGTGTCTTCTGGTTCTTGCACTGTCTTCTATCACGACTTCTAGTGTGTTTTAGGAAACTTGCTGTGTTTTACTCCTGCTTTCCTGGGCTCTGGGGTGGGGTATTTTACTTACCTTTGGTGTTTTCTTACACTCCTAGCACCCCTCTACACACTACACTTGCCTAGTTGGGAAACCAACTTTCACATTCCACTATTTTAGTATATGGTTTGTGTTCCCCCCAGGCCCATTGCAACCTATTGGTATTTCCACTGTTTGCTCTATTTTCTGGCTATTTACTTACCTGTTTTTGGTTACTAGTGTATATATTGTGTAATGTACTTACCTCCTAAGAGAGTATAGTTTCCAATGTATTTTGGCATTGTGTGACTAAAATAAAGTGCCTTTATTTTTGGTAACACTGAGTATTGTCTTTCATGTGTGTGAGTAATGTGTGACTACAGTGGTATTGCAAGAGTCTCCTAGTTCAGCCTTGGCTGTTCTGCCAACAGCTACCTCTTGACAGCCTGGCTTCTAGTCACCGACTACATTTCACTAATAAGGGACAACTGGACGTCGTATAAGGTGTAAATACCTTTGGTACCACCTACAAACCAGGCGGACCTCCTACAGCATTCTGCTGCACTGGAGTGTAACATAAAAAAGTATGCTCAGGGAAAGCAGGTTGCAGTCAGTCTCTGGGAAATGCGGGACATTGTCACCCATATATGGTGAAATGATGCAGTGCAGTACAACAGACCACCCCACATTTGTAAATGTGATGGAATGTATAGTATGGAAGTGTAGTAACTATTATGCAATGCATCCCTTTATTAACAATGGTCATGGGGCCCTTACTTCTGCCTAACACCAACACTGGCACACATTCTGCATGGTGTAGGGATGCCTGTCTTGCATTTTATTATTGCAAATGGGCAGGAATGGACACATCCTGCCACATCAACAATCAGGAATGGGTTATGCCACTTCCAATGCATGTTGCTAATTGCAACAGACATGTGAAAGATGGAATTTAAGAGCCCACAACAATGTCAGTAATATGCAGCATCACAACAAGGCCACCACTGAGGTGGTGAATCAACCTGATGCATTCACTCATTGAATTGTTTGGTAATGTGTCAACTTCTCATAGCAACCCATGTGTGTTGTAACACTGATGTAAGGGGGGACAACTGTCCACATGCATTCTCCTTGTCACCTCTTATCATGTGTGCTGTATCCTGGACCACCCATAGTAAGATGCAACCACCTCTTATGTGTGGAATTGTACAGGAAGGATGCCTCTTCCTTCATGACCACATTCAAGCTGTGTTGCAGGTGTGAGTGTTTTACCTACAGGAAGGGGCATCCTTCCTGTACAATCCCAAACATGAGATGTGGCTCCAACTTACTATGGGTGGTTGCCATATCTACATTTCCTTGCAGAGGATGATGTCTCACCTCATGGCCAGCTGCCTGGCCTGGACTGCACTGATGATGGCAATGACCAGCTGCAAAGCATCAATACTGACACTCCCCAGCAGATCCCGGGTGCCATCCACACACCATCTCCTGTTGCAAGGAGGACACCAAGCATTGCGGGGTCTCCAAATGAACCGCCCAACACCCAATACACACCACATGCCACCTCATCCCCAGCCTTGGACTCCCAGGACCCAGATATCATCTTTCAAAATGCAGCAGGAGTCCAGCAGGAACTAGCAAACAATGTGCGGGTGGGGATGGAGATCATGGCAGGCAGCCTAGCTGGAGTCAAGGGTGCCTCAGTCAGAATAAGGACAATTCTGCTGCTATCCGAGGCACCTAATTTCTGCTATGTGGACTCCAGCAGTCCCTGGCTGACATAGCTGGTGTCCTGAGGATAAGGCTCTAAATGTTACCCTCTCAAACTGGCACCAGAGAGATTGACAACAGGCTGGGGCGCTATCCAAACTATACTGGAGACCATGCAGCAGATGCTGGGCTCCGATAGTGACAACCTAGCTGCATACCATTGTGATGTAGCTGTTGTGTTGCAAAACCAGCAGCTCTTCCCTGCTGCAGTGATGCCTTTCATCTTTCCACAGATTAAAGCCACCGGGACCTTTGATCCCACATTTCCAGCCCCTGATGTGTGTGTGGGTCCCCCAACTTCCTCACAAGCACCACACATGGCACAGGAGGCAACACACACATCAGAAGATAAAGATGTGGAAGGAGCATCATTTTCCAGAAATCAATCCAATAGCTATAGTCTGTGGCACATGGACAGTTCCTCTTTTGCTCTGTGTTTACGATCATGCCAGTGTTACAACAGCTATCAATACCCATTCTTCACTCTCCCACTGTTGAGCTACCACACATGTGAACTTGGCACTGTGATCACCTCCTCACTTATGCACTCCTCTCCTACACATCTCATGCCATGTTCCCCTTCTCTTGGACTCTGTCTGGACTTCAAATGATTTGGGATCTCTAATGAGGTTAGTCTCCTGTGTACTGTAGTGTACAGCCAATGTCATCATATTTCATTCTAATACAATCACTCAAAACATCAACAGTCTTGTTTCTGTTTCTGAGGCAGTAACTTTGTTAACTTTATGCATTGTATGAAGCCTATACACTGAGTGGCCTATGTACCTACAAAATTGGGCAGCATGGTGCTGCAAGGAATGTAGATGAGCTGCGATGCTTCATAACTAAAAATGTGGTAAGTACTTTATGCAATAGTATTTTGTCCAAACATGTATTTTGACTAACATTAGTGCACTTGCAGCTGTCTATTTTTGTCAAAGCAGGCGCACTTGCATCAAATAGCAAGGGTGTTTGCGTTGCAGGTATTCGATGTCTACGAGCAGGAGGTGTCCCTCCCTGCACATATATAAATAGTAAAAGCTCCTTGCTAATACTATGTAATTGGCAAAATGCAGCACACAAACATCAAGACCAACTAGCCTAAATATTTGTATGTCTCCCTGTTGTGCTATGCAAGCCATACCTCTGGGTTGACTTCATAGTTTCGGCATTACCTCAGGTGTACATTCCATTGTAAATCTGGGGCAGTACCAAATGTTATGGTTGTTGCGTGGGTAAGCCCACAACAACACACCTTGCATGTCCCTCTGCAACAGAAATCATGCGTCTGGGGAAGACATGTATATAGTGTTGTTATGACATCCAAAGTGGTTGAATGCCACCTTAACATATAGTGAAATGACTCAGTCCCACTGGAGTAACACTAAAAGAGATGCTCCGGTGGTGCTAGAGTCTTGTCTTTATGCCCCTTAGTACTTTACTAATTGATATGTGGAAATGAGACATAAACAAACTCACACACAAACTGACTGCAGCATGAATGAAGTGACTGATGATAGTTATGTGTACAAGCAAGTTGAAGGTAAGTATCCTAAGCATGGCATTTGACAGTTAGCATGCACGGATTGTGATAGCTGGCAGCAATCCCAGCACAAGTGACTTAGCCTAGCAAGGATGGTATCAACATGAAAAGCATTGATGTCATAGATAAATGATGTATGTGTAAGAATGTGAGGGACAGTCATGAGTGACTCACTAACAAATCCTAGGAGCATATTTACAAGCCCCATAGCGCCACGGAGTGCCACTGTTTGTGACACTCCAGTGATACTGTGCATTTACAAGGCAGCGTAAGCCATGTTTTGTGGCTTAACGACGTGTTGTAAATATGCCCCCCATGATGCAGTTTACTGCTTCAGAGAGGCGTGCAATGGGTGTTGCTGTGGGATTTCCACCACAACACCCATTGTTTTCGACACTGCTCCAGATTTACAAGAATATGTAAATCTGTGGCATCGCAAGAAACTAACACCACCCAAGGGGTGGCAGTAGCATGGTGCAACGAAGGGAGGTGCTCTCATTTCTCCTCCTTTTCCCTTTTCCTGTGTGTGCTGCATTCTGCAGCACAAATAGAAAGAGGATAACGGCCATGCATGATTGTTTATGTGCAGGAAGGTGTCCCTTCCTGCACTTAAACAATCATTCAAAAAAGACGTTTGGTACTTCTATGTGTGAAGCATTATACTGCACTCATAGAAGTGCCAAATCATCATTCTAGATTGTTTATTTTGCAGGAGGAACACCTTCCTGCACATAAACAATCAATCCTCTCAACGCAGACACCCTTGCACTATGGTGCAAGGATGCCTGCATTGGACCTAGGCAGATAAATTTAGCACTGGCATGGGGAAACGAAGGAGGCGCCGTAATCTTGTAAATACAGCACACCCTTGTGTTTCAAAACTGGCATAGAGAGACGCTGCTGATTGTGGAGCTGCACTGCCCTTCACCAGTTTGTTGTAAATCTGGCCCCTACTTTTAGGGTGATTGCAAATACAACAATCTAATGATAATGCAAGTCACATTACTTAAAAATACAGAGACATGCTGTATGAATACCTGCTTTTGGGATGTGTCCCCATGCACATCGAGTGTGTCACATACATTGCTGAGAAATCTCTGGAGTTGCAGATGTGATACACTTGCCAGTCTGAAATGAACTTGACTATAGGGGATATACATATTCACACATGCAAAATGACTGTTAAATACAAAAGCACATGCCTCCCATGAACTATGCATACAAGCTATCACCTACACAAGAAATCAAAATATAAACCACATAGTAGGAATAGAAAAATATATTTATTGAACCATAAAACTAAGCATGAAGATCCTAAACTAACTAACTACCCTAAAGTATTCTACACTAGACTATCTTAGCCTAACTTTTACTTATGTCTTAACTTATCACTTCTTTTCCTAAACATTTGATGCCACATGACAAGCATCAACCTCCCACCCCCATTGTTACACATCTAATGACAAGGACAACAGTTACTAAAGCTACTCATCAACTACCCAAAACAAACATATTTTTTGTAGAAGTTTTTTAAAAATATATTTTATATGAACCCATACCCAAACATCACCCCCTCACCAAAAAATAAACTAAAATAAAAACCCTATAATCTCCACACTAAAGCTAAAAAACTATCACTAATTACTACAAATGATCTACTCTATCCCAGCTTAACTAACCCTAAATAACTAGATACCCCAATTATATTCACACACATTGTTAAATGGAAGGGACACCCAAAGTCTGTGTACAGGTGTCCCCTAAGCACCTCATGATATTTTCTTTGAGTTCTTTCAAGATTGTCAATATTTGTTTCTGGTGCTCCAATCTTGAATTACTATATTTGTGATCAGCCATCTCCTTACGGAATTCCTGCACGTGGGGGGGGTCTCTGCGTAGGGATGTGCCGCAGGTGTAGCTGTTGCAGATGCAGTTGATGGTGCTGAGGTGGAAGGTCTTGCGACTGACGAAGCAGCATTGGCTGTAACCACAGACCTTACTGCTGTATGGGTGGTGGTTGTGGATACCTTTGCTAGCCCCCTTTGAGGGAAGGCCTTCAAAGCCACTGAGGCAAGCTCCCAGTCGTACCACCTCTGCATTCTCCGGTACCCCTTGGTGACTTGCTTGATGAGGCAGCACCTCTTGGCCCTGTTAGAAAACTCACACTTCTGGAATGCATTCATGCTAGTAGCTGCAACATGATTTGTATTCTGAATGAAAATAAACAGTACATATGCAATACATACACCATCTACAGTAGTAGCATGTGGCCAGCACGTATCTACATAACATCCTGAACGGCAGGGGGACATATATCTGCATACCAACCATCAACTCCACATTGTCCATGTCATAGCAACAAGACTATCTATTGTAGAACCATAACTTTGAGCCATCTTTGAGAAAAATTGTAGGTCCATGTCACCATTGAATAAGATTGCCATACACATCAGTCATGTGACCATGCAACGTCAGACTCATCATGGTGAGTTGCTGATCAATCTCCGCATGAATGCGCAACTGACTTCAAATCAGTTGACATGTAACAAACTCATCTGAGGAAGGCCTGCAGGGAAAATGTGGCCTCCTCACAGAGCCACATATAGCAAGGACAGATGTCAGGACACATGGCTAACTTTTAAAAACAGATTGTACCAGACATTATATGTGACATTGTAGGGTGGTGCAGTCAGTCATGTCACACAGAGGATGATGACACTACTGTCATAGTGACACATTTCTGCATCTGGAGAGCTGTGCCATGCCTTGATGCATAGTCCTAGAGTTTATATATATAGAACATCATGTGGAGCACTCAACAAATATAAGTAATATGCAGTCAGAATTAATGGATTCACAAAAGTCTATAGTTCAGTCATTTGTAACACAACAAAGAACTTATGCAACAGCTTGTATGTGGCAATTATGTATAAAGAATCTTTAAATATATTTACAAAAAGGATTGAATCAATCTAGAAGACCACCCGTTTCAACACCTCATTCAACAATAAAAATACATACAAAATAATACACTTATTGACACACAAATCAAAAAACAAAACAACATAATCCATGGTAAGTCCATCAAGGAATAGTCCTGCTTGTAATTGTGGAGTTCAATCAGAGGCCTCTCTGTGCAGGTATGCTGCCGGTTTGCAAGGGACCCTAACAAGATTAAAACGAGTGACTCTATGTGGGATTTCTGATGAGCCTTGCAAGATGAGTGGTTTTCCGAATATCTCTTTGTGTTTCGGTGCACATACCAGGACAAATCAACACTACTATATTCTGTTTAAGCGTACAGGGTCTAGCAGAAGTATATGGAGAAAGATCTTTCATAAGAGCCTTGATAAAGTCCGTAATAGGACGAAACACATGTCGGCTGAATCTTCCAACTAGGCTGAATCTCACAACTACAAACAGGATCACTCCTGGCTGCTTTTTACAACTAGATTGAACTCCACAATTACAAGCAGGACTGCCTTTACTCCTGTCTGAATTGTGACATCAAATGTACAGGACTTTGCAACATACAACAGCTGTTAGGCACTTGGCAGCAGATTTACAAGCCCCTAGCGGCATACTGCGCCACCGGAGCATCATTTTTTCTTGATGCTCCGGTGGCGCAGTGTGCCATTCCATATTTACAAGGCCATGCAAAGCCACGCAAAGCCACCTTCCGTGGCTTTTCATAGCCTTGTAAATATGGGCTCTTTCACGCATTTAACAGCGTGAAAGGGACATTCCATGGGTGTTGCTGTGTGTGTTCCCACAGCAACACCCATGAAACGCTAAGGTATCTTACGCATTTCCAGATTTACCACACTGGGAATGTGTCATAGAGGCGACGCAGTGGGGAAAAATATATCTATTTCTCCCCATTTTTGCAATTTCTATGTGTGTTAAATTCTGCAGCAGATATAGAAAGAGGAATGATGACTCTCTTTCTTGTTATTGTGCAGGACGGTGTCCCTTCCTGCACAAAATCAATCATCCCCACAACACAGGCATACTTGCACCATGATTGTTGATAGGGTGCATTCCTGCCCTTCCCCAGTGGCCCAGGGCAGTGCAGCAAGACACTTGTTGCACTGCACTGCATCACATAGGCTTGTACCTTTGGCCCTAAGCCTTTTGTCTTCCTGATGGTGCAGTGTTGCCACTGTCATGATTGCACTTTTTCCACCAACGGTATACTTACAACCCTGCCCTTTGCCTTCATTTGCTGAAGGAGGCTTTATGGCCAACTGACATGCACCTCCAATTGTGAAGCAAAAATCAATCACAAAGTTTGTTTACCCACCAACAATTCCTCTGACCTCAATGCCAATGTGGTCCAGAAGGTCCTGCGCCCTGCTGACAATGTCAGTCCAGTGATGTTTCATTTATCGGTTAGTCCGCTCCACCTCAAAGATAGGGGTCATGTGGGAGAGGACCTTCCCCCACCTCAGCTTCCTCGCCTGGGTCTTGTAATCCTGTAATACTCACCCACCCATGGCCACCATGATAGACAGATAATGGAGCACCAGCCATATAAATCCTCCTAACTCCTCAGCACTGACGTGACGTGCTCTTTCCCCCTGACCACATATTGCCGCACACCCTCTGAACAACAAACCCACAACAAAATGTTGCCCCAACAAATCCCAAATATCTTAAATGACTATGCTACCCCAGACACAGACACCCAACAAAACAATGACACCACAATATTTATGATTAATGGACAGAACAATACAGAGGTCAAGGACAAAACGGCACAACAGCAGACAGCACAAAATCACAGCTCCAACCAACACTCTCTCACACAGCTACAAAAAACACCTCCTCTCACCAAGACAGACAAAAAGCATGTGTCTGTAAGAGAAAGTGAAAGTAATTTTGCAATTGTGACTGTCAGAGAAAGTGAAAGTAATGTTGCACTTCCTGGTGTGCCTGGTATATTCATTATCTCACTCCCTGTGATGATGTGTCACGTTTTTGAGTATGCATCATTTTGTTTAATGCAAAACACATGTGCATGAATTTCCTTTGTCGCTTGCAACATTCTTTACCACATTTTGTAACGGATGGGCACGGCAGGTGTAAGACTGATGCTACTGCTATTAACTATGGTTTGTCCTCACCTTTCATAGCCTAGTGAAACAGTTTTGGTTGTCAGTCCAGCCATGCGCCCCACCCTCATCCATCGTATTTGTCACAGCTCGGCTAAGGAATGCCATGTAGTACTGTAGTTGGGACACTGCGCTTCCATGGTGTGTGTTTGGGTGGTCGCTGGGCAATCCAATGACAGTTAGACATCATTACCAATGTATTCAGTTTATAGGGATTATGGCCCTATGGGTGGTAACCTTAGACCATAGTTTAGTTCACACACAGGGTTTGCATGCACTGACCATGGTATGTGGCCCATACAACAACTTGCAGGACTGGAAACATGTCTGACAAAAAGTGCTTGATCACAATGTACAGACTGCAAGCTGTCATGCAAGGGGTGGTGTTGTTTGAACTGTATTGTCTCATCAATTACGGTGATCAAATTGCCTAGCCACTTGAATGACTGAAGCTTCACACCTACCTGTCTTCCCATGTCTACAACATGTTTTCTATAAGCGTCTGTAAGTAGACGTACATGCATTTCTGGGATCTGACTATACAGATAGGACATTTACACTATTAATGTAGCCACACAGCTTATGTTCAACATGTTCTCTCACTTGATACCCTTAGTAAATTTTTATCCTATGATGCATTTGACTTTACCTAGATTGTGGCCACGTAACCCACCCCATGGCAGTGCATTAGTGCATTTGTGTGTTACTCGAGTGTGTGTTTAAAGGAGGAGACATCAGCCTGTCATGCAAGTTGGGTAACGTGCAGTTCCTCATGCAGGCAAGTGTGGTAATGTTTACAACAGGCATGTGCCGTGCATTTCTTAGTCATGCTACACATGTGTTTGGTTTTTGTTCTTCAAGTGTGATGTCTTCCACCTAATACAGTGATATGTCTGGGATGCATTCATGGCTTATATTGCTCCTTCTGAACAATACATTTTCTCATATGGCTATGCTCACAATTGTGGGTGACACAGAGCCAGGGGCACCTATGGGGGGGGGGGGCAGTAAGGACACAATATGTGGCAACGTATTTTCAACATGACTTGACAACACAAATCCTCACCACATTATTTAACTCAGAATTTCCTTCTAGCACACACTATGCATGGCAGAGTTGCAATCAGAATGTGTGGCTATACATCAGTGCACATACAAATGTAGGTTTCCAAATGTCCATCTACTCTCTCCTGCCCTATTATCTACTAGAGTCTTACTGGATGTAGAGGTCAGCCTTGCCTTATATTCTACTTGAGACTTACATGGGATTTCTCTCATCCTTGCCCTATCATCTACTAGGGACTCACAGGATATTTCTGTCAGGATTGGGCTCTTACCTACTTGGCATTACAAGTGTTGGTGATTAACATCTATTTTAGGCTTCTGTATTTTGGCACTCCATTGGTAGATAGTGGGACAGGGACATGTCAGTAGATATAGGGTACAAATGTTGTCAGTTTCAACATGCATCACTAATAATTGTTTTTGCTGGACAAACACACAGGTGGACGTGCAGACAGTGTGACTATGATATCAAGTAGCCTACACAATATTTGTGGTGATGTTTATGGTCCTATATATCTATAATATTGTTTTAATGATTGATATATTGGCCCTGTTTTGACAAGTGGTATTGGGTACTCATCTTCCTTAGTCTCACTGGTTAATCCTCATTGTATGTGACTGTAGTTTTTACATGTGATATTTGGCAATGACACTAGAGTTTGCTACAGAGCAAGCAATATAGCCAGTTGATGATCCATTGTATGCAGCCACACATCTCTGGACTCCTGCCACAGCACTATGTTGTCTCTGAGTCACATCCATAAAGTGATTGTGACAGTTTTGTACAAGAGTGTCTCAGCTGTCCTTCAATATGAGTGTGTTTAACATGGGCACTCATAGACAGCTGCTGTGTACATCGTGTGTGAGATGCACAGTGAGTGTGTATGGGTTGTATGTGTACTCCTGACATCAATGATACACACATGCATTTGTACATAAGTCTGTGTCTAGATTGACACTTGGATTTTGTCAAGGGAATGAGGGATGCAATAACATTTTAGACACAAATGGGAGATGATTAGTTATTTCAGTGGGACAGGCCTAGACATACTGATGCTTTGTATATTTTAGACTTTTTATCATGCATGTATGTGTCACTGACAGATATTTTATGATTTTTCTCATGTGATTCGGACATGTGGCAATTGTTTTGTCACATGGCTGACATTGACCAACTGTTGTTGGCAGTGGCTGCTCTTGTCCTACCAGGGGGTGACATTTAGATCACATTTATTACAAGGAGTACGATTGTGACTGCTCTCATATTCTCATATTCTCATATTTCAAGCCAACAGACCAGTGTGACATACATGTTTCAATACAACATGCATGTGAAAGTGCCATAGCAAACATGACACAAAACCAAATCCATTCACAGTGCTTTGTGTATATTTGAACGGTCTTCCCGAGTATGTTCCTCCTTCTTTTCACACTGTTGTGGCATGGTCTCACTTTCAAAAATGTGTATGATTAGCTTTTACATTTGCATTTGTGACAGATACTCCAAGACACTTGTGTTGTTAAGTGATTTATTCACAAGTAGGTTGGAAATCACATATCAATGGACAACATCAAGGAAGAAATTGTCAACAATGTGTGCAAGCCTGCATGCCCAAGCACTGGTATGAGTTCCATCCCCATCTTGAGGTGGGTCATCATTGTCCTCATCCTCCTTCTTATTGTCCTCCAACTTTCAAGGGGACATCAGTTTGCACACATCTATTGTGCAAAATTGCACAGACAAAGATCATCTTTTACTCTAGTTGAGGTGAGTACAGCAGCCTCCCCTGAGACATCTAGACATCTGAACTTTGCTTTGAGCATGCTGAATGTTCACTCAACTACGTTCCTGGTATGGACATGCACCACATTGTAGGTCTTCTCATCGTCACTCTGTGGATTTACTTATGGTGTCATCAACCAGGGCTGAATGGCATAACCTTGGTCAGTTGCAGTGGAAGAGGAAAGACAGTGTCAGAATTGCCCTTGTGATCTGTACAGACTGTCATTGTTTAGTATGTGTTTGTGAAGTAGAGATTCAAACTTGCTTTTGCCATTGTGAGGTTTCTATTTCCAAGCATGATTGTTGTTGTGTGTGAAATTACATCTTCCAGTCTTGGATAGAAGCTTCGGGGCTTGCTTATAGTATGAATTGTGGGTCATGACAGATGACCCATGCGGGATGTGTATGATATTGCAGGTACTTGTACATGTGTCCAATGACATGGAACCTGCCAATGATCCATGATGTGTGACTTTATTCCTAGTTTGTCTTATGCATGCCATGAGACAGGTGTTATGCCCTGAGTGCTGCATGCCCCCACCGGGGACATAGTACACCTCCTTTGCACACAAAGCTTTTATCCATATTGTCTGTCAGACATGCATGTGTATGTGTGGACATCATGCAATGTCTGTCATAGTGGGTTCTGATTAATTGCTATATCTGCAGCTGCTTTACAAGGCCCTGTGGTATAGTGTAGGGCAGGAAATGCACTGATGCGCTACTCAGCACCACCATGACAGACCAGTGATGCACCATAGCCACCAGATACAGTACGTTTCTGTTGTCTGCCCTACCGCAGGCACAAGTGCTAAGTTGCTACACGGGCACCCTGGCACCATGGTGCACAGGTGCATGTGTTGTAGCTGTGATTGATTATGTGCATGGAGAAGGTCCATATGCATATTACATATGGAGATGGTATTACTTTAGTGACATCAGGTACTTATATTGGTTGCACCAGGGTAATGCCACTGATATGGTCGTTTAATCATTTTAAATGCAGCATTGTGTTACCAGTTGTCCATAAATGGGGGCTGTGCAAAAATTATGTTTGCAATGGGTGTTATGAATGTAAGACCCACAGCAATACCAATTGCACGCACCTTCGTCATTAAGGGCCATTTTCTTGTGATGTTGTGCATTTTATTTCTTCCAATTCACCTCATTTGATGCATACCCCTTGTCCCTCCTAAAAAACACCAGGGTTGTGCAGTGTTCACTTTCTGGCACTACAAGGATGTAATTGTCATATACTGAGTCAATTTGTTTGATGCAGTTATGGTACTTCAGCTGGCATTGTGTACATTGTTATTTATACGCTTGTGCAGCTAAGGTCAGGGAGCCACCTTTATTTTGGTTGGGTGCTTTACTTTTATGCCTGCCCTGAGCAAGCTTTTGTACAGAGGTTAAACAATACCACTGTGAGATATAGTGATTTTCCCTGTGGCAATTTGTTCCATTATCTCTGCATGTGAATGTCACTATTGTATTCACTATGCCTGATGCAGCCATGTTGTAGGGCAATTGTTTGCTAAGTGGCACAATGCTTGAATATTACTACTTTGTTACGTGATACATGTGTATGGGCACCTTACCACCACCTTTGCTTCATAAACATGACACTAAGGTGGCAGTGGGACAGCACCAGGGACATTACAAAATGCCCCTGAGTGTTTTGTGTGAAGGTGTGACATTGAGAAGACAGCGTTAAGCAACAAAAAATGGCTTTAAACTATCTTTTAAATGCAGAGTAGGCATTGCACCACCAGAGCATTAGTACAAGTGATACTCCAGTGGTACAAGGGTCTGGTACATAACGCTCTATGTGTGGGTGATGTTCTTTGGATGTGTGGAGAGATGTATGCTGCATATATGTAGATGAGCAGTAATGTATGAGTGACAATCGATCTGTGCAGAGCATGTATTGTGCATTGTTAAGCCCATTTGTCTTATGTATTGTATGTGTTTCTGCTTGCTTACCTACAAGCAGGCCATATTGCACATCCTGGAAATGTTGACTGATGATAGAGTACCTGAAGATGAAGACATCATGAACTCTTCCAAGATAATTTGCCAGAACATTTATGAAGAGTTCCAGTTGGTTCACAATGGCCTGCACCTTTATTGAATGTGTAGGCTTCCTGTTGCATTACAGGTGTTCCATTGCAGCACGAGGGACAAGTTACACATGTGTGCATTCCATGGCACAAAAACATGAGGAAATCCAGCAATGGTGTATAACCCTTGTTAGAAGTGGGGTCTCTGGTTGGCAGCCAGTTTGCACTCTGTTCAAGCAGGGACTCTCATTCTAGTCAGGGTAAGTGAGTTACACTCTTAAGACAACCCCTGCTCACTCCCTTGGTAGCTTTGCACAAGCAGTCAGGCTTATCTCAAATGCAGTGTGTAAAGTATATGTACCAACACACACAGTAATACAATGAACAGAACAAAAGGGACACCTCACCCTTTTAGAAAAATATTTAAGTAATATTTATTTAAACAAACAAGACCAAAACGACAAAAATCCAACATACAGAAGTAAAGTTATGAATTTTTAAAATGATAGATTCCTACTCCATAGAAAAAAATGGCAATGTTGTCGATACACAAAGAACCTGGTTTGTGTAAAAAATAAAGGCGTACTGGTGTGCATTGGAAAAGTCAGCAATGCGTTGATTCCTTGCTCACAGGTGAGGCCATGCGCTGTTTCTTCTCTGGTCGGTTAGGCGATGCATAGTTTTTCTCTCCCGCAAGAGAACGATATGTAGAATTCCAGATGGGGCACATTGGATCCGCAGAGGTCCATGTTGATTTTGATGCCCAGCGATGATGCATGCAAAATCCGGGCACGCAGTGATGAAAAAAACGTTCTGCGTGGTGCTTGCGTTGTTTTCAGCAACCTCAAGCAGGTGTTGTGTTGTTTCTCCAGCCGCGATTCACATGATGCATTGATTTCCCAGCGGCGATGCAGGTGGTGCCTCAATTTTAGCCAAGAGGTGGGTGGCGTGGCGTTTATACAGGCGCGTTGCAGGTGGTGAGTCAGAATTTTTCCCCACTCAGCTGGATTTCAGTCCTTGTTCTACCAGCTTCACCTTTCAAGTGTCCAGGGACTGGATAGGGCACAGCTTGGCAGGCCAGAAGTCTCAGCAGAGAGTCCAGGTGCTGGCAGAAGAAGACATTGATGGCACTGAGACTTTAAAACCAGAGGCAAGCTCAGTCCAAGCCCTTGGAGACACTTCACAAGCAAGAATTTACCACAAAGTCCAGTCTTTGTCCTCTTTCAGGCAGAAGCAGCAACTGCAGGCTCCGCAGCAAAGCACAGTCACAGTCAAAGGGGCAGTACTCCTCCTCCAGCTCTTCAGCTCTTCTCCTTGGCAGAGGTTCTTCTTGGTTCTAGAAGTAATTTAATGATCTGGTGTTTTGGGTCCACTACTTATACTCCTTTCTGGATTTAAAGTAGGCAAACTTCAAAGTAAAGTCTCTGTTGTTCACAAGATCCTGCCTTGCCTAGTCCTAGCTCCAGACACACACAAAGGGGGTGGGTGCTGCACTGCGTGAGGGCACGCACAGCCAATTCAGGTGTAAGTGACCACTCCTCCCTCCAGACTAGTCCAGATGGCCCAGATAGATATGCTGGGTTCAACCCAGCTCCCATTGTGTCACTGTCTAGTGGAGATTCACAAACAGCTCAACTGTCATTCTGACCCCGACAGGTAATACACAAGAAGGCAGAGTCCCAAAATGGTCTCAGCAAGAAAATATCCACATTCTAAAAATGGCACTTTCAAACTGACAATTTAAAAATCAACTCTACCAAAAGAAGCATTTTTAAATTGTGAGTTCAAAGACCCCAAGCTCCATATTTCTATCTGCTCCCAAAGGGAAACTGCACTTAAAAGATATTTACATGCAGCCCCATGTTAGCTTATGAGAGAGATAGGCCTTGCAACAGTGAAAAACAAATGTGGCAGTATTTTACTCATAGGGCATGTAAATCACATCAGTATATGACCCACCTTTTACACACACTGCACCCTGCCCATGGGGCTACCTAGGTCCTACCTTAGGGGTGCTTTACATGTATAAAAAGGAGTGGCTTGGACCTGGCAAGTGGTTACACTTGCCAGGTTGAATTGTCAGTTTAAAACTGCACACATAGACACTGCAGTGGCAAGTCTGAGCCATGGCTACTCATGTGGATGGCACAACCACTGCTGCAGGCCCACTAATAACAATTGATTTACAGGCCCTGGGCACCTTTAGTGCACTTTATTAGTGTCTTATTAGTAAATCAAATATGCTAATCATGGAAAAGCCAAATACACATACAATTTACACAGGAAGCACTTGCACTTTACAATTTACACAGGAAGCTCTTGCACATTAGCACTGATTAGCAGTGGAAAGTGCCCAGAGTACCAAAACCAGCAAAACAAAGTCCAGTACCCAGTAAAAACATAGGAAGCAGAGACAAAAAAAAGACAGGGGAGTCTACGGCAAGGATGCCAGGACTAACATGTGTCCCCCTCAGCTGAAAGAAGGGAGAACTACCCAACCTCCTGGGAGTTCTAATCACTAAGGCGGAAGAATATGGACAGACCATTGGCATTGGCATGTTCTGTTCCAGGCCATAAAGTCCATTCCCTGTATGGAGATAGACCACATCAACAGTTTTGGGTTCGCATCCCTCATCTGCAATAACCATTTGAGGGGCCTGTGGAACCCGGACGTGAGTCCCAAACAAGTAGGGTCTTAGATTCTTCAGTGCCCAGACCACAGCAAAAGCTTCATGCTCAATTGCACGCAAGGTACGTTCCTAGTGAAGTAACCTCCTACTAAGGAAGGCTACAGGCTAGTCTAGACCCTCTTCATTTAGCTGTGTAAGTATCGCTCCCATACCATGCTCTGAAGCACCAGTCTGCACAACAAATTCTTTAGAGACGTCAGGTGCCTTCAGCATGGGTGCCATGCACATGGCTACCTTCAGGGCACCAAAAGCTATCTGGCAAGTCTTGGCCCTGATCACTTTCTTTGGTTGTTTCTCAGACGTTAACTCTATTAAGGGAGCAACAATGGTGCCATACCCCTTAACAAACCCCCTACAGAAGCCTTTGAGACCTAAAAAGGCTCTCACCTCAGTCTAATCTTGGGAGGCTCCCAAGCCATAATAGTATCAGTCTTGGGTTTTAGGGATGCAACCTGGCCACTCCCTAACTGGTGTCCCAAATACATAGAAGCCCTGCACTATTTGGCACTTGCTAGCCTTAATAGTGAGGCCTGACTTCTGCAGGGCCTCTAACACTTTTCAAAGGTGCTGCAAGTGTTCCTCCCAAGTGGAGCTGTGCACAGCAATGTCATCGAGGTAGGCTGCTCAGAAATCTTCCAATCCATGCCAACGCATGATTAACCAGCCTGTGAAAGGTGGCAGGGACATTTTTCAACCCAAAGGGCATCACCCTAAACTGGTAGTGCCCATCTGGGGTATAAAATACAGAACTCTCCTTAGCCCCCTCAGTCAGAAAAATCTGCCAATATCCAGGGGTCAGATCAAACGTACTTAGATAATTGTCAGCCCCTAATCCATCAATGAGCTCATCAGCTCAGGGGAGGGGGTGCGCGCCAGTCTTCATGACCGCATTAAGTCCCCGGTAATCCACACAGAACCTGAGTTATGGAGTGGCACCAGGAGCAGCAGCTTTTGGGTCCAAGACCACAGGACTGGTCCGAGGGCTACTTTAAAACTCAATAACCCCAAGAGCTAACATTTTGGATACCTCATCCTTAATGCTGACTCGAACCTTGTCACTTACGCTGTAAATTGTATGTTTCAAAGGTGGACTGCCCCCAGTGTCCACATCATGTGTGCATAAGTACATGACCCCTGGGATTAAGGAAAAGAGAGAGGCAAACTGTCCCAATGCTTGGCGACAGTCCCTCTGTTGTTCTAGAGTCAGTGAGGGGGAGGGGTTCACACCCTCCACTGAACCATCTTTCTCTTTGGCAGACAGGAGGTCAGGAAGAGGCTCACTCTCTTCCTCCACCCCATCATCTGTTGCCAAGAGCATAGTCACTTCTGACCTCTAAAAGTGAGGCTTGAGGCGGTTCACACGCAGGACCCTCAAAGGGCTCCTTGGGGTCCGCAAGTTCACCAGATAGGTGACATCACTCTTGCACTCCACCACCTCAAAAGGCCCAGTCCACTTATCTTGGAGAGCGCAAGGCTCCACTGGGGCCATCACCCACACTTTTTGTCCAGGATGGAACTCAACCAGAGTGGCATTCTGGTCATACCACCATTTCATATCTTCCTGGTGTGTTCCATGTTCTCTTGAGCAGGCTTCCTGAAGCAGGCAGTCTTGTACCCAAAAGCCAGCATGTAACTGAATACACCCGGGGGGGACTTACTGGCCTTCCCTAACCTGACTCAACAGTCCCCTCACAGGGTGGCCATACAGCAATTCAAAAGGGCTAAATACAAGGCCCTTTTGTGGCACTTCCCCATGGGCCAACAGAAGGCATGGCAAGAGGATGCCCCACTTATGCCTCAAGGGCTCTGGCAGGCCATAATCATGTCCTTCAGGGTTTGGTTGAATCTCACAACAAAACCATTTCCTTGGGGGTGGCAAGGAGTGGTGAACTTATAGGTCTCCCCACACTCCTTCCACAGAAGTAGATATGAAGTTGGTACCCCGGTCAGATACACCCTCCTTGGGGATCCCCATGTGGGTAAAACCCCTCATCAGTGTACGTCCCCGCACAGAGGCTGTGATTGACCTCAGAGGTATAGCTTCTGGGTACCTCACTGCATGGTCCACCAAGACCAGGATGAACCTGTTGCCCTGTCTTGGGATCCAGAGGCCCCACAATGTCAACACCAACCATTTCAAAAGGGGTGCTGACAACTGGAAATGGTTAAAGGCCTACATTCCCTGCACTCTTGCCCCTTGCCTGACAAGTTTGGCAAGACCTACAGTGCACATCAGCATGCCTGCATATTTGAGGCCAGTAAAAGTGAGTGACAAGCCATTCAAAGGTCTTGTCCTGCCCCAAATGTTCGGCTAAAGGCACATCATGAGCCAAACCTAGTAAGAAGGTTCTGAAGCACTGGGGTACCACCAGCACGTGGGCTGCCCCAGGGTCACAACTTTAGGCTTGCTATATTGGAGGCCATCCTCCCAATAAATCAAGTTTGAACCAGACTCCTTGCCAGACGCCTGGTCTGAAGACTGCTGCCGCAAACCCTCCAGAGTAGGGCATGTTTTCTGTGCCTCACAGAATGCTTCCCTGGTGGGTCCCCCTACCTGCTGCCACTGAGTCAGCTCATGCATCTTCCCCAGTTCCGCTACTTGTTCCCTGTAGGCTCTGGGGTGTCCCCCTCAGGTTTGCCACCTCCCGGACCGTGGGAACTTCTGGGGTGTGTTTCCCGCACCCCATGCCCTTCCTCCTGCTGGCAGGCACCTGGGCCACTATTTTAGGCTCCAGGGCCTCCTGAAGACCCTGATGGGCTGCCATTGACTGGATGGACACACACACCCACCCAGGGAGACCCAACATCTCCAAGTAAGACCTGTGTTCCACCTCCCTCCAAGGGGAATCCTCCAAGTCATTTCCAAGCAGACTATTTACCAAGCAGGAATGGTTGGACTCACAGCTACTCTCAAGGCCCCCTGACATCCCCCCATTCAAAGGGAGCACAGGTGCTCTGAGTTGTCTACAGCAACTACTTGGTGAAGTACATGGGGAACTACCTGCTCCTCAGATGCCAGGTGACTTCTCATGGTAGTCACACTGGCTCCTGTGTCTCTCAGAACCTCTACCCTCGGTCCACTGATGGTCACCCGTGTTTCTTAGTGTTCTCAGGCACGAGGGTCCTCTGGACCATCTCACTCTCCCCTAGTGAGACAAGCGTCATCTCAGCTGGCTCCCATCCACCTGGAATCAACTTCTCCCCAAGCGCTACACTGGCCAAACCCTGTTACTGAGCACCAATGGGTGCTGGTTTACACTTGGGACATTTGGGATCCCCCTCACATGACCCACCAGGTCACGCAGTGGACCCTTCTCGCAGGTTTCCCTGTGGAGATCCATGGCTTCTTTTCACTGGGGAGCTTGAATTCCTTACCGAGGGAACTAGGTTGGGACCCTAAAGAGAACTCCCCCTGTTTACGCTTGCCCCCCCCACTTCTTCTGATGGGGACCCTGCCCACCCTTTGCATGGTCTCCCCCATACTTCTTCTGGACCCTGGTGCTCTCCCAACAATCCACTTCCTGTGCAAGCTTTGTGGAGTCAGTCAGCTTGCTGTCAATTAGGTGCTGGCGCAGCTCTGGAATACAACTGCTCCCAAGCAATTAAGTTGTACAGCCCCTCATAAGTTGTCACCTTTCTGCCTTTCACGCAAATATCCAGTGACCTGCAAAAAGAATCAACACATTCTAACCAGGTTTGGGATTCCACCTTTTTGTAGGACCTATACTTGTCCTTGTACTGCTCAGAGGTGAGACCATTTCTTGTGACTAGGTTGCCATTCATGATAGAGTAGGTGAGTCTCTGAGAATCACCTAAGGATGTCAGAGTGTCCCTCCCTTCTCCCCAAAGTGCTTCAACAGACCCGCCCCCCTCACCTCCAATGTTCTTCAGGGACCATGTTTATGTGGAGAGCATATTCATACCCCTTGCACCACAGATAGGTGTCACCCTCTGTCTTGAAATCCTTCACCAGATCTATAGGAATGTGTACCCTCCTCTGAGGCTGCACTGAGGTACTGCTGCCCCTATCTCTGCTAGGCTGGCTTCTCTGATCCAGCTCTCATAAGCTGAGCTCATGAGCCAGGAGCATATTTTTCTCTCTTCTATTGCCAGCCTCCTCTCTTCCATCTCCATCTTAAGCTTCTCTATCTCAAACTGGTGCACCCTCTCTGCCTTTCTGTCCTGCAACTCCTCCGGAGTCAGACCCATAGATGATACACTGCTACCTGCCCTGGAGACCTTCGCCAGGCATAATAAGTACATCCACTACACCGCCCGGATTACTCTGCACCTCCGCATCCTCCTCCTCCTCCTATGTGTGCCTCCCAGCCTCCTTAGCTGCCACCCAGGCTCTCAACGCCTTTTGAAGCTCCTCCTTCCTGGTGGAGCACTTGATTGGGCAGGCAAGATCCTTACAAAACTGCTTCGGTTGAACCACTGTATACTTCTCCAGTTTCTCCAACTCAAAAACAGCCTTTGTAGCCACAACTGGTGCATCCCTAGATTGAGACATGTTGGTGAGTACTCAAAAAATGCAAAGTTCCAAAAGTAGTTCAGAGAGTTTCCAGGAGAACTTCAAAATCACAAAAAAATGAAAACAGAAAAAGTTCAAAAAGAGAAAAGGCAAAATCAAGTAGTATGTGGTCTAGTATGTGGTCATGTAATGGACTGCACTGAAAAAAAGTATTGTACACTCAATCACTGTAGGTCAATTACAAATACAAGTTCTATCCTCACAGCTGATCACCAATGTTAGAAATGGGGTCTCTGGTTTGCAGTCAGTTTGCACTCTGTACAAGCAGGGACCCTCACTCTGGTCAGGGTAAGGGAGTTACACTCCTAAAACAACCCCTGCTCACTCCCTTGGTACCTTGGCACAAGCAGTCAGGCGTATCTCAAATGCAATGTGTAAAGCATTCGTACCAACACACACAGTAATACAGTGAAAACAGTACAAAAGGGACATCACACCAGTTTAGAAAAATAGGCAATATTTATCTAAGTCAAACAAGACCAAAATGACAAAAATCCAACATATAAAAGTAAAGTTTTGAATTTTTAAAATAATAGAGTCTTACTTCATAGAAAACAATGGACATGTAGTTGTTAAACAAAGTACCTGGTTTGTGTAAAAAATAAAGCCACATGGGTAAGCTTGCATCGTAAAAGTCAGAGATGCGTTGATTCCTTACTCGCAAGTGAGGCCATGGGTTGGTGCTTCTCTGGTCGGGTAGGCGATGCATCGTTTTTCTCTCCTGCAAGAGAGCAATACGTCAATTTCCGGATGGGGCACCTCGGATCTGCACAAGTCCACCTTGATTTTGATTCCCAGTGATAATGCATGCAAAATCCGGCCACATGTTGATGGAAATCCACACTGCATAGGGGTTTGCATCATGTTTAGCAACCACAAGCGGGAGTTGTGTTGTTACTCTAGCCAAAATGCAGTTGATGCATTAATTTCCCAGCTGCGGTGCACGTAGTGCATCGATTTCAGCCGCAAGGCGGGTGGCTAGTCATTTTTACAGCCACATTGTGTCGTAGTTTGGACTCTTGCTCTGAGCAAAACTGCTGGTTTAAGGACAACAGTACTTTTGTTTGTAGGCGGCTGAGTCCTTCCTACAACAAGTCGCAACTGTTGTCCCAACCTTACCGGCTCACTAGCAGTACCTCACCAGAAACACAATAGTAAAAGGTGATTTATGGCAGTCGCTTACGCATGGACTCAAAGTAAGATATCTCAGGGAATGTCGTGGTTAAACGGAGATTACCCTTTTCTCACAGATATATTATGTCTCATACAAACAAAGGCAATAACACAGATGCAGTGAAGTTATAATAGTTTTTATTTAACATAACTGCAATTTGCGATAAGTTGCATGAACTGCAATGATTAGGATAATGAATATACCAAGCAACAGTTTTGTGAAGAAGAGAGTCATTATTATGAAGACCCCCACCATTTTGCAATATATGAAAGAAATATATACATGTATATATAAGATGGAATATGCCCTAATACCCTAAATGAGAATAGGCCTAACCTCCTACCTAAAGGAGAGCTGGGTTTGCTAAAAACCTAATCTGCCTAAGCCATGTCCATGAGGGGAGCCCCCAACCCTCGTTACCTTGGAATGAGGTCTCTATCTCAGGCTCCGCAGGGACACGAAGGCTGGGTCAGCTTCAAGATGACTGCAGCATCGGTATCAGCGATGGTGGCGATGCCCTCTGGTCGGAATCCCTCTGATTATCTGTCTAAAAGTGTGATGTATTTATACAGCTATACAAGGTCCCCTGACGTAGGTGTATTCCAAAACAATAGATAACAGGCATGCTTGGGGCGGCAAATAATATCAACAATCCCTTGAAAGTATAGAGAGGGAACATCCCTAAGTGTGAACACCTACTGTTTGTTTGTCTTTTGTGCTTGATCTTGACGCCTTGGCGCAGTGACACTGATAATAAACTCATAACAAGTGGCCTAACTATAAAAAAGGCAGCCATCTTAGAAGAAATAAATAATTAAATGGGCTAAGACAGAGCAAGCTAAGTAGGTTAAAAGTCACTAGGTGACGGGGCACGAGTTTACAAGCCTTCGGCTAAGCTAACTCCTGCTATCCCATTAAAGCAAACTACGATTCACTACAATTGCAGGTGATGTGTTGAAATTTTCCCAGCATGGCTCCTTGGGCATTAATTTCAGTCCTTGTTCTACCAGCTTCACCTTTAAATGGCCCGGGGACTGGATAGGTCACCACAGGGCAGGAGTCTCAGCAGAGAGTTCAGGTGCTGGCAGAGGAAGTCTTTGCTGACTCTAAGACTTCAAAACAGGAGGCAAGCTCGGTCCAAGCCCTTGGAGACACTTCACAAGCAGGAATATACCACAAAGTCCAGTCTTTGTCCTCTTTCACGCAGAAGCAGCAACTGCAGGCCAACCCAGCAAAGCACAGTCACAGGCAAAGGGCAGTACTCCAACTCCAGCTCTTCAGCTCTTTTCCTTGCCAGAAGTTCCTCTTGGTTCCTGACGTAATCTAAAAATCTGGGGTTTTGCGTCTACTACTTATACCCCTTTCTGCTTTTCAGGTAGGCAGACTTCAAAAGAAAGTCTCTGATGTTCACAAGATCCTGACTTGCCCAGGCCTGGCTCCAGACACACACACACAAGGGGGTTGGAGGCTCATTGTGTGAGGGCAGGAACAGCCGTTTCAGGTGTAAGTGACCGCTCCTCCCTCCACTCTAGCCCAGATGGCCCATCAGGATATGCAGGCTACACCCCAGCTCCCTTTGTGTCACTAACCTAACTGTCAGTCTGACCCAGACAGGGAATACCAAGCAGGCAGAGTCACAGAATGGTTTAAGCATAACAATTCCCACTTTCTAAAAGTGGCATTTTCAAACATACAATTAAAAAAATAAACTTTACCTAAAGATGTATTTTGAAATTGTAAATTCAGAGACCCCAAACTCCAATCTCTATCTGCTCCCAAAGGGAAACTGCACTTAAAAGATATTTAAAGGCAGCCCCATGTTAACCTATGAGAGAGACAGGCCTTGCAACAGTGAAATCTGAATATGGCAGTATTTCACTGTTAGGACATGTAAAACACATCAGTACGTGTCCCACCTTTTATATACACTGCACCCTGCCCATGGGGCTACCTAGGGCTTAGCTTAGGGGTGCCTTACATGTATAAAAAGGGAAGGTTTGGACCTGGCAAGTAGGCACAATATCAGGTCGAATTGTCAGTTTAAACCTGCACACATAGACACTGCAGTGGCAGTTCTGAGCCATGTTTACATGGCTAATCATGTGGGTGGCACAACCAGTGCTGCAGGCCCACTAGTCTCATTTCATTTACAGGCCCTGAGCACCTCTAGTGCACCTTACTAGGGTCTTACTAGTAAATCAAGTATGCCAATCATCGAAAATCCAATTACACACACAATTTACACAGGGAGCATATGAACTTTAGCAATGGTCAGCAGTAGTAAAGTGCAGAGAGCACCAAAACTAGCAAAACAAAGTCCAGCACAGTCAAAACATAGTAAGTAGAGGCAAAAAAGACAGGGAAGATTACGCTAAGGATGTCAGGTCTAACAACCCTACTTTAATCTCCTGCTGGAATTGCTGCGTGCTGGGGAAGAGAATGTTGCAGAGAGTTAGGCTGATGATGGCATCCAGTACAGTCGGCAGGAAATGTGAAAAGGAGAACTAGGATAATTCACCCACTTGTGCTGCAGTTGTTTGGAAGCGGCCAGAGGCTAACATGTGCAGCACAGCCAGGAGCTTTGTGAGAGGTGGAATGTTGGTTTGCCTCTCTGCTCTTGCCGTAATGGTGGGTGCAATTTCTTGAAGCAGCCAGATGATTAACTCCCACTTCAATAGGGAAAATCGTATTATGTCTTCTTCTGGGCCAACAATGATTGTTGCCCTAAGTTGATATATATGCTCTCTCCACCTGCGCTGGCTTTCTGGTTGATGTGGCGGTGCTGGTGGTTGCTGGTGTTGTTGCTGCAGTTATCTATGGGTTCCAAGTTGGAGCAGCAGCAAGTCCATGGTGTCCCGTGGGTTGCCAGTGTTTTATGAGTGTTCTCCTTATATACCTGAGCCTGTGAGTCATTTTAACACCTGGTCTGACCAGGCGTTAAAACTTTGATTCTAATGTGGGCTAGCATAATTTTTTCGTCGCGATTTTCGTGAGGTTTGTAAATATGACGCTAAAAGGCTAGCGTCATTTTTTAGGAGGGAATGCCTACCTTGCATATCATTGTCGGTAAACTATGCGTAGTGAGGCGGTGCCCTAAAAAATTGATGCAAGCCTTTTCAAAGTGCCACTAGGCATGTCTTCACTTTGTAAATATGGCACTTGGTTTGTGCTGCCTTTGTGTCAAACAAAATGGCAGAATTGTGGCGCAAAGTCCTTGTAAATCTGGGCAGTAGGTTCATGTGTAGCGTTTGAAGAGATAGTGGCAAACTAGAAGTAGTACAATCAAAGTTATAGTGACAGTGAGTGCAGGTAGGTAATGTCACATACTTACATGTCTGCCTTGAGTCATCACATTAGAAGGGGCTGGTGTGTGAGGGGGCTGTGATAGTGAGTGATGAGTGACATGTTTTAAGATGATATGGGTTGACATCCATCTCTGCAGAGGGAGCCATCCATGCCCTTGGTTTACAACACAGGGCTGGGGTTGGAGTCCAGATCAGGTTGTGCACTGGGGGCAGGTCATGGGTGTGGTAGGTGGCCCTGCTTTGACATGTTGTCTACCTGAAGTGCCAGGAGTATGAGTGGTCCTGCTGTTTTATTTGTGGTCCTATCAGACAGAGTACAAAGGTGTTTCTTCTCAACCACCACTCAGAGATGTTCCAGGTGCACCTGCAATGTACCCTGGGGGAACCAGCTGTGTTTTGCTGTAAGCTGAAGAAATAAATCCAGCTCCATCACAGGTGTGCCATGCTGCAGATGATTGTTCAGGGTCCCCAAATAGGGATTCATAGAGCTCATGGTCTTCTCCAGTTTCACAATTCAACATTGCACAGAGTTTTGTTGGCTAAACAATTTCTCCCCCTAGAAAGCAGTCCTTACTTAAGCCAACCTCCAAAGAAACGTGGCATTCTAAAATAGCTACTGTGTTGGATGTACAGAAAACAGACTTCTGAAAGACAATAATGTGCTGATTGTTGACTAGAAGGGAACCACTGCTCACCTAATGACACCAATTAATGTGGTAACAGAAAAAACGCACAGTAGAACTAGGGATGGAATGGGCAGCAGAGGGTATTCTTCTTGGATAGCTGCAGTGACGGTTGTCAGGATAGGTGAGTTCTGCCGAGATGTGATAAGCATCAGTGGTCTTAGGCATGGCATCTGAGGACCTAAATGCTGATTGATATTCCAACAAAGGAAACTAGTGACATCAGTGAGGTGGTGGTATTTAGGTCATCCTGGATGGGGCCATCGACCTCTTCACCCTCTATGATGCTGTGTGCCACAGTAAAGGCTCTTTGGTTCCTCACAACTAACTCTGGAGGAAGAACAATTATTTTAAAAGAGAAGGAACAGCACAAATCATGGCATTACTCACAACTAGAAAACTCTAAACCAGCTCTAAGTTTTTGCTTGTACTTAATATGCTGTTCCCTTATTATGTACCTTATAATATAGTGTTAATAGTTTTGAATACTATAGTTGATCTCGGGAAAAAATATTTCCAAGGTTAATCAATCTATAAACAATATTTTGTTTTATTTTTGATTCTTCAAGGAAGTTGTATAAACCACAAAGTGGACCTTGATCAGCTGTAATCATATGGTTAGCACTGGTGGCTATTAAGCTACTGGAGCGATTCAGGGAAAATAGATAAGGACAATAGTGGTACCAAGGCCAAGTTCTAAATGCATCATTTTGATGTAGATATCTATGATAGCAACATGGTCTTCACAGAATTATTTAATTTGCGATTATCTGTTACCACTTAGGAATCCAAAAAGAATGTTTTTCTACAAACGTGTGGCACCTTGTTTTGTACCTACTCCTCACAAAAGGTAATAACATAAGAACATGAGCAGCCCACTCAAAAAAGCAACCTTGCAGGCACGAAGGTCATGTCAGAGCACAACATAGCACCTCTAGTGAGCGGCCAGCTCCTGAACCCAGAGCAGTAATGCTTACATGCTTACTGTTTGTAGGAAATTACTATCTTGCCTGGCATGTTACCCCCATTTTTTAATTGTGTGTCAGTTTGTTTTTGCCTGTCTCACTGGGATCCTGCTAGCCAGGACCCCAGTGCTCATAGTTGTGGCCTGAATGTGTTCCCTGTGTGGTGCCAGCTGTGTCACTGAGGCTCTGCTAATCAGAACCTCAGTGCTTATTCTCTCTTTGCCTTTAAAAATTGTCACTTCAGGCTAGTGACCATTTTTACCAATTCTAATTGGCACACTGGAACACCCTTATAATTCCCTAGTATATGGTACCTAGGTACCCAGGGTAATGGGGTTCCATGAGATCCCAATGGGCTGCAGCATTTCTTTTGCCACCCATAGGGATCTCAGACAATTCTTACACAGGACTGCCACTGCAGCCCGAGTGAAATAACGTCCACGTTATTTCACAGCCATTTTACACTGCACTTAAGTAACTTATAAGTCACCTATATGTCTAACCCTCACTTAGTAAAGGTTAGGTGCAAAATTACTAAGTGTGAGGGCACCCTGGCACTAGCCAAGGTGCCCCCACATAGTTCAGGGAAATTTCCCCGGACCTTGTGAGTGCGGGGACACCATTGCATGCGTGCACTACATATAGGTCAATGCCTATATGTAGCTTCACAATTGTAACTCCGAATATGGCCATGTAACATGTCTAAGATCATGGAATTGTTCCCCATGCCAAATGTGGTATTGGGGTGCCAATCCCATGCATACCCAGGGCTCCAGCATGGACCCCAGGTTCTGCCAAACCAGCTCTCTGGGGTTTTCACTGCAGCTACCGCTGCTGCCAACCCACAGACAGGATTCTGCCCTCCTGGGGTCTGGGTAGCCCAGTCCCAGGAAGGCAGAACAAAGGATTTACTCTGAGAGAGGGTGTCACACCCTCACCCTTTGGAAATAGGTGTTAAGGGCCTAAAAGGAGTAGCCTCTCCTGGACTCTGGAAATTCTTTGAAGGGCACAGATCATGCCCTTCTTGCATAAACCAGTCTTCACCAGTTCAGGGATCCCCCAGCCCCTGCTCTAGCGCAAAACTGGACAAAGGAAAGGGGAGTGACCACTCCCCTGTCCATCACCACCCCAGGGGTGGTGCCCACAGCTCCTCCAGTGTGTCCCAGAACTCTGCCATCTTGAATTCAGAGGTGTGAGGGCACAATGGAGGACTCTGAGTGGCCAGTGCCAGCAGGTGACGTCAGATATCCCTCCTGATAGGTGCTTACCTGACTAGGAGGCCAATCCTCCTCTGAGGGCTATTTAGGATCTCTCCTGTGGGCTTCTCATCAGATAATGAATGCAAGAGCTCACCAGAGTTCCTCTGCATCTCTCTCTTCGACTTCTGCCAAGGATCGACCGCTGACTGCTCCAGGATGCCTGAAAAAATGCAGCAAAGTAGCAAGAAGACTACCAGCGACATTGTAGCGCCTAATCCTGCTGGCTTTCTCGACTGTTTCCTGGTGGTGCATGCTCTGGGGGCTGTCTGCCTTCACCCTGCACTGGAAGCCAAAAAGAAGTCTCCCGTGGGTCGACGGTATCTTCCCTCTGCTAACGCAAGCGCCAAGCTTCTGCTTCACCAGTCCTCTGGGTCCCCTCTCATCGTGAGGCGTGTGGTTCCTGGAACATAGGAGCTGTATCCAAGTGATCCCGGCAGACCAGTGGTCCATCTGTCCAAATTTGGTGGAGGTAAGTCCTTGCCTCCCCACGCCGGACAGTAATCCTGTGTACTGCGTGAACTGCAGCTGCTAGGGCTTCTGTGCACTTTACAAGGAATCCTTAATGCACAGCACAGCCCAGGTCCCCAGCACTCCGTCCTGCATTGCTCAACTCGCTGAGTTGACCACCGGCTTCGTGGTACCATTCTTTGTAGTGTTGAGATGACCAACGTGCTCAGTTGTCTTGAACCCATGTTCAAGTACTTCTGTGGGTGCTGCCTGCTTCTGCATGGGCTCTCTGTGTTGCTGAGTGCCTCCTCTGTCTCCTCCTCCAAGGGGCGACCTCCTGGTCCTTCCTGGGCCCGGGCAGCATGCATTTTCTTTGATCGCAACCTTTGCAGCTAGCAAGGCTTGTTTTTGGTCTTTCTGCGTGGAAACAAATCTGCATCCCCCAGCACGCCGTGGGTCATCTTCTGTGCAAAGGAGAACTTCCTGGCATCTTCCGTTGTTGTAGAATCTTCAGCTTCTTCCACCCGGAGGCAGCCATTTTGCACCTTCATCCGGGGTTTAGTGGACTCCTGCCCCCCCCCTGGACACTTTCGTGACTTTTGGACTTGGTCCTCTTCCCTTACAGGTCCTCAGGTCCAGGAATCCATCTTTAGTGCTTTGCAGTCAGTTGTGGTCTTTGCAGAATCTCCTATCACAACTTTACTGTGTTTCTGGGGAAGTAGGGTAACTTTACTCCTACGTTTCAGGGTCTTGGGGTGGGGTATATTGTACACCCTTAGTGTTTTCTTACACTCCCAGTGACCCTCTACACACTACACTAGGCCAGGGGTCCCTAAGTGGTTTGCATTCCACTTTCTTAGTATATGGTTTGTGTTGCCCCTAGGCCTATTGCATCCTATTGTATTCTGCAGTGTTTGCACTACTTTTCTAACTGTTTACTTACCTGATTTTGGTTTGCGTGTATATTTTGTGTATTTTACTTACCTCCTAAGAAAGTAAATCCTCTGAGATATTTTTGGCACATTGTCACTAAAATAAAGTACCTTTATTTTTAGTAACTCTTAGTATTGTGATTCCTATGATATAGTGCTATATAAGTGGTATAGTAGGAGCTTTGCATGTCTCCTCGTTCAGCCTAAGCTGCTCTGCTATAGCTACCTCTATCAGCCTAAGCTGATAGACACTACTAATCTACTAATAAGGGATAACTGGACCTGGCACAAGGTGTAAGTACCATCAGGTACCCACTATAAGCCAGGACGGCCTCCTACACTGTTTCACTAGCATGAGCCCCCCACCGAGGCACCCTGAGTTATGGCTTTTCACCACTTCAAGCTTCTGGGCCCGGCCCAAACCGTTGAGCCAAAGCCTGCAGTCATCCCCGTGATCACCTGCCTGACCTATGAAGCTCTAGATAAGCTTCAATCTTCAAATGAGAAGTGTCCACATGCATCCGTCCAGCAAGTAGAGCTTGTAGCTAAAAGCTTGCACCGGCACAATGACACTAACATCACCAACTGGCGATTTGATATGACAATTCAGTAAGATTGCAGTATTATCAGTTTAGGTGATTTCAAGAGCAGTGTCAATACTTGTTACAAGGATTACCTAACTGCTACATTTGAGTTACAGAGGCTATAGAGAACTGGCCTCATAGTCTGTTATTCTTTATCTTCATTGATTGTTTAGGCAACATAAAACTACTATCATTGACTCCCTGGTAGATTCTGAGTTTCACTGCCTCTTCACACGACACACTTTGACATACTTGTTTTTCTAGAGGTCATGATTCGACATATTTTTATTCCTAAAGGGATAATAAATAAATATGTTATAAGATGCTGGTACCCAGTAAACGATACTTAATGAAATAGGCCATTTACTTTTACACACTGAAAGGATGAAAGCACTTTAACTCCAGTTTGGTTCTTAGAGTAAGCCTGCAGCAATTAATAGGGAAAACAGTCACAGGGCCAGATTTAACACTGAAAAACTGGAAATTCGTGAAGTACTCTATTGAAAGGAAAATCTGCTTGGGGAATTTCTTTCGACATGGGGTACAGAGGAATTTCTTAAATTTGATGTATCTTTGAATTAACACTTGAAGTAATTTTCTATGACCACCCAGTTATAACTTAGCAGCAGAGTTCCATGATTTCTTTTAAAAAATCCTAAGGCAGTCCTCATAGGTAAAACTCGACCCCAGGTTGTATGGTTAGCTGTGCTGTATGGTATGTTTGGCTGTCGCTAATAACCCGTTCTGGTGTTACGGGTCAGGGGACATTTTCCCCGTGGGCTGGCACAGTGAGGGCCGGTTTCGCTACTGGTGGACACTAGTTTTATTGCGTGGGGTCTTTCGGCTGCTTTACCTGGCTGTACAGTCCATCACAGTAAATATAAACAATGCAAAACAAATGATTGTAAAGCTTTTTTGCATTTGGGTGATTTCTGTCTTCTGCAGGGTTGCCACAAACTGTTCACCTTCATGGCTTTGAAAAGGAGGGTGTGGGGTGATTTTCTGTTGCTTGGCTCAGATAGTACATAATATATATCAAAAACTCTTCAAAATTCATAACAGTGTATTTATTTTTATTGTGATCTTTGCAATACATTTTAATTTAGTATATTAATTTATACCACTGTTTTAAGTGGCTATTGTTAGAAGTTACAGATTGAAATCATGAACTTAGAAATATTCATGCCACCATTCGGGCAATGATGCTGTTAGTGAACCAAGAGGAAAGCTGTATTTTGTCCCCTACACATGGCCTAGGGTGATACTATAAATGGAGGAACATTATAGTATTTTACTTTTATACAGTACGCAGTACAGACTGATGTATCTCAAAGTGCTTTCATGAGATGGTTAGGGAAGTGCTTTCATGAGATGGTTAGGGAAGTGATTTCATGAGATGGTTAGGGAAAAGGGGACACTTTGGAAAGGTGATTGCCTAGGATCACACAGTGTGGTCAAGTGGAGGCTGACATTGATGCAAGCTTTTGTGCAATTCAGCCACTACATGGTTATCCCATCCTGTCTGGATTAAAGCTTAATATTTTTTGTCTACTTCTTGAAGGCGTGTTTGCTTGGCTTTTGCAAGTCCATGCCACCGTATTTGTTATTTTGCTATGTGTTTCTTTGATAGCACAACTTGCTGTGCTGTCTATTACTTTGCACATTGGCAGGACATATATACAAATGGTGTAATGCACATTAACAGATAAATTGGTAGAATAACATAAACCACTGAGGATGTCTCAATGTGCACCTTAGCTAGTATTATTATTAAGCTTAAATCAGTTTGAAGGTTTCTACAACTATGTCTTCTCAACAGACCTGCAACACCACACACACATTTACATAAGCCTCACTCAAAAGTTGAAAATAATGGCTTCACCAGGTACAACTATGTGTGTCCATGACATTCTACAGGATTGTTACAAATAATTCACTCAGTACAATTCTCAAAGGGAGTCACATATCTGCACCTCCAGGTGTACAAACTTGCATGGGTCCAGATTTGCGATCCTCGAGATTTCACACATGGGCTAATTCACAAAAACATGTATGAGTTTGGGAATCAGCACTACGAGAGCAATGTTTTTTACCTACTCTTACATGCCTTCGTGAGCATGCACCAAAATGACCAAATCCCCAATAGTAAAAATGCAAATAGGGTATGTTCCTTTCTAATTCCACTATCTGTATGACAATATTTTCTGGAAATTGCTATTGTATTCCCATTTCAGATGTTTTCGGCCCACTCACAAAGGCATGTAGGAGTACACAACACAGTAGTTCAGGAGTACTACTTTTAAAAATGTGTGACTTCCATTTTCTCACGACAATATATAGACATGTTAAATCTGTTGAACAAGTACAAATGTTAACTTGGTGACTTATTTTCTCTTCCTCCAGTATTCTACGAGCAAATTCTATTTGTGGCATTTGTTGAATACTAACTGACTCTCCTCCTTCAGTCCACCAATGTGCATCTGTCATCCCTGCCAAGTTGCTGACTTTCAAGGACATACTATCTCCGTTTACCAAACCTCTAACAGATCATGACACCACTCTTGCATAACCTTTAAGTGGTGCTCACAGTATACGACAACCTCAATAAAAGCACCTTTCTCACAATTTTCACTTTTGTTTATACATTCAAATAGTGCTAATGATCTTAAACGCAGCCATTACCCTTTACTATCGAGTGCCCTTTACTATTCATGGGTTTCTGGCTAATCGATCTGTATTTTGCAGAGGTCATTTAACTGTCAGTAATGCATAACGTTTTGTTTCTAAAGAAGGTGTATTGATTTTATTGGCAAATTTACTTTGTCACATGAAATACAAATTTTAAATACAAATCTGAAAGTTCGGTTGGACACGTTTCATTCTTTTATTATTCAAAATTAAAATTCAGGTGCAAAAAGAAATGTACACGTACACCGAATAAGAAAGGGACAGCATTAATACAAATAAAATGTTTTCTCCTTTTATGAGTGAGTAAATGTAGTGACCAGTAATAAGTCATTACTCAAAACATGCCTCAACATGTATGCTTCGCTTTGAAGTCCTAGCAATTTTAGTGCTGTAAGCGTGATGTCATAAGGTAAATAGAAGTTCCATCTTGTTGGTAGCCATCATCTTCAGCAACCTGCACAAGCAGCACTGGCACAGACTTCGCAAACATCTGCATCTCTGATGGCAAACACTGAGTGGAGAAAAAAGAAAAAGATTAAGAAACAAGGCAGTGTACAAGTTCATCTGGAAGATCAAGCATGCAATGTGGTCAAAGTAAGTGAATTAATTTAATACCTTCAGGCTCTAATTATGAGTGCCACAGAGGAGGGTGCAATATTCATTGCACCTAATAAAATCCAACACCACATTGATCAGAATAAAAAATTGCAATAAATAGTAGCCTGCCTTAACAATGGTGCATGACATTTGGAGTTCGGTGCCTTTGACACCAAAATTTGCATGTATCAATATTTAACCTATATTTTCCCCACGTAAATTGTGGCAAGTTTCATCTGTGTTCTAGCAGAAGTTACAGCAAATATTGTAGCTCGAGACCCAAGAGAGCAATATTAACAATAAGGCAATCCTCGAAAAAACGGGCATATTTACACTTTTTGATGCAAAACTGCACTAACGCTTCCCCCCATTCCTGAGCACCAGCTGGGTGCCATATGTATAGAATGGGGCAAGCCAGTGCAAAGGGTGGGCTAGCATCCCAAAAATTATATCAGCCAGGTGGGGTTGGCGGTATGGGGGAAGGGAGTTTTGCACAAAAAAATTACGTTAGGCTGGTTAGAGGCAAAACAAAAAAAACCTCTAACCAGTCTAGCGTCATCTTCTGGCGCAAAACCATCCATACCACATGACTCCTGTCTTAGAGAAGACAGGAGTCATGCCCACCACTCCAATGGCCAGTACAGGGGACCAGTGACCCTTACACATGGTCATTGCACCCTGTACCAGGCAGGGGACCCCAAGTTGGGCCCTGGATGGCACTTTAATTAAATAAAAATAAACACTTACCAATACATACCTGGGAAGGGATCCCCCATCCTTTCTGGTGCGGGTCGGGGTGTTCCTGGTGCTTGGAGAGGGCACCCGTGGACCCATTCCATGGTGTTTAACCATGGAAATGGGTCCACAGGTCCCCTCACGCCTGGTCTGACCCAGGCGTTAAGTAATGGTACAAAGCAAGCTTTGCACCATTATTTAGCCCCTCCTCCCACCTGTGCGTCATTTTAGCATGGGGGGATAAATATGGGGCTATGGGGTTAGCACCATTTTCTAGATAGGAACGCCTACCTTGCATCTCATTGACGCAAGGTAGGTTCACACATCTAAAAAATGGTGCAAACTCCAATATTTTGACATTAGACGTGTCTAACGTCAAAATATTAATATGGAGTTAGTTTTGACCCGAATTTGCGTACAAAAACAATTGTGCAAATTTGCCGCAAAGTAAGTATAAATGTGCCCCAAAGTTTGTGGAAAACAGGGTTTTTTTTAGGGGACAACAACAATGTACTGTTAGTAAAAATTTAAT
This sequence comes from Pleurodeles waltl, assembly GCF_031143425.1. Taxonomy (NCBI): domain Eukaryota; kingdom Metazoa; phylum Chordata; class Amphibia; order Caudata; family Salamandridae; genus Pleurodeles; species Pleurodeles waltl. The sequence goes on along the minus strand of NC_090445.1, from coordinate 1,125,574,604 downwards.
AATTTAGGGGCGAAAATGCTGGGGAACATTGCATGTTTGTATGATTCCCTGAGTGAACCATGCTAGGTTCATGGAAATAGAAACTTAGACCCAGAGCTACTTTTTAACATATTTCTAATCATAGAGTTGTGCAACAGTGGACCAAGATTGGTCAGTCATTACCGAATGTCCAGGACAGCCACTGCTTTCTAAATTCCCCAATTTATATAAATGTGCAGCAGTTTATCCTGACACTCTATCCTGGATCTACCCCGTCACAAAACCTGGAGCAGGGAAATCTAGCCTATGTGCAAGAGGGACATATCAAGACTGGGTTGTCATGCTGTGACATAAGAAACGCTTTCTTTATGTGATTCTAAACAAATCCAGTGTTGATCCAGCAAACCAATCTACATAAGTGTGAATATTTGTTCAGTCCCTTTGTCAAACATCTGTGTGGTTTCATCACCTGTAAATTTAAACTAATCCATAATTGTGATGAGCAAAACATTGAGTACTGGGCTACACTAATGAATCTGTCCTATTTTTGTTTCCGTATTAGCCATGTCAGACACCAAAAGAGCACTGAGCCATTTGATAAATATCTTGAAAATAGAAAATTATTATTGAATCTGAGCAAATCCAAAATAACGATATGTGGACCACTTGAAAATGCAAAATTCACATGAAAACTAGATGGGATAAATGCTGTCCATGTGAAAACATATACGCAAACCAATTCAGTGGCAGTTCATTGATTGTAACTCTTTCTCTTTATCCTGTATTATTTCAAACTGCGTTTTCCACTATTTTGTCAGTATCATTGTAGTTTTATTGTGACGTCTTGAAATAATGTATTTGTTGATCTTCTATGGAAGGTTGAATTTTCTAAATTACATTATTTGTTCTTTAATGTGTAGTGTGATGTATGTAAGAGGTGTTGTTATGAAATGTGGATGCTACGTAATAGTTACTATTTATAAACTGTGGCGTCCTTAAGGTATTATCACTACTCTTATCCGCCACTTCTCGGCATTTGTTCGTCCCTGCCCTCTGAGGTGTTGCTGCTCAGTAAGAAAAGCCATAAGGGATCAGACCTACAAATGGGAGTTTGATAACACAACTTACTGTGGTGATTAGCAATTGAAAGGTTTGGGGATAAGTAACGGAAGGGAAACAAAGACAAAAGGGTACATGTCTTATTATAGCCAACGTACTCAGCCTCTCAATGACAGCAGGTGCTTCCGCTTTCTTGCAGATGAGGAAGAACTCCTTTGGTAACTCAGGATGAGCGCAGACCTTTATAAAATCCACTTTCGTCTCTGCAGCTCTCTTCTCTCTGGAGCTTTCTGCCAACTCATTCTTGTCCAGTGGATTAATGTGTACTTCGTTTTCATAAATAAGGGGGCTGTGCTCTCCAGTTTCATCCAAGGATCCCTTGTTCACTTCTAGGAGGAGCTCTTTCAGTTTTTTCACCGACTCGAGTGGGAATGTGAGGTCGCCATCCTTGATGGAGGAATCAAATACAAATTAACATGAAACATTAGTTGTGAAAACGGGTTGTTCTATCTAGACTTATTGAGCGACCAATGAATTGTACTTCAATATTTGCTGATGTTTATGATCTGAAACTTTTAAGAGCATATTTACTGTTCTTCCCCAAATGTCTGATGTAGCTTATGATCTAGTAACAATATTAGACAGGGTAAATGTCTCACGAAAATCCACATACATCTTTTAGATTTCAATTTCTTTGCTTGATTACATTACCTTACATATCTCCTTAAATATCCTGAATCTGCTAAAAATTATGGTAGCTTTGTATTAGAATTGTTTCAAAGCTGAATTTGTATAACTCCGCATACTATTTCATACCTATTCACAGCAAATACTTCGAGAATATTAAAGAATTCTAACTTTATATGAACAGAGCTCTTAATAACAAAAACAGGTTGCATACAAAGATAATGTGGTTTGTTATTTTCGAAATTAATAAAAAATATATTATATGGCTGGTCAAATACAACTACTGAAAAACAGGTAATTTGATAACATTCCACAAATTATTTTTACTGTAACTCTAATGAGAGTGTCAGATATCTTTATTGACCAGCTTTCATTAAGATGGTCATTTTAAATACAAAATGTACACGTCTCAGAAAATTGTGCTCACTACACTCATTAACATCAAAATGACAAACCATTTGTCTGATTTGGGCCTGCCAGAGGGTTTCATTGAAGTTCAAAACACTATGGGCCAGATTTACAAGGCCCTTGCACCCAACATTTTTGCCACAAATGTGACTCTAACTGGCCACTACCATAATGCATTATTCACAAGGTGGCACAAACTATGTTTGTGCCACCATGTAAACCCTGCGCCACATCATGCATAATATATCCATGATGTATACAAAGGGAGCATTCCTTCGTTAAAGGGTCGCCAAAAATGGTTTAATGGAATCGACAGGATTCCACTGAGCCATTTCTAGCATCATTTTTAATACCTGCTTAAAGAAGGCGTTAAAATGAGGCTCCTATTGATATGAAATGGCTTTCCAACGATATATTGGATAAGCGTCATTCTTTTACACTAATCCAGTATAGCGTTACAATAGCTTAAAAAGAAATTATGCTATTGTCCCTAACATTCGCCATGGTGCGCCATATTGGAAATACGGTGTTACCATGATGGCGTTAGGGGATGTAAGTGGGCCGCAAGAAAAGTGGCGCATCACTTGTGATGCGCCACTTTCTTGTAACTACGGCCCTATGGGTGCAGCTGCTAAACCATTGTTAAAAAATAAAAGCTCAGCATCTTCCTTTATTGATGCAACCAGTGACTGGTCAGCAGATCAATGATCACATTGTGTTTCTGGGTCCCTACTCAGGTTCAAGAGCTGCCTGCAGTGCCTTTGTAAAAGCTGATTTGAGGACTTGGGCTATGTAGCTACTCTGTGATTGCACAGCTGCTAAAGCCAACCCTCTTCTATTTGAACATCCATTATGGGAGAGATAAATATCACACAAGATCTTGGTTAAGCCATGCCAACTTTTTGTAAAGAATCCCTAAAGCTGCAAGCGACCTGGCAATGAAGTGATTCATATAAGTAATCCTCTCTGCATCATATCAGGTCTCAAATGTTATGATTTGGTATGGGGCTGCAAAGGACAATCCTCTGATTTCAGGAGGCAGTGCTAAATCATCACCTAGATCAATTTCTCTGCAAGCAGTATCCTTATGGTGACATACATTCCTTCAACAGATTCTCCTCTGGGTTGTTTCTAAAATTAGTGGATTATTCCTAACCAACTGACTATAAATGAGAACTTTCTTCTATAAACAGAGCTAATGGATATGCATAGATCTTGACCTCAGTTATTAAATGTATAAGTAGCTCTTCTAATCAACGTTTCATCTGTTCTCACAACCATGTGTCACACTACAAATTTAGGAATACATGAAACAGGACTGAAAGACAAAACTTGGACTCAGTGAACTGTTTACACGTAGTTTAGAAACATGAACCTCTAGATATCAGAATTTAAGGGACCACTGTTCTGGGTGGATTCTTATGTTGCAGAACCAAAGAAACACGTGCTGGGGGCATTTTAAAACCATGAGCACTTATGTACCAAAAGGCATAAAATGAAGTTGTCTGAGTATTTTTTAATTGATCTCAGGAGGGTGGCTGAGAGATACGCAATGGAAATTGAATATGCACTTTCCATGTTATTCTCTAATTACTGGCATATTTGTCTTTTGTAACAAATATATTTTTTAGAAAGTTCAGTTAGGTTGCACAAATTCAGATAGTAGATTTTGAAATCAACAAAATGTCCTACAGGGATGATCTATGACCTCTTTTGGATATCAATTTCAGAATCAAGTGGAATGTTATGAGCAATTTATTAGTAGAACTTCATAGTCTAAACATCATGTGGTAACATATATTGAGTCATGCATATTGTTTACAAAACTATTGCCCCTTGTGTGTTAATAATAATATTTATCTTGTACGATATTCTGAGCTAGTTAGAAAAAGAGCCAACATTAATATCTGAATTAGAAATAAATATTCATTAGATCTTTGTCAATGACTTCTCAAACATAAGCCACAGGACTTCAAGAAGGGACATGGGGAACCTCTGTATAATGATACGTTATTAATAAATACAGAAAGATTGTCACAATTCCAAGTTAACACTGACTATAACTAGGACAGCAGTTGGCTGACAGCAATAAAATTAAAATTAGTCATTTAATACAATAACTCAGATAAAGGAAGTGGTATTAATTTAATTGAAAAATCTACATGGGCAAAAGAAATGGAAGTCTTTGAGTTACTTGTAGAGACAGTCGTAAAGGAACAGGGAAATATATTGCACTTCTAAAGTTATTACTGTCAAAAAGCAGGCCAAAACAGTTGTAAATGTACTTTAACCCAGCCTTGCATAATGTCCATCCCTACACATAGCCACTCACAGATATTTTAACGCAGTCCCGTAGAAAACAATGGAGGCAGCACTTAAAATTATAACCCCTGGGAAATATTATACTGAATTGCGAAATGTATACTTTTAAGTGCTAAAAGTCACATATAAAGTATTTATTTTTAATTTAATACATTAATATTAAAATGTTTGTTAACATTAATTGTATTGCATTTTAAAACAGATGAATATCAATTAAAAAATAAAAATACAACATTTGAGTAATAATTTAGACAAAAATAATCATTAAATAAAAATATGTTACTGGTTGATGGATTTTTTTAAAAAGATTCTGAATCACAACAATTATACATTTACGTAATGCATGCTATTTATTTGTTTATGTATTTATTTATTTATTTATTAACAATATAAAATAGTTTTTTGATCAAATTGATTCTATGATGTGCAGCTTTAATTGGAACACGTGCCGGGTTCGCTTGAAATGTGTGTTTGTCACAACTAAATAAAGAACATGAAGCAGGCTTTACCTCATTTGCGCTTTTACTACCCTTTTGTGGATATCTTAGCTAGGATGAGTATCTCTCTAATAAAGACTTTTGATATTACCTTTTTTCAAATAATGATAGGAGAAACAGATTCCCAATTCTCTAATTTCATTGAAATGTTTTATCTTCCTAAAAATGCCAGGTATACATTTATTCCAGAGTTAATTTTATTTTGGAAACGGGAAGGTTTAAAGGATTGTAATATACCAGAGTGCCACAAGTACCTATCATTGAAGGACTTATAGGCTTTGGTTTACAACTTTCTAACCTAGAATTGCATTTTTGGGGTAATTTGGCTTCCATACTGTTGCAGATTTTAAGATTAATACTTCATAGAAAACATGTGAGCATCTTAGTATCCCAGAAAATGCCCCAGGGAAAGAGCTTTGGTTCAGTTTGTTTGTTTTGTTTCTTAAATTAGCAATATTTTTCGTATACCCCGGCCAGTTCTAGAGGACCTACATTTGGGTTTTTAAAATTGCCATTCAGAGTTCAACTCGGGGCACTGGCAGTTGGTAAAGGCATGTTCTACTTCTCTGTATGCACCTTGAGACAATATTAAAGGAAACTGGTTTGAAAGTTACACTCAAAAATTGGGAAGGATTAAGCCATATAGCTGTCAGCTATTTCAGGCAGCGAATTTTAAGATAATTCAATTGTTCTTCCGATGGCTGTTTTATTATATTCCTAAAAAACTAAAAGATTATTTCCATCGATCACAAATTGTTGTTTTAGATGTCACCGTGATGGAAGAGTGGCTGGAAGTATGTTATTGTCCGCTGTCCAGTTTTGTGTAGCTTTTGGGAACATTAGTGTTTCTCATTTAGGCACACAAATATCTTCAAGTTTGTTTAGCATCTGAAAAGGATAAATCAAATGGGAGCATATAATAGGCTTTTGTGTAATTTAGCCCCAGAATGAATTGGGTGGTGCATTAGGGCTCTGTGTTTATCATCTTCACTTTATGAATGTCTGGCTTGATTTCTGCGCTTTTAATATGCACTTTTTTGGATGGTGACATTTATTGAGTTTTTTAAGTGAAGAACTTTGAATGGAAGTGGATTTCCGTATTCTTGGGGACTACCAATGAAAAAAAGACACTCGTATTGATAGTAAAAAAATGTGTCTTCCTAAGGTTCGTCTGCCTTTTTTTTCAAACTTAAAATCAGTGTAAGTAAAATCAAGTTCATCCTCGGAAATGATAAAGGGTACTGAACACTAAGAAGTCTGTGGTCGCCCTTTTTTATAGTGATTGCATTGGAGCTTCTGTATATCCACATTTTGAGGAAAAACTCAAAATGCAAAACTGCAGGAAATACACATCCAGACTTTAATTGAAGCACAAATATTCGTGTAAGCATGAATGTAGCTTTAGAATATTAAAGTGACCTAAGGAAAGCTATGTAAAGGATTTCTTTGGTAGCTGCATTTTAAGCGCTGGGAATTCATCTTGGTATGATGACTTTACATCGTTTCAACTGCTCTTTCATTGCAGAACCAGACCAACTATATGTAATTCAGTCTTGACTTATCCCAAAGGGGGAAACCCATACCAAAGGTTTATACCACATCCAGTCTGTTTGCAATCAAAAGCAACCCTTCATTTATTTAGGCATTATTGGGCCTTGATAATTAAATACAGCTTGAGGTCCTTGATGTAGCATGCTCTGGACACAAATTAAATATGAAAACATACAAATGTATGCAACACTATCAATAAATATTAGATGCCCATGTGGAGTTCAACTGATCTTGGGAAACACAGATATCATATATTTCAGTCATGTAAACGTTATTTACTTATGCATTTAAATGCTTTCTAGAGCGCTTCTCCACGCAAATGTCACCAGTGTTCGTTGTATAGACCATCCTACAGTGCTAAGTTAGTAGAAATCATCTTTCCTGTAAGGCTTCTCAAGCCAAACAGATTATCATCATATGCAAGTGGAATTAAACATCTGAACAGACAAATTCACAGTCTTAGCTAATGATTAACCCAATAGCATTAGCATTCCAATACTTTTCTACTCTTCACCTCTTTGTACTTGTCTTGTAAATCATGTTGACCAACTACAAATGATGACTGATCTGTTTCACACTACTTCTGAGAACGTCAACTCAGCTGATGAATGTGGGGTAGTGGGATTGCCAGTTCGATGCGGAGTGAAAATCTTTGAAAAAACCTTTGTAAATAGAAATAGCAAATGCAAATTGATGGATCAAGAGGGTAGATTGCCCTTAGAGTAAGACTTTCATTAATGTCAATAACTGGCAATGGAGGGATAAGCATTGGCTCAAGATGTGACAGGCTTCGAAGTATTGGATCAGCAGTGTCTTTTGGGCCTGCTTGCTACATGTGTAACTGCTTGAATGAATAACCAAAGTTCCCTTATCACTGGTGGGGTTGAATCTGGCACTTGCAATTGGTGTTTTACTCCTCTTTCCATCCATTACTGCAAACCATGGCCTTAGTCGACTCAATCATGGTATTGGAAACATTTACTGAAGCGAACATTAGGTCTAAAGTTTGTTCCTGGAGCACAAAAATACTAGGGCCTAAATAAGATTTTAAATGATACCTATCTAAAAGGAGTCTTTTTTTTCTCCAGCTCAAGTGATTTTGGCTGCAGCTGTTTAGAAGACAAAACATTTATTCCCAGAGCTCAAATGGGATTGTAGTCAGGGAGGTCACCCATTTGTCAATGTTTTAAGGGGCATCCAGTTAAAAGAAACATGATTATCCTCTTACATCATCGACAATCACCAACAATAAGAGTGACTGTTTGGATTGTAAAATTGTTGCAACATCATTCACTAGATGGCCTTTTTGAGTTATACTCTCTGACAGAGTGTTACGAGGTTTTTTTTAAAGGGGCTCTCTTTTTTCTAACTTCTTTACCTAAGTTGACATTTAATAAACGAACCGGGACAGACTTGCATTGATCCTCTAAAGATCCGAATATAACCAGTCTTGCTGCTTCCAATGAATTGGCTCTATCCAAGAAATCTTGTGAGAACTTATCAAAAGAATGGTGCTCAGCCCAGTACTTTCCTGATCAACACTGTAGTTAAGCAAAGCTGCATATTGGCGGCACCCTGTCTTTGTAACATCAATATATTGAAATGGACAGGTGGCTGACATGCATTTGGGTGCATGTACCATGAGTGGTGGTCGCCCTGTTACTTTTGCTGTCGTATGCAGATGACACCTTCCAGATTGTAATGGCAGAAAATGTGTACTTTTTCGCTTCTTTTTTAAACATTTTTTTATTTCTGAAAACACAAAAACCTAAGAGCAGAAAAGGAGGAAACAGTAACAGGCAATTATATGACCAGCCAGAGGTGAGAACCAACCTAAACAACATGTCATGAGATATATACCCTGAGAAGCAAGAAAACAAACATTTAATTGATTGAATTAAGGATGGAAGGCAGCAATATGGGAGAAGAAGGTAAAAGGGCCAATCGCCTGTGCTCTGGCAGCAGCAGCATCAGCCATCCAGAGCTTGCCTTGGTCCCAAATCCGGTTTAACCTCCTCATCTGTGGATCGACCTTTGTTAGCACTATTTCAAGCATACTAACATTCAAAACTGCCTTCCATCAAATCTAAGGGTCAGAATATCCCTAGACGTGCATGAACCATCTGGCCAGGGAGATTGAAAAACATATAAACCCCCTAGGAAGGGAGGAAAAGCCGGCAAATGTCTGAACATGATAATTTTCAAATTGATCATAGCCTTAAAGCCAGAGGCACGGTACATTTTACCAAAAACAAATTCCCAAAACAAACTCAACAAGGAGCAAGATGCAAAAATATGGACGAGACTGGCCCCCTTAATCCCACACCGAAAACAGCAATCATCTGTCTACATCTTCGTAACAAAAAGGCGATGAAGCGTATAGTACAAATCATTAATACATTTAAAATGATGCTCTTAATATGCAACACATTAAAGACTGACAGCTCATTTCTGATGGTTTGTGAGGCTGGATTAGTCGCCGCCTGTGAGCCCTGCAGTAGAGGATAAGAATGCAACTCTGAAATGGGGACTCTGGAGGGGGGCAAAGTTCCTGCCAGTTTAGGTTGGATACAGTTTAGTCTGCTGTAGCGTAGCTGTTAGGACTGAATTTGTTCTCAATTTGAATGCAATTCCTGCATGTACATGTCCCAGCCAATCACTATTGGGACTTTCCGCAATCCTTCTGCTGCTTTCCGCCTAAGTGCCATCATCTCAGCTTTACCCCATTTCAACAATGCAGCACACCAATGGGAAAGTGTCAGATGTGTGGATGACTTCCAATTCATAGCGATGGTTCGTCTACCTCTGATTAGCGCAAAGCCAATAGAGCGGTTAGCTACTATCACTCGCTTGGGGCAGCAAAAGAGGCCCAATAGAGCACTTTAGGCATCGTATATGTCTGTACGCTTAGTCAATTCTGCGAGAGACTCTGTTACTTGATGCCAAAATCTGCCCGGGCATGACCAGAACATGTGGATCATTTTGGCAACCGGACCACGACAGCGGGGGCATTCTGAAGGGGATCCAAACATTTTGTGTAGTGTATCTGGTGTAAGGTGGGACCTATGCAATATATTGTATTGTATATATTGAAACCTGGATTTCCTCCACACTTTTTTTGATATTTCAGTACCATGTCCCATTCTTTATCCAGGAATTCTCTGCCCACATCCTGCTCCCAGCTACCATGAATTGTCTGTAGGGGGTTTTGTCATGTGTGTCAATGCTGGGCGAACCAGGGAAATAGGCGCTTTCCACTGCCCATAATATGTAATGCGTGTACTAATGGATGAGGGTCCAGTTCCGAATCCGTTATCTGCCATAAGTCAGCCAATATAGCGAGGAGTCTGGCATGTCCTAGGTAGGGACCCACGGGTATATCTCCATCAGTGAGTAAGTGGTCCAAGGACTCAAGCACCTTATCCCGAAATAGAGCTCCCACTGTAGTAATCCCCGCCTCTTCCCATGATTGCAAACCCGCTTATCCCATCATGTGGAGCTGCTCGAAGGCTGTTAGTCTAATTTCTGGGAAATATGTCGGGGGCATAAGTTTGATACTTCATCTGTCTCTAGCATGGGCTACTGTCTGGAGTGTCCTGCAGTGTGGGGGTGGCAAGGCTGATGGGAGAAAGGTTTCCTGGACCACACACTGTGCCTCCCTGTCAGTGTGTTGCCCCAGTTCTTCTAGCAGACAGCCTGCTAACCACCACGCCAGCCTTAAAGTTGCGCTGCCAAGTAGTAATATTCAAAATTGGGGCTCCCAAACCCCCTTTCTCAATTAGGAGTTGCAATTTGCGCAGCGCCACTCGACATCTGCCTTTGTTCCAACGAAAGCCATGAGGCATACGGAAGACTTTTCTGGGGATAAATACTGGGAGATTACGAAAATAATGCAAGAGGCACAGGAGTATAACCACTTTAGACAATGCAATTCTACCTTGAAATGTGAGTGGAAGGGTGCTCCAGAAGGCCATATGAGAGCGTATAGATGTAATAGCTCTTGTGAGGTTACCATCCAGCGGATCTTTTGTGGTATTGTAGATATTTATACCTAAGTAGCGAAAGGTATTTGGCTCCCATAGAATTACTTGTGAATCCACTAGCAGCTGCTGTGGATAACAATGTGAGTGTAAGGGATACAGGCAGGACTTACTCCCAGTCCCGACGCTGTTCAGAATTCACATAGAAATCTCAGTTATGGCAGTTATACCACTCCTAATGTCGCGGATATAAATCAGCACATCATCCGCATTCAAGGAGGTGGAACGCAGGGTTCCTTCCTAAGGAATCCCCCAATCTCCCCCCCCCCCTCTGGTGGAGTGTCTGAGCTAGCAGCTCCATAGCCAGGGAGAAAAGCAGGGGGGTAGGGGACATCCCTGACGTGTATCTCTCTTCATTGAGAAAGAAGGGGAGATACACTGTCCGACCTTCACTCGGGCTATGGGATCCTAATATAAGGTTATGCAGATGGCCAGTGATCCCAAAGGCTGTTGCAGTGGAGAACATGTAGTTCCAGTCTAGCATATTAAGTGCTTTTTCAAGATCTATAACTAGACATGCAGCATAAGGCCATTGGGTTGGGGCCCGCTATATAATTCTATGCAGTCTGCAGATAATAGGCATTGTGGATGCGTCCCGGGACAAAACCGTTCCTGGTCTATGTGTAGCAGTTGGGGCAATTGGACTAGTTACCTGGAGGCAATAATTTTGCTCAGGAGTTTATAATCAGATCCAAGCATTTGGAGGAAATGGTAGGAAGCTAGTTCCTGCATGTTCTTGCCCGGTTTAGGGAGGGATATTAGTAGGAATTCCCGCAAGGACGGAGGAAGTCTACCTTCCTGCAACACAGTTCAATAAAACTCTAGTAATTTAGGTGCTAATATAGGCAATTAGGTTTTATAAAACCTGATAGGGTACCAATCCAACCTCGGGGTTTTTCCTGTAGCTGACGCCCTTACAGCCTCACATATATTTTGGGTTGTAATGGGTGCATTAAGAAACTCTACACTGAGGGGGTGTAGTGTTTGTAGGGTCACTCCCTGAAGGAAGGCCCATTTCCTCTGTGTTCTATCTGGTGGTGGGGGTTGTACAGATCTCAGTAATAAGCAATTAAGGCATTATGGATTTCTATTTGATTGTTAAACAGGCATGTGGGGGATATCCTAAACGCTATGATAGGTAGCATTGGGGCCAAGCTACGTAACAACCACATCAGCAGATGACCCGATTTGTTCCCCTCTGCATGCATCCTCCTCACCAGATATGCTTTAAAGTCAAGCCGTCGGTGTTGCTCTACTAAGAAGGCATGCGTCTCAGTGGCAGCAAGTCATTGGCATTTTCCCTCAGGGAGGCATGTGATTGGAGTTCCACCTCTCTAAGTTTGGTTTCTAAGTGCGTTAGTTCCCTGTGTATTGATGTTCGAACCCCCACCATTGTGTGTATACAGTGCCCATGTATAACTACCCGTAGCGCCGCTCAGTCAACCATGTAAGTGTTCACTGTGCCCCAGTCATCAGTCAGGCAATGTGCCAGGGCCTCCCTTGTGTATTCCCGTCTCTGCCGTTTGTGCACGGAGGGGTGGGGGAATGGGGATGTATCGTGTCTGGAACCTCCCCGCAGCCGCTGGTCTTCACCGTGGCCAGGCCTCCATACGTTCTCATGCGCTGACTGCCTCCTGCTCCCCGGGTCCCAAGAAGAGAAGGAGGCCAGCCAGTCCACCGGGGCCAGCACTTTGGCAGAGGAGTCAGGTTTTCAGGTGCCCCTCTGATCAGGCCACACCACCCCACCGATCATAGAGGGTTGCATGCCTGGATGGCAGCGTTTAATACCGGATCACAGGCCAGCCAGTGGGAGCTTGCTTAGATGCCACCCGTCATTCTGCAGAATCAAACCATGTCTCCCCCTATAAAAGCTTCTTTTAGCAAGAGAGAGAACTGTTGCTGAAAATTCTCAAATGAGAGAAGAACATCTTCCTCAAACAGTTGGCATAAAACAAGATGAGCAGCCTTCTCCCGACTCTCACAATAGCTATCAAAAACACAAGAAGGTAGATTAGGATTAAACCCTAAATATGTAACCTGATTAAGCGGGGTAAGGCCAGGAAATATCCTCTTATGAGCACACCATTAACTTTTAATGTCTTAAAATGAGTTCTCTTGAAGTACATTGTGTCCACTGTATTAACCCCCAGTGCAAATTGATTCACTCAGCGAAAGAAAATCAGCAAACAAATGCCTTTGCTCCCACACTCCCCACCCCATAACTAAACGGAGCTGTGAAAAAACAGGCAACCAAATAATAAAACCACAAAACCGGAAGCAAGACCCCACTCTCCTCCTTGGGTTGCTGATCATCTTGATGAGACTGCAGCATTCCAATCTGGCCCAAATGGATATGGTTTCATTTACTAAAAACCTTAACTGTATGTTGAAAGGGCTGAGCCACAGAAAATGTGTTAAATGTCAACCGGGAAGATCTTACCACTTAAGACCTGAGCGAGAGAGAGAGAAAGACCCCAGTGATTTCTTCAAAATTAAACAATATGAAAATTCTAGTGGTCAACTAAATTACTTTTTGTATTTTATGAGAAAAAGTTTCCTCCTTTGTGCTTCTGGTGCAAATATATTTTCTTATAGGGACAGAAGAGCTGAACTGGTGGCTGGTTTGTCAAAATTCATGAATCAAACTAACAAGGTTTTAGGTCGATTAATTGTAGATATGGTGGCCACGTAGATAAAGACAGATGAAAGTCTACTGTTTCAGAGATTTTCATTCATAATTAGCCCACATCTGGGGCTGGCTTAGAGAGTATTCTCCCCTGTATAGGACCTAGCAGTAGCATACTAAGGTTACCACACCATTCTTTAATCAGGCTGAAATTGGGCATTAGGTTGTTGTCCTCAAATCCCAATGGGGTATCCCTGTGCTCTTATCTGACCTACGTGCTGAACTTCACCATTCACCAGCCTGGCTGTGATATAAATGTAAATGGCAGAGAGAAACTAGTACAGGAAGTACAGCTTTAGACAAATCCACGTGATAATTAATAGATAAGGAAGCTGACCATGTTCTATATGTGTACACTTGGAAATGTCCCACCAACACCAAGAACTGATTGTGCACCCTTTCTAATATGACACTCGCCAATCGGGTATACCTTGCCTGTCCCACACTGGGAAAGAGGAAGTATGGGGCCAGATGTACAAAAATGCAATTTTGCATTTTTTAAATAGTGACTTCATAGAAATCGCTATTTATGAAATGCAAAATTCTATGTACAGTTATACCAAGTAGGAATCACAGTTAGGAAACCGGTATTAAGAAATCCCATTGCATAATAATCAACGGGCCGGTTTTGCATTCCTAAATAGAAAGTTCCTATTAAGACATCGCTGTTTAGGAAATGCAAAACCAGGGATGGCAAAGGGCAAAAGACCCCTCTTGGTGCACCCAAAAATAGGGATGCACCTGTGGAGCACACATATGCCTAAGGGGCATGTGTGTGTGCTGTTGCAGTTTAAAAAGAACACTTTGGGGTGCTTGTTTTAAATTGCACCTCATTACCACCGACTTCAGGTCAGTGGTAATTGCATCTCCTAAATGCCCCAGTAGCATTTAGAAAATGTTTTGCACATCAGAATAGGAATCTCAAATAGGGAATCCCTATTTGCGATTCTGATTCTGGGAATCGCAAATTGAGATTTCTACAACATAGAAATCTCATTTTGCGATTCCTTAAGGGCCTTTCTACATAAGAAAAGGCATTTTGCCTTTCTCATGGCCGGAAATACTGATTTGGACCATTGAGAAATACAATAGGGCTTTGTACATCTGGTCCTTCAAGGGCAATTTATGCTGGGTTGAATCTGAGGACAGCATAGTCCCCACTTGTTCATGTTCCCACCGTTTAGTTCTAGTGACTGCCTGGGCTATGTCCTACTACTATTGCACCCCATAGTACGGCTTACAATGCCTATAACTTAAAGTCTAGAATTCTGTTGAATCACAAATACAGTGAAGAAGCAAGGGTGGTATGGATACAGAGAGCAAGCAGCAAATTTTCTACTTACTGGAGTATTGGTCAGACCATCTGCTCAAATATTGAGTTCCCGCAACAAACAGTGTGAGGAAATTTTCGTAAGAAAGGGTGGGCACATTCAACAGCACCACCCTAACATTTAGATGGCCTTCAAATGAGGGTAAATTGCTGAACTTGATTCATATTCCTGGTATAACATTTTAGCTTTCAAAATTATCTGTTCAAAATTAGATATTATTTAAGACTTGCAGAAATTTTAATTATGCCAGAGTAACTGGAGTAATTTTGGTAATTTTGCATTATTCTTTTGACACGAAAATTCCCAAAATTATGTGCTTAAGCTTGTTCACATAATTATGAGTAATTGAGCACAAAAATCCTACTGCAGACACAAGGCCCCATGAAATTAATGAGTGCAGGCAGCTGCTGGTCGCTGATGTTCATGGTCTATTGCATTTAGTGCAATTTTCTTAACATGCAATGGATCTTCGGGTCCATTTTGAAAATCAGGGTGCATTTTGCACTGAGAAAATAACACTAAATGTTGGATTATGCTCGGCGCCTAATTTCATTTAATTTTGGTATTATTTTGTATAATTATTCTACGGCAAATTTAGCAATTTACTACTACACCTAATTTCAGTATCACGTCTACTCACCGGGATTCTCTTGGGGGCATATTTATACTCTGTTTGCCGTAATTAAAGTCATTTTTTAATGCTAATTCAATGCAAACTTAACTCCATATTTATATTTTGGCTCTAGACATGTCTAGCGCCAAACTTTTGGAGTTAAAGTCATTTTTTGCCTGCGGAAAACTACCATGCGTCAATGAGATGAAAGGTAGGCTTTCCTGGGCAAAAAATGACTATATGGCCTCAGAGCCATATTTATGCCCAGTGCTAAAATCAAGCACAGGGGGATGGGGCCTTAAATAACGGTACTAAGCTTGCTTAGCGTCATTATTTAAAGCCTGGGTCAGGCAGGTGTTTGGGGACCTGTGGGCCTTTTTCCATGGTCAGAAACCATGGAAAGAGCCCACAGTTGTCCTTCCCTAGCCCCAGGGACACCCCCACCCACACCAGAAGGACAGCAGAGGATGGGGGACCCCATCCCAGGTAAGTATAGGTGAATGGAGGTAAGTATTATATTTTATTTCTTTTGTGCCATAAGGGGTTCTAACTTGGGCCCCCCTACATGGCACTGGGCTCAATGGCCATGCCCAGGGGACATGGTCCCTGGCCATGGCCTTTGGGGTGGTGGGCATGACTCCTGTCTTAACTAAGACAGGAGTCATGTCCATGAGGTTTTAACATCAGAAAATGATGCTAGTCTGGTTAAAGGCATTATTTATGCCTCTGCTCATACTAGCGTCATCCTTTGATGCTAAACACTCTGTTCCCCCTTTGCCTCCCCCAACCGACTAGCATCCTTTTGTATGACGCTAGCCGGGCCTTACTGCCAGCTACCGTCATCCCATAAATATGACGCCCGGCCGGTGTCTTGGGATGGCGGTAGTCGGCAGTATACTTTTTGGCTAGGGACACTGTCACCTACAGACCTCCTGCCAAGCTCAGGATTCAGCGACATAGAGATTTTTTGTCCTACCTAATCATATCAGTAGTGTCACAAATTTCACAGAACTACTCAAACTACTTGAGTACAATTAGTAAAGGTATTTACACATGCAAGTTGAGCTTCTAAATGTAAGCAGCTATTTTTATCAGTGTGAAACCACCTTTGGAAATCATAAAAAGTGATTTTACACAAATAAATAGATTTACTCAAAGCTTTTGTTGCAAGCAGTGGACGAGAGTAGGAATTGCTTCTAAGTATGAGCAGGAAAACGGGTATTCACAAACGTTTTACTTAACCATTTCCACCCAGGACACTTTTGGAGATTTACTCCTGTTAAGAGCAAGAGCAAGTAATTTCCCAGTTGGAACAGCAGAAACTGCTCACAAAATGTGTTGGCAGGGTTTAGATTAGGGGTTTCTCCACATGGAAATATATTTTCCTGGGATAAAGAGGGAGTGGGTAAGAAAAAAGTATTGAACTCATTTAAAAGCAATTTCTCACGTGCTATTATTTCCTATTCACAATTGTGAATGCAGAAGAACCTTAGCAAGAATGCTAGAAATAACCCACAATCCAGTGCACAGCAATCACGGTAGAATTAACACTTGTTGAAAGAAAAACGTTTCTACTTCAATGGATACCAACTTGATAAGCTGAGCATGAACGAACACCCTGCTACAGACTGTTCACATTCAAAAAACAAAATAAACAGAGAAGCACTCTGTCTTTGTGAATACCAAACATTAGGCATTTTATCAGTGCCAATTAAATGGGCCCCTGGATGCTGGCACTGGTGAGCATTCAAGGCTATACCCAAGTATACCTTGCAAAAACGTCGAATTAAACATCTGTCTTAGATTTCATGAAATGTGGTTTTATTCTGCTAGCATTAAACACTAAAGTGAGAACATTCAGCTATGCTTCTCGAGCATATAAAAAAGTACAAAACATAAAGATAAATTCAAAGCACAGTTTATACGCCACGAAACACCTACTCGAAGAGCCTGTGTGGATTGACATTCTTTCCAGTTTTATGATACGGTGGTCGACAGGGTCTCATTGTCCCTGCTCTTAACACAGTACTTATTATGCTCAGCATGAACTTCTCTCTGATGGTGCCATGACATTTTAAAGGAATGATTAAATGTGAAACATCAAATACCATGCTGGTTTCATCTGCTAGCAAACACAAAAGAAAGCAAATAACACCTTTCTGGAAAAACGCGATCATTATAATCAACCTGAAACAGAAAAGAAAACTCCGCTTGCCAGTAGTGGCTGGTCACTTCAGTCCAAGTAAAAACACAAACAAAGGTCACAAGATTAGACATTTGGCCTGATCACAAAATATTTGAGCTCGCTATTTCATGTAATTGGTGGTAAGTTAAGGCAGTGCTTGCTCCAAACACGTTTGCCAACATATTATAGAAATATGCTTCTGGAGGTGTGAATTTGTGACAAGAAATATTGTACATATTTGTTGTGTGGCATTTTCTTGTTGTGCTGATGTGCTCTGTTTTTTTGTGCTGTTGTATATTTGTGCTCCTTTGTTGCAAAGTGGCTTTGTTGTGTTGTACCATGGCTGCACATGCTCTGCCCAGTTAAATCTTTAGTTGTCCTTATATTATATTGCTTTGTTTTTTTCTATTTTGGTATGTTCTGTTTCCTTTAGACCATTCAGCTAAAAACAGCACACACCTTGCCGGTGGGACAAGAAAAGACGATGTTTGCAGTAAAAATATTTGGTGAAAAATGCAAAAATAGTTGTGGCTTTAAAACATTCAAAAAGTGTGCCTTAAAGAGCAAAAGTAAATGTAGTGGGAACAGTGGCAAGGAAGCATCCTCCTTCGAAAATAGAAAAGATAATTTACAGTGATGGGGAAGTGGGGGGTGGGAGGCTTCTAAGGGTTTTTAGCATTAGAGAACTAGTAACATTAAGCTGTAGTAAGAGATTGGTAAGGTTCAAGGGTTGGAAGCATTATTAAGTGGTTCTGGGTTTCTAAGGATCAGGGTTGGGTGGCGTAAATCAGTGGCAATGGTTTTTAGGGTTCAGGGAAGGATAGCTTTAGTGGATAGTAAGGGTTTTTAGGGTTCATGGAAGAAGAGAAATTATGGGATTTTAGGTACAGGGAAAGGTTAACATTAAGACATAGTAAGGGGTTTTTGTTTTCAGGGAAAGGCAACATTAAAGAGTAGATTTAGGTTTGTTGCCTTAAGGGATGGGTATTGTAAAAGGGTAATTAGGAGTTTTTAGGGTCCTGGGAGGGTAGCAGTAAGGGGAGGTAAGAGGTTTTCAAGGGCGAGGGAGGGGTAACAGTAGGCGGAAGTAATTTTTTAGGGTTCATGGAACAGTAGCATTAATCGGTAATAAAAAATTATTAAGAATCAGTGAATGTAGCAATAGGCATTTAGTAGGGGGTCTAGGAGATGAGGGAAGGGTAGTGTTACGGGGAAGTAAGAATTCCTAGGGTTAAGAGATGGGTGCCTAAAGGAGTACTAAGCAGTTTTTAGGGTTCGGGGAATGGTACAGTTAAGGAGAATTAAAAGATTGGTAGAGTCAGCAATTGGTAGTATTAAGGTATAGTTAGTGGCTAGGTTTAGGGAAGGAACCTTAAAAGACACAAACTACACCTCATTCACTACCAATTACTGAAACCTAAGCCTACCAATCCCTTAGATAAGTATGTAATATTAAGAGGTAGTGAGGGATTTTTAGGGTTCAGGAAGGGGTAACATTTAGGAGTAGCCCAGGGTTTAAGGGTTAAGGGATGGGGCGCAAAAGGGGTACAAAGGCGTTGTTAGAGTACATTTTGAGGAATTAAAAATGAATGTAATAAAAGGATCTTTAAAACTCAGTTGTATTGGAATTGTCATAGGTAGTAAGGAAGGACATTACATTATTACTTCGACAATTTCAACCCAACTTTAACGTCGTGCACTCTTTAAATGTCAACCGTAAACATATAGCTGCACCCATTTAAAGCTGTCTAAGGTGTAAACTACTTGAGACTAAAGTCAGCTCTAAACTGTGGCAGAGACTGTGCCTTAATTTACTGCTCCCTGTGCTCACATTATGTGATATGGCCATGAGTCTTTTTGGACAGTATTATGATTAAGTTAAAGACAAAAAATAAATTCTATCTTTTGTAGAATGCAAAAACTCACCAGCTTCTGTTTTTAGCACATGTGGCTGATTAGGAGGTCCTTGAAATTCCGAGTTACTGACTCAGTGGGAATTACAGTACATTTTGGCTTGGCTTCGTCTGCTGAAAGGTTCTATAATGTCTTC
The DNA here is from genome assembly GCF_031143425.1 of Pleurodeles waltl. Taxonomy (NCBI): domain Eukaryota; kingdom Metazoa; phylum Chordata; class Amphibia; order Caudata; family Salamandridae; genus Pleurodeles; species Pleurodeles waltl. The sequence continues at coordinate 1,125,555,196 of NC_090445.1, read as the reverse complement.
GTGAAACAACTGGGAAATTAAGAATCTAACCCAATATTACCAATTCCCTAGGTAATTTCTCATTTCTCAGGGAACCCTAAGGGTTCAACTTGTGATTCCACTTACCTGCACCTCCTCAGACGGAGTTACCCATGGCAATGGTAACTGTAGAGGGAGAGTGGCACCAGGTGGGCTGATTCTGGCCCAGTTCCATATGGAGGTGCACAGTCTGTCACCTGTCAAATATGTTTTTTTTTAAACCTTTTTGGGATGAAACTAAACTTACAAGATGTTGATAACGTTTACATTGAAAGATGCCAGCTGTAAGAACCTTCTTTGAAAGGGTGTCCTTCCATAAAGGTCATTAGGGATGATCCTTACCTTCTAGTGGCAATCAAACCTCAACCCAGCAGAATCACAACAGATCTGCTTGCTACTATATACATACATGTAAAGGGGATCGAGTGTTGTTATTAGTAGCTGGAGGATATTAGAATACAGTCAGGCTCTGTGTGGAATACAAACAATATGGAGTCAGGTTGATGAGACATTATGGTCCACACATTAAGGGAGAACTGGTAGTGGAATTGCTGGCCCTGTGACAGCCTGTCTCATTGCAGCAATCGGAAGCAGCACTCGGTAGGACCAGATCACGACTACCTAAATGGATTAGTCAAGGTAAATGTTTTCAATCAAATTTAGGTCGGAATAGCAACATCCCAGTACCATTAGGTGCGTAGACGGAGTAATCAGGTGAAGAACTGTAGGTTACAAAATTCACCACAGAAAGGGATAGCAGGCAAACTCAGATGCCTAAGCTCAAGAAGTAAGCACAGATTATAAATCATTAATGACTGTGGCATAGAATGATAAGTAGTAAAAGGTTCCAGTTGGTATTGTAATATTTTAGGCATGGAAACTGAGCCACACACACAAAGAAAAGCAAAAGATGGAAGGGTTTTCTAGTGGTGGAAACAGTTTGGAGAAATAGCAAGGCAAGAGAGCAATATCACAAGACTGTGGAGGAAAAATGACTACAATCGACCTTATCTGGAGGACTGGAGGACACCATTTTATGTGTGTGACCGCTATACAAACACAGGCAAGGAATGTCCTCAATATGGAGTAAACAAAACTTTACAACTCAGGGTCATTTGCTTTCCCCCAATTTTATAAATGATCCACTGGCTTCATTTTTAAACTAAATCAGTCTACATAGTGGCATGTATTATACATACTGCTCCTCCACTTTCTGACTAAGAAGTTGAAAACACCTTGTGTCAAAAGATAACTGTGCAGCATTGAATTCCTCTTAGTAGAACCTCTGGCACTCAAGAAAATAAAACACACTGTGTCTCATTTGTTCACAGACAATTCCATCTGAATCTGGAGGCCAAAACACTAGTGATTCCCACCTGATGCCCCACTATCTGTCCCACAATATTCAAGAAAGATCGTAAACTACTTCTTTTTGAAAGATAATCTGATACAGAATCCTTTTGATCCTGGACATTTCCTACCACTACTCTGCCATGGTCATATGTCCTACTACCTTCTTCTCCTTCTCCTAATTCTTTACTCCATGACTTTATTTCTGCATTTACCTGTCAACCTTTTCTCAAGATTATTTTTTTACCTCTCCCACATTTTTGCACCCTTTTAATTACTTTCTTCCTTACCTTAGGAATTTCTTCCTTACCCACTCAAATCATTCCACTTTGTTTAACTACTTTTTTGATTCAGGACATTGTTCCTTGGAGATTATTTTTCTTGCTTTACCTCTTTTGCAATTTTACTATCTCTCGCACCGGCTCTCTTCGCTATCACTTTTCTGATTAACTCTTTACATGCAATTATATTAAGCACTGGATAGTTAATTTATTCAGCTTATCTGTGGGTTGGTATTCCATTTTCACTAGTATAGCTTCCTTTCTGTATTGGCCTCTTATGTTAATTGTATTTTTTAATTGTGATTTTGTGTTTACAAATTACCTTCGTATGTATGTATTTTGGCACTTTGGTTTTAAGTGTATAGCATTCTAACTCCCTTAAATGAAGTTACACTTCAAAATGCAAAAATAAAATTCCCCAGCCTAGGCTTCCTCACCTGTCATAATGGAAATGTTGTACCTCTAATCAATATCAAAGACTGATTATTGGCCAACTGGAAATACAATTGTTTCAACCAACATAGCTAAGAGATATTAAAACTCACTAAGAAATAAATCTTTGATAAAATTGAGATAATGGCAGAAACATAATATAACAGCAGATACACTGTCCTTTTTTCTGTGATCAAACCACCCTATAAGGAGTTTTCTCTGTGGTGGGTATCTTACCATCCCCACCACCAGGTGTACCACAGTGCATTAACTTTGCTAAATAAGACATTTTTCGGACTCAGTGAAGGTAACATTAGGTATTTTGTTTAAAAAAAATCAACCAGAGATTATATTTCAAAAACCTATGATCTGTGGCATTTGCAGGCTATATTATTGTTGAGGTTATTTTTTTCGAAAATTTAAGGAAAATTGAACAGTGGTTCAGAACAAAAAGGACGTAGAGACTGATTTAGATACTGGAAGATTGGTTACTGCATCACGTATGCAGATTTCCTGACCATCAAAATCTAAAGCGGTCCCATTTGAACATGATATTGGTTAGTAGCAATATGCCTAAAAAGTACAAATATATTCCAGAACGTTGGCAATAGAGTCCAGGAACACCAACTCAAGTTTAGAAATTTTATAATGTTTTTGTTTCGTTGATTCATTTAAAATTAAAGCATTTTTAATAATGATTGGCTGATAGCCTAATTAATCAATGAATTAAACACATATGTAATACCTTTTAATTCATAATATGTGGTTTAAAGATACCGTAGTCGTTTTTTGTTTAAAAAAAAAAGAAACTGTAGATTATCTTTTCTGCATGTGGGATTATGTGCGGTTTAGAAAGAGGATTGTTTAATTGTTCAGTATGAACAACATAAGACAAAAACACCCCAAAACTTGTTTTATAATTTTTTTTCAAAATACATTTACTACCTTCAGTAAGGTTTTCTAAGGTCTGTCAAGTTGTATTCACGTTTTGTCTTTTCCTTATAAATAGATACAGTGTTTATACAGTTAGGCTTCTTAAATGCAGTGCCAGTTTCTGATCTTCAACTTTATATACATTAACGAAATGTGACAGTTGTTCACAAGGGAGCCTTTTGAAATAAAATGTAGGTACAACTCTATGACAAAAATGCAGAAATGTGATCAATTTTAAGAGAAAGACTAATGTTATTTAAAATATGTCAATTTTAACCTCAAGGTCAAAGGACGACACCAAAATATATTCAATACTTGCCCTCTTAAACTTTATGTGCAAATCGACATGAAATGGACAAAGGACATACCTGAAGCATTTTGTGTAGTGCAAGAATGGCGATAATATGGACACCAAATGTAGACAGAAATACTCCAAGCATGGCACATATATTTTTTATTTACATTGCTGGGGGAATAAAACAACTACAGTTATTATTGATAGTCACCAAAACTAGCTGTCACTGGTTCAGCCGAAGTTACCGCTTCACTCCAAAATGCCATCCCTTTAGTTACTACTGTTGTAAATCGTAAAGAAACTCGAATAAAGTGGCTTGAGGATGAAAAGCATACTATTGCCACACACCCTATCTTAGACACTAGAGTTCCTCTTTACTGGCAATATAGGTAATGTGACTCAGTGATCTCGTTCCATTACACGAAGTACGCGTTGTTCGTTTGCTCTCGTACCTCTGTCCAAGTCTGACATTTCTATTCTCAGAAAAATCAAAAGCCTTATCCAAAGGGCTACAAAATGATGGTACATCGGATGCACTTGACTGTGGGTAATAGCTTTGCCAATTGACTCTTTCAAGCGGTTATAAACACTTTCCATGCCATCCCTATGATAATATCCGCCTAGACTATGACAACAGGTCCACTTCCACTCTCATTTTTGCATAAAGCAGATGTGTTGTACGAAACAACACACTGAACAAACCAGTAAGGTATGCATTTAAATCATAAATTATTAAGCTCTTTTTTAGCCAGTGAATTTTGAGTTCCTCAGTGAAGCATTCAAGGTCTGCGACTCGGTGTGGTGCAAAAGGAAGTTCCACACTTAGGCGCTCTTTGCAAGTTCCCCATTAACTCTACAAGGAGATACTAGCTAGGGTCGGAATTCACGATTCCAGCCTTCACAGGGATTACATTTTATTTTCCTCAAAATGGTGAATAACAAGCAGATCTTGGAATACCGGGTGCAAGTACGCACATTCATTCCCCTTCCAGAGGGACATGGAAGGATCAAATCAACATAGTCACCATCTCCTCGTAGAATGTGGTACTTATAAAGGGCATTTTTCTCTGGGAGTAGAGAGAAGTTGAGGGCAGTGGGAGGACCTGATGCGATTTAACTTCAGCTGGAAGGAGCTTTGTCTGCTCCCCCCATGCTGAACTAAGCAGGCAAGCAAGTTCTGGGCACAGCAGCTGTCCGCAGCGCCTGTAGCTCTGCTGAGGATATCAGGACAGGTGTCTCTGGGCCAGAGTTAACTGATCCTGAGTTTGTGGATCTGATAATTTTGGGATCGGAGACACTGGCAAAGTTGGAGCTGCCAGGAGCAGTGTCCTCACCAGGAGATATTATTCCAGGCAATTCAGAATGTAGGCTTTAGTAAAAAAGGAAATACTTTTCAATTGTTTGTTATTTTTGGAGTTTCAGTAATTCCTGGTGATACATGATCTTGCAGCAATGCATACGTATGGCAGCAGACACAATGATATTTTCACTAAGTATGTTGGAGTTGGGAAGGTTTGCCTTCTGATCCCTACATGCTGGCTTGAACACTGACTGTGCTTCATTGGGGATCCGTTTAAGGAGCATCTGCAAGAACTGGGTGATGTGACAATAGTGTTGTGAGCTTAAGATCCTGCAGTTTCTTCCATTTGCTCTCATGTCAAGAAGCATCAAAGAATGTTGAAGGGATGCCTTTTGTAGGATTTACACATACCATACACTTACACCTTGTTCCTTTACTGGTCTCATTGGTGCACCTTTCAGAGGCACAAATAGACAGGTACACATTTTCGGATTCTGTACAATATGAGCATAGATATGAATTAGAGTTAGTCGGTACTATTCTTCCCCATGGTGTACTCTAGAATCCCTGGCACGGCCCTTGCTACAGCTAGTCCCTGAACCCTTGAAGGCAGGAATAGAATATGCACATGGCTCAATGCCACATCGTTCCGCTAACTACTCAATAATAAATCTTAGGCTGTCAAAGAGTTAAGCATACGACAAGGGGTGAGCCACATCATGACACTGGGTGTCATCGGTGTTTGAGGCCATTTCTGACACCACTGCAACTTAGGTGGCTTGATATCCAGAAATATTCGTACGTTAGAGTGAAGGCTCCAATCTCAGTGCTAAGCTATTAAGATAGGAAGCCACAATCAAAGAGCAGACATGAGGACTGCGCAGAACCCTAAGAGGACTGTTTTAAAAAAATGTACTTATGGGCAGTAGTACACCAGGATACTTTTTTACTTAATTTTCTATTAATTTGTGAATCATCTCTGAAGCATCAAAGTCCCTGTTAGTAAGAGTGCAACGAGGGCATGGTACTTTCTATTTCTACTAATTGCATATGAATATTCCCTGAATATACATATTTTATTTTAATTTAAGATGCTTTAGGCCCCATTCAGATAGGCAGGTAAGAGTATACAAAATAGGCCCACAGGATACTACTTTAAGTACTCCAAAATGCCTGAATAGGTGTTAAAGAGCCTCTTCTATATCTAAACGTGTTACTCAAAAAGGCATCCAGTAAATGGTAATGTTAACATTTGTGATAGCGCCCTTTACAATCTGTTTTACGTGTGCTCTGTAAAGCTGTAATTAACAGGCACTGTCACTTGTAAAAGGTATGAATGTCAACTTTCAAAGAAAGTTGATATTTAACAGTAGGTGACCAATTTAATGTAGGGAATTAATTCTTTCAAATTATTTAGAGCAATTATACCGTCCTGCACGTGCTGCGTTCATTAAACTATGTTGGCTTTTGATGTATGTTTTTCTTTTGATAGAAGAACAAAGCATTAGCTCTCAACATCCTTCAGTGAGCCTCATTCACATAGGAGAAAATGTAATTATCATTCCCTAACAAGAAAGAAAATGAATCACTGAAGATTGTGGCGTGATTAGGAAACCAATTCCCAACCCTAAATGTAAACTTATAACTCAATCTGCCTAGGCTGATGGCTGCCAGGTAAACACGAAAGGATATTGAGCAGATGTAACTGATGAGCGGGTTGCTCCAGCAAAGGGCTAGATATCCTTCCAGGATGGAAAAGAGAATTGAACATCCCCAGCTTTGAAAGCTAAAGTAATCTGTTCATGGAGAAAAATATTTCCACTTGAAGGACAAAAAAAACGAAAAGAAAAGTATGCAATTTAGTATCGGGCTGTGTGTACAATCGCGCTCTGTGGACATGCCAGCACATAACAATGGTACATACTATTGCAATTGTACACCTGGATATCTGTGGTTGTTGCAGTTTTAGAGGTGTTCTACGGCCAAGAATTGCATATTGCAAAAAATAGTAATTCTGCACCAGATTATAGTAGTATTACTACAAGCTGGGGGTTATACCACTCCTCTTCTAATACCTGGGTACATAAAACAACAGAGAAACCGAAATCAGCATGAGGCCCAACAAAGATATCTAACGTTAGCGTTCGGTACTCCATTTCACTGCCCCTTGGTCACAAAATCAGTATTCTCCAATCGTGGTTATTGATGACCAGCTCCTCTCCCCACCACCCACCAACATCGCTTCATATATCCTTTGAGCCTATATAGACTCACTTTCATACTATAAATGGCCAAAAATCTCGCCCTCCAAATTTTAAATCTTGGGGGCTCTGTTTTTAACCAATCCAAAGCAATGCAAAGCCGTGCTGGTGCCATAGCGAAAAATATAAGATAACTTTCTCTCTTTACAGCTCCATTTTCTTCAGCTGCATCCACTGCCCCTAATAACACCAGTGCTGGTGTAAGGCAAACCTGTCCCTTGATGATACGACTAAGAAACTACTACATCCCATGTAACAGGGGATTCAGCTTGGGGCAGTTAAAAACATTGTAGAATCTCGGCCTTCTTTCCCCGGCAGCAATTACATTTTCCATCAAAGCTGCCCCACTTAGAGATGTTAGCCAGGGTATAATATACATTAAATGCTGTCTTATAGTGCTGACTTTTCAAACTGGCTGTAAGAAAAGCATTCACTGCCATCTCAAGTGACTCCTCTAACTTTAGTTTCAAATCGTTCCTACATCATCACAGTGAATAACCAGATTTAGAATCTCGTATGCTCACTGGTGATGCTCATGAGGACCAACCCTGAAATACTTGTTGTTAGACCTACCAGCCTTAGGGTGGTCACCCCTAACTTTTTGCCTGCCTCCCTCCACTTTTGAGATACTGTTTTTGCTGGTTTTTAGACTCTGGGCACTTTACAACTGCTAACCAGTGCTAAAGCGCATGTGCTCTCTCCCTTTATACATGGTAACATTAGATCACACCCAATTGGGCTATTTAATTTACTTATAAGTCCCTAGTAGAGTGCACTATATGTGCCCAGGTCCAGTAAATTAAAAGCTACTAGCGGGCCTGCAGCACTGATTGTGCCACCCACTTAAGTAGCCCCTTAACCTTGTCTCAGGCCTGCCATTGCAAGGCCTGTGTGTGCAGTTTCACTGCCAGTTCGACTTGGCATTTAAAAGTACTTGCCAAGCATAAACCTCCCCTTTTTCTACATATAAGTCACCCCTAAGGTGTGCCACAGATAACCCCAGGGCAGGGCGCTGTGTAGGTTAAAGGCAGGTCATGTGCCTGTGTAGTTTACATGTCCTGGCAGTGTAAACCTCCTACATTCGTTTTTACTCTACTGTGAGGGCTGCTCCCTTCATAAGCTAACATTGGGGCTCCCCTCATACATTGTTTGAGTGGTAGCTGCTGATCTGAAAGGAGTAGGAAGGTCATATTTAGTATGGCCAGAATGGTGATACAAAATCCTGCTGACTGGTGAAGTTGGATTTACTATTACTATTTTAGAAATGCCACTTTTAGAAAGTGAGCATTTCTCTGCACTTAAATCTTTCTGTGCCTTACAATCCACGTCTGGCTGGGTTTAGTTGACAGCTCCTTGTGCATTCACTCAGACACACCCCAAACACAGGATACTCAACCTCACTTGCATACATCTGCATTTTGAATGGGTCTTCCTGGGCTGGGAGGGTGGAGGGCTTGCTCTCACACAAAGGACTGCCACACCCCCTACTGGGACCCTGGCAGACAGGATTGAACTGAAAGGGGACCTGGTGCACTTCTAAGCCACTCTTTGAAGTCTCCCCCACTTCAAAGGCACATTTGGGTATAAAAACAGGGCCTCTGCCCTACCACCTGGGACACTTCCTGGAGAAGAAACCTGAACCAGAACCTGCACCCTGACAAGAAGAACTGCCTGGCTGCCCAAAGGACTCACCTGACTGCTTTCTGAAGAGGACTGCTGCCTTGCTGTTGACCTGCTGTCTTGCTGCTCTCTTGCTCTGCTGCAGAAGTGCTCTCCAAGGTCTTGGATAGAGCTTGTCTCCTGTTCCCTGAAGTCTCAGGACCAAAAAGACTTCTCTCCTGCAGCTGAAATCCCCGTGCAGCGAAAATTTGATGCACGGCCTGCCAAGAGCAACACACAGCCTGCTCGCGGTGAAAAATCCACCACACGCCGAGACCGGAATGTCGCAGCCCCGACTTCACGACAGAAGATCGATGCAGCGCCAGAGACGTGACCGAAACTTCGACGCATGGCCCTACTGGATCGACACAAGCCGACTCAGAACAACGGCCCTGACTTCCTCAGATGAATTGATGCAGTGCCTGTCGCGCGGAAGAAAATTCCACGTATCGCCTACTGGAATTGACGCAGTCCCTGTGACTTCGCTCCGCAAGCCCAGGAATCCACGCATTGTCCCCGGGGCATCTGAAAACCCTGCAACCCGAAGAGGATCCAAGTCTGCGGGCCGGAAATCGATGCAACGTCTTCCCCGTGTGGAAAATAATGACGCAAGTCTGTGTGCGAAGGGGCGAAACCGGCGCACACTCACCGTTTTCCATGCACCTTCTCCTCTGCGGTCCCTTGCAAGGATTTTTCATTGCAAACCAGGTACTTTGCCCTGCAAGAGACACTTGTTGTTTCTAGGAGAACTTAATACACTTTGTATTGCTTTTACAGTAATATTTTAACCCTAAGACACTTGATATCACTTTCAGTGATATCCCTACATTTGCTTATTTCATCTTTAATCGTTTTGACCTGCATTTATCCAGATAAATATTATATATTTTTCTAAACCCTGTGTGGTGTGTTTTTGTGGTGTTATATTGTGGTATTGTATGATTTATTGCACAAATACTTTACACATTGCCTTCTAAGTTAAGCCTGGCTGCTCAGTGCCAAGCTACCAGAGGGTGGGCACAGGATAATTTGGATTGTGTGTGACTTACCCTGACTAGAGTGAGTGTCCTTGCTTGGACAGGGAGTAACCTGACTGCCAACCAAAGACCCCATTTCTAACACTTGTATAGCATGCATGCTACATATTTGACTTTGCACCTTCATCAGAACCTTTTTTAAAGGATTGAATTGCAGACTGGACTCTGGTGAGGTTGAAGAGTTGTAAGTTGTTGCCATCAGTGTATTTGTAGTTCTCTAACTCTACATGGTCAATGTAGATAGGTCAATTTGTTTTAAAGTTTTTTAGATGTGACTGGAGGTCATCCCAGGATGGTTTCATGCAGTCTCAATTATTCTACTTCAATATTGTTCATTAGTTTGGTACATGAATGCATTAACTATTGGCAGTGGGTGATGTTGGAGTGCCCTGACATCTATATATATATAGGTAACTCAATCCCAGTTGTGCTTGGGTGGCCAAAATTGTTATCATCTATAAATTATTAGACACCTTTCAAACGCACCAGTATAAATTCTGCCTATATTTTTCAGTAAAATAGAAGTTTGGAATGAACTAGTCTTGTGGAACAATGTAGGCAGCCACATCTCCAGGAAAAAACTCAGCTAGCAAATCTAATAAGGCGACCTACGGAGGTTAATGTCTGGGCATATTATTGAGTCACAAGACTATGGGCCCCTTTATGAGTTTGGCGAATGGAAAACTCTGTCCACTAAACTCCTGACAGGGTGGCTGTCGCATAGGGAAAAAACTCAACCAGCAAATTCAATAGGACAACCTATGGAGGTTCATTTTGGGCCACATTATGAGTTTGGCAGATGGAAAACTCTGTCCGCCACACTCCCGACAGGGTGGCCCTCCCTGCCGTAGGTAATATGGGTTGTCTGCTAGGTCAGCGGGTGGAAAGCAAAGTTTCCACCCGCTGGCCTAGCAGGAAAAAGGCTACAGCATTGTCTCCGGCTCGTAATTGAGCCGACGGCAATTTTGTAACGATCAGGGTGCACCAGCACCCTCACATTGTTCACTGTCTGTAAGTGAGCAGATAGTGAGCACTGTGAGGGTGCTGGGCACAGGGGCCCATGCCAAATGCATGGGGCCCCCTGTGGCCCCCTGCATCTGTTTTCCACCAGACTTTTCATGGCGGTGCTACCGCCATGAAACCGGTGGCAGAGAACGAGGTCGTAATCCCCAGGGCAGTGCTGATTGCGGTGCTGCCCTGGCGGATTAGGACCTCCGCCACCGCCAGACCACCGGGATCCAAGATCATGGTGGAGCTGGTGGTTCCCTGGCGGTCAGACCGCCACACTCGTAATAAGGCCCTATGACATTTACACTATCTGTTATCTCCTGATAGCACCCTGCAATACTATTGCCATTTAATCAGCTCCCAAGAACTGCAGGTGTTTTCCATATTACTCTGGCTCAACAAATCATTTTCAATGGGATAGATTAAATGTTTTGAAAGCAATTCTTCTAATATGAAGAAGGGTTTCAGAAGGTAGAACTGAAGCTAAATAGCTATGCTTCAGTCTGCGTGGTATTATTTGGTGATACTGCGTAGACCGCCGCTTCTGAAATATGAGAGTGCCAAAAAAAAAAATTCTACCACAAATTTTGCCTCACAATTTTTTCAGGACTAAAAGAGCTTGGTGCAAACTTTGTTTACCAGCTGTAATGCTCATTAAGTGTCTATTTCTTGATTTAGCAGGAGCCTGGATTTCTAACTCAATTGCAAAAAGAGTCAAAATTGGTAGTCATAAAACATAGAAGCTGAAGATACAGGCCTAAAAGAATGATGTAAATAGATTAATAGTTCTAGTGCTCTTAAGATACAGCCTATATATGCATTTAACATGGGTGTCCGCGGACGGGGGGCGCTTGCCCACCCCAGATTTAGGTACAGCCTGATATGCAGGCTCACAGTGCAGCATTATACTAACGTCTCCATAGTGTTATGCTGACTGCACTAGTATGGCCGTGGCCCCCGTTAAAATTATGCCCCCCCCACTGAAAAAATTCCTGCGGACGTCCATGGTAATTAATCTAAATATTGGGTACATCCATTGCATGAAATTTCATGTTTATTAGGAAGTGCATTTTATTGACGGAAAAAAAACCTTAGTTAAATAGTGTGCAAGTTCTATTCCAAAGTACTCTGGGCCTGATTTAGAGATTTGTGGAAGAGGTACTCCATCAGAAACACGCCGGAGGTCTCATCTGAAAAAACACCCAGTTCCCCCACTCCAGTTAGAGTATGTTTTTGAAGGAGAACCAGTGGAAGCCATTGGCCGACTGTGAGCCAAAAGGCCTCAGACCATTCACCCTAGTTATGACAAACATTCTTATGTAGATTTTTCATTTTCGAGATGCCAGTAAAAGTCCAGCAGTACAAACAATAAACCAAAGAAATTACTACTGCAAAGAGAGAAAGCTCGAAGCAAATTGGGAGCATTTGGATTTTTGTTCTCAATTTCAAGCCCTTGCTTTTAAAGTCTGTTTTTGAAAAACTAATCATTTAGCTGAGTGGACATTTTAAGCAAGTTACCCTCTGAGAAAAGGTTCACTGCCTTCAGTGGAGCCCCCACCACAGCAGTCAGCTGTAGGAACAGGGGGCTATGTCAATTTGGCAGACATCTCTAAATGTGGCAGTTGGTCTTCTGCCAGGTTAGTGATGTACATCTCTCAGTCCTCCCTGGTGGGCAGGGATACCTGCCCACCATCCTAAAATGTAGATGTCAAAGCTGTGGCTTTGCCTGCTGCAAAGCTGGTTTTATTTCTGAACGCAGCCAGGTAACACAAACTGTGTTTGCATTGAAAGACCTATAAAGTAGTTAAATCCACCAACGTTCTTAGCTCTGAAAATAAATCTAGCTGGTACCCTATTACATGAAGAGTCTTGCGAGGATAAATAGCCTTTAAACCCACTTCTTTTGCTCATGAGACACTTTTGTATTATAAGAAGGTCGCAGGCACTTTTGAAGCTCCTAATATAATACATATCACATTAGAATGGAGTGTGGCCACATGCAAATGAGGAAATATGTTGCCATTGTACCATATAACATATGTTGGTATAGAGGTAAAGAAGCTGTCAGGGGGTGCACTGACTGTCACATAGAGATAGCAGCGAGTCATTCCACCCCCTCAAATCACTACAAAGGCTGGGAGCACTGGGTGCAGAGGGCCTCTTTAGAAATCGCCCCACAGCAGTACTGCAACATTGAATGATGGGGCCCATACAGAATGTGGCAAGGGGTCCCTGGAGTGCCCATAACCGAGAGAAATGCAAAGACATTAGGCAGCATGGGGGTCTCATGGAGAGTGGACGCACCTCTGCACCACAGGGTCCTCAGGAGTCTGCATTTCGCTCCTGAACTGCAGGCTGGTGTCTGGATGCCTTTGTCCCTCTTTAAACAAGAGGTCAGACCACTTCCAGTGAAAAACATAGCAGCGGTTTCACCGTAGCCGTTTGTCAGTAATGCACTCTTCTCCGTGCAAGCAAACTGCCTGTTTGCAACTACACAGGGGGAAGTGAGTTTTTACTGCCAGGCAAACCTTGCTAAAGCTGTGCCATATCACAAACAGGAAAATGTGGTCGGTGGGTATTGGGTCACTGGTCTAAATATTCACCTTGATTTGGATTACTGTTGCATCTCTCTTGTAAGCACTGACTTTGAACGTAGTTACTGTTATGTTTTTTCTCTCCAACTACTCTGCTGAGGGCGGAGAAGCAATCATACAGTCAAAGACCTCTCTACAAATTCGAATTTTACTAAGATATGCTCTTACTTTCATCTTTGTTCAATATCTCAGTCTTTATAATATCTATTATCGAACAAATAGACTAACTTTTGCAATGTGCCCTTTGCCTTAATATTTGATTATTGAACTTATGGTTTTATATGCCAATAACTATAGCCACTCGTGCCCAGCCTAATTAACATGCATTTTTTTTTATTAATTTAATTACTTAATTTTGTATGTTTTTATGTATTTATTTATTTTAGACACTTATGAAGTGCAGTGTTACCTAACGGCGAAGAGACTCTGTACAAAAACAAAGTTACTGACATTGTTACATTTAGTCAATGCCTGCAATAATGTGGCACCATGAAAAAAGTTCCCCTAACAGGGCCAATTACTTTCCAGCCTGGCTCTAGTCTGTACGTAGTTAGGTGGTTATTTTGATATTTATAAATGGCCTATTGAATTCGATCTGAATATGTGACACCAGCCATCTCTTCACCATATTTATTTTAAAAGAACTGCAGTTGAATGTAATTCCTATAGGGAATCTATCACAACTCTTTTACATTGACTCTTGCGTATAGATTGCTCTAACAAGCCCAGCTCATCAAGATTTTGTTAAAATTTCACAGAGTACAAAATAAAGTTCTATGGATCAATTTTGAGCTGAAATGTGAAGAAAATTTGATTAAGTAGGAAGTAAGGCCAAGTTATATCTGGCATATTGCTATCCAGTAGTTAAGTTGAAAAAATTGTGCACATCTTCGAAGTGCACACAAATTCTTTCAAATGACTAATTCGTCAGATCCTCATGTTGTGTAATCAACGTTTTGTGCAGTTTCACACAGCATAAAGTTGGCACAAGTACATTTGCGGTGCTTTACAAAGAGAACCAAACTACATTACACCTTTTTAAGTATCGGGCAAATATTTGATCTGGCTACAATCATAGGGTGTTAAGTGAAGGGGAGGATTTGAACTAGGTTCCCCTTTTCAAAGTCAGCAGTTCACCACTGACACTTTATTGATAAATAATTGTTATAAAGTGCCTTTAAACAACTACATTGGTGTGTCAGCAATTCGTGCAAAGGATTGAGGAAATTTTAAGTGCAACCAGATGGAACGGGAGGAAACAATTACTCAGTATTTTTTCATCACAGCCCGTGTCAGTGGAGGTCTTAAGTAAGATCCTACACTAGAGATAGTAAGCTTCAACATTTTTATGAAACGAAGCGCTAGGTTCTGGTCCCACTCTTAGATTAATCATTCCAGAGTCTGTGGCTCCAGATACATAGTGATCAAAGTCCCTGTTTCTGATGACGAAGGCAGTCCGCAGGTGGATGAGGTGGAAGTTGGCAGACATTGGTTCGCTGCTGGGGTGAGAAATCCATCAAGGCCTCCTCACATTTTGCAAATATCAGGGATATTTTTTAAAAAAGCCAATAAATATCAATGATATATTGATAGTGAACATATTATTGAATCTGCGAAACTTGAACATTATTGAAGCAAAGCAGTTGCTCTTTTAAAGCCAGAGTCATGGACTTAAATCATGACTGGCCCAGATCCGTCAAACGTATCAAAGGTACATGAAATGGATGATGTGTTCTGCATAGGCCAATCAGTTCATTTACCTGTGAGCATTAACAGACAGTAAAATCATGCCTTCCACATTTAAGAAGCATTTGACATACTAATGCTCCATCAGCCAATCAGAATATGACTGCTGTGTAGTCTTTCACAATTATCTCATTATGATGTCGCACCATACTGCCTGTTAGCAAACGTCACCTAAAAATGCCATAGGAAAATGCAAACAGTATAGGTTTTCCCTTTGGAAAGCAAAACTAGATGACGTTTTTAAATCCCGTGGTGCTCTCATAAAGTATGTTAAGATGCTTCATGATGTAACTACCCTTTCCCTCACTAAGCGCCTTTGTTGGGTGGCAGGCAACTATCTTCAAAATGTTCTATTGAAGTACTCATTAATGCTACTGCAGTATCACGTAAATCAATGAAAAACATCAGCTGTTCCTTAGCAAGTGGCTAACTCTGCCTTAGTATAATATCATTCTGTTTATTCATTGTTTTGTTTTATTGATTTGTAAAGTGCTGCCTTCAGACATTTGGCATCTACTAATTACTTAATTGCTTTTTCATGTTTCAACTTGACTCAGTTCTTGACATCTGCAACTGTTCATGTAGTTTTCAATTTCTAAATATCTCTGCAATCTTACAAGCGCTAAAACGTCACTTGGAAGTAATTGGTGTGTTAAATACCATTTAATATCAATTCGCAGATGGTAAATTACAAAACTCAGAAATTGCATGACTGTGGTACAAAGGACTATTTAAAAAACAAATTAATTTTTCATTACTATTAAAAGAACAATTACATGAACACAAAAAAGCCTAAGAAATGTACAAGAAACCCACAGGTTACTTAGTATGTACAGCTATTGCTTAAAATACCGAGAGACATTTAGAAAGGGCTTACCTTGACATAGACTGCCTGACAAGTTTGCATCATCATCAAGCATGCAGGGAACACCGAGAGGAGAAAGTATTTCATGGTATATGAAAGTTACTTCTTTTTTGTGGGGTAAAATATTATTTTCCTTCCTTTATTTCCAACAAATTATTTTGGTCCGTTCTGGGAATACTTGATGTGTGTATGCTGCTCTTCCGCAAGCTCTTGGGCACTCCTTCCAGATCACCACTGCTTATATGCCTTACCAAGCACGTATTTGTGAACCATTAATCAGTACAGGCCAGTAAACCTATTGCCAGCCAATACATTTTCTGTGGACAATAGTTAATCATTTCTCAGTGGCGAGAGAAACTAGACCACACCCCTGCTGCACCTCGTCCAGTTGGATGAGAATATATGATTTTTATATGGTCCTTGGCAAGGCTGGGAGTGTGTGCTTATCAGGAGCTGAGGTCATAAATGCCAGGCACCTTATCAAAACTAATGTAATCTTCAATGCCAACAAACTCTATGCAGTTAAGTGTCCTGTGGGAGAAGCCTACAGGTAAATATGTCAAAATTGATATGCACACGAGTTCCATTTCTCCTTTATCACACCACTCCCTCCCAACGTCTATTCAGGCCTCCAAAGCAGAGCCTGGTAGGGTTGGGTGATCTAAACCTTAGTTCTCAGAAATTAGAGTTAATGGCTGAGCCTTAATTGCAAACTGGCACCCCACCTATCCGGCTAACAAGCTGACCATCTTGAATCACTCTCAGCACATCTGTGGTTGAGTACGAAGAGGTGAAAGAAAGAACACGACAACAGCCTCTGGAATCCCAGGATCTGGAATGAGTTGTATGATGGAACCCTGCACACATTTACCCCGCATGTGTTTACAACACAGTCACACCACAACTGCGACGTTACCACGCATTACTTTACCACGCAAGTCGTTACAACAACTTGCCTTAGGGGGTGCTGAACTTTGGAAAAGTATAAATTACTATGCCAACTCCAGTGTGAGCAACAGTAGGGAAGGTGTTGGACTTAAAAATCCAACACCAGTCCAACAACGCACCTCCTACAGCAAGTCATTGTAACGACTTGCGTGCAAAAGTAATGCATGGTAATGTCGAAGTCGTGGTAGTGACTATGTTGTAAAGGCAGGTGGTTGTTTTGCCTGTGGGGTAATGGATGTTTCCCCTGGAATGACATCCCCCATTAATTGCTGCAACTCTGCTCTAATTTAGGAAAGAACCAAAGACACACTGGGGGTCATTCTGACCTCAGCGGTAAAAGGCGCTTACCGCCGGTCAGAAGACCGCCAGAACACCGCCGCGGTCGCGGTAAACTGCCACGGTCATTCTGACCCGCAACTGGCAAACCGCCAAAAACCCGACATCAACAAAATTCCGCCACACCAAAGGTCAGCGGGAAACTGGCGATGACCAAACCTCCACCGTCACACCAACAGAAATACGCCCATACCATTCCGACCCACAAATCCCCTCAGCGGTCTTACAACCGCGGTATTCCATTGGTGGTACACACCGCCGCGGTCAGAATACACACACCTTTACAATACACATCCACATTGGATAATTCAAAATACACACACCTGAGACACATACACACACCACTCCCACACACCCAATTAAATATAAAACACACACCCACATCACCCACAAACCCCTATGACCACAATTGCGACTGAAGGACAGAGAGAGATAGCACAGAATAGAGTACACCATCACACAGAGGCAAATCACAACATCACCT
The DNA here is from genome assembly GCF_031143425.1 of Pleurodeles waltl. Taxonomy (NCBI): domain Eukaryota; kingdom Metazoa; phylum Chordata; class Amphibia; order Caudata; family Salamandridae; genus Pleurodeles; species Pleurodeles waltl. Next base: position 1,125,537,649 of record NC_090445.1, on the reverse strand, counting down.
ACACAATATCCACGCACAAAACACCACACACCACCGCACTCACCACACTCTACAACACATACACCACCCCTCACCTCATCCACACCACCCCATGGCACCCCAAAGTCACCCCAGGTTCTCTGACGCAGAACTCAGGGTCATGGTGGAGGAAATCATCAGGGTAGAGGCCCAGCTCTTCGGGACACAGGTGCAGCACACCACGATTGCCAGGAAGATGGAGATATGGCAAAGAATAGTGGACAGGGTCAACGCTGTGGGACAGCATCCACGAAATCGGGACGACATCAGGAAGCGGTGGAACGACCTACGGGGGAATGTGTGTTCCATGGTATCAAGGCACAACATCGCGGTGCAGAAGACTGGCGGGGGACCCCACCTACTCCCCCAGAATTCACAGCATGGGAGGAGGAAGTCTTGCACATCCTGCATCCTGAGGGCCTCGCAGGAGTAGGCGGAGGAATGGACTCTGGTAAGTCAAATCTTCACTACTTCATTCCCCCCACCCCACCTGCATGCCAAATCATACCCCCACCCTCACCCCCACCCCCATCACACCAACTCCTTGCTAATGGCTCATCATCACAACCCACCCATCCCAAAACCTAGCCCTGCATGCCTCCCCAAAGCATGGACACCCATCAACAAAGCATGCCCACTGCACACACCCATCACCCCCACAAGCCACCGTCACAAAAGCCCCCACAAGGGAATGCCAGCACTGGGGGACACGGCCACCCACCCATTACACGAAATGGCACACACAGAAGCAATAACCATACTCTTATACCCCTGCAGGACCCGAACACCACCACACCGCCACGGAGGGTCCAGAGATGTCCATCCCACCCCCAGAAGAGGCCCCCAGTGATGACAGCAGCTCTGTCTCCCTGGACCCAGATGACCAGCCCGGCCCATCGGGGACCTCGGGACAGTCGGTTCCCCTCAGACAGCCACAGGCTACAGCAGACCTAACCCCCTCTGGGAACACCAGCACAGCTCCCACCCAGCGGGCCCATGCCTTTGTCTCCAGGACACGTCAATCAGCGGTGTGTCCACCACTACAGGGCACCCAGGTTAACCCACCAGCCCAACAACAACATGGACCTTGGGGCAGTGGTAGTGGGCACACGGTCCAGGGGACAGAGGCCCAGGAAAACAGGGGAACTGGGAGGGCTGCTGTGCGACAGGGGGGGGAAGGCCCAGGGAACCCACTCTCCACGAGGCCCTCTCCTCCATCATGGGAGCATACCACCACTCCCAAGAGACGATGGCGACGGTACTGGCCAGGTTCCAGGAGATCCAGGTACTGCAGGAGGAACAGTACATGGGGTTCAGAGAGGAACTGAGAAACATTAGTTCCGCAATGGGGACCATCGTCGTGGCCCTTAACTAGATAGTCACCACATTGCGGGACCATGTGGCACCACAAAGGGCCCCTGTCACTAGCATGGACCAGGAACAGCCCACCACCTCCGCCGGCGCTGGTGGACAGGAGGCCCCCACACAATGACAGGCCACCAGAACCCCACCTCCTGCAGAAGAAGAACCACCCCGCAAGCGGTACCTGAGATCTCAGAAGAAGACAGAGTAGGATGCCAAGACCCCCGCCAGCAAACGATACCCCCTGATGTCATCCCACTGTCCCACATTGTCACCCTGTCCAAACTTAAACTGCCCCTGCTCCATCCTTCCACAGGCATATGGACAATGCACCTGTGAGACTGAAAACTGGACTCTGCCATGGACATTACTCCACCATCACCCATCACCATTTTACAATCATGTCCCTAAATTTAGCACTTTAATAAATTCACTTATTACACTTAAAAAATCTGGAGTCTGCCTGTATTTTGAACAAATGTATTAGACATAACGGTGCCAAAATGTTCAGTTACAATGTGATGACAACATACCACTGTCACACAGCTGTAGTCCATGGGCAAATAAAGCAGAGGTCACGCAGTGGGCCCCACAGCTCTGAAAACGGAAGGGAAAGTCACAACTCAGTTAACAGGAACTGGGGGGAAACACAGACAGTAGAGAGGCAGGAGACTTGAAGTAAATGTAAAATGGCGGGGTTGATTCGTACCTGTGTGCTACTGAAAATACTGTTGTATCACTGTGTCCCTGTTGTCTGTGTCGTCCCCGTCGTCTTCCTCCTCTTCACTCTCCACAGGCTCCACAGCTGCTACAAGACCACCATCTGGACCATCTTCCTGCAGGAAAGGCACCTGGCGTCGCAAAGCCAGGTTGTGAAGCATACAGCAGGCCACGATGATATGGCACACCTTCTTTAGTGAGTACATTAGGGATCCACCTGTCATATGCAGGCACCTAAACCTGGCCTTCAGGAGGCCGAAGGTTCTTTCTATAATCCTCCTAGTTCGCCCATGGGCCTCATTGTAGCGTTCCTCTGCCCTTGTCCTGGGATTCCTCACTGGGGTAAGTAGCCACAACAGGTTGGGGTAACCAGAGTCACCTATTAGCCACACACGGTGTCTCTGTAGCTGTTCCATCACATAAGGGATGCTGCTATTTCGCATGATGTACGCGTCATGCACTGACCCAGGGAACTTGGCATTTACATGGGAGATGTACTGGTCAGCCAAACAGACCACCTGGACATTCATCGAATGATAACTTTTTCTGTTCTTGTAAACCTGCTCACTTCCACTGGGGGGAACCAAAGCCACATGAGTCCCATCAATGGCACCAATGATGTTGGGGATATGTCCAAGGGCATAGAAATCACCCTTCACTGTAGCCAAATCGCCCACCTCAGGAAAAACAATGTAGCTCCGCATGTATTTCATCAGGGCAGACAACACTCTGGACAAAACCTTAGAAAACATAGGCTGAGACATCCCTGATGATATGGCCACTGTTGTTTGGAATGATCCACTTGCCAAAAAATGGAGTACTGACAGAACCTGCACCAGAGGGGGAATCCCTGTGGGTTGGCGAATGGGGGACATCAGGTCTGGCTCCAGCTGGGCACACAGTTCCTGTATAGTGGCTCGGTCAAGTCTGTATGTCAGTATGATATGTCTTTCTTCCATTGTCGACAGGTCCACCAGCGGTCTGTACACGGGAGGATTCCTCCATCTTCTCGCAAGTCCCAGCGGACGGTGCCTAGGAAGAACAACATGGAGCACAGAGTCAAGCAACCCACAGGTACGTAACCACAGCTTGCACAGTACACGATTCGCTATGCATTGAATGGCTTGTATGATTGGCAATGCAAGGCCTAGGCCTGTGTGACGCAGTAGAAATTAAGCCATGTGGGCCCTTGAAATGGCGGCTGCCTGACCTGTGAAGTGTGACAATGGGATGTGAGGTCAATGCGCTGGCGTGGCACACCGTGGCGGTAGGCTGTCGAAGACCGCGGCGCAAAGCAGCATTGGTTAACATTGAACCCTATGGGTCTCAGGAGCCAATGATGATGTGCGCCGGCGGTCGCGGTACGCACCGCCGCGGTACGCACCGCCGCGGGTGTGACCGCCATTTTCTATCTGCTTAATCACTCGAGACCTGATCATCCACAGGAGAGGACCTATACTGCAAGTGCTGCTGTGAACTCGGTCTGGAAGAGACACTGGCTGCTGCGACTAGGGAAAGGGCCCCTGCCTTCACATCTGAGGAATTGGAGAAACTTGTTGATGGGGTCCTCCCCCAGTATGCGCTACTCTACGGTCCTCCAGACCAACAGGTAAGTACACAGGGAGCACGTTGTATGGGCTATGCCTGTGTTGAGTGGGGTGGATGTAAGATGGTGGGGAGGGGAGCGAATGAGGAATGCAACGCACGACAGATGAGAGCATGTGCCACATGGCAAGGTTGGGGAGGGAGGGCCACTCTTATCGACCATGCAGAAAAGTGATGATATTCCTTTTCCCACCCTGTACATGTCACACAGGTCAGCGCCCATCAGAAGATTGACATTTGGCGTGCCATCGCCAAGGACGTCCGGGCCTTGGGGGTCCACAACAGACGGGGCACCCACTGCCGCAAGAGGTGGGAGGACATCCGCCGCGGGAGCAGAAAGACCGCCGAGGCTCTGCTGGGGATGGCCTCCCAACCTAGGAGGGGTGCCACACGGCAATTGACCCCCCTGATGTCCCGGATCCTGGCGGTGGCCTACCCCGATTTGGATGGGCGCGTGAGGACATCACAGCAGACACAAGGGGGTGAGTATCAGCACATTCTGCTATATTAGCGCACAGTGGAGGTGTCTGGGTGGGGGAGGAGGGCTGTGGCTATCTCTAGGCCAGGGCGGTTTCTGTAGGCTAGGCCCCTCCGTAAGGCATGGCCCTGTGCCCCGCCCCCCACCTCTGTAGGGTGCTAAGTACAGCTATCCATGGCCCGGGCTCACCTATGTGTGCATTTGTCGTCCATAGACTTGTAGGCCAAGTCACAATAATTGAGTAGTGTACCCCGAGTGCACGGCGTAGTGCAGGGGGCTTCTGTGTCTGTCCTCTCCGCCAACGGTGTCGCCAATGCATGCACTCATCATGTCTTTCTTTCTTCTCCCCCCCCTTTTGTTTGATTTTCCTGTTCATGTGTGCCTTAGCATCATCAGGCGGAGGAGAAGTGGCATCGGCGCACGAGGGAGCTGCATCTCACATGGCCCCGGAGGGCCATGCAACTGACTCCGAGTACACCAGTGAGACGGAGGGCGAGGGGAGCTCCACAACGGGGACCCGTGGAGGCGTCAGCAACACCGACACGTCCTCGGAAGGGAGCTCCCTTGTGGTGGCGGCAACATCCGTGCCCACCGCAACAACAGGTACAGCCGCCACCCAGCGCACCAGCTCCGCCCTCCCAGCAGCCCCTCAGCCTTCGCCCCGTGCCCGCTCGGCCAGGAAGCCGGGCATCTCCTTCGCCCCAGGCACCTCAGGCCCTGCCCCAGTTACCCCTGCTGCCCTCAGTGCGGAGATCATTGACCTCCTCCAGACGCTCATTGTTGGGCAGTCTACCCTTTTGAATGCCATCCAGGGGGTAGAAAGGGAGGTGCATCGGAGCAATGCATACCTGGAGGGCATTCATTCGGGTCAGGCTGCCCATCAGCGATCGTTCAACGCTCTGGCCTCAGCACTGACGGCAGCCATTGTCCCTGTCTCCAGCCTCCCTCCTCCAACTCCCTCCACCCAGTCCCAATCCCCTGTTCCTCTGCCTATCCCAGACACACCTACAGACCAGCCTGCACACACATCAACACCCAAGGGCAGCTCATCCAGACATAAGCACCACAGATCACACAAGCATTCACCCAAGCAACATCCACATGCAGACATACCAACAGCCACTGCCTCCTCTGTGTCCCCCTCCTCCTCGTCTCCCTCCTCCCTCCCTGTGACGTCTCCACTCACACCTGCATGCACACCACCATCAGCCAGTACGTCCATCACCACCACACCCACCAGAACAGTCCGCACACGTGCAGTCACCACCCCCACTGCCATTTACACGTCCCCTGTGTCCTCTCCCACTGTGTCTGTCACCCCCTCTTCCAAACCACACAAACGCAGGCAGCCACCCACCCAACAGCCATCCACCTCACGACAGCCTCCGTCACAAGCACCTGCACCCAAAGACAGCACACTTGACTCTCCTACAACCATATCCTCTTCCTCCACTCCCATACCCACTGCACCTACCCTTCCCATTGCTCCTAAAAAGTTGTTCCTCACCAAAATAAACCTCTTTGCATCACCTGACCCACCCCCTCCATCTCGTAAGAGTCCAAACAGCACCTCAGCCACCACAAGCCCTGCACCTACTAGGACCATCGTTCAGGGCTATTGGAGTCCACCAGCTCCTAGGGCAGGAACATCGGCCAGCAGCAAGGGGACAGCCAGCCCACCCCCTGGGAAAAGAACCAAAAAAGGGAAGGGCCGGCGCGACAAGCCTGAGACCGCTGCCCCCAAGGACACCACCCTTGCACCATCACCTGGCACATCCCCAAAGGGAGGCAAGGGCCCCAGAGATTCCCACGAAGGAGGGCAAGGGCAGCAGGGCGGACAAGTCCGGCAGCAGGCGAGCTGCCCAGGAGGGCCCCACCAGCCCCATTTGGGGTGTAACGTAGGACACCCATGGGCCCAGGACTCCAGCACAGGAGGGCCCCGCAAGCGAAAGGTCGGATGGCAACTGAGCGGGAATTATTGGCCAGATCTGGTTCCCTAGGAACACATGACAAGCACCGCTGAACAGGGCCCCGCTGTGAGAAGCACCGCTGAACAGGGTCCCGCCGTGAGAAGCGCCGCTGAACCGGGTCCCGCCGTGAGAAGCACCGCAGAACAGGGCCCCGCCAAGACAGGCACCGCTGAACAGGGCCCCGCTGTGAGAAGCACTGCTGAACCGGGTCCCGCCGTGAGAAGCACCGCTGAACAGGGCCCCGCCAAGACAGGCACCGCTGAACCGGGCCCCGCCGTGAGAAGCACCGCTGAACAGGGACCCGCCAAGACAGGCACCGCTGAACAGGGCCCCGCCGTGAGAAGCACCGCTGAACAGGGCCCCGCCAAGACAGGCACCGCTGAACAGGGCCCCGCCGTGAGAAGCACAGCTGAACCGGGCCCCGCCGTGAGAAGCACCGCTGAACAGGGCCCCGCCAAGACAGGCACCGCTGAACAGGGCGCCGCCGTGAGAAGCACCGCTGAACCGGGCCCCGCCGTGAGAAGCACCGCTGAACAGGGCCCCGCCAAGACAGGCACCGCTGAACAGGGCCCCGCCAAGACAGGCACCGCTGAACCGGGCCCCGCCTTGAGAAGCACCGCTGAACAGGGCCCCGCCAAGACAGGCACCGCTGAACAGGGCCCCGCCAAGACAGGCACCGCTGAACCGGGCCCCGCCGTGAGAAGCACCGCTGAACAGGGCCCCGCCAAGACAGGCACCGCTGAACAGGGCACCGCCAAGACAGGCACCGCTGAACAGGGCCCCGCCAAGACAGGCACGGCTGAACAGGGCCCCGCCAAGACAGGCACGGCTGAACAGGGCCCAGCCGAGACAGGCACCGCTGAACCGGGCCCCGCCGTGAGAAGCACCGCTGAACAGGGCCCCGCCAAGACAGGCACCGCTGAACAGGGCCCTGCCGTGAGAAGCACTGCTGAACAGGGCCCCACCAAGACAGGCACCGCTGAACAGGGCCCAGCCGAGACAGGCACCGCTGAACCGGGCCCCGCCGTGAGAAGCACCGCTGAACAGGGCCCCGCCAAGACAGGCACCGCTTAACAGGGCCCCGCCGTGAGAAGCACCTCTGAACCGGGCCCCGCCGTGAGAAGCACTGCTGAACAGGGCCCCGCCAAGACAGGTACCGCTGAACAGGGCCCCGCCGTGAGAAGCACCGCTGAACAGGGCCCCGCCAAGACAGGCACCGCTGAACAGGTCCCCGCCAAGACAGGCACCGCTGAACCGGGCCCCGCCGTGAGAAGCACCGCAGAACAGGGCCCCGTCAAGACAGGCACCGCCTAACAGGGCCCCGCCAAGACAGGCACCGCTGAACCGGGCCCCACCGTGAGAAGCACTGCTGAACAGGGCCCGCCAAGACAGGCCCGCTGAACCGGGCCCCGCCGTGAGAAGCACCACTGAACAGGGCCCCGCCAAGACAGGCACCGCTGAACAGGGCCCCGCTGTGAGATGCACCGCTGAACAGGGCCCTTCCTGTCAAGCACCGCTCCGCTGGGCCCTTCCTGTCAAGCACCGTTCTGCTGGGCCCTTCCTGTCAAGCTCCGCTCCGCTGGGCACCGCCGTCTCTGAACTGCTCCGCTGGGCCCTTCCTGTCAAGCACCGCTCCGCTGGGCACCGCCGTCTCTGAACTGCTCCGCTGGGCCCTTCCTGTCAAGCACCGCTCCGCTGGGCACCGCCGTCTCTGAACTGCTCCGCTGGGCCCTTCCTGTCAAGCACCGCTCCGCTGGGCCCTTCCTGTCAAGCACCGCTCCGCTGGGCACCGCTGTCTCTGAACTGCTCCGCTGGGCCCTTCCTGTCAAGCACCGCTCCGCTGGGCCCTTCCTGGCAAGCACCGCTCAGCTGGGCACCGCCGTCTCTGAACCGCTCCGCTGGGCCCTTCATCTCAAGCACCGCTGGCCCATTGGCAGGGACGGATCTGTGTCGGGCAGGGCTTCACAAAGCACTCTGGCCAACATGCCTCCTCCATAACCAGTGGAGTCTGTTATCCACCTGATGGACTGTGGCTTTGCACTCCCCAGGATGGTACAGTGGGCATGGAGGCCCCTCGTGGATCTGGCGTCGTGGACTCATGTGGCTGAGGTGCCCCCCCTTCCCTTCCCCCTGAGGTGCCTGTTGTTTTATTATCTGATGCCCCAGCAGTGTTCTCTCCAATGGAATCGGGTCTCGTGTGTGCGCTTTGCCCATGTGTTTATGCACATTGGCCCACGAACAATGGAATGTAGCCAATATGTGCCGGACTTTTGGACTATGTATATATTGTTCATGTTGTAATTTATTTATTTTATATATTTCATATTTCACTTAACTTCAAATATGCTATTATATACTTCAATTTTAATGATCTTTTTATTTTGTCTTTGCATTATTCCGGGGGGTTTGAGGGGTGTCACTCTGACTTGTTGCTCTGCATTGGTGTGTGGGGATTTGGGGGGGGGGGTTGTGTGTGTCACGTATGTGTGTGCCCGTAACCTTTTCTCCTCCCCCCTCCCCTGTGTCGTAGGTGCAGTACTCACCGTTGTCGTCTGCGCCGGCGTTCGAGCTCCTGGTAGAGGAGCAGGTAGACAATAGCTGGTAGGATGTTTAATTCGGGTTCCATGCTGTCCAGATTCCTCGTGGAGTGTATAGAGGTGAGCGTTTTCCCTTCGAAATGGCTGTTTCCTCCGTGTTTTTATCGGCGGGGCTCCCGCCCCGGAAAAGGTGGCGGATTGGTGGGTCGTGATAGTGTGGGCGGTACATTGTCTGCCGCCTGTCTGTTGGCGGTGACCGCCGCGCTGTTTGTTTGTCCCGCCGTGGCGGTCGGAGTGTTAAAGTGGCGGGCTGTGTTGGCGGTTCCCGCCAGGGTCAGAATTCCATTTTTTTTACCGCCTGCCTGTTAACACCGACCGCCAGGGTTGGAATGACCCCCACTATCTTCAAGCAACATAATATCATAATACATTAGATAGAGCACCCCTTCTATCAGAAACCAGGACAGTCCGAGCTAGGGCTAGTCTCTGCTAGTATCTCTGTCTTTGACCATGTACAGCACTCGGCTACACTCTGACAAATACCACATAAAAAATACATACATACATATATAAGTTTAGGGTTATAAAGGTGTGCAAGTCTTGGATCGTTACAAACAAGTGATCCAGTGATGCTGGTATTTTAGTTTGTGTTCTACTGTGCTGTCGACTTCATTTAGCTTTGGCTACATCAAAGAGAAGCATTAAAATACAGCTCACTGGAGATCACTGCAATCAGAATTACCTGCATCAACCAACATCTCATTGGTGGTAAACTATAAATATGCAAACAAGGTAGGCAATATTGTAATTATCACTCTGCTTTTTGCATCGAAATGTCCCGAAAACTCCTCCACTTTCTTAAGTCATCTGGCCCACACTGACACCAAAACGAACCATTAACTCTTCACTATTGGCATCACCTTTTACCATTTGTCGAAGTGCATGATCACATTTGTTTGCGCATTATATCTAATCCCTTAGCCACGTACTAAGAGAGCTGATTTATCAGACACTCCATTCATCAAGTAGTATATGAGACACAAGTGAGGTAGAAACTATCATTTTGAACAGTGTCCAGTGCTTGACTGTTTTACATCGTTAACCATTATGTTCTGCACGCCTTACATTTATATATATATATATATGAAAGGCTTGGTGATATTCCACTAGAGAAGCATTAGAATTCAATTTAAATTAAGATATTAACCCCGTTTTTGTTGCAAAGGAAGGATATATAGGTTAATCTAAGTTGTTGCCACTAGGTACTTCAGGACAGATTTACAAGGCCCTTGCACCACACTAACATCATTTATTTTACGCCAATGTGGTGTTAAGGAGGCCATTCCCCAGTGCCATATTTACAAAGTGACACAATGCTTGCATTGCTTTATAACCCCTTGCGCCACATTATGAATGTGCCAGGCATAATGTATGCAAGGGGGGGAGGGGTTCTCCCGTTAGGAGGCCTACAAAAATGGTGTAGTGAAATCTACAAGATTTCACAGCGTAATTTTTTGCGTAATTTTTAATGCCTGCACAGGGCAGGCGTTAAAGTGACGGACCCATAGTAACCTATGGGCCCCCCTGGTGCTTTGATGCACTAGCGTCATAATTTATGGCACTAATGCTGCAAAGTGCCACAATAGTGTCATAAATTATAACGCTATTGTGGAAACGACCACCATGGTGCACTGTATTGTAAATGACGCACAATCATGGTGTCATTAGGTGGGGAAGGGGTGATGCAAGAAAAGTGGCGCATCAGGACGATGCTCCACTTTCTTGTAAATCTGGGCCTTAGTGTCTCATTTCATCTTTGACAACAAATGCAATTGTGAGCAAATTATTATTTCAAGTAAACGTTAAAAATCCAGAAATGTGCTACGTGAATAGAATGGTTGTATAAATATGTTTAAAATAACAGCATTGTATCTGGTCTGGTTGAATCTGAATTACATGATCCTACCCCACTCTCCCTAACATATCTGGGTGTCTACATTTGATCTAAACACCAACCCACAAGCTATGCTCTACTATGTATACTAACTCCCATTTCAGTGGCTCCTGATACAATAATACTGTTTAATGTGCAGCAGTCTGTCTAATGTGGGAACTATGTTCGGGTGAGTGCATCTATGTCAATGAGATGAAGGGATAGAATAGTGAGTATTTAAGTTTGTGGAAATTGCGCAAGTGCACCCGGCTTAAAAGAACAGTCTGAAGACCACATGTAGGGTAGGGCTGTGATGGCTGGGAAGCGCGTAAGTGCCAGAAGCATTAGATTTTCTGAAATCAACAGAGTGCTCTTGGTGCCATTAATATTGAAACTGTATATGTTAGTCTTGGCATCCTTGGCATGGTCTCACCTAACTTTTTGCCTCTACTTCCCAGGTTGCTTCAGTGTGCTGGACTCTGTTTTTGCTGTTTTTGTTTGCGCTGGACACTTTACCACTGCTGAAGAGTAAGGCGGTCATTCTGACAGCGGCGGGCGGCGGTCGCCGCCCACTATGCGGTCACCGCTGAATGACCGCCCCGCGGTCAAAAGACCCCGGCGGCCATTCCAACTTTCCCGCTGGGCCGGCGGGCGACCGCCAAAAGGCCGCCCGCCGGCCCAGCGGGAAAGCCCCTGCAACGAGGAAGCCGGCTCCGAATGGAGCCGGCGGAGTTGCAGGGGTGCGACGGGTGCAGTGGCACCCGTCGCGATTTTCACTGTCTGCTAAGCAGGGGGCTACATGGCATTAATAATAACTGTGTCACACATATCTAGGCCTGGAATACACACAGTTACAGGCACATTGCGGATTAATACATTTCTGCAAAGACCTCAGTGTTGGATGACTCTCTGCTCACTGTTCTCCTCCATAGGGCACGTCTGCTGGGGCAGGTGGTGAGATGGCGGCATCCTCCGGTGTACAGACCCCTGGTGGACCTGTTGACAATGGAAGAGAGACACATCATAGTCACAAACAGACTTGACCGTGCAACAATCCAGGAACTGTGTGCCCAGTTGGAGCCAGACCTGATGTCAGCTATCCACCATCCCACAGGGATACCCCCTCTAGTGCATGTCCTGTCAGTGCTCCATTTCCTGGCAAGTGGTTCCTTTCAAACAACAGTGGCCATTGCATCAGGGATGTCCCAGCCAATGTTCTCTAACATGTTGTCCAGAGTGTTGTCTGCCCTTCTGAAACACATGCGCAGCTACATCGTGTTCCCTCAGGTGGAGGATTTGCCCACAGTGACTTCTATGCCCTGGGACACATCCCCAACATCATAGGTGCCAGTGATGGGACACATGTGGCATTAGTACCCCCACGCAGGAATGAACAGGTGCACAGAAACCGGAAGAGCCACTATTCGATGAATGTGCAGGTGGTGTGTTTGGCAGGCCAGTACATCTCCCATGTGAATGCCAAGTTTCCTGGCTCAGTGCATGACGCTTACATTTTGAGGAATAGCAGAATCCCTTATGTGATGGGGCAACTCCAGAGGCACGTGTGTGACTAATAGGTGAGGCCAAGGACCCAATACAGTGTGCATAGTTGTCTGGGTATGGGGTTGTCCCTAAGGGTTAGTGTGTGTCTAACAGGTGTCCCTCGATATCTGCAGGTGAATCTGGTCACCCCAACCTGTCATGGCTACTGACCCCAATGAGAAATCCCAGGGCAAGGGCAGAGGAACGCTACAATGAGGCACATGGGTGAACTAGGAGGGTGATCGAACGCCCCTTCGGCCTCCTGAAGGCCAGATACCGGTGGTTCCCTATACTACTCACCAAAGAAGGTGTGCCAGATCATCGTGGCCTGCTGTATGCTGCACATCCTGGCTTTGCGACAGCAGGTGCCTTTTCTGCAGGAGGATGGACCAGCTGGTGGTCTTGTGGCAGCTGTGGAGCCTGTGGACAGTGAAGAAGAGAATGCAGAAGAAGAGGATATCGACAACCGAAACAATATAATCATGCAATACTTCCCGTGAGACAGAAGGTATCACCGCCTCCCACATCTCATACTATTGTTGGAGCTAGTATAAGTCTGTCATTTTCACTCAGTGTATGGACCCAAACTTGTCACTTTGGCTTTCGATTTCACAGATGTGGGTCCCACTTTGTGCCCTATGATATTTTTTCTCCTGGCCTACAGCTGTGTTACATCGGTATGTGCACAAGTAAATTGACATTGCTATATTCCATGGTTATTGCAATTACACATTTGTGAAAGCACAGACTGACTCCAGATTATTTTGTGATTTCTGTGCTAATAAGTGGAGGGGGTTGTAAAATGGTCTGGGGGGATGGTGGAGGAATGTCCATGGCAGAGTCCAGTCTATTTGTTTCACAGGTGCATTGTCCAAAGGGGCATAGGAAGTGGAGCAATGTCAGTTTAAGGATGGACAGGGTGACAAAGTGGGACAGAAGGGTGACATTCAGGGGGGTCTCATTTCCTGGCAGGGGTCTTGGCAATGTTCTCTGTCTTGTTCCTGGATCTCAGGGACCATTTGCGGGGTGGGTCTCCATCTGCAGGGGGTGGGGTGCTGGTGTTGTGTTCCTGTGACGGTTCCTCCTGTCCACTAGCGCCGACGGAGGGCTGTTCATCATCCAGGCTAGTGTCAGAGGCCCCTTGTTGTGCCACTGTGTCCCTCCTGGTGTTAACAAGGTCTGCCAGCACCCCTGCAATGGTGACAAGGGTGTTGTTAATGGACTTCAAGTCCTCCCTGATCCCAAGGTAGTGTTCCTCCTGCAGCCGCTGGGTCTCCTGAAACTTGGCCAGTACCATTGCCATTGTCTCCTGGGAATGATGGTAAGCTCCCATGATGTTGGAGAGGGCCTCATGGGGAGTGGGTTCCCTGGGCCTGTCCTCCCCCTGTCGCACAGAGGTCCTCCCAGCTTCCCTGTTGTCCTGTGCCTCTGTCCCCTGAACCGTGTGCCCACTGCCCCCAAGTCCCTGATCGTCCTGTGTTAGTGGGGTTGCCTGGGTTCCCTGTAGTGGTGGACACACTGCTGATTGACGTGTCCTGGGGACAGAGAGATGGGCCTGCTGGATGGGTGCTGTGCTGGTGTTTCCTGAGGGGGGAGGATCTGTGCTGGCTTGCGACTGTGTCAGGGGAACCGTCTGTCCCGAGGTCCCTGATGGGACAGGCTGGTCATCTTGATCCAGTTGTGCAGAGCTGCTGTCATCACTGTGGGTCTCTTCTGTGGGGGGACTGGATATGTCTGGCACCTCCTGTCCGGTGATGTTGGGTAGGGGTCCTGTAGGGGTGTAAAAGCATGATTATTGCATCTGTGTGTGCCATTGTGTACAATGGGTGAGTGACCCTCTACTCCAGTGCTTGCATTCTTGACTTGGCCCTTTGTTGGTAGTTGGTTTGGGGTCTGTGTGGGTATCTGTATTGGACATGCTTTGGTGATGGGTGTCCATGCATTGGTGTTACATGCAGGGCTTGTTTTTGGGATGTGTGGGTTGTGTTGGTGGGGTATCTGTGGGTTGTTGGGGTGATAGGTGTAAGGCTAAGGGTTGGGTATGTGATGGCATGCAGGTAGGGTGGGGGATAAAGTAGTAAAGATATGACTTACCAGAGTCCAGTCCTCCTGCTACTCCTGCGAGGTCCTCAGGATGCAGTATTGCCAAGACTTGCTCCTCCCATGTTGTTAGTTGTGGGGGAGGAAGTGGGGGTCCACCGCCAGTCCTCTGTACAGCAATCTGGTGTCTGGAGACCACGGAATGCACCTTCCCCCATAGGTCGTTCCACCTCTTCCTGATGTCATCCTGTGTTCTTGGATGCTGTCCAACTGCGTTGACCCTGTCGACAACTCTCTGCTATAGCTCCATCTTCCTTTCAATGGATGTCTGCTGCACCTGTGATCCGAATAGCTGTGGCTCTACCCAGACGATTTCCTCCACCTTGACCCTGAGCTCTTCCTCAGAGAACCTGGGGTGTCGTTGAGGTGCCATGATGTGGGGTGGGTGATGTGTGAGATGGTGTGTGTTGTGATGTGTGAGGGGATGTGTTGTGTGTTGTTTGAGGTGCGTGGATGTTGTGTAAGTGATGGTTTTGTGTGGCTGAGGATGCTGGTGTTGTTTAAGGTAGTGTCTCTCTCTGACCTGCTTTCAAATTTCTGGTAGTAAGGGTTTGTGGGTAATGTGGGTGTGTGTTATTTATTGGATTGGGTGTGTGGGTGGTGTGTGTATGTGTATCAAGTGTGTGTATTTCGAATTGTCCAATGTGGTGGTGTTTGTATTTGTGTGTGTATTTTGAGCGCGGCGGTGTGTACCGCCAATGGTTTACCGCGGTTGAAAGACCGCTGCGTTGATTCGTGGGTCATGATAGTGTGGGCGTATTCTTGTTGGCGTGACGGTGTCAGTTTTGTTATCGCCAGTTTATCACTGACCTTTGGTGTTGCGGACTTGTGTGGGTGTCTGTATTGTGGGGGATTCCGAGCTGTGGGTCGTAATACCTGTAGCGGAATTCCGCGGCCGCAGCGGTATGTTGTCGGTCTTCTGCACGGCGGTAAGTGGGATTAATCGCCAGGGTTGTAATGAGGGCCTAAGACTCTTATTCTTTTTAAAATTCTAACTTGACTTGTGTATGTCAGATTTTTGTTGTTTTGGTAATGTTTTGTTTAGATAAATGTAATCTATTTTTCTAAAACTGTGTTGTGTCATTTTGTAGTGTTTTCACTGAGTTACTGTGTGTGTTGGTGCAAATACTTTACACCTTTCTTTGGAAGTTAAGCCTGCCTGCTCGTGCCACGCTTCCCAGTGGGTGAGCGGGGTTAGCTGAGGGTGATTCTCCTTTACCCTGACTAGAGTGAGGGTCCTTGCTTGGGCAGGGGGTAACCTGACTGTCCAACCAAAATCCCATTTCTAACAGTATGCCAATAAAGTAAGTGCAGGGCTCAGTCAGCTCATAACTGATAGAAAAGCTACTCAATACACTGAATTAAATACCCCTTCCTCAATTTATGGGCCCACACACCCATTGGTGGTATGTGACAAAGGTGATGTTATTGATGGAGTCTAAATTTAATAATATTGTAGGAAGACTATCTTTTTTCATATTTCCCTGTCACCTTTTGGACTCCTAAATGTCGTTTTTTTTTACTCTGACGGTACACTGCAGCCTGCTAACCACCCCCAGTGCCAGTGCTCTCTCCCTAAAAATGGTGTATTAGAATGTGTATCCCGAATTGTAAAGGACTTTAACACCCCCCGGATATCAGTCAACCCTAAGGTAGGCCTCCTAAGCCCAGGAGGCAGGGTGCATTATCTTAAAGGTGTGAACATCTGAGTGTATGCCTATGTGTCCCTATAGTGGTCTCGTTCCATTATGGCTACTAAAAGTGGTATGGGGGCCAAATGCTAATATGGGATGGCACCTGGGCATCCAGAGGCTGCCAGCTCCATTATGGCCCCTTTCAAGTATGTTATTTTTGGTATCAAACAGCATGCCTCATTAAATCGGACTTTATTGCAAAGTAAGATTTAATGTGACAAACACCCAGGTGGCTACCTTTGAGGTTGCCGACTTGGTTGCTCAAGACATCCCTGTGTCCGGGCTGACAGCCTATGAGCTGCTGCCATTGAGACAAGAATTTGACCACCAGCCAGGAGGTGTGAACGCTCCCAGGAGTCAGAAACAAAGCCCTGGCTGGGCAGAAGTGTCACTTCCCTCCCTGACAGGATGATTGGGGAAGTGACACATCAAGGCAGTGAGGTTCAAAGCCTGCCTCGTCTGATATGCAAGCAGGCTGACTCCCAAAGGAGGACAAAGTCATCCACCTGCCACCCGGTGCATTTGCACCGGGGCAGGTGGGAAAATTAGGTAGTCAGGAGGCGTACACTTCCAGAAAGCTAGCCACACCTCTAAGGTGGGCTACCTGGTCTGTACAGCTGAGGATGGGTTCTGGCATTTTGAAAAGTGGCAAATTAGAGGATTCTGGCTAGAAAAGGTGACACACTCTCCAGATATGGTCACCTCAGGGACGGATTAGCTGCTGGGGCTAGAAGCCCATAAGACACTTGCATCCACTCCCCTAACTCCCATAAATCTAGGATTTAAGGGACACCTGGGCACCTAGAACTCAGATTTGATTCGACTTGTAACCAAGGACAAAGAAGAAACCCTAGTCTGTAACTTCAGGACCGGCACTGAGCAAAGGCTCGCTACTCTGCACCTGTGGCAACCACCCTGTAACTACACAACTGTGACTCGTCCTGGACCAGAGACTGGTGCCAAGGGCAAGAGGAACTTCTCTGAGCACCAAAGGCAACTCCAGAACTCCCTAGGACTTGAGGTACTAGTCCCCTTTAGCCTGCAGGTAAAAGCTCGCTACCGGGAACTAAAGAATCATTGGCCATCGGGCTCATTGGGGAATTTTCTAGTGAATTGTGGGAAATGTAGTCCTGACCTACAGCATGTTTTCCGTGGCTACTGTTTACCCCCAGACTTCAGGATGTTGAAGTAAATGAACGCTGTGTTAGCCACTGCCAAGGCTTGTTTATGGCCAGTAAGGCCACCACTACCTTTGTTCAACACTGCACCTCGAGGGAACACCACAGCACCTTTAACCACTAACCTCAGTGATTTCCTTGTCGAGTTTTGTCTCTGTTTCCTCACAAGCACAGTCTAAGTGGTAAAGTCAGCACTGCATTCAGCACCAAAGACAGCTAGGACCACTCTGCACCCGGCCATATGAGCCAGGTACATTTGTACTGCCTGGTTAATCTTGGTCCAATCTCCCACACCATCTTAACACCCCTGGGTTCCCCCAAACTCGATATGCAAGTGACCGAGTGTCACTAGTGTGTTTTTCCAGCACCAGCGGCTCCCATCTTCAGCACCAAGGACAGCCAGGACACTGCACCTGGGTCCCATGAGACAGGTAAAATTGTACTGACTGCTGAACCCTGGTCTTGGGACCCACATCACCTTAACCCTCAGTCATTTCCACTGGACTCGCCCTGCAAGGGTCCAATTATCACTAGTTGTTTTCTCAGTTGACCGCAATTTTGTTTGTTTTGGTGTCTACATTTACACAGAAATCTGCCTTATTTTTATAAATTGGTGTTCATTTTCTTTTGAGTCATGTCTTTCATTTATCGTCCTTGTTGGGACTCTGAAATGCTTAATTTATGTTCCTCTAGTAAAGCACTGCGGCACGCTATTACTGTGATTCCAAAAGGGTTTTGTGAGAGTATTGCATAGTGAGACCTAACCAGCCTTACTACAAATTACTCCACGTTCCTACTAACTTCTATTGTACATTTCCAAGGTGATGTATAACTGCCACTAAAAAATGCAGATTTTGTGCTGTACTTTAAATAAATTATATTGAAACATGACATGTTGTGATTCACACATAGCTTTGATATAGCACCATTTATCACTTTACAATTTAGGTCCATTAAGTCGATTCTCAGTGCCCCTTGTTTGCTCTCGGCCCAGAGACTGATATGCCACTGTAGAGATATTTGCAGAGTTTTCAGAATGAACATCTGTTCAGAACTACAACATGTTGAGATGTACACAGAGCTCTCACAATGCTCCTCTGCTCTGCCTTGCATCATTCAATGACATCCTAATACTGAGATACTCGGAGGATTCTAGCAATGGACATCTGGCACACCCGCACCATGAACTCACAGTGACCTATTCAGCCATTTGCTGGACTCACTCCGGTGCACATGCACTAGAGGGAGTGAGACTCAGCTACAGCTCTCACAAAGCACCTTTACCAGTAGCGGCTCGCTACTGGTAAAGGTGCATTAAATTAAAAAAGATGAATTAAATAAAATAAAAACACACACTTACCTGTTCTGCACAGTCCTGCATTGTGCTCCTCTTCCATGCTGACTGGACGCAGGCACAGGCTCCCAGCCTGCCCTGCGGCCACTCTTGACGCTGCACAGAGCAGCATCAGGATTGGCTGACAGCGCTCCTGCCAGGGCGCTCCCAGGTAGACTGGGAGCCTGTGCAGGCTCTCTAAAGGCCGGCAACATAGTTGCCGGGCTGGAGAGAGCCTGCAGCGCATGTGTGTTTGGCTGGCCCAAGACGGATGGCCAAACACACATACCCTTTGAGGGGGAGTGCTGAGCACTCCCTCCAGTGCACGTAACCTCGTGCCCTCCCCCCTTTTTAAACAAAGTGATAAAAAACATAGCTTATTATCTGTTTTTTTTAAAGGTTTTGCAGCTGCCGCTGCTGGCGGTGGGGAGAACGCTCCTCCACCCATACAGAGGATCACCCACTGACCTTTACCCTGATTTAGTGAAGGTTCTCATATCCTAATACTGATACACCCGCTGAACTATCACCTAAGAACTCTGCTCTGAAGGTGCATGCTGTAGTGTCGGCGGAGGCCGGCACTCGGAGATAAATGCACGTGACACACTGTAATGATTATATGTGCAGCGGTGTGCGGCGTTAGATTGACTTTCTGCCCCTGAGGCTCACTCCTGCCATCTCATCTGTTCGCCACACCCCGACCACACCTTTATTTAATACCTGGGTCACTTGACCAAGGGTGAGGCCCATTGATGATAAACCCCAGGGGGAATACCTTGAACGAAACCTGTCGGCACCCCTCCAGTCCTTTCACATGTGGTAGTGCCCAGCGACCAGTTACATCACTGGTGCGACAATACACATGCTAGTGCCACAGTACTGCAATGACTCAGACCAGTGTTAAAATTCAGTTTGATTCCAAGTGTTTTACCAGGGTGCTGAAGAAACCCCTCTTGTTAGACAACTTAGGGGGCTAACAAATAAACTGTGTAGATATGTTTAACAGGCAAGCTCAAAATGTCAAACCCTGCAGGGCCTTTTCGAATTATTTTCCTTTGAAAACTAATATATTAAGGAGCATTGACATTATTGATAGCAAGTTTTGTTAAATGCTTCAAGGCAAATAACTTTACACGGGCTGTGCAAAGGGCGGCCATTTCATTTACATGTAACAAGCAGAAGGACGACTGGGACCCAAAGCAGCTCTGGCAAAAATTTTCAAATCAGCCTTCATCTTTCTGCCTCTCTTTTTTCACTCTCGCTAGTCGTCTAAAGTGGCATCGCATCTAAAAAAGAAAGCCTGCCTGACTGGCCATCGAGGGTGTCAATAGCAGAGAAGTAGACTGTTCTGTGAGCATCAAATGTTGAAGCGCTCTTAGGTGAAGGACCGCCAATTTCACTTTATCAACCATGAAATTGGTCCTGTCTGTACACACACTGATGACAAGTAGTTAGCAAAATCACGGGTGATTGTTCTACCACCGTCAGAAAGGGAAAAAAAGCTGAATGAATACCACGGAATTTGAACATATACCTTTTAGATGATACACAGATCTCTGCAGTGAAACATGTACCATTAGCAGAGAAGTTTTACACGTTGTAGTTGTTATGTTGTATTTTTCTATAAAATGTTCTGCAGTTTTTTATTACACTTGTGTGGTGAAATGTTGCTGTGTGGTGCTGTGCAATTCTGTTAGGCTTCGGTATTCTCTGATAAATCATTCTGTGCTGTGATATATTATTTTACCTCGAGTTGCATTGTCTAATTGAGTACCATGATGTGGTATGGTATTGTGTGTAGTATTATTTTGTGTCATGTTGTGCTATGTTAGTGTGTTATACTATCGTGCTGTGCAGTGCTGCCTTATGTTAAGTTGTGTGCGGTGCTAGGTTGTGTTGGCTGCGTTACACTGAGTTATGGTACAGTGTTGTTGTAGCATAGTGTGTGATGTTATAGCCCTTTGCACTATGTGCTGTGCTATGTTATTTGGTATAAGAATTAATTATGTTATGTCATGCTGTGCACCACTATGGCTGCTAGCATGTAGTATGCTATTCTGCGCAGAACTATACTGTTTTATGCAGTGGTATAATTTTTATGCCTTTTCATGCCGTGCTGTGTTATGTTAGGTTGAGATTTTGGGGGTCATTCTAATCTTGGCGGGCGGCGGGAGCCGCCCGCCAAGCGGGAACCGCCAGAAGACCGTACCGCGGTCAAAAGACCGCGGCGGTCATTCTGAGTTTCCCGCTGGGCTGGCGGGCGACCGCCAGAAGGCCGCCCGCCCGCCCAGCGGGAAACCCCCTTCCACGGGGATGCCGGCTCCGAATGGAGCCGGCGGAGTGGAAAGGGTGCGACGGGTGCAGTTGCACCTGTCGCGATTTTCAGTGTCTGCTATGCAGACACTGAAAATCTTTGTGGGGCCCTGTTAGGCGGCCCCTGCAGTGCCCATGCCGTTGGCATGGGCACTGCAGGGGCCGCCAGGGGCCCCACGACACCCGTTCCCGCCAGCCAGGTTCTGGCGGTCAAAACCGCCAGAACCAGGCTGGCGGGAAGGGGGTCGGAATCCCCATGGCGGCGCTGCCTGCAGCGCCGCCATGGAGGATTCTTCAGGCCAGGGGAAAACCGGTTCCCTTTTCTGACCGCGGCTTTACCGCCGCGGTCAGAATTGGCATGGATGCACCACCAGCCTGTTGGCGGTGCATCCGCGGTCCCCGGCACTGGCGGTCTATAACCGCCAGGGTCGGAATGACCCCCTTTGTGTCTTGTTTGTATGTAAAGCTGTGTTGCGTTGTTCTGTTCTTTTACATGGTAAGGTGTGTTATGCTATGCTGTGTTATGTTATGGAGTGTTGTGTTACTGACACGCTGGTCCATCCTGTTATAGTGTATTATATAATTTTGTTTTATGTTGTGCTATGCTACGTTCTGTTGTTTCATACTATCTTGGGCTTGGTGGACAACTCATCCACGCATTGACAAAGCTTGAAAATCACATGATAGCCACCTCCACTTTAGACTATTTGCATAAGGCCTTTCACACTGATAAAGTTGTCATTTAAAAATGGCCTCGTGATCAACGGATACAAACAATAAAATATCTCTGCTTAAAGGGCACAATAATCCCAGTAGCTCACTCTGGACCCAGAAAGATATTCTTCAATTGCTCCTGACAATCTGTGTAGAGATTCGGTAAAAGCAAAATAGATCGATTGAGTTTTCAGGCATTTCCTGAAGTCTGTATCAAATCCAAGGATTAGGTTCTAGACTGTCACCAACCTGGGGATCTGGACTTTATGTCGCCTACTCTCTGGTTT
This sequence comes from Pleurodeles waltl, assembly GCF_031143425.1. Taxonomy (NCBI): domain Eukaryota; kingdom Metazoa; phylum Chordata; class Amphibia; order Caudata; family Salamandridae; genus Pleurodeles; species Pleurodeles waltl. The sequence continues at coordinate 1,125,515,865 of NC_090445.1, read as the reverse complement.
CAGCAGCCCCTGTATGGCTTTATGGCTTACACTCGAGGAACATTGGATCCTTTCTGACATGTAGTGTGATGGCAGTTTCCGTAATACCATAAGGTCACATATTGATCAGACCTGCTGAAAGCTACTGCTGCCTGTACAGGTGGAAAGGTGAATAACACGCCAGTGTTGACTCTCGGAATGGATCTTCTCAGGGTGAGGACGGCAAAGGGCAAATTCAGGTCTTGGAGAATAGTCACTGAAATAGCTTCAAGGTAAATGGAAGACCACAGAAAACTATATGGTTACAGGTTGGAGGAATTATAAAAGCATATAAGCAACGTAGGCTTACTGGCTGCAGCAGTTGATTTTGTTATGGCGAGACCTGCCAGGCCGAGATACCAGATGGGAACTCAAGGACGCCGCCACGACCCAGACCAGAAAGAAGGTCAGAGAGAAAAGGATACCTGAATGCATTGGACATAACCAAATACACACTTGCAGGGAGTGACGGGGGAAACCTAACAGAAAGGAGCCAAGAATAGGAAAAAAATAAACATGAGGGATGAGTAAGTGGATGCAAGCTGTTATGAACCAACGAGCCACAGCACCTAATGATACATTGCCAAGGACAGACTCCATGTCTAAATGATCCTAAATATTGGTTTTAACCACTTAAGCCACAGAAGTGAACCAGTAACAAGAATGTGAGTGTCATCAATCTTTTTGTGATCTCATGTCCAGGGCCTCTTTTTTCCTCACTGTTCCAGTTTCCACAGACTCCTACTTAATTAGGTCTATGCCTCATTTAATGTCTCTGCTACGCCTGAATCATGACAAATAACCTACTGTTGTGCCCCAGACGTTCTTCTGTATAGGATATATGGGTTTCAAGATGATCTTTCATCTACTGGGAGATTGTTGAGACCTTTCATGGCTGGTATTACAGGCTCTGTATTCGTAGGTTAAACATTTCAAAGAATTTTGTTAATGATGATTCGGTAGAATAAGAGTTTCATCACAGACTCTTTTCAGCTTCAAGAAGAAGCTGATTTGGGGCTCTGAGAAGATTTTGTGAAGCATGCATGTTGATGCCGTTGGCCACTCTATTGGCAGGGAGGCTGTGCATGACCTCAGTGTCAAGGTAAGGATTCCAGATGGCAAGCCTTCAGGGACTTAAAGAATACACCTAAGTGAAGATTTGCAAAGCATAAGGAATGTATGAATGGGGAAAGGTTTTAAGCAAGCCACTCTGACTACTGTAGTGGTGCAGTCAGAGAAAACAAATAAATGAATGAATCACATTAGATATTGTTGAAAAAGAGACAACACGGGGGTTTGAAAAGAAGTCAATAGAATAAAGAGGAATTAAAGCAACAGGTTGTCCCTTTGACTGGATTTGATCAGATAGGTTTACAAGCTATCCATGTACTCATAGTGACACAGCATGTGTTGAGAGTTATGCAGGGAGGCACTGAAAGTGGGAGAAATGCTTATTTTTTAAAGCCAGAAAATAAACATTCATAATATAAGGCATATCATAATATGAACAAATCATTTATAAGAATTTCATTACTTTACAAATGAGAGTGAAGGTACAGTATTTTTACTGTTTAGATATATAAGATTAAGAAGTGAGAAGATGTTGGAAACAAAGTTTAAGAAGTGAAAAAGAAAAAAGACATTAGGATACTGAATAAAACATGTTAAGAAGCCTTAAACAATATTTAAATAACCAAACGATGAGACAGACATGTAGTAGGAGGCAACCTAAACAAACCATTACTCATTTTACTTTTAGTGTCCAAAACAGAAGCAGTTTCTACCCTATGATTATCACAAATAGGTTTCCACCCGAACTAATATGATAATTTTGAAGACTCCTTCAAACAAGATGTTATTTGTATGAAAATATACAAGTCAAATAACGTGGCATTAAAAGGAGAGTTGCAATCAAAAAGTACTAATGGACCCAAAACTATGTTTGTGAACAAATGGGAAAATTGGGTTGCAAGCCATTGAAACATTTAGCCCAACCCATGTTCCAAAATAAACTGACAAATGTACAAATAATTACATATGAAGCAATATGCTATCTTCACTTTCACAGTATCAACATACTTAGATATCGATTTAACCATTTTACAAACAACCACAGGATTAATATGTAATAAAACACAATGACTGGGTATTAGAAACTTAGAATGATGATAACTCCATTGAAGGCAACAGGGTAGCCACTGGCTTATAATGGCTGGCATAAGCCTTCTGTTCCAATATTCCAATGCTTGTCTTTCTGGTTCTCCCTTTTTCAATTTAAAACATTCTACTTTTAGTGGGTGGAATGCTCTAAAAGCCAGCACTTCTGCTTTAGGCTATACCAGTTGCTAAATGCCCTATCCCTTGTTGGGTACAGGACCATTAGCATCCGGTATAGTCTTTGACAGCGAGCTATAAGGCTGTAAATATTTCTGTTTTAAAAGTTTTAAATAATGTGAGCCAAATATTGTTCCATTATTGTATATCAAATTCATATTTAATATAATGTTCCCATAACAGTTCAACTGATGATTTAGCTTTAGAGATATTTTTGGCTGATGAATATATCCCCAATTAAAGGCAGCCTGTGTTATATTACCATTCTAAATTAAATTATGAAAACATGTTGGTGGAATATCATTATTATTAAAGGAGAAAGCATCTAGCTACCCAGATAAAAAATTGAAAGGGACGCATCTTCTAACAAATATTCCTTAACTTATGTGTGTAGGAAGCTGGCCTGGTGTGTGGTGGGTACCTAAGGTACTTACACCTTATACCAGGTCCAAGTATCCCCTATTAGTGTATTGTAGGCAGTGTCTAGAAGTCAGGCTCTCTAGAGATAGTTGTGGATGAGCAGCCAAGGCTTATCTAGGAGACATGCAAAGCTCATGCAATACCACTGTAGTCACACAGCACTTACATACATGAAAGAAAACACCCAGTGTTAAAAAAATGAAGGTACTTCATTTCAGTGACACAATACTAAAAATACTAGCTAGGCAACCCTCCAATAGGAGGCAAGTAACACACCAGACATGTACACTAGTAATGAGAAATAGGCATAAAAAGCAGTGGAAAACAGTGCAATAGCAGTCGAAAATAGTGACCCTAGGGTGAACCCAAACCATATACTAAAAAAAAGTAATGCAAATGCAGGACACCCACCCGGGTAAGTGAAATCTGTGGAGGGGAGCTGGGGGAACTAGGAAACTCCAAAGGAAAGTACCCCAGTGCCCCTCAGTGACCAGGAAGAAATGAGGAAAGTTACTGGATTTTCTCCAAACCACCAGAAAAGATAAAAAGAAAATGCAACACCCAGATAGGACTTCAAGAAGCCAGTGGTGGATTCCTGAAGAGAAAGACCTGTGGAAGAAGAGGACCAAGTCCAGCAGCCACAGAAGTGTCCGGTGGGGACATCGACACATAACCTACCCATCTGTGGTTGCAGGAGTCAGTCAATGTGAGGACGAAGTTGGTCAGCAATGCAGCGCTGGAGTAAGTGAAGAGATCCTGGAAGATGAAGTGAACGTCCCACGCTGGATGGAAGATTGCATTATGCAAAAAAAGAGGGAACCCGATAACCCTCACCTGACCTGGGTCCAATACCAATATATAAGCAAAAAACGGTCTAACGGTAGGGATGAATTAAATTAATATTTTTGAAAAACAGTGCTCATTACTGTCTTAATGGATTATTTACTTTCCAAAATTTAATTCAACTAATTAAGTGCAAGGCAAAACGATGACTCATTAATGCATTTATACAACATACAGAATATTTACAAGAAAAAATATTTACAACAAAAGACATTACATACATCTAATTCTATTAATATTTTCTTCTAGAATCGACAATGGACAGCTTTTAGCTTTTGGTAATCTTGAAGCTGATCATATTGTCAGTAGAGGGTTGTGCCCATCAACTTTTCTGTGTAGAATACTCGTGGTCACAATGTCACATTTTATAGTTGTAATCCACTTAATTGCGGTGATTGAAAAGTTCACGGACAAGCAGCTAACAAGTACCTAAATGTATGTTAATGGTCCCTTGCAGTGCATATTAAGTGATTTTTTATGCAGCTGACTCCAATTAAAGAACACAATCTCGCCACTGTGTATGTCAACGCGTTTCGGCCTCATCAATCAGGGCCTCATCAGGACTATCGGGGGGGCTACGTTGCCTCTACAAAAATTAAAGACATGCATGGAGACTTGCTAAAGATATATTTAGACAATAACTATAAAAAAACTTTGTTATATACAACTGTGTTGAGTGAACCCTGTGCTCAAAAAAAAAAAAAACCTTCAGGCAGTGAGCCACACAAAATTATTCCACATTAGTGTCTATGGCACCGCTATTCTGTCAATTATCTAAATGTGACAATAAAAACCAATCTCTCAACATGCTGTACTGAAGCATGCATGCTATCGACCCCCCTCTGCAAGACAGACTCTGGGTAAATACCTATTGACGGCAGTATCCATGTTCTGTGTCTTGAGCCACCACGTTTAATCAAAAAACTGGTGCCTGCCACTGGAAGTAAAGAAACCGCTCTGTAATTGATTAGGAAAACCGAGTCTGTTTTACCTGGTGTTTAGCTGCCGAAATAAATACATAATAGAAAACAATCAGGGCAACCTTCGTTACCACGTTGAATAAAACCGTACACCTATCGGTGTTACGGTGATTAGCCACTTACTTGCTTCGTTATGTGGCTTGTGGAACTACCAAACCGTCTCTGAATGGGAGAATCTCCCCAGACGGAGCAGCTGAAATTCACTTTAGGTTAAATCCGTGTCTTGCTGCGTGTATGCTGCACCGGCATGCCGCATCTCATGGTTGCTACACGCGGTCATCCGTGTTTATTACTAGCTAGCAGGTAACTAGATCTGTGGGCCACAGTTAGTGAATGAGCCCGAATGGCGGCCATCTTGAGTAGGAGAAGGGTGAATCTTTACAGAAACATACTTAACCTTACTCATGTGTGCCAAACATAGGTACAATTTCTTCAATCTATATAAGTCCATTCATCGTCTATGGCATTATTAAGGTGGTCATTACAACCCTGGCGGACGGTGTTAAAGCTGCAGTAATACCGCAAACAGGCCGGCGGACAAAAAAATTGAATTATGACCGTGGCGGAAACCGCCAACATAGACAGCCACTTTAACACTCCGACCGCCACGCCGGTACAGACAAGCAGCGCGGCGGTCACCGCCAACAGACAGGCGGGAGACAATGTACTGCCCACAGTATCACAACCCGCCAATCCGCCACCTTTTCCAGGGCGGATTCACCGTGGATAAAAACACGGCGGAAACAGCTTTTGCAATGGGAAAACGCTCACCTTAACACACTCCACGAGGAGCCCACCATGGAGCCCGAACTACAAATACTCCCTGCGCTTGTCTTCCTGCTCCTCTACGATCACCAGCAACGTAGGCGCCGAAGACAACGGTGAGTACATCACCTACGACATAGGGGAGGCAAAAGTCAGGGACACACAAAGCAAAACCCCCACCCCCCACCCGAACCTCACCCACTACAACACACACACCAATGCATTTCCGAACATCACATAACAACCCCCAACCCCCCCGGATAAATGCTAAGACAAAAGGAAATGAGTTCAACCATTGTAATGTATCAAAAATCAGTAAGCACATATATACATCAATATATAAACATTCCAAATATATACATCACAATTAGTAGTACAGGTATGTACATTTCAATGTTCGTGGACCACTGGGCCCAAAATGCATGGGCGAGGCCCACACACGATACCTGTCCTGGAACGGAGAGAACACTGCAGGGGCATCAGATAGAAATACAACAGGCACCTCAGGGGGGAGGGAAGGGAAGGCGGGGGCACCTCAGCCGAATGACAGCACTACGCCAGATCCACGACGGGGCTCCATGCCCATTGATGTATCCTGGGGAGTGCAAAGCCACAGTCTCTCAAGTCTCTACAGTGGGTGGGTTGCCCACTGTACAATCCTGGGGAGTGCAAAGCCACAGTCTCTCAAGTCTCTACAGTGGGTGGGTTGCCCACTGTACCATCCTTGGGAGTGCCCAGCCACAGTCTCTCAAGTCTCTACAGTGGGTGGCTTGCCCACTGTACCATCCTGGGGAGTGCAAAGCCACAATCTCTCAAGTCTCTACAGTGGGTGGCTTGCCCACTGTACCATCCTGGGGAGTGCAAAGCCACAGTCTCTCAAGTCTCTACAGTGGGTGGCTTGCCCATGTACCATCCTGGGGAGTGCAAAGCCACAGTCTCTCAAGTCTCTACAGTGGGTGGTTTGCCCACTGTTCAATCCTGGGGAGTGCAAAGCCACAGTCTCTCAAGTCTATACAGTTGGTGGTTTGCCCACTGCTTTATCCTGGGGAGTGCAAAGCCACAGTCTCTCAAGTGGATGCAGGTCTCCACTGGTTCTGGAGGGGGACTGGGGCCCAGAGTGCTTCATCCTGTGAAGGACAGACAGAGTGGATGCAGGTCTCCACTGGTTCTGGAGGGGGACCGGTGCCCAGAGTGCATCATGCTCCCCGTGACGGTCCCAGTTCCGTCACTGTCCCAGCTGCACATGGGCTAACGATGCTTGATTTGGCAGTGCTTTGCCCTGTTCAACGGTCTTCACCATGGCGGTCTTTGCCCTGTTCAGCGGTGCTTGCCTTTGCTGTCTCTGACCTGTTCAGCGGTGCTTTTCCCTGTTCAGCGGTCTTCACCATAGCGGTCATTGCCTTGTTCAGCGGTCTTCACCATGGCGGTCTTTGCCCTGTTCAGCGGTGCTTGCCTTTGCTGTCTCTGACCTGTTCAGCGGTTCTTTGCCCTGTTCAGCGGACTTCACCATGGCGGTCTTTGCCCTGTTCAGCGGTGCTTGCCTCTGCTGTCTCTGACCTGTTCAGCGGTGCTTTGCCCTGTTCAGCGGTCTTCACCATGGCGGTCTTTGCCCTGTTCAGAGGTCTTCACCATGGCGGTCTTTGCCCAGTTCAGCGGTGCTTGCCTTTGCTGTCTCTGACCTGTTCAGCGGTGCTTTGCCCTGTTCAGCGGTCTTCACCATGGCGGTCTTTGCCCTGTTCAGCTGTGCTTGCCTTTGCTGTCTCTGACCTGTTCAGCGGTACTTGCCTTTGCTGCCTCTGACCTGTTCAGCGGTGCTTTGCCCTGTTCAGCGGTCTTCACCATGGCGGTCTTTGCCCTGTTCAGCGGTGTGTGGCATTACGGTCCCTCAGTGCCCAGCAGGGCTGTGGCTGCTGGGGCCCTCCAGGTCACTGACGCTGGCGGTGGTCTCCGGCCCAGTGACGATACTGCTGCCCTCCAGGGCACTGACTCTGGCGGTGGTCTCCGGATCAGTGACGATACTGCTGCCCTCCAGGGCACTGACTCTGGCGGTGGTCTCCGGACCAGTGACGACAGTGCTGGCGGTGGCGTCCCAGCCTGCGGGGAGGATGGCGGTCTTCTCCGCCGTGCTGCTCTTCCCAGACTTTGGAGACTTCTTCTGCCCCTTCACCACCTTGGGAGGAGTCACAGCTGACTCGGCACTCCCCCCGGGACCCTTGTGAGCTGTTTTGCCGGCAGGAGTCTTCACCCTCTCCCGTCGGCCACTATCCAACTTAAGGTGCTTTACAGGGGGTGGACTGGCAGTGCTTTGGCTCCGTGTCACACTGGCTGCCCTGGTGGCCGGTGCACTCCACACACCTTTAACACGCACCACTGGTACCAGACTTTTTTTGGCTGAGGTGCTACTACATGGTCTTTGCCCTGTTCAGCGGATTTCACCATGGCGGTCTTTGCCCTGTTCAGCGGTGCTTGCCTTTGCTGTCTCTGACCTGTTCAGAGGTGCTTTGCCCTGTTCAGCGGACTTCACCATGGCGGTCTTTGCCCTGTTCAGTGGTCTTCACCATGGCGGTCTTTGCCCTGTTCAGCGGTGCTTGCCTTTGCTGTCTCTGACCTGTTCAGCGGTGCTTTGCCCTGTTCAGCGGACTTCACCATGGCGGTCTTTGCCCAGTTCAGCGGTGCTTGCCTTTGCTGTCTCTGACCTGTTCAGCGGTGCTTTGCCCTGTTCAGCGGTCTTCACCATGGTGGTTTTTGCCCTGTTCAGCTGTGCTTGCCTTTGCTGTCTCTGACCTGTTCAGCGGTACTTGCCTTTGCTGTCTCTGACCTGTTCAGCAGTGCTTTGCCCTGTTCAGCGGTCTTCACCATGGCGGTCTTTGCCCTGTTCAGCGGTGTGTGGCATTACGGTCCCTCAGTGCCCAGCGGGGCTGTGGCTGCCGGGACCCTCCAGGTCACTGACGCTGGCGGTGGTCTCCGGCCCAGTGACGATACTGCTGCCCTCCAGGGCACTGACTCTGGCGGTGGTCTCCGGACCAGTGACGACAGTGCTGGCGGTGGCGTCCCAGCCTGCGGGGAGGATGGCGGTCTTCTCCGCCGTGCTGCTCTTCCCAGACTTTGGAGACTTCTTCTGCCCCTTCACCACCTTGGGAGGAGTCACAGCTGACTCGGCACTCCCCCCGGGACCCTTGTGAGCTGTTTTGCCGGCAGGAGTCTTCACCCTCTCCCGTCGGCCACTATCCAACTTAAGGTGCTTTACAGGGGGTGGACTGGCAGTGCTTTGGCTCCGTGTCACACTGGCTGCCCTGGTGGCCGGTGCACTCCACACACCTTTAACACGCACCACTGGTACCAGACTTTTTTTGGCTGAGGTGCTACTGCATGGTCTTTGCCCTGTTCAGCGGATTTCACCATGGCGGTCTTTGCCCTGTTCAGCGGTGCTTGCCTTTGCTGTCTCTGACCTGTTCAGAGGTGCTTTGCCCTGTTCAGCGGACTTCACCATGGCGGTCTTTGCCCTGTTCAGTGGTCTTCACCATGGCGGTCTTTGCCCTGTTCAGCGGTGCTTGCCTTTGCTGTCTCTGACCTGTTCAGCGGTGCTTTGCCCTGTTCAGCGGACTTCACCATGGCGGTCTTTGCCCAGTTCAGCGGTGCTTGCCTTTGCTGTCTCTGACCTGTTCAGCGGTGCTTTGCCCTGTTCAGCGGTCTTCACCATGGTGGTTTTTGCCCTGTTCAGCTGTGCTTGCCTTTGCTGTCTCTGACCTGTTCAGCGGTACTTGCCTTTGCTGTCTCTGACCTGTTCAGCAGTGCTTTGCCCTGTTCAGCGGTCTTCACCATGGCGGTCTTTGCCCTGTTCAGCGGTGTGTGGCATTACGGTCCCTCAGTGCCCAGCGGGGCTGTGGCTGCCGGGACCCTCCAGGTCACTGACGCTGGCGGTGGTCTCCGGCCCAGTGACGATACTGCTGCCCTCCAGGGCACTGACTCTGGCGGTGGTCTCCGGACCAGTGACGACAGTGCTGGCGGTGGCGTCCCAGCCTGCGGGGAGGATGGCGGTCTTCTCCGCCGTGCTGCTCTTCCCAGACTTTGGAGACTTCTTCTGCCCCTTCACCACCTTGGGAGGAGTCACAGCTGACTCGGCACTCCCCCTGGGACCCTTGTGAGCTGTTTTGCCGGCAGGAGTCTTCACCCTCTCCCGTCGGCCACTATCCAACTTAAGGTGCTTTACAGGGGGTGGACTGGCAGTGCTTTGGCTCCGTGTCACACTGGCTGCCCTGGTGGCCGGTGCACTCCACACACCTTTAACACGCACCACTGGTACCAGACTTTTTTTGGCTGAGGTGCTACTACATGGTCTTTGCCCTGTTCAGCGGATTTCACCATGGCGGTCTTTGCCCTGTTCAGCGGTGCTTGCCTTTGCTGTCTCTGACCTGTTCAGAGGTGCTTTGCCCTGTTCAGCGGACTTCACCATGGCGGTCTTTGCCCTGTTCAGTGGTCTTCACCATGGCGGTCTTTGCCCTGTTCAGCGGTGCTTGCCTTTGCTGTCTCTGACCTGTTCAGCGGTGCTTTGCCCTGTTCAGCGGACTTCACCATGGCAGTCTTTGCCCAGTTCAGCGGTGCTTGCCTTTGCTGTCTCTGACCTGTTCAGCGGTGCTTTGCCCTGTTCAGCGGTCTTCACCATGGTGGTTTTTGCCCTGTTCAGCTGTGCTTGCCTTTGCTGTCTCTGACCTGTTCAGCGGTACTTGCCTTTGCTGTCTCTGACCTGTTCAGCAGTGCTTTGCCCTGTTCAGCGGTCTTCACCATGGCGGTCTTTGCCCTGTTCAGCGGTGTGTGGCATTACGGTCCCTCAGTGCCCAGCGGGGCTGTGGCTGCCGGGACCCTCCAGGTCACTGACGCTGGCGGTGGTCTCCGGCCCAGTGACGATACTGCTGCCCTCCAGGGCACTGACTCTGGCGGTGGTCTCTGGATCAGTGACGATACTGCTGCCCTCCAGGGCACTGACTCTGGCGGTGGTCTCCGGACCAGTGACAACAGTGCTGGCGGTAGCGTCCCAGCCGGTGGGGAGGATGGCGGTCTTCTCCGCCGTGCTGCTCTTTCCAGACTTTTGAGACTTCTTCTGCCCCTTCACCACGTTGGGAGGAGTCACAGCTGACTCAGCACTCCCCCCAGGACCCTTGTGAGCTGTTTTGCCGGCAGGAGTCTTCACCCTCTCCCATCGGCCACTTTCCAACTTAAGGTGCTTTACAGGGGGTGGACTGGCAGTGCTTTGGCTCCGTGTCACACTGGCTGCCCTGGTGGCCGGTGCACTCCACACACCTTTAACACGCACCACTGGTACCGGACTTTTTTTGGCTGAGGTGCTACTACAGGACCTATGAATTGGAGGGGTTGGGGTGGTGGGAAAGAGGTCAACGTTGCTGAGGAAGAGTTTCTTAGGAACACTGGGATGGGTAGCTGGAGGGGGTCTGGGAGTGGAGGAAGAGGAGGTGGTTGTATGAGGTGTAAATTTAGGTGATTTGGGTGCAGGTGCAGGTACTGGAGGCTGTCGTGAGGTGGATGGATGTTGGGTGTGTGGGTGCCCGCGTTTGTGTACTTTGGGAGGGGGCGTCACAGATACACTGGGAGTGGACACAGGGGACGTGTAAATGGTAGTGGGGGTGGCGATTGCAGGTGAGCGGGGTGTGGTGCTGGGTGTTGTGATGCGAGTCCTAGTGCCTGTAGATGTAGTGCATGCAGGTGAGAGTGTAGACAACACTGGGAGGGAGGAGGGAGATGACGAGGAGGGGGACACAGTGGAGGCAGTGGATGTTGCTGTGTCTGTATGTGGGTGATGCTTATGTGAGTGCCTGTGGGTTGTGTGGTGCTTATGTTTGCCTGAGCTACTTTTGTGTTTTAAGGTGTGTGCATGCTTGTCTGGTGGTGTGCTTGGGATAGGCTGGGGTACAGGGGACTGGGTCTGGATGGAGGAAGTTGGAGGGGGGAGGCTAGACACAGGGACAATGGCTGCCATCAGTGCTGAGGCCAGAGATTGCAGGGTTCGATGAAGGGCAGCCTGACCAGAATGAATGCCCTCCAGGAATGCGTTACCTTGTTGCAACTCCCTTTCTACACCCTGGATGGCATTCACAATGGTAGACTGCCCAACAGTGAGTGACCTGAGGAGGTCTATGGCCTCCTCACTAAGGGCAGCAGGGGTGACTGGGGCAGGGGCTGAGGTGCCTGGGGCGAAGGTGATGCCCACCCTCCTGGGTGAGCGGGCACGGAGCGAAGGCTGAGGGGCTGCTGGGAGGGCGTTGCTGGTAGGGCGGGTGGCGGCTGTACCTGTAGAAGTGGGGGCACAGATGATGCTGCCACCACAAGGGAGCTCCCATCGGCGGACGAGTCCATGTCGCTGTTTGGTGATATGGTGACCGACGTGAAGCTCCCCTCGCCCTCCGTCCCACTGGTGTATTCAGAGTCCTTGGTGTGGCCCTCCACGGCCATGTGGGATGCAGCTCCCTCGTGCTCCGGTGCCACTGTACCTCCGCCTGATGATGCTGATACACAAAAGAACAGGGAGAGCACAAAAAGGGGGGGGACGACAGAAGAAAGACAGGTTGAGTGCATGGCTTACCGCTACAGTTGGCGGACAATACAGACACAGCAGCCCCCTGCACTACGCCGTGCTCATGGCCTCTACAGATGCAATTCCTGGGATCTGGCCTACATGGCTATGGTGGACATCTGCACACATAGATGACACAGGGGCATGTATACCTGTACTTGGCACTCTACAGAGGTGGGGTGGAGTGCCACATGGCCTGCATTCCAGAGGGGCCTAGCCTACGTAACTTGCCCTGGCCTAGGGAAACCCACAACCATCCTCCCCCACCCAGACCCCTCCACTGCACGCAAAGTCCGCTGAATTATGTTGTACTCACCCCCTTGTGTCTGCTGTGATGCCCTCAAGCGCCCATCCAACTCAGGGTAGGCCACCGCCAGGATTCGGAACATTAGGGGGGTCATGGTGCGACGGGCACCCCTCCCACGTTGGGAGGCCATCCCCAGCTGAGCCTCCTCCGTCTTCTTGCTCCAGCGGCGAATGTCCTCCCATCTTTTCCGGCAGTGGGTGCCCCGTCTCTGGTGGACCCCCAGGGTCCGGACGTCCTTGGCGATGGCACGCCAAATGTCCTTCTTCTGGTGGGCGCTGACCTTCATGACATGTACAGGGGAAGAGAAGTCATTACCAACTGCACCGTCGAAGTGAGTGGCCCCCATCCCTACCCCTGCACATGCATTCACACTCCTTCATACTCGCTGAACTCTGCCCCCTTCCTTCTCACAACCAGCCCTCTCCACACAGGCATAGCCCATACAACGTGCTCCCTGTGTACTTACCTGTTGGTAAGGAGGACCGTAGAGTAGTGTGTACTGGGGAGGACCCCGTCGACTAGCTTCTTCAACTCCTGAGCAGTGAAGGCAGGGGCCCTTTCCCCAGACGCAGCAGCCATTGTCTCTTCCAGACCGAGGTCACAGCAGCACTTGCAGTGTAGGTCCTCTCCTGTCGAAGATCAGGTATCGAGTGATTGAACAGATAGAAAATGGCGGTCACGTCCGCGGCGGTGACGTCCGCGGCGGTGCGTATCATCCCCGCCGGTGCACTTCATCATTGGCTCCTGGGATCCATAGGGTCCAATGTTAACCAATGCAGCATTGTGTCGCGGTCTACGACCGCCTACCGTGACGGTGTACAACGCCAGCGCAAATACCTCACATCCCATTGTCCCACTTTAGAGGTCAGGCAGCCGTTATTTCAGGGGCCCACATGGCTTCATTTACTACTGCGTCACACATACCTAGGCCTACACTCATCACACATACAGGAAGAGTTTTGTATTTGGTGTTGTGTTCTGTGTAGCTGTGGGTACATACCTGGGAATTTGTTGACTCTGTGGTCACTGTTGTCCTTCTTAGGCACCGTCAGCTGGGACATTTGAGGAGATGGCGGAATCCTCCGGTGTACCGACCGCTGGTGGACCTGTTAACAATGGAGGAGCGACATTTGATCATCACCTACAGGGTTTGACCGTGCCACAATCCAGGAACTGTGTACCCAGTTGGAGCCAGACCTGATCTCACCAATCCGCCATTCCACTGGAATACCCCCTGAAGTGCAGGTGCTATCAGTGCTCCATTTCCTTGCAAGTGGATCATTTCAAACAACAGTGGCCATGCCATCAGGGATGTCCCAGCCTATGTTTTCCAACGTGTTGTCCAGAGTGTTGTCTGCCCTGCTGAAACACGCAAGGAGCTACATCGTTTTCCCTCAGGTGGAGGATTTGGCTACAGTGAAAGGTTCTATGCCCTGGGACATATCCCCAACATCATAGGTGCTATTGATGGCACCCATGTAGCTCTGGTCCCCCCACGCAGGAGTGAACAGGTGTACAGGAACTGGAAGAGTTATCATTCCATGAATGTACAGATGGTCTGTTTGGCAGATCAGTACATCTCCTAGGTAAATGCTATGTTCCCTGGCTCAGTGCATGACGCCTACATCCTGCGGAATAGCAGCATCCCGTATGTGATGGGTCAACTTCAGAGGCACCTTGTGTGGCTATTAGGGGACTCTGGTTACCCCAACCTGTCATGGCTATTGACCCCAGTGAGGAATCCCAGGACCAGGACAGAGGAACGCTACAATGAGGCCCATGGGCAGACTAGGAGGGTGATCGAACGCACCTTCGGCCTCCTGAAGGCCAGGTTCAGGTGCCTCCATATGACAGGTGGTTCCCTATTCTACTCAGCAAGGAAGGTGTGCCAGATCATCATCGCCTGCTCAATGCTTCACAATCTTGCTTTGCGACGCCAGGTGCCTTTTCTGCAGGAGGATGGTCCAGATGACGGTTTTGTGGCAGCTGTGGACCCTGTGGAGCCTGTGGACAGTGATGAGGAGGAAGCCGAGGAAGAAGACATAGACCACAGGGAGTCAGTCATACAGCAATATTTCCAGTGACACACAGGTGAGAACAATTGATTTACTATTACATTCACTTTCACACTTCTACCTCTACCCTGTCTGTCAATTAGTAGCAGTATTTGGTAACTGAGTTGTACATTTCTCTTACGGTTTTACAGGTGTGGTTACCAACGTGTGTCATCTGCTTGCATCCTTCATGGACTTGTGATGTGTGACATAGGTATGTTGGCATTACATTTGAAAACGCATTTTGTCACTGTCATTGCTAATACACATTTTCCAAATCACAGACTGACTCCAGATTGTTTTGTGGTTCAAGGGTGTTTATTGAAGTGCTAATTATTGGAGGGGGTGGCAAAATGGTGCTGGGTGATGGTGGAGGAATGTCCATGGCAGAGTCCAGTCTATAATTATCACAGGTGCACTGCCCATATGGAAGTGAGGCTGGGGCAGTTCCAATCTGGACAGGGTAACAAAGTGAGACAGTGGGAGGACAATCAGGGTGGTCACATTTCCTGGCGGGGGTCTTGCCATCTTGCTCTGTCCTGTTCCTGGATCTCAGGGACCGCTTGCGGGTGGTTCTCAGTCTGCAGGGGGTGGGGTGCTGGTGTAGTGGTCCTGTGGCGGGGCGTCCTGTCCACTGGCGCCGGCGGAGGTGGTGGGCAGTTCATCGTCCATGCTAGTGTCAGGGGCCCCTTGGAGTGCTACGGTGTCCCTCATGGTCTTTTGTATGTCCTTCAGAACCCCTACGATTGTGCCCAGGGCGGAGCTGATGGTTCTGAGCTCCTCCATGAACCCCAAATACTGTTCGTCCTGCAGGAGCTGGGTCTCCTGATTCTAGGCCAGGACCGTCGCCATGGTCTCCTGGGAGTGGTGGTATGTTCCCATGATGGAGGAGAGGGCCTCGTGGAGGGTGGGTTCCCTTGGCCTGTCCGCCCCCTGTCGCACAGCAGCCCTCCCAGTTCCCCTGTGTTCCTGTGCCTCCGTCCCCTGGACCGTGTGCCCACTACCACTGTCCCCAGGTCCCTGTTGTTGTTGGGGTGGTGGGTTACCCTGGGTTCCCTGTAGTGGTGGACACACCGCTGATTGATGTGTCCTGGGTATGGAAGTATGGGCCTGCTGGGTGGGTGCTGTGCTGGTGTTACCAGAGGGTGGAAGGTCAGTGTTGGGCTGTGCCTGTGCACGGGAAACCGACAGTCCCGAGGCCCACAATGGTCCGGGCTGGTCATCTGGATCCAGTTGGCCAGAGCTGCTGTTGTCACTGTGGGCCTCTTCTGTGGGTGGAGTGGAGATGTCTGGACCCTCCTGTGTGGTGACGTTACGGAGTGGTCCTGCAGGGGTATAAGAGCATGATTATTGCATGTGTGTGTGTCATGGTGTGCAATGGGTGGGTGTGCGTGTACCCTAGTGCAAGCATTCCTGTGTGGGGGCTTGTATGATGATGGTTGGGGGGTTGTTATGGGTATGTGCAGTGAGCATGCTTTAGTGCTGGGTGTCCATGCTTAGTTGTGTCATGCAGGGCTTGGTGTTGTGATGTGTGGTTTGTGTTATTAGTACATTAGTGAGGAGTTGTAGTGATAGGAGAGGGGGTGAAGGTGAGGGTGTGTGATAGCATGCAGGTAGGGTGGGGATATGATAGTTAAGAGTTGACTTACCAGTGTCCATTCCTCCACCGACTCCTCCGAGGCCCTCTGGATGCATGATGGTCAAGACCTGCTCCTCCCATGTTGTTAGTTGTGGAGGAGGAGGTGGGGGTCCACCGCTAGTCCGCTGAATCGCGATGTTGTGCCTGGAGACCACTGAACGCACCTTCCCCCGTAGGTCGTTCCACCTCTTCCGGATGTCCTCCCGATTTCTTGTATGCTGTCCCACAGCGTTGACCCTGTCGATGATTCTTCGCCATAGCTCCATCTTCCTGGCTATGGAGGTGTGCTGCACCTGTGCTCCAAATAGCTGTGGCTCTACCCATAGGATTTCCTCCACCATGACCTTGAGCTCCTCCTCGGAAAACATGGGGTGTCTTTGGCGTGACATGGGGTGGGGTAGGTGATGTGTGGGGTGGTGTATGTGTTGATGAGTGTGGTGATGTGTGGTGGTGTGGGGTGTTTTGAGCGTGGATGTTGTATGGGTGATGGTGTTGTGTGCCTCTGTGTGGTGGGGTTGTCTATTGCTGTAGTCTCTCTCTGGCCTTCTTTCAGTTTTTTTGGTCGTAGGGGTTTGTGGGTGATGTGGGTGTGTGTTTTTTATTGTATTGGATGTGTGGGAGTGGTGTTTGTATGTGTATCATGTGTGTGTATTTTGAATTGTCCAATGTGGCAGTGTTTTGGAGATGTGTGTGTATTTTGAGCGCGGCGGTGTGTACCTCCAATGGAATACCGCGGTTGAAAGACCGCCGCGTGGATTCGTGTGTCGTGATAGCGTGGGTGTGTTTCTGTTGGCGTGACGGTGGAGGTTTTGTTTTCACCAGTTTATCACTGACCTTTGGTGTGGCGGACTTGTGTGGGTGTCTGAATTTCGGCGGATTCCGAGATGTGGGTCATAATAGCTGTGGCGGTATTCCGCGGCCGCAGCGGTGTATTGGCGGTCTTCTGCACGGCGGTAAGCGCCTTTTACCGCCAATGTTGTAATGACCCCCTAAGTCTTTTTGATGATACTACATTATGGTCTAGTGGTAAATATGTGTCAGTTGTAAGAATAAAGTCTAGCATAATCTAGTCATATATAAGACCTCTCCCCAGTAAGTCAAACAACTTTCAAATATGTCAACCCTACTTACAAGCATAGATTATTACATCGCCATTATCAATATAATGCAATACATGGTGGCTGTCTAGAAATCAACCCCTGTTTCCAGACATTTACTCATGTTATAATGTCTTTTTTCATTCTGATACTTGAATACCCTGCCAGGGTATTGTTTCGCCATCAACCAATTAGTGTCCAAATTTCGTCACTGTCGTTCAGCCCATTCCGTGCTGTTTGGTATTTTTCTATCATTCTGGCTGGAAGATTGCAGTCGGTCATTGGCTTAGAAAAGTCACCAACAAGCCTTGGCAAAGGCAGACGTTGCGATGAAGCAAAAGTGGAGCTGCCGGAGACCAGAAAGGTCCAGGAGGACTCAACCTACAGAGGAAAGTTCTGGGGGACCCTCAGCAAGATAGAGAGTCCACAGAAGAAAAGGCAGCCCCCATAGAGGACCCACTGGATGAGGAACCAAGAGTGTTAGAAATGGGACCTTTGGTTGGCAGTCAGGTTACCCCCCCGTCCAAGCAAGGACCCTCACTCTAGACAGGGTAAAAGAGAATCACCCTCAGCTAACCCCCTGCTCACCCTCGCGGTAGCTTGGCACGAGCAGAAGGCTTAATTTCAGAGTGCTAGGTGTAAAGTATTTGTACCAACACACACATTAACTTAATGAAAACACAACAAAATGACACAACCCAGGTTTAGAAAAGTAGAAAATATTTATCTAAACAAACCAAGACCAAAATAACAAAAATACACAATACACAAGTCTAGTTATCACTTAAAAACAAAAAAGAGTCTTCATGTCGTTTTAAACAGAACTCTAATGCTGTTAGCGTGAAAATGTACCTTGGGTGCATCAAAAATAACCCTGCATGGGTAAGTGTGCATCAAAAAGGGCTTCTGATGCGTTGGTTTCACTCATGAGCGAGATCTTGCGTCGTTTCTCCTACAGTCGGGTCGGAGTCCATCGTTTCTTCTATCCGCAGGAGAGCGATGCATCGATCCGGTCAGCACTCTCAGGTCCGGGCAGGACTTGCGTCATTTTAACACACCCAGTGGTGTTTGCATCAGAAATTGAGCCGCACGATAGTCCGAAAACCACGCAGTGTGGGTTGCGATCTCACTGGTCTCCATCAGCGATGCGGCACGTCGATTTTCAGCCGCAAAGACGGGGGTACATTGATTTCTCAGCCGCGGATCGGAGTTGCGTTGATCTTTTCCCCGCAAGGCAGTCTATGCGTGGATTTCTCATTCTTGGGCTCCCAGCTTCTCTTATCAGGGTCCCATGAACTGGATGGGCACCACTTGGCAGAGTAGGAGTCTCTCCAGAGAAACAAGGTGCTGGAAGAGAGAAGTCTTTGCTGTCCGTGAGACTTCAAACAACAGAAGGCAAGCTCTAAATCCCATGGAGAGTTCTTCACAAGAAGGAAGGCAACACAAAATCCAGTCTTTGTCCTCTAGCACAGGCAGAAGCAGCAACTGCAGGATAGCTCCACAAAGCAGTCACAGACAGGGCAGCTCTTCTTCCTCAGCTCTTCAGCTCTTCTCCAGGCAGAGGTTCTTCTTGGTTTCCAGAAGTGCTCTAAAGTCTGTGGTTTTGGATGCCCTTCTTATACCCATTTTGCCCTTTGAAGTAGGCTTACTTCAAAGAAAAGTCTCTATTGTTTGTAAAATCCAGCCTTGCCCAGGCCAGGCCCCAGACACACACCAGGGGGTTGGAGACTGCATTGTGTGAGGGCAGGCACACCCCTTTCAGGTGTAAGTGACCACTCCTCCCCTCCCTCCTAGCACAGATGGCTCATCAGGAAATGCAGACTACGCCCCAGCTCCCTTTGTGTCACTGTCTAGTGAGAGGTGCAATCAGCCCAACTGTCAAACTGACCCAGACAGGGAATCCACAAACAGGCAGAGTCACAGAAATGGTTGAAGCAAGAAAATGCTCACTTTCTAAAAGTGGCATTTTCAAATACACAATCTTGAAATCAACTTTACTAAAAGATGTTTTTTAAATTGTGAGCTCAGAGACCCCAAACTCCACATGCCTATTCGCTGCCAAGAGGAATCTACACTTTAATCATTTTTAAAGGTAGCCCCCATGTTAACCTATGAGAAGGACAGGCCTTGCAACAGTGAAAAACGAATTTAGCAGTATTTCACTGTCAGGACATATAAAACACATTACTATGGGGATCATTATGACCCTGGCGGAAGGCGGAGAAGCGGCAGTAAGACCGCCAACAGGCTGGCGGTCTTTTTTTTTGTATTATGACCATGGCGGTTACCGCCATGGTCATCCGCCGGTTCTCCGTTCCGCCCGCCACGGCGGAGACGACTGCTGGGCTGGAGACCTGGGTCTCCAGCCCGGCGGCCGTCACTATACCGCCGGCGGTATTTTGACCCAGCTTACCGCTGTGGATTTCCTGCGGTTGGAACTGCCATGAAATCCATGGCGGTAAGCACTATCAGTGCCTGGGAATTCCTTCCCTGGCACTGATAGGGGTCTCCCCCACCCCGACTCCCTCCCCTACACCCCCCACCACCCCTGCCACCCCCAAAGGTGGCATGGCCCCCCTCCCCACCCCGACCCCCAACATCACATAAACTCACACACACACGACATGCACGCAGGCACCACCAACACACACACGCACACACACCGACATACATGCCTACATCCACACACACAGTCAGACACACACACCCAAATACAAACATCCACGCACACATCCATACAGACATACCCACAGACATACACGCACTCATTCCCAAAACACGCAACACCCCGCAAGCATACACACACTCACACACCCTCTCTACATACACAGACGCACACCCCCATGCACCCACAAAACACCCCCTCACCCCCCGCCCCTAACGGACGATCGACTTACCTGTTCCGTCGATCCTCCGGGAGGGGACGGGAGCCATGGGGGCTGCTCTGCCGACACCAAACCGCCAAGAGAACACCGCCACGCCGAATCACAGGACGGGATTCGGTGGGCGGTGTTCTGTTGGCGTGGCGGTGAGGTGGAGCAACCTCCACTTCCCCGCCGCCCGTCAGTATGGCTGTTGGCGGCTCTCTGTTGGAAAAAGGACGGAGAGCAGCCAACAGTCATAATACGCCGAGCGGCAAACCGCCACTACTGGCGGTCTTCCACATGGCGGTCCCTCGGCAGTCTTGTAAAAAGACCGCCGAGGTTGTAATGACCACCTATATGTCCTACCTTAACCATACACTGCACCCTGCCCTTGGGGTACCAAGGGCCTACCTTAGGGGTGCCTTACATGGTACACTTGCCAAGTCGAATTTACAGTTTAAAACTGCACACACAGACACTGCAGTGGCAGGTCTGAGCCATGTTTACAGAGCTACTAATTTGGGTGGCACAACCAGTGCTGCATGCCCACTAGTAGCATTTGGCTTACAGGCCCTGGGCACCTCTAGTGCACTGTACTAGGGACTTACTAGTTAATCAAATATGCCAATCATGGATAAACCAATTACATACACATTTTTTATAGGAGCACTTACACTTTAGCACTGGTTAGCAGTGGTAAAGTGCCCAGAGTAACAAAACCAGCAACACCAGAGTCCAGCACACATCAACAACCTGGGAAACAGAGTCAAAAAGTTAAGGGAGACCACGCCAAGGATGAAAAGTCTATCAGGTGTCCCCCCTCCAGCTGAATGTGGGAAGCAACTACCCAATCTCTTGGGTGTTCTCATCACTAAGGTAGAAGAACCTGGACAGACCATCAGCATTGGCGTGTTCTGTACCAGGACGGTGGTCCACCATAAAGTCCATCCCCTGTAGGGAAATGGACCACCTCAACAGTTTTGAATTCTCACCCCTCATCTGCATTAGCCATCTGAGGGGCCTGTGGTTGGTCTGAACCTGGAAGTGAGTCCCAAACAAGTAGGGTCTTAGCTTCTTCAGTGCCTAGACCACAGCAAATGCTTCATGTTCTATGGCACTCCACCTATGTTCCCTGGGAAGTAACCTCCTGCTAATGAAGGCTATGTGTTGTATCGCAGTTTTAATTAAATATATATATATATATATTGTTCTATATAAATAAGTTTATCCTAATAGGAGTTTAATATTTACACCGATAGAAGTAGTATGTTCCACCTCCCCTTCCCCTTAGAATGGTAGAGTCTGACAGTTATTGGGCTGGAGTTGACAGTAGAACGTTGAGGAGCTAGAAGAGCAGCTGTGTGGAGAACTGTTGCTGAGGCAGTAGAGATGAAAGAATAAAGACTGAAGTAAAAGGAATTTGATTGAAGTGTCTTTATATCACTGGCGACGAGTTACGTGCGGAAGGGGGCACTCTCATCTCTACCCCTTTTGGATAACCCTTCAGCAACTTTAATTATCTTAAGGTACTGTTATTACTTTAAAGAATACTCTAGCTGAACATAAGCGTGCCATTTCGCCTTAGCGCTTCCTGTGCCTTACTTTAACTTTCGGAACCAGGACACTATTTACTCCAATTCAATCCATTTTTCAAATTTCTCACGTCAGCACACAGACTTAAACTGCTGTTCTATTTATATCTTCGATCGGAACACTTAACCTTTCTGACCTTTCCTGTGCTGACAGAGAACACTGAAATAACAAAGTGAAAACGTTTTTAGGAAAGAAAACGGAAGCATTGAAATTCAATCCAGCTTTTAACCAGTATTTCATCTAAGCGTTGACACAAAACAAGAAAAGTATTCCAGGCTGTAATTTTTCAAGTGGCATTTCACAGAGGAAAGAAAATATAAAAATAATAAGCACATGCAGTGCGGTAAAGTGCAATGATCGTGTGTCTTCATGTCAGCAGCATTCTGTTCCTGGCAGCACAACAATATGATTAAATTAAAGGCTGTTTTCCTGTTGCCTTAAAGATTTTAGAACTGGCATTTAAGACGGAATTAATTACATTACAAGCTGCATTTCGAACCAGAAAGGAAAACAAATACAGACCAATATGGTAATGTGGAAGGCGCGGTAAACTGCGGAACGAGTATCCTCACATTTCTGTTGCTGGCAGTGCACCAAAACATTTTAAATAAATCTCGGTTACCTGAAACCCAGAAATCTGAAGTGCATTCAAAGAAAATCTGACTGGAACTTCGTTTTCAAGCGCTCACAATCACTTTCTGGGTACATTCTGGGAACCTGTAATGAAACGCTCACAGGCACAGTTCTCTTCATTTTTGAGGTGCATGGTGGGAAGTGTGTTGCTTGAGCTCTTTCCTCTAATTTTGCTACAAAACCTACTCTTTACATTTTGGTTGTTCTCTACTGTTATTTCAATAATTTCTATGTGTATTTAATTATTGATAAGGGGATTTACCTTGGAAATACCCTATTTATCTGTGAATCTGTACTGATGATAACTGCATAACTGTTACTTCAATAATATTTTATAGTGTATTTAGTTAGTGTTAAGGTGAATTGCATTTGACTTACCCTATTTACCTGGGAATCTGTACTCATGATGGCTGCTGCAGGTATGTCCCAACCTGTTCCGTTTTTAAATGAGGTTGGAGAACCTAGTTCTCCATGGAAAGAATGGTTCAAAATATTTGAATCATATTTAATTGCCATTGGGGGTGACAGATTTAATCCAGTTAGAAAACAGCATATTTTATTACACAATTTAGGAACACATGGTAGGAAAATTTACGAATCCTTGCCTGAACCTAATATTCCAGAAGATCAGGTGCGGGATGAATATGTCACCACATACATGAAATTAGAAAAACAATTTGGAGACAGAATAAATGTTGTTTTAGAACGTCATAAATTTTTTTCTCGCAATCAAAGTAAGCAAGAAAGTATAACCAACTATATTGCTGCTTTGAGAGGATTAAGTACTTTATGCAATTTTGGGGAGCTTAATGATTCACTCATTCGAGATCAATTAGTTCGTTGCACCAGTAATATAAAAATTCAAGAGAAGCTATTACAAAAGCAACCTGACTTACATGAAGCAATTGAAATTGCTAAATCCATTGAGCATACTGCTATATGCTTACAGGAAATTAGATGTCCATCTGCTCCAGATCAGGTCACAGAAATCAAAGGTAACATAGAAGAAGACAACATTCTCAAAATTAGAGGCGTAGATAAAATACCTCAAAAAAACAAGATTGTAAATCCTAATCTAAAATGTTTTCGTTGCGGAAGCAGCAACCATTTAGCAAATTCAACTGGTTGCCAAGCAAGAACAGCCATTTGTAGGAAATGTAACAAAAAAGGGCATTTTGCTAGAGTGTGTAGGGATATGTCAAGACCAGAAAGACCATATGATGGCAAGAATGTAGAAGGAAATCATCAAGAAGTTAAAAAAATTATATTACAGATGAATGATAAAGAAGTAATTCCTTTTCAGTATCCAGAATGTGAAATTTTCATTGATGGCAACCCGGTTAAGGTCTTTGCTGACTCATGTTCCCCTTTTACGATTATTAATGCTGTGAACCTTGACAAAATTGATGATGGAATTGTGACCAGCTTAACGGAACCAGATATTAACCCCAAAGGTTACAACCAGGACCCTTTTACGATTATTAATGCTGTGAACCTTGACAAAATTGATGATGGAAATGTGACCAGCTTAACGGAACCAGATATTAACCCCAAAGGTTACAACCAGGACCCTATTCCTCTTAAAGGAATGTTCAGAGCACTTATTTCATTCAAGGGTCGATCCACTGTGGGGAAGGTTTATGTTGTAAAGGAGGGATCGAGTCTTTTGGGCTGGCAGCATCAGAAGGAGTTGGGGATTAAGTTGGATCCTAACAATCCAGAACAAGTTTTGATCATTGACAAACCCAACTCAAAAGAACAAATTTTTCAGGAATTCCCAGAAGTTTTTAGTGGAAAATTGGGTTTATTAGCAGGATTTCAGCACAAAATCAAGTTGAAACCCCAATCAAAGCCTACCGTACACAAAACCAGACCGATACCCCATTTACTGAAACAGGCGCTCAAGGAGGAACTTGACAGAATGCAATCTCAAGGCATAATTCAACCTATTGACAGCTCTGAATGGTTATCCCCCATTGTGATTGCTAGGAAAAGTAATTCAAAAGGCATCAGGGTATGTATTGATTTAAGAGACCTGAATAGGAATATTTGGGTAGAAAGACACCCTCTTCCTATAATCCATGAGATTTTAAGTACCATGGGAGATGCAGTATGTTTCTCGGTGCTGGATCTTTCCAGTGCATATCATCAAGTAGAACTTCACCCAGATTCTAAGTGGCTTACGGCATTTACCACCCCTATGGGTTCCTTTATGTTCAATAGGATGCCGTTCGGGCTGGCGTCGGCTGCTGCAGTGTTTCAGAAAATCATGCAGCATATTTTAGGAGACACTCCTAAAACTTTGTGTTTCCAGGACGACATTTTAATTTATGGGGCGACAGTTGAGGAACACAACACAAACCTGAGGAGGGTTCTGAATATACTGAAAACAGCAGGCTTAACGTTAAAGAAGAAAAAATGCCAGATTGGTGTGAGTTCTGTAGATTATCTAGGGTATACAATATCGAGAGATGGTTTTAAACCTAAAACTTCCCTGGTAGAGGCAGTTAAAAAAGCAAAGGCGCCCAAAAATAAGGATGAACTCAAGTCATTTCTGGGTCTCACTGAATATATGGCCAAATATGTCAAAAACTTCTCAGATACATCATATGATCTCAGAGAGTTACTTAAGAGTCACATACCTTATAAATGGAGGGAATGTCATGATTATGCATTTGAAAAGATTAAACAGGCCATTTTATCAGCACCATATCTTTGTAATTTTAATCATGAAAGGAAAACTATTCTCACCACAGATGCCAGTAAATTGGGTTTGGGGGCTACACTATCACAAGTCATTGATGGCAAAGAGAGGATTGTGGCTTTTGCATCAAGGGCTCTAAGCAAAGCTGAATCCAATTACTCAGTCATTGAAAGAGAGGCTCTGGCATGTTTCTGGGCTGTTAAACATTTTAAATTTTTTCTTTGGGGTACACAATTTACCATACGCACAGACCACAAACCTTTAGTTTATGTATTCTCCACTAAGGGATTTTACAACAGCACTCCAAGGATTGCGAGGTGGACCTTGGGCCTTGAAAGCTTCTGTTTCAAGGTTGAGTACCTCCCTGGCAATAGAAATTTGGCTGCGGATTTTCTATCTAGAGTTCCGTTGGATGTAGTAGAAGACTTTGATACTCCAGAATATCCTATATTGGTAGTTTCTACATCTTCTATCAATGAAGATGAATGGAATTCAGCATGTCAAAAAGATGAATCTCTATCCTTGCTAAAACTGAGAGCCAAGGAAGGATGGCCTGAATCCAGGAAGGATCTGGATGAAGGTATTAAAAGCTACTGGGAGGTGAGATATGAAATAAATGAAATAGGAAATTGTGTATTTAGGAATGATAAAATAATACCTCCTGCAAGTTTAAGACACAAAATCATTAGGCTGGCTCATGAGGGCCATCTGGGCAGAAGCCTAACAAAATCACGTATTAGGGAACGGTACTGGTTCCCTAATATGGACTCCATGACTGAAACAGAAGTCAAAGATTGCACCATATGTGCACGCAGTGACAAAACGAAATTGATTCGCAAAACCCCAATTTCTCCTGTGTCCATACCTGACAAACCTTGGTCCAAACTGGCATTAGATATCATTGGGCCAATCAACATGACAGGAGTAGTCAAACGCTTTGCCTTAGTATTAATTGACTACCACTCGCATTGGATAAATGCAAAATTAGTTAACCAAATCACAACTGAATCGGTGATAAATTTCCTCAAGGATGTGTTTGCTGTTGAGGGCATACCAGCTACCCTTATTACTGATAATGGGGTTCAGTTGACTTCTTTAGCAATGAAAGACTTCCTTGCATCTCTCAGTATAAATCACCTCACTACAGCTTTGTATTGCCCAAGGGCAAATGGTCTGATTGAGAGAACCAATCGTATGATCAAGGAATGCATACAGTTAGCTAGTGTTAATCATTTGAGTGTGGAAAATGCTATCAGAGACATGTTATGGGCATACCATACAACTCCAAATTTAATCACTAAAGTTTCCCCGTTTTCTGCGCTAAAAGGCAGAAAACCAAGCACAAAATTCTTTCCCTCATGGTTAGGTGGAGGAGAGAAGAGTGAACCTGCAACCCCTCATATCAAACTTAAATTATCTCTGCACCAAGATAAATACAGAAGAATGTATGATAAGAAACATGGTACGAAACAACAACAGTGGGTGGTAGGGGACAGAGTGTATGTTAAAAATCCATTGAAGGGAATGAGGTCAAATGTGAGAGACACCAAGTTTATGGGCCCATTCAATATTGCCAAAGTAAAAAGAAATGTAGTTGTATTAGAGAATGGACAGTGTTGGAGCATGGATAGGATCGTCAAACAGCCACCGGGTGTAGAAAAGACTGAAAGCAATCCTGAGGAAGCGGAAGGAAGTCAGGAAGTTCCACAGAATCGCAATGAAGGAGGTTATGAGAAAAGAACATATAGCCGACGAATTAAACCTCCTGTTTGGCATAAAGATTACGAGATTACTACTTGAGTATAATGAACTGTAATTAATGATAGCAGATGACTGTACTATTTCTAGTTTTGTTAGAAGGGAAGATGTGTTGTATCGCAGTTTTAATTAAATATATATATATATATATTGTTCTATATAAATAAGTTTATCCTAATAGGAGTTTAATATTTACACCGATAGAAGTAGTATGTTCCACCTCCCCTTCCCCTTAGAATGGTAGAGTCTGACAGTTATTGGGCTGGAGTTGACAGTAGAACGTTGAGGAGCTAGAAGAGCAGCTGTGTGGAGAACTGTTGCTGAGGCAGTAGAGATGAAAGAATAAAGACTGAAGTAAAAGGAATTTGATTGAAGTGTCTTTATATCACTATGGATTGATCTAGGCCCTCCTCATTAAGCTGTGAGAGTACTGCTCCAATTCCATGCTATGAGTTGTCTATTTGCACAACAAACTCCTTGGAGTAGTCAGGTGCCTTCAGCACAGGTGCTGTGCACATGGCAGCCTTCAGGGCATCAAATGCAGTCGGGCAAGCCTCTATCCAAATCACCTTCCTGGGTTGCTTCTTAGAAGTCAACATAGTCAAGGGGGTAACAATGGTACCATATCCCTTGACAAACCTCCTGTAGTATCCTGTGAGACCTCAGAAGGATCTCACTTCAGTCTGGGTCTTGGGCGGCTCCCAAGCCAAAATGGTATCATTCTTTGGCTGTAGGTGTGCCACCTGGCCACTCACCACCTGGTGTCCCAAGTACACCACAGATCCCTGCCCTATTTGGCACTTGCTTGCCTTAATAGTGAGGCCTGCCTTCTGCAGGGTCTCTAACACTCTGCAGATGTGTTGCAGATGTTCCTACCATGTGGAACTAAACACAGCAATGTCATCCAGGTAGGCGGCACTGAAATCATCCAGCCAAGCCAACCTCTGAAAGGTGTCAGGGGCATTCTTCATCCCAAATGGCATCACTTTAAATTGAAAATGTCCATCTGGGGTAGAAAATGCTGACCTCTCCTTGGCCCCCTCAGTTAAGCCAATCTGCCAGTACCCAGACGTTAAGTCAAACGTACTGAGGTACTTGGCAGCTCCCAACCGATCAATGAGCTCATCAGCTCGGGGATGGGGTGTGGGTCAGTCTTACTGACCACATTGAGCCCCCGGAAGTCCACACAGAACCTGATTTCTGGAGTGGCACCATGTGCAGCAGCCTTTGAGACCAATGCCACTGGGCTGGCCCAAGGACTGCTGGAATGCTCAATAACCCCTAGGGTTAACATTTTGGATACTTCATCCTTAATGAAAGCCCTGACCCTGTGAGTCACCCTGTAAACCTTTTGTTTAATGGGTGTACTGTCCCCAGTATCCACATCATGTGTGCACAAGTGGGTGACTCCGGGGATCAGGGAAAACAATGAACCAACACATGGCGACAGTCACTCTGCTGCTCCTCAGTCAGGGAGGGGGAGAGGATCACTCCCTCCACAGACCCATATTTTTCTCCTGCAGACAGGAGGTCAGGAAGAGGCTCACTCTCCTCCTCCACCCCATCATCTGTTGCAAGGAGCAAGGACAGTTCTGTCCGCTCAAAGTGCGGCTTGAGGAGGCTGACATGCAGGACCCTTAAAGGGTTCCTTGGAGACTGCAAGTCCACCAGGTAGATGACTTCACTCTTGCACTCCACCGCCTCAAATGGCCCAGTCCACTTGTCCTGGAGCACCCTAAGCTCCTCTGGTGCCATCACCCATACTTTTTGTCCAGGTTAAAACTCGACCAGAGTGGCATTCTGGTCACATCAGTATTTCATGTCCTCCTGGCTTGCTTCCAGGTTCTCCTGTGTGAGACTCCTGAAGCGGGCGGTCTGCTTCTCAAAGCCAGCATCTTACTAAATACATCCTGGGGGGGGTTTACTAGGAGCTTTTTCCAAAGCCTCCTTGACCAGACTTAAAGGTCCCCCCACAGGATGGCCATAGATCAGTCTCAAAGGGACTAAATCCAAGTCCCTTTTGATGCACCTCCCTGTAGGCGAACAGAAGGCATGGAAAGAGGATGTCTCACTTCCGTCTCAAGGGCTCTGAAAAGCCTGTGATCATGCCTTTCAAGGTACGGTTGAATTTCTCAACCAGACCCTTACTTTGGGTGTGGTAAGGGGTGGTGAACTTGTAGGTTACCCCACACTCCTTTCACAGAGACTTCATTTACGTGGATATGAATTTGGTACCCCTATCAGATACCACTTCCTCTGGGAACCCCATGCGGGTAAAAACGCCCATCAGTGCACGACCCACCACAGGGGAAGTGATTGACCTCAGAGGAATGGCTTCTGGGTACCGAGTGGCATGGTCCACCAAGACCCGGATGAACCTGTTGCCCATGGCTGTCTTGGGATCCAGAAGCCCCACAATGTCAATACCTACCCTCTCAAAGGGAGTAATAACAACAGGCAAAGGTTGGAGGGGAGCCTTACATTTCTCCCCACTCTTGCCACTTGCCTGAAAAGTCTGGCAAGACCTGCAATGTGCATCTGAGTGCCTGAGCATTAGGGGCCAGTAAAAGTGGGTGACAAGCCTCTCAAACGCCTTGTCCTGCCCCAAATGTCCAGCTAAAGGCACATTATGAGCCACCACAGTAGGAAGGCCCTGAAGCAGCACTGGGGTACCACCAGCTCATGGGCTGACCCAGGCTCAGGAACCTTAGGCTCACTATACAGGAGGTCCTCCTCCCAATAGATCAGGTGCGATCCTGTCTCCTGGTCTGCAGCCTGCTGTTTCAAACCCTTCAGAGTAGGGCATGTCTTCTGTGCTGCATAGAATGCTTCCCTGGTGGGCCCCCCTGTCTGCTGCCACTGCAACAGCTCAGGGAACTCTCCCAGTTCAGCCACTTGTTCCCCTGTAGGCTCCGGGGCGTCACCCTCACGCTCTGCATCCTTCCGGACTGTGGGAACTTCTGGGGCCGGTTTACCACGCCCCCTGCCCTTCCTCTTCTTGGTGGTCCCCTGGGCCATTGTTTCAGGCTCCAGGGGCTCTTGACTACCCTGACGGACTGCCATTAACCGGGTGGATACGCATACCCACCCAGGCAGACCCAACATCTCCAACTAAGACCTGTGTTCCACCTCCTTCCAAGGGGAATCCTCTAGGTCATTGCCTAGCAAACAATCAACAGGCATGGTTGGACTCACAGCTATCCTCAAGGAACCTGAGACCCCCCCCCATTCAAAGGGAACCTGACCACTCTGCACAGGTGCTCTGAGTTGTCCACTGCAACTACTTGGTGAACTACCCGGAAATCAATCTGCTCTTCAGACACCAGCTGACTCCTCACTGTAGTCACACTGGCTCCTGTGCCTCTCAGAGCCTCCACCCTCTGTCCATTGATGGTCACCCACTGCCTGTACTTCTTAGTGTTCTCAGGCACGAGGATTCTCTGGACCATCGCACTGTCATGAGACAGAGGTCATCTCAGCTGGTTCCCACCAACCTGGAACCAACTCCTCCCCAAGCGCCACACTAGCCAAACCCTGGGACAGCGCACCAGTGGGTGCCAGTGTACTCTTGGGGCATTTGGGGTCCCCACTCACATGACCCACCTGGTCACATGCATAGTACGTACGGGGGGACCACCTGCCACTGGCTTCCCTTTAGAGAACCATGGCTTCTTCGCACTGGAGGGCTGGGAATCCTTACCCTGGGAATCAGTTTGGGGCCCTTTAGAGAACTCCCCCTGTTTACTCTCATCCCCCCCTTTCTTCTGAGAGGGACCCTGCCCACCCTTGACATGGTCTACCACATACCTCTTTTGGACCCTGGTGCCCTCCCAGCAGTCCGCTTCCTGCGCAAGCTTCCTGGGATCAGTCAGCTTGCTGTCAATCAGGTGCTGGCGCAGCTCTGGAAAACATAAACTGTACAAGTGCTCTCAAGCAATCAGATTGTAAAGCCCCTCATATGTATTTACCTTACTGCCCTTCATCCAACCATCCAGTGACCTGCAATAAGAATCAACACATTCCAACCATGTTTGGGATTCCTTCTTCTTATAGGACCTAAACATATACTTACATTGCTCAGGGGTGAGACTATACCTTGTGAGTAGGGCATCCTTCACAATAGTTTAGGTGAGATTCTGAGCATCTCCTAAGGCTGTCAGTGTATCCCTCCCCTCTACCTCAAAGTGTTAACAGAGACCCGCCACCCCCCCCCCCCCCCATGAGCTACAGGAACCAGATTCATGTGGAGGGCAGACCACAAGTATATGTCATCCTCCCTTTTGTAATCCTTTACAAGATCCTTAGGAATGTGCACCCTCCTCTCAGGCTGCACTGTGATGTGGCTGCCACCATCCCTACTAGACTGGCTCCTCTGATCCATCTCCCTCAAGCTGAGCTCATGAGCCAACAACAAAATTTTTCTCCTCTATGGCCATCCTCATTTTCTACAACTCCCTCTGGTGCTACCTCTCTGCCTGTCTGTCCTGCAATTCTTCAGGGGTCAGACCCTTAGATGAGACACTGATACCTGCCCTGGAAACCCTTTCCTTGGATATAACAGGCCCACCCACAATACCATTGTGTATGGAATGCTCTTCCTCCTCCTTATCCTCCTCATTATCTGTGTGCCCTTCAGTGCTCTTGGCTGTCACTCAGGCCCTCAGCGCCTTTTGCAGCTACTCCTTCTTGGATGAGCTCTTAATGGGACAGTCAAAACTTTTACAGAACTGCTTCAACAGAGCCTTTGTATAGCTCTCTAATTTCTCTAGATCAAAAGCAGCTCCAACTGACGAATCTCCAGATTGGAACATGATGAAAAGTCAGCAAAAGTGTAAAGTTCCAAAAGGCAGAAAACAAGTTCCCAATGAAGTTCAGAAGTCAATCAAAGATTACCACAAAAATTGATGTAGGGAAAAATCCAAGAAAAGGAGAAAAAGCAAAAATCACCAGACAAGTAGTGTGCGGTCACGTAGTGGTCTGCACTCACAACAGTAGTGTCCAATTAATCACTGTAGGTCAAGTACAGATACAAGTCCAATCCCAACTGCTGATCACCGGTGTTAGAAATTGAGTCTTTGGTTGGCATTTAGGTTACCCGCTGTCCAAGCAAGGACCCTCACTCTAGTCAGGGAAAAAAGAGAATCACCCGCCCACCCCTTTGGAAGCTTGGCACGAGCAGAAGGCTTAACTTCAGAGTGCTAGGTGTAAAGTATTTGTACCAACTCACACAGTAACTTAATGAAAACACTACAAAATGACACAACACAGGTTTAGAAAAATATAAAATATTTATATAAACAAACAAAGACCAAAACAACAGAAATCCAAAATACATAAGTCAAGTTATCACTTAAAAACCAAATAGAGTTTTCATGTAGTTTTAAACACAACGCTAACGATGTTAGCATGAAAATGTGCCTTGAGTGTGTCAAAAATAACCCTGCATCAAAAAGGGCTTGCAATGCGTCAATTTGACTCACGAGCGAGACCTTGCGTCGTTTTTTCTTCAGTCGGGTCAGTGTTTACAAAGCTACTAATGTGGGTGGGCCAGTCAGTGCTGCAGGCCCACTAGTAGCATTTGGTTTACAGGCCCTGGGCACCTCTAGTGCATTGTACAAGGGACTTACTAGTTAATCAGATATGCCAATCATGGATAAACCAATTACATACACATTTTTAAAGGAACACTTGCACTTTAGCACTGGTTAGCAGTGGGAAAGTGCCCAGAGTAACAAAACCAGCAAAAACAGAATTCAGCACACATCAACAACCTGGGAAACAGAGGCAAAAAGTTAAGGAAGACCACGCCGAGGATGAAAAGTCTAACAAGGAGTCACAGAAAAGCCCACACAGCACAACTGAAGAAGAGTCCCACACCACAGGAGATGCATGCAGAGGGCTGTGCATCACAGGGAAGAGTGCAAGGAGAGGAGATCCACACAGTTGGTGCAGTGCTGCAGGGGAGTGACTCCTTCACTTCAAGGGAGATTCCTTCTTCTTCTTGTGCAGACTGAAGACTTGACAACGTCAGAGGATGCACAGCCGGGGAAATGTTGTAGAAGATGGAAGGAGCCGTGGAAACAATGTTGCAGGAAGAGTCTTTATTGTGGATGCAGATTGTCGGTTCCTGGAAGGTCCAGTCACAGTTCCAGTGGCCAGAAGTCGAAGTAGAGGTTGCAGAGGAGTCCAACTGGAATCTTGCAAGGTGATTCTGAGTACCCACCCAAGAAGGAGACCTTAAATTTCCCTGGAAGGGGAACTGGTCACTTAGCGAGGTGACCACCTATCAGGAGGGGGCTCTGACGTCACCTGCCTGACCTGGCCACTCAGATGCTTCCAGAGGCCTCTGCCCACTTAGATTCAAGATGGCAGAATCAAAAGACCCTCTGGAGTGTCTCTGGGCACCACCCCTGGGGTGGTGATGGACAAGGGAGTGGTCACTCCCCTTTCCATTATCCAGTTTCATGCCAGAAAAGGAACTGGAGGGCACTGAACCAGTGCAGACTGGTTTATGCAAGGAGGGTTACACCCTCTCCCAAAGGAAATCGTTTATTCTGCCTTCCTGTACTTGAGCTGTTCAAGCAGGAGGAGGGCAGAACCCTGTCTGAGGGATGGCAGCAGCTTGGGCAGCCTGGAAAACCCATGAAAGCTGGAAGCAGCAATGCTAGGGGTCCTCTAGGGAACCCCCAGAGTGCATGGAATCATACTTCCAATACCGACAACAGCATTGGGGTATGATTCCGACATGTTTGATGCCAAACATGCCTAGGTTGGGAGTTACCATTATGTAGCTGGACATAGGAAGTGGCCTATGTCCAGTACACGCATAAAATGGCATCCCTGCACTCACGAAGTCCATGAAAATGGAGCTGGAGTTTGTGGGGGCACCTCTGCTCATGGCAGGGTGCCGACACACACTGGTACCTTCACCTTGCCCTCTGGGCTAGAAGGGCCTACCATTGTTGTGACTTACAGTGACCTGGTGCAGTGACCTGTATTGAGAATGGTGCATGCACCCTTTCACGCAGGCTGCAACGGCAGGCCTGCAGATACACTTTGCATGGGCTCCCCCATGGGTAGCATCATACATGCTGCAGCCCATGGGGGACCCCTGGGTACTTGGGTACCATCTACTAGCGACGTACATGGGGGCACCAGTATGCCAAATGTGGGGTGTGTGTGGTCCAAGCAACCAAGTTTAAAGGGAGAGAGCATAGTCACTGGGGTCCTGGTTAGCAGGATCCCAGTGAACACAGTCAAAACATACTAACAACAGGCAAAAAGTGGGGGTAACTATGCCAGAAGGAGGGTACTTTCCTACAATGTGCTAGATAATGAAAATTATTCCTGTAATTTCTCAAAGGGTTCAATTAAAGATTTATGAATTACCTGACTGATTGATGAAATACCCTTTTCTGACTAATGCTTCCAACAAAAGGGCTTAATATTATCTTTTAAATATACGTTATTCTAGGCTGCAGATAAGTGAATATATTTCATGAGAAAAAATGCATGAAAAAATATATTTAAAGGCAATCAAATGAAAAAATATGCTATCACTGTAAAACATACAAATTAGACATTGATCAAATTCCTTTTCATTGAAGATAACACAGCATGTCCTTGGAAGTTGGGCCAAAAGAGGCACATATGAATCATCATACTAGCATTACAAAGCATAGGGTTTCTGAATATGAAGGAGGGGTGGTATATTTTCAAATCAGGGAATTTAACACCAACTT
Source organism: Pleurodeles waltl (assembly GCF_031143425.1). Classification (NCBI taxonomy): domain Eukaryota; kingdom Metazoa; phylum Chordata; class Amphibia; order Caudata; family Salamandridae; genus Pleurodeles; species Pleurodeles waltl. The sequence continues at coordinate 1,125,481,528 of NC_090445.1, read as the reverse complement.
CAGTTTTAGGGGCATATTTATACTCTGTTTGCACTGAATGTGCATCAAAAAGTTTGACGCACATTCGGCGCAAACTTTGCCCCATTATTAAACTCTGACGCCCGACCCCGCGGACGTCAAAGTTCCACCGTCTGAGTCATTTTTTGGAGGCGGGAGACTGCCTTGCGTTAATGATATGCAAGGTAGTCGTTCTCGCCCAAAAAATGACTTTAAGGCCTGTGCGCCTTATTTATACTCCAGCGTCATTTTGACGCACAGGAGGGGGTGGCCCATAAAAAACGGCGCACAGCCTGATGTGCGCTGTTTTTTAACGCCTGGGTCAGGTCAGGCGTTAAGGGAGCTGTTGGCTCGGAAGGAGCCCAGAGGTGCCCTTCACTGCCCCCAGGGACACACCCTGCCACCCTCACCCACCCCTGGATAGGGGGACCCATCCCAGGTCAGTACAGGTAAGTTGAGGTAAGTATTTTTTTTATTTTAAAGTGGCATAAGGGGGCCTAATTTGGGTCCCCCTACATGCCACAGTGCCCAGTGACCAGGCCCAGGGGACAAAAGTCCCCTGGGCATGGCCATTGGGCAAGGGGGCATGACTCCTGTCTTTGCTAAGACAGGAGTCATTTCAATGGGGGTTGTGTGTCAAAAAATAGCGCAAGTCCGGTTTGAGGCCTGATTTTTGCCTCAGACCTGACTTGCACCATTTTTTATGCACAACCCCCATTTTCCCATACGCCGGCGCTGCCTGGTTTGAGTCTTTTTTTTACTCAGACCAGTCCACAGCACCGGCTAACGTCATTCCTTAAATAAGGTGCCCGCATGGCGCGTGGGAATGGCGTAAGCCGGCGGTAAAAGTTTTTCCGCAAACCAGCACCGGCGCTGGTTTGCGTCAAAAAGTATAAATATGGGCCTTAGTTTTTAACATTTTGTTAGAGCAGTTTGAGTTTGTCTATTATTCTATAAAAATGTAATGACTGGAAATCCAAAAGGTAACATCAAAAGAGCAAAAAAATATGAGGGCAATCATAATTTTAATGGGATCCAATCTATCTCGGAAATGAAGAGTGGAGTGGAGACCAAATACATGCTAAACGTTGTACCTTGTTTTTAAGGTTAAACATGTTCAAAGGAGTGGTTTTCTTGAGATTAAGTGCATACCAAATACCTAGATATTTAATCTTTGTCAGGTTCAACAAAAAAATTGTTATTCACAAACAGTGATCTCAAAGACAATGAATTCAACTCAACAAACTCTGTATTATTTGAGTTACATTTCTAAACAGAAATGTGTGAGTACAATTGAACTGGACCTAGAAAAGATTGCAGTGAAGTAGAGGGATGTACATGTGTTAGAAATTGGGTCTTGTGTTGGCAGAGGTATGCATTCTGTCCCGGTAGGGACCACAGTCCTAGTCAGGGTAAAACAAGACCAAAACAACAAAAATCAAATAAGTAGATCCTGCAATATGCAATTTTAAATTATTAGGTGAAGATAGCGAATGAAAGCACAAATTGCCAACTGTGGTTATCTGGTACCCCAGACAGGGACAAAGCCAGGAGTTCAGGCCAACCGCGATAGAGCGCAGGCCAGATACAGGGACCCACTTAGACCCACTGAACACATTACCTTAAATCCTGGTGTGCAGTCTGCATAGCGTTGATTTGGAATGCTTTGCAGCGGTTCGGGTGAGGACCACAGAAGGCATAGAACTTTAGGCCAACTGCCAAGGGTCCAGGATTGGGGTGGTACCACTTGGCAGGGCAGACTCACAGATGGCAGAGTCCAGGTGCAAGAGCAGGTTGGTTTGAAGTTTTTTGTGTCCCTGAGACTTCAGAAAACAAGAGGCCAGTCAGCTGGCCCTTGGAGTCACTCTGGGTTCTGGGTTGTAGACCTGCAGGCCCAGTCCTTTTCACTCCCAGACATGTAGCAGCAGGCAGCAGGCCAACACAGCAATGCATGTAGGAAAGTGGCAGTCCCTCATAAAGCACAGCACATAGCAAGCAGTAGGCCAACACAGCAAGCAGTTAGGAGAGTGGCAGTCCCTCCTGGCAGCACAGCAGTCCTTCTTCCTTGCAGAGTATCCACAGGTCCAGAATTGTACTGAAGTGGTGGTATCTGAGATCCAGTATTAATACCTTAGTGCCCTGGTTATGGAAAGTGGAAAAGACTTCTGGAGGCATGCCTTTGAAGTGCACAGATGCCCTGCCTCCCCAGTCCTGGCTCCAAGCTGGCTGGAGTGACATTGCAGGCTTGTTAAACCCTAATGTGGGTGGACAGATCAAGTATATTCACGTATGAGGCAGTGCTAAGCTCCCCCCCCCATCAAGCCAGTTAATTTCCCATTAAGGCCCATCAAGTCACGTCCAATCTCCCATTGTGTGTGGCTATCTTGAGCAAATGTGCCAGGCCAGCTGTCACCTACCCCAGACATGTATTAGAGACAGGCAGCAGGCACTGAATGGCTAAAGTAAAAAAATGCCAACTTTCTAAAAGAAGCATTTTCAGACTTACAATTTAAAATAAACCTGACTTTGCCATAAGTTGTGATTTTAAATTGTGAGTGAAGAGATAGTAAACTCTATATTTCTATATTTTACCAAATGGAAATTACACTTAAGCGAGTTTTTGAACAATCCCAATATTAGCCTATGGGAGGGATAGGCCTTGCCGTAGTGAAAAACAAATTTTGCAGTTTTTCAGTACCAAGACATGTTAAACTTAAAAGTACATGTCTAACTTTTTAAATAAAATGCACCTTGCCCTTGGGGCTAACCAGGACCTACCTTAGTGGTGACTTATTTGTAACAAAAAGGAAGCTTTGGGACTGGCACAAGGGGCGCACATGCTTGGTTGAAATGGCAGTTTAAAACTGCACACACAGGCTCCGCAGTGGCAGGCCTGGGACATGTTTGAAGGGCTAATGTAGTCAGCAGCACGACCAGTGCTGCAGGCCCACTAGTAGCATTTAATTTACAGGCCCTGGACACATATAGCACACTTTACTAGGGACGTAAAAGTAAACTGAATATTCCAACTGTGGATAAGCCAATGTTACCACATTGTAAGGAGAGAGCACAAACACTTTAGCATCATTTAGCAGTGGTAAAGTGCACAGAGTCATAAAACCAACAAAAACAATGTCGGAATATGAGGAGGAGGAAGGCAAAATGTATGGAAATGGACTTGCAGAAAGGGACATTTCCAGCATGTATCATAGAATGCCATTAGTGTAAGCTAAGGTTGTATTTCCAATCATTACATTGAAGACCATAAATGAGAGTATTACAGCCCAACCACTGAACAGTGATAAACAAAAAACAAACAATAACGGAAAAAGGCTCCAACCATGTCTAGGCTCATGACATAGATTAAAATAGGAAGAAAAAAAGTAGTTTACAAAAATACTGGCTCTAGAAGAAGAATATACTGGTTGAGGAATTTAACCCCTTCGCTGCCAGGACTTTTCCCCCTCCTGTGCCAGGCCTTTTTTTGCCTATTTGGGGCAGTTCGCGCTTAGGCCCTCATAACTTTTTGTCCACATAAGCTAACCAAGCCAAATTTGCATCCTTTTTTTCCAACATCCTAGGGATTCTAGAGGTACCCAGACTTTGTGGGTTGCCCTGAAGGAGGCCAAGAAATTGGCCAAAATACAGGGAAAATTTCGTTTTTTTAAAAAAAAATTGAAAAAGTGGCTGCAGAAGAAGGCTTGTGCTTTTTCCCCTGATAATGGCATCAACAAAGGGTTTCTGGTGCTGAAATCACTATCTTCCCACCTTTCAGGAACGGGCAGACTTGAATCAGAAAACCCAATTTTTCAACACAATTTTGGCATTTTACTGGGACATACCCCATTTTTGCAATTTTTTATGCTTTCAGCCTCCTTCCAGTCAGTGACAGAAATGGGCATTAAACCAATGCTGGATCCCAGAAACCTAAATATTTCTGAAAAGTAGACACAATTCTGAATTCAGCAAGGGGTCATTTGTGTAGATCCTACAAGGGTTTCCTACAGAAAATAACAACTGAAAAAGAAAAATATTGAAATTGAGGTGAAAAAAACATAAATGTTTCTCTACGTTTTACTCTGTAACTTTTCCCTGCAATGTCAGATTATCGAAAGCAATATACCGTTACATCTGCTGGACTCCTCTGGTTGCGGGGATATATAGGGCTTGTAGGTTCATCAAGAACCCAAGGAACCCAGAGCCAATAAATGAGCTGCACCCTGCAGTGCGTTTTCATTCTATACCGGGTATACAGCAATTCATTTGCTGAAATATAAAGAGTAAAACATTGCTATCAAGAAAACCTTTGTATTTCCAAAAAGGGCACAAGATAAGGTGTTGAGGAGCAGTGGTTATTTGCACATCTCTGAATTCAGGGGTGACCATACTAGCATGTGAATTACAGGAATTTCCCAAATAGATGTCTTTTTTACACACTCTCCTATATTTTGAAGAAAAAATGTAGAGAAAGACAAGGGGCAATAACACTTGTTTTGCTAATCTATGTTCCCCAAAGTCTCCCGATAAAAATGATACCTCACTTGTGTGGGTAGGCATAGCGCCCGCAACAGGAAACGCCCCAAAGCGCAACGTGGACACATCCAAATTTTTGGAAGAAAACAGAGGCGTTTTTTGCGAAGTGCCTACCTGTAGATTTTGGCCTCTAGCTCAGCCGGCACCTAGGGAAACCTACCAAACCCGTACATTTCTGAAAACTAGAGACCTAGGGGAATCCAAGATGGGGTGACTTGCGGGGCTCGGACCAGGTTCTGTTACCCAGAATCCTTTGCAAACCTCAAAATTTGGCTAAAAAACACATGTTCCTCACATTTCTGTGGCAGAAAGTTCTGGAATCTGAGAGGAGCCACAAATGTCCTTCCACCCAGCGTTCCCCCAAGTCTCCCGATAAAAATGATACCTCACTTGTGTGGGTAGGCCTAGCGCCCGCGACAGGAAACGCCCCAAAGCGCAACGTGGACACATCCAAATTTTTGGAAGAAAACAGTGCCTACCTCTGGATTTTGGCCTATAGCTCAGCCGGCACCTAGGGAAACCTACCAACCCTGTGCATTTTTGAAAACCAGAGACCTAGGGGAATCCAAGATGGGTTTGACTTGTGGGGCTCGGACCAGCTTCTGTTACCCAGAATCCTTTGCAAACCTCACAATTTGGCTAAAAAAACACATGTTCCTCACATTTCTGTGGCAGAAAGTTCTGGAATCTGAGAGGAGCAACAAATTTCCTTCCACCCAGCGTTCCCCTAAGTCTCTCGATAAAAATTGTACCTCACTTCTGTGGGTAGGCCTAGCGCCCACGAAAGGAAATGGCCCAAAACACAACGTGGACACAACATATTTTTTCACAGAAAACAGAGGTGTTTTTTGCAAAGTGCCTACCTGTGGAGTTTGGCCTCTAGCTCAGCCGGCCCCGGGAGGGGGGGGGCAGAAATGCCCTAAAATAAATTTGACCCCCCCCACCCCTCCCAAACCCCCCATGCCCGGGAACGACCCTTGCCTACGGGGTCGCTCCCCCTGCGTGACATTGGCGCCAAAACACAAATCCCCGGTGCCTAGTGGTTTCTGCCCCCTTGGGGGCAGATTGACCTAAAATCGGCCAATCTGCCCCCAAGGGGGGCAGAAATGGCCTAAATACAATTTGCCCCCGAGGGCAGCGACCCTTGCCTGATGGGTCGCTCCCCATCTCTAAAAAAACAAACAAACAAAAAAAAAAACACAAAAAAAACAATTCCCCTGGCGCCTAGAGGGTTCAAATGGCCTAAAATAAATTTGCCCCCCCAACACCCCCCCCCCCCCGGGAGCGACCCTTGCCTACGGGGTCGCTCCCCCTGCGTGACATTGGCGCCAAAAAACAAATCCCAGGTGCCTAGTGGTTTCTGCCCCCTTGGGGGCAGATTGACCTAAAATCGGCCAATCTGCCCCCAAGGGGGGCAGAAATGGCCTAAATACAATTTGCCCCCCAGAGCACAGACCCTTGCCTGATGTGTCGCTACCCATCTCTAAAAAAACAAACAAACAAAAAAAAAACACAAAAAAAAAGTTTGCCCTGGCGCCTAGAGGGTTCTGCCCCCCCGGGGGCAGAAATGGCCTAAAATAAATTTGCCCCCCAACGCCCCCCCCCCCGGAGCGACCCTTGCCTACGGGGTCGCTCCCCCTGCGTGACATTGGCGCCAAAAAACAAATCCCAGGTGCCTAGTGGTTTCTGCCCCCTTGGGGGCAGATTGACCTAAAATCGGCCAATCTGCCCCGAAGGGGGGCAGAAATGGCCTAAATACAATTTGCCCCCCAGGGGAGCGACCCTTGCCTGATGGGTCGCTCCCCATCTCTAAAAAAACAAAAAAAAACAAAAAAAAACAACAACAAAAAAATTTCCCCTGGCGCCTAGAGGGTTCTGCCACCCCTGGGGGCAGATCGGCCTAATAATAGGCCGATCTGCCCCCAGGGGTGGCAGAAATGGCCTAAAATAAATTTGCCCCCCCAACCCCCACTCCCCCCCGGGAGCGACCCTTGCCTACGGGGTCGCTCCCCCTGCGTGACATTGGCGCCAAAAAACAAATCCCAGGTGCCTAGTGGTTTCTGCCCCCTTGGGGGCAGATTGACCTAAAATCGGCCAGTCTGCCCCCCAGGGGGGGCAGAAATGGCCTAAAATAAATTTGCGCCCCCAACCTTTCCCCCCCCCGGAGCGACCCTTGCCTACGGGGTCGCTCCCCCTGCGTGACATTGGTGCCAAAAAACAAATCCCAGGTGCCTAGTGGTTTCTGCCCCCTTGGGGGCACATTGACCTAAAATCGGCCAATCTGCCCCCAAGGGGGGCAAAAATGTCCTAAATACAATTTGCCCCCCTGGGGAGCCACCCTTGCCTGATGGGTCGCTCCCCATCTCTAAAAAAACAAACAAACAAAAAAAAAAATCACAAAAATAAAATTTGCCCTGGCGCCTAGAGGTTTCTGCCCCCCAAATTTGCCCCCCCAGGGAGCGACCCTTGCCTAAGGGGTCGCTCCCCTTGCATGAAATTCACGCAAAGAAAAAACTCCCTGGTGTCTAGTGGTTTCTGCCCCCCTTGGGGGCAGATTGGCCTCATCAAAATAGGCCAATCTGCCCCCAAGGGGGGCAGAAATGGCCTAAATATAATTTTCCCCCAAGGGGAGCGACCCTTGCCTAAGGGGTCGCTCCCCACCTAAAAACAGTAAAATGAAACATAAAAAAAAAATGGTCCCTGGTGCCAGAGGTTTCTGCTCCCCTGGGGGCAGATCGGCCTAATAATAGGCCGAGCAGCCCCCAGGGGGGGCAGAAAGGCCTTCCCGAAAAAATGCCCCCCATGGGAGCGACCCTTGCCCAAGGGGTCGCTCCCTTATGTAAATTTCAGTACAAAAAAAAAAAAATCCCTGGTGTCTAGTGGGGTTTCAAATGCCGGATTGCAAGCAATCCGGCTTTTGAAACCCTCGGAGAGACTTCAAAGGGAAGGAAATACTTTTCCATCCCTTTGAAGCCCCTCCGGGCCTCCCCCAGTGATTGAAAGAGAAATGCTTTTGCATTTCTCTTTCAATCGCGCTGGAAGCAGAGCTTCCAGTGCGATGGGGGAGGCCCCTGTGACAAATCAGCGCGCGCTCGCGCGCTGACGTCACAGGGGGGCAGGAGGGGGGCGGGGGTGGAAGGGGAAGGTGTTCCCCTTCCATCCCCGCCTTGGGGGGGAGGGGGGTGCACGGGGGCGTGCTAGTGCTCCCCCAAGTTCCCCTGTGCCTTGGACGTGATGATCTCGTCCAAGGCACAGGGGAACTGTAGCCTTGGACGAGATCATCTCGTCCAAGGCATAGAAGCGGTTAAATAAAACATGGACGAAATCCAAACCATTAATGGGCTGTTAAAGTATTTATAACCAATTAATCTGATCAAAGATTTTTCAGCAACAAGGAATAAATCCTCTACCGGAAATTCAGTTGCGGAGGATAGGAAAATTAAATTTGGAGATTAGAAAATACATGTGCATTATAAGCCAGCAGTCTACCCTTAACAAACCCTTATTGGTCAATTTTAGGTCAGGCATACAAGCGCGCAAGTGCTGCTTTTCCGACATATAGTTATCAATTTGGGCTTTTAACCACGCCCACCTCATGCCCATCACTTTCACTCGTTCATGGGCTTGCCCTTCAAAAATCCTTTGCTGTCATTGGCAAATGTTTCACGTTTGTCCCTCCTCTGGGCGGTTTGGTTACGGCCTTGGGCATCGCCCCTGTTACATGGCTAATTGCAAATTGCATTTTGGCTGCAAGTTAACTTCTTTTTTCCTTCTGTGTGTCTCCTCTACGCTAATGTTTATGGCGGCCGTTGGCTCCCTTATTTCAAACTGTATTAATTTTCATTTTTTTCTTCTTATCTACAGTCCATCTTACATCATCTCTTTATTTCTTTTCCCTCTCTCCACCCTCTCGAAACCCCTCCTCTGTCTCCATCAAGTGCTGGCGCAGAGGAATCTGCTTGTTTCCTTTTCCTCTACTTGCTGTGGCTCTCTGGTCACGCTGCAGAGGCAAGTCTGCCTGCTCAGCCACGCAAGGACCTTGAGAGATGCCTGGCTGTGGTGCAGGTGTCTGGCTGACGTGACTGTGTACCTGGACAGGACGGCAGTGTGGTGGTATCTGGCCAGGTAACTAACGTGACATCTGTCGGTGGCCGGTTCCCCTGTGGGCTGTGGCAGCAGGCAGAATGTATCAGAGAGAGCCAAGTGGGCTGTGAGTGTGCTCAGGAGGAGGACAGGGGGGAAGAGGAGAGGATCTGATGCATTGCAGCATCTCCCTCCCCCCCACATTAACATACAGAGAGATCTCACTGCCAAGGGCATCACAAGCCCTGAATCCCCACAGCTGTGGGAGTTCCTGTGGAGAGGGCCGGAAGGGAACCGGCAGAGGACACTGCCTCTGACTGGTCAGAGCTCCAGGAGGCACCATTTGGATATGTGAATGTGTGAGTGGCTGCAAATGTGCGTAAAGTATGTTTCATTTTTTTTTATTTGAGTGTATGCGTGTGTGAATGGCTGAATTTGGATGCTTAAGTGACTGAAGGTGTAGCTCAGTGGCAACTTTAGGAGGGAGGGGGGCGGGCAGTAAGTGCACACACATTCATTCTTTCACACACGCACGCACACATATCCATTAACAACACTCATAGCATTCAAACATGCACACAGGCACCAAATATTCATTTTAAAAGATCACAAACACACACTCATTCTTTTACACACACGCATGCATGCACATCCATTAACAACACTCATAGCATTCAAACATGCACATACGCACCACACATTCATTTTAGAAGATCACACACACACACTCATTCTTTCACACACACATGCACATCAATTAACAACACTCATAACATTCAAACATGCACGCACGCACAAAACATTAATTTTAAAAGATCACACACACACTTACCTTCAGCCTCGGAGGTCCCAGGAGGATTGGAACTGCTGCCTTCCCTCATTGGCTGACCTTAGGTTAGCCAATGAGGGAAGGCAGCAGTCCCAGCCTTGTCACAGAGTGGGATGGGCTCAGTGAGACTGCTGACCCCACCCACTCTGTGGTGAAGTGTCACTGATTGACACTCGCCCTGGGCGCTTCAGGGCTTAAACCTGAAGCACCCAGGTTGAAGTCAATGGGTGACGCTTTCCTCGTCACACAGGGGAGGGCCTTGAGGCACCTTTGCTGAGCCGAGGAGGTCACGCCCATAGGAGCTGTGACCTCTTCTGCCCAGCAAAGTTCTGCTCAGGCAGCCACGAGTCTGCGCAAATCGCGCATGTCTGCTCCTGGCTGCCTGACCTGAACATGAAGAGTGTCTGTCAGGCTGACCTTTGTTCAGCCTGACAAACACTCTTCATAAGGGGCAAAGGTGGGGGGTGTGTCCGTCCACCTTAAAGGACCGGCTGCGCCTGGTGTAGTTGTAGAAATGAGAAGATGTATGGGCGCATGAGGGGCTGGTGGTGTGAGCAATGTACGCCCCCAGAGTGCGCATTACTGAAAGAAGCTCTGTGCAGCTACATTTGTGTTGCAGTCTCTGCAGTCAGAGATGAAGGCTGTGACGCTGCTGTGATCTGTTGCTCTGCAGCCGGCAGGGTGAATAAGATTCCAGACACTTACATATCCATGTCACTCTCGGTTCCAGCCACTCATTCATTAATTTGCTCACACGTGCAAACATGTAACCACTAATGTAGACAGTTGCACAAACTTATCAATCCAAACAATCAAATGCTCATTCAATCACTTGCACATTTAGTAACTCATACAATTACTCACACACAGAAAAATTCAGCCACTCACATGTTTACACGTCTAATGCACAGCCTCTCACAGTTTAAGACACAGGCACATTAATTGACGAATTTACATTCAACCAACCAAAAGTTCTCTCACATACCAAACCACTCATGCATGTAATTAATTTTAAGTGTATTCACTCTCGAACATTCAGCCACTCACTCATTTGTTTACTCTCACAACTATCCACACATTCCCCCACTCACATATTTTCTCAGTGACATACCCAGCCATTCATATATTCAAGATCTCAGTCTTTTACACACTTATATAGTCAACCAGTCACACGCTCACTTCACTTTGTTGTGCACTATATAACCCCTTCTGTCCCCAGGACGTAATGGTTACGTCCTGAGGTACAGTGCTGCTGTGCCCAGGACGTAACCATTACGTCCTGGGCACACAGCCTAGAGAGAGCGCTAGCGCTCCTTCTGTGGGGTTCCCCCCCACACCCCCCCACCTACATATTTTCTCAGTGACATACCCAGCCATTCATATATTCAAGATCTCAATCTTTTACACACTTATATAGTCAACCAATCACATGCTCCCTTCACTTTGTTGTGCACTATATAACCTGTTGTGCACTATATAACCCCTTCTGTGCCCAGGACGTAATGGTTACATCCTGAGGTACAGTGCTGCTGTGCCCAGGACGTAACCATTACGTCCTGGGCACACAGCCCAGAGGGAGCGCTAGCGCTCCTTCTTTGGGGTTCCCCCCCACACCCCCAAGGCAGGGATGGAAGGGGAAGCCCTTCCCCTTCCAGTCCCGACCCTCCCCCAGCCCCCCTGTGACATCAGCGTGCGATCGCGTGCTGTTTGTCACAGGGCCTCCTCCCATTGCGCTGGAAGCTCAGCTTCCAGTGCGATCGGAAGAGAAATGCAAGGGGGAGGCCGAGGGAGGCTTTAAAGGGAAGGAACGTTATTTCCTTCCCTTTGAAGTCTCTCTCTGCGTTTCAAAAGCCAGATTGCAAAGCAATCCAGCTTTTGAAACGCCCACTAGACCGCAGGGATTTAATTTTAAAAATGAAACTGGCATGAGGGAGTGACCCCTTGGGCAATGGTCGCTCCCAGGGGGTGCATTTTTTTGGAAGGCCTTTTCTGCCCCCGGGGGGGCAGAATCCTCTAGGCACCAGGGATAAAAAAAAAAATGTTTCGTTTTTTGTTTTTTGTTTTAGAGGTGGGGAGCGACCATTTGGGGCAAATTATATTTAGGCCATTTCAGATTGGCCTATTTTTATGAGGCCAATCTGCCCCCAAGGGGGACAGAAACCACTAGACACCAGGGAGTTATTTTTTTTGTTCGTGAATTTCACCGAAGGGGAGCGACCCCTTAGGCAAGGGTCGTTCCCCTGGGGGGCAAATTTATTTTAGGCCATTTCTGCCCCCCTGGGGGTCAGATCAGCCTATTTTAATTAGGCTGATGTGCCCCCAAAGGGGGCAGAAACCACTAGGCACCGGGGATTTATGTTGTTGTTGTTGTTTAACAGATAGGGAGCGACCCCTTAGGCAAGGGTCGCTCCCATTGGGGGCAAATTATATTTAGGCCATTTCTGCCCGCTTTGGGGGCAGATTGGGCGATTTTAGGTCAATCTGCCCCCAAGGGGGGCAGAAACCACTAGGCACCAGGGATCTTTTTTTTTGCGCCATCACACAAGTGGAGCGACTCCGTAGGCAAGGGTCGCTCCCCGGGGGGGCAAATTTATTTTAGGCCATTTCTGCCCCCCGGGGGCAGATCGGCCTATTGTTATTAGGCCGATCTGCCCCCAGGGGGGGCAGAAACCTCTAGGCGCCAGGGATATATTTTTTTTGGTGTTTTTTTGTTTTTTTAGAGATGGGGAGCGAACCCTTAGGCAAGGGTCGCTCCCCTGGAGGGGAAAATTGTATTTAGACCATTTCTGCCCCCCTTCGGGGCAAATCGGCCGATTTTAGGTCAATCTGCCCCCAAGGGGGCAGAAACCACTTGGGCCATTTCCTTTCGTGGGAGCTAGGCCCACCCCCACAAGTGAGGTACCATTTTTATCAGGAGACTTGGGGGAACGCTGGGTGGAAGGACATTTGTGGCTCCTCTCAGATTCCAGAACTTTCTGTCACCGAAATGAAAGGAAAAAGTGTTTTGTTGGACAAATTTGAGGTTTGCAAAGGATTCTGGGTAACAGAACCTGGTCAGAGCCCCACAAGTCAACCCATCTTGGATTCCCCTAGGTCTCTAGTTTTCAAAAATGTGCTGGTTTGCTAGGTTTCCCTAGGTGCCGGCTGAGCTAGAGGCCAAAATCCAAAGGTAGGCACTGTTTTCTATGAAAAAATGTGATATGTCCACGTTGTGTTTTGGGTCATTTCCTTTCGTGGGCGCTAGGCCTACCCAAACAAGTGAGATATAATTTTTATCGGGAGACTTGGGGGAACGCTGGGTGGAAGGAAATGTGTGGCTCCTCTCAGATTCCAGAACTTTCTGTCACCGAAATGTGAGGAAAATGTGTTTTTTTGCCAACTTTTTAGGTTTGCAAAGGATTCTGGGTAACATAACCTGGTCAGAGCCCCACAAGTCACCCCACCTTGGATTCCCCTAGGTCTCTAGTTTTCAAAAATTAACAGGTTTGGTAGGTTTCCCTAGGTGCCGGCTGAGCTAGGGGCCAAAATCTACAGGTAGGCACTTTGCAAAAAACACCTCTGCTTTCTGTCAAAAAATGGGATGTGTCCACGTTGTGTTTTGGGCCATTTCCTTTCATGGGCGCTAGGCCTACCCACACAAGTGAGGTACCATTTTTATCGGGAGACTTGGGGGAACGCTGGGTGGAAGGAAATTTGTGGCTCCTCTCAGATTCCAGAACGTTCTGTCACCGAAATGTGAGGAAAATGTGTTTTTGTAGCCAAATTTTGAGGTTTGCAAAGCATTCTGGGTAACAGAACCTGGTCAGAGCCCCACAAGTCACTCCATCATGGATTCCCCTAGGTCTCTAGTTTTCAAAAATGCACAGGTTTGGTAGGTTTCCCTAGGTACCGGCTGAGCTAGGGGCCAAAATCTACAGGTAGTTACTTTGCAAAAAACACCTCTGTTTTCTGTCAATAAATGGGATGTGTCCACGTTGTGTTTTGGGCCATTTCCTTTCGTGGGCACTAGGCCTACCCACACAAGTGAGGTACCATTTGTATCGGGAGACTTGGGGGACCGCTGGGTGGAAGGAAATTTGTGGCTCCTCTCAGATTCCAGAACTTTCTGTCACCGAAATGTGAGGAAAATGTGTTTTTTTAGCTACATTTTGAGGTTTGCAAAGGATTCTGGGTAACAGAACCTGGTCAGAACCCCACAAGTCACCCCATCTTGGATTCCCCTAGGTCTCCAGTTTAAAAAAATGCACAGGTTTAGTAGGTTTCCCTAGGTGCCGGCTCAGCTAGAGGCCAAAATCTACAGGTAGGCACTTTGCAAAAAATACCTCTGTTTTCTGTCAAAAAATGGGATGTGTCCACGTTGTGTTTTGGGGCATTTCCTGTCGGGGGCGCTACGCCTACCCACACAAATGAGGTATCATTTTTATCGGGAGACTTGGGGGAACATAGAATAGCAAAACAAGTGTTATTGCCCCTTGTCTTTCTCTACATTTTTTCCTTCCAAATATAAGAGAGTGTGCAAAAAAAGACGTCTATTTAAAAAATGCCGTGTAATTCACATGCTAGTATGGGCACCCCGGAATTCAGAGATGTGCAAATAACCACTGCTCCTCAACACCTTATCTTTTGCCCATTTTGGAAATACAAAGGTTTTCTTGATAGCTATTTTTTACTCTTTATATTTCAGCAAATGAATTGCTGTATACCCGGTATAAAATGAAAACCCACTGTAGGGTGCAGGTCATTTATTGGCTCTGGGTACCTAGAGTTCTTGATGAATCTACAAGCCCTATATATCCCCGCAACCAGAAGAGTCCAGCAGACGTAACGGTATATTGCTTTCAAAGAGCTGACTTTGCCGGAAAAAGTTACAGAGTAAAACGTAGAGAAAAATTGCAGTTATTTTCACCTCAATTTCAATATTGTTTTTCTTTCAGTTGTTATTTTCTGTAGGACACCCTTGTAGGATCTACACTAATTACCCCTTGATGAATTCAGAATTTTGTCTACTTTCCAGAAATGTTTCGGTTTCTGTGATCCAGCATTGGTTTCACACCCATTTCTGTCACTGACTGGAAGGGGGCTGAAAGCACAAAAAATCGTAAAAATGGGATATGTCCCAGTAAAATGGCAAAATTGTGTTGCAAAATTGGGTTTTCTGATTCAAGTCTGCCTGTTCCTGAAAGCTGGGAAGCTGGTGATTTTAGCACCACAAACCCTTTGTTGATGCTATTTTCAGGGGAAAAACCACAGGCCTTCTTCTGCAGCCCCTTTTTCCCATTTTTGTTTTAAAAACGAAATTTTCACTGTATTTTGGCTAATTTCTTGGCCTCCTTCTGGGGAACCCACAAAGTCTGGGTACCTCTAGAATCCCTAGGGTGTTGGAAAAAAAGGACGCAAACTTGGCGTGGGTAGCTTATGTGAACAAAACGTTATGAGGGCCTAAGCGCGAACTGCCCCAAATAGCCAAAAAAGGGCTCGGCACAGGAGGGGGTAAAGGCCTGGCAGCGAAGGGGTTAACTCTGATGCTCCAAGTAACTCAGGTAGTCAGTCACACACCCAATGCTCACAACCATTAACTCACTTATTTATTCACTTACACAAACGGTCACTTACACATTGTTGTTTTACATCTGTTTATCAAAGAAACAGCGAAAACACAATATAGAATCATAACCTATAGCAGATTATGAACGGGCACCCAAACAGCAAATCTCAAAATGATCAACGGTTTAATTTGTAATCACATTTGTACAGGACAGAAAAAAAGCATTGGGTCTGTATTGACTGTTCTCCAGGCTGCTCTCACACTTATGTATTCATTCAATACTTACACAAGCACAACTACACTCACACAATGTCACTCACTTATCAATTTACATATTCACCCACTCTACGTAAACATGTTAATTAAAAGCTTAAACATCCAATCACTCACCTAACCTCCTCATGCCTCCATGTATGCACACAATACCACCCATGCATATCTCCACTTTTCCAACCATTAAATAATGCACGGCTTCATTGGCTCACCCAAACACTGTCTCTTACATTTATTCACTCATTCATTTATTCTGCCTTCATCCACTTATTTATTTAATTCTCTCTACAATACCCACTTACACATTAATTTAAATGAATATATCACACATTATTCACTGAATAATTCAGTAACTGAGATGCATTAACTCATACCTTCTCTTTCAAATTCATTTGATGACATGCATTTCATCAGGCACATACAAATTAATTCACTCGCCCACTAATTAATATACTCAGTTAAACATTTGTCAATCTCATTTTTCGCAGATGCATTTACTCGCTATAAAGTCACTAACTGACATTCAATCGATTATACATTCAGGGGGTCATTCTGACCCTGGCGGCCGGTGGCCGCCAGGGCCACCGACCACGGGAGCACCGCCAACAGGCTGGCGGTGCTCCCTCGGCCGCGGTCAGAAGCGGCAAGTCGGTGGGCTCCCGCCGACTTACCGCTGCTCGGGGGAATCCTTCATGGCGGCGGAGCGCGCTCCGCCGCCATGAGGATTCTGACAGCCCCTACCGCCATCCTGTTCATGGCGGGAAACCCGCCATGAACAGGATGGCGGTAGGGGGTGCCGCGGGGCCCCTGGGGGCCCCTGCCGTGCCCATGCCAATGGCATGGGCACGGCAGGGGCCCCCGTAAGAGGGCCCCGCAAAGTATTTCAGTGTCTGCCTTGCAGACACTGAAATACGCGACGGGTGCAACTGCACCCGTCGCACCCCTGCAACTACGCCGGCTCAATTCTGAGCCGGCGTCCTCATTGCAGGGGCATTTCCTCTGGGCCGGCGGGCGCTCTTTCGGAGAGCGCCCGCCGGCCCAGAGGAAATGTTTAAATGGCCGCCGCGGTCTTTTGACCGCAGTGCGGTCATTTCACGGCGGTACCTTGGCGGACAGCCTCCGCCGTCCGCCAAGGTTAAAATCACCCCCTCAGTCACCTACACAGTCAGTCCTGAAATCATCTTCTCATCATTCACTCACAGGTTCATTCACTCAATAAAAATATTTTACAGAGGTATTCACATATGTCTTTTCATTGGACTCTGTGCACTACTCTGCTGCTTTTCGGCTAGGTTTGTGTTACATAAATACCACATACACATTGAACCACTCCCCTATTCTCTCATAGACACTTCTATAGATTCACATATTTATTGGCTCACATATT
Source organism: Pleurodeles waltl (assembly GCF_031143425.1). Lineage (NCBI taxonomy): Eukaryota > Metazoa > Chordata > Amphibia > Caudata > Salamandridae > Pleurodeles > Pleurodeles waltl. The sequence goes on along the minus strand of NC_090445.1, from coordinate 1,125,464,881 downwards.
CGTGTTAATCCACCCATTCACATGCATTCACTCAGTTAAACATATATTCACTCATATGCATGAGGCCACCCTTGCATTCAAAATCATACTAATGCACTGAAAGTCACGAACATGCTCATTCATGGATTCACTTACGCATCGAGCCATCTATACTTGCAATCTTTAACACTAACTTTCACCCATTCACAGTTTCACTCACTCAAATATTTATTTGGTCAATCCAATGCTAATTTATAAAACAACTTACTTTCATTTACAGTCACAAATACATTAATTTATTGCACACCCATTTACAGATTCAGCCTCTTACATGTGCACACTTACAAATTTACTGAGGCTCTTTCACACACCAATTCATTTTTTATCTTCAAAAAGTCACTATCTTCAATCACTGGTGCACTGAATCGTGTTCTTGACAACACCTACATTCAGTTTCAGTTACACTTTATTCACTAACACAACCATTCACCTTTACATTCAATAATCCAGACCTTCACTCACACATTTACCTACATGACTTAAACTCATTCACATTCAATCACTCCCACATTCATTCAATCACTACTGTCCCCTTACTGGACTCACACGGGTTGTACTGTTGGCATCATTCATTTATAATTTAAGTGATGGGCCCTTTTTAGGTCAAGCACACAAGCGCTTTGACCTGTTGTAAGTGTTGTGGGCTTTTAACCATGCCCATCTCAAGGCCATCACTTTCATTTGCTCCTGGGCTTGCCTTTCAAAAATCACTACTGTCACTGGTAAATGCTTTACATTTGTCCTGTCTTGAGGCTGTTTTTGTCATGCCTTGCAGACTGCCTCTGATACATGGATTATTGCATGATTGCCGATATTCTTCAACGTGGCATACTATTTTTTTCTTTTGTCTCTCCTCTTTGTGCTGCATAGCGGCCATAGCGCTCAAAGCACGAACAGGCACAACAACTTGAACTCGATCGGCGATGTTGGAGCGTCGGTCACATTGGTCTCAGTTACCTAATCAGAGTAATTTTTTGTGGTTCTCCCTTTAAAACACTTGAAATTGGTAAATGCTTTACATAAGACAGAAGTCCTCAAAGCAAAAGCAGCTCTCCCGGCACAACGGGAAAGCCAACACTACAAAATTCACTGCACTTGGGAAAATCACCCGATAATGCTTTGCAGGACACTACTTTTACAAAACATTTTTGCTCATAACTCAGCTTGTGGAGGCCCTAGGGCAATGGGACTGCCACCAAAATATTCAGAATGGCACACCCTTTCTGTCTAGGTCATCCGAAAACCCACGCTAGGTTAGTGGGGACCCCAAAATAAAAATCCCTGCCACCATTGAGTATATTCTTATGGTTGGAACTTTTGTTTTACAGCTAGGATTAGCTTGTGGTATAAGGGCTTTGTCTGAAATGTTATTGCTATAGGCCTATTATCTCTGAAATGTGTAATGCACTATGCCATCTAGGGGCTCAATATATGGTACATTGCATTATTTATTGCCATTTTCTTTTTGGGTGGTCATGTTTTCTAGGGGCTCCCTTTATAGTTACATGACCATGTTTCTTACAAATGCTATTTTCAATGTGGTGTTCTCTAGGGGCTGTTCTGAGCATTACAGTCATATCAGCATACTTAAATATTTGTGCTGTGGAAACATGCCCTATAATGCTGTGCAGGGCATTACTTTTACAAAACATATTTGCTCATAACTCAGCCTGCAGTGGTCCTAGGACAATGGGACCAATTTCAAAACATTGACCTCAATGCCCTCTGTCTGTGATCATCATTTATGGGTCCCCATACTATGTTAGTAGGGACTCTGAAATAATAACCCCTACCACCAATCACTGTTTCCTCTTATGGCTATAATTTTTGTTTTATATCTGGGAGAAGTTATGCATTATGGGCCTTGTTTGTATTGTTGATGCATTAGACCTGCCTGCCTTTAAAATGTGTTCTCTAGTGGCTGCATATATGGCTACACTGCATTACTTTCTCTTATTTTCTGTCATGCTGTAATACTCTCTAAGGTCTAACTGTATGGGTACATGATCATGTTTCTTCCAAATTCTATTTCTATTGTGGTGTCCTCTAGGGGCTGTTCAGAGCTTTGCAGTGAACATACTATAGTATTCACGGCACAAAACATTGTCCCATAATGCTTTGCAGGGCATTGCTTTTACAAAACATTTTTGCTGAGAACTCAATCTGTGGTGGTCCTAGGACAACCTTCAAAACACTCTTTCTGTCTACATCATCTCTGGGTTCTCACACTAAAATAATGAACCCTCCCACCATTTAGTGTCTTTTAAGCTTTCTCATGGCTAGAACTTTGTGTTACAGCTGAGAGAAGTTTTGTTTTAAAGGCTTTGTTTGTAATATCATTGCAGTAGGCCTCCTAGCTCTAAAAAAACATCCTCTAGGGGCTAAGTATATGGTTGCACTGCATAATTTTCTCCTGTTTTTTCATGGCTTCATCCTCTCTAGGGGCTAATAATATGGTTACATGACCCTGCTTCCTACAACTTATTTTTTTGTATGGTTCTCTCTAGGGGTTGTTTTCAGCATTACAGTCTAATGGCAAAAGTTTATTTCTGATAAAGGTTTATATGATAATTGCAGATGTTTTAATAATCTCTCCTTGTTACAATTATGACCATAATTAAGGCCAACTTAACATCCTTGTCACACTATTACTGTTTGACCACTCTTGATATGTTTGGGTGACCCTTCTAGTTTATTTCTCCTCTGTGGCTGTCGGTGTCTTTTTTTTGGAGATTGTGTTAGCCAGCCAGCAACTCTGATGGTGGGTGGTGAAAGTGGTATTTTATTGGAATTAGCATGGCAGATTTAAATTAGGATGCTAAATGGCAACGTTTTAATTTTTTGCTTCAGATAGAGGAAGAAGGTAAATAGAAGTGCTTTAGTTATATGTGGGGCCACTACAATTATTTGGCAGGAAATGATGAAATTATGAGGCAGGGTTGACCAATTTATGTGGCAAGAAAAGTCGAGTTATAGTTTTGCCAATAGCTATAACTCAAGCAAATGCGAGACCTATTGAATTGCAAATGCTTTTTTGTAGTATATTGCATGACAGGGTCTAAGCCTGTGCTCATAAATTTGAGTGTATTTTACAATCACAGTTAATTATTTACTGAAAGAGGCCTTGAGTTTTACAAAACCTCGGTCCTTATGTTGCTTAGCTTTTAACACAATGAGTGCATCCAGAAAACGTCCCGAATAATTTGAACAATAAAAGAATGAGCTAATAAACTCCCATAATTCAGGGCTCAAAAAAGCATATAATATGAGTAATGAGCTCAACCGAAACGATATCTGAGTGTGGTGCTTTATTTTTTTAAAGCTTATTGCCATGCAAGATTTCCTGTGAAATATGTCTTTTAAAGTTGTTATGCTCACTGTCCTGTAAAACAGGTTTAAGGATGCCTGAGAAAAAATTACTAAGATTTTAAAACAGAGCATTGACATCATCTATGTATAGATGCCTATAATATTTGTCAAAAGATGAGACAATATCAATAATGGCAACAACAGGGGAGATTTTATGATAATTAATAAAACTACAATTTAATATTTAAGTAATTGTCTAACATTTTTCCAGAATTCATTTCTCCACCATTAAATTTAAACAACATATTTAATATAATTTTTCAGCACCAAATTTGATTTTAAGGTAATGTAACTCTTTTCAAAGGTTCCTAAAATTCAAAGTGAGGACATTCCAGGGGTTGTTAAGAAGATTCTCATATTGAATATTTGCTTACTTTTTTCTGAGCCACAAAAGATATCACAAACTTAGGTTCTCACTGAAGCTCTTAAAAGCATCATAGTTATTAACTATGGACGTATCTGAGCATTCATTGCAATTAAATACATCCATAACAAAACTATTAAAACAATTTTCTTTCAATCTGAGACAGAAGATAATTATTACATTCCCATCTATTACATTTGGTATTCAGTTCTGAGATAGCTAAACTTGACAAATAGCAGCATGATCCAATAAATAGCACCTGCTGACTGTGTACATTGTAATAAAGATTTGGAGGCTAAAATATAATCGATACTTGAAAGGGAGTCATGTGTACTAGAATATAAAGAAGATTCAAGTGAATCTGGATTGTAGGTCCTTCTTACATCAAACAAGGATTGAGAGGACACTGCTCCTTTAAAAGGTTTATTTACATTTTCTGTCTAAAAATGGGTCAATTGAATGGTTACAATAGCCAGCAAACTAATATTAAGGCATAGATTATTAGTTAACTTAGTCTTAATGCAATTTGAATAGGTAAGCCAGGTTTAACCAGTCCATACACATCAAATAGAGTTCAGGACATAAGATGCGATTTGATGTTTGCCAGTACCTAACGTCTATCATGCTCATAGGCCCTCATTACGAGTTTGGCAGGTGGCCTCTGCCACCTGCCAAACTTGTACCGCCATCAGACTGCCTCTGCGGCCTGCATACTGCCGGCCCTATTAGGAGTTCACCGCAGGGCCGGTAGGCAGAAACACTGTTTATGCCCGCCGGCCCTGCTGTGAACAGGGCCTTAACGTTGACGCCGGCTCGTAAGCAACCGGCAGGTGCAGCACGAATTACGGGCAGTGGAAAGCGCGGCTGGGCTGTCCATGAGGGCCCCTGCACTGCCCATGCCAAATGCATGGACAGTGCAGAGGCCCCCATGGGGCCTGCTGCAACCTCTTTCCACCAACCTTTGCATGGTGGGGCTACCCCCATGCAATGGCTGGTGGAAAGGGGACTCGTAATCCTGAGGGCAGCATCGCTGGCCTGGTGGATTACAACTACCGAGATCAGCAACCTGGCGACTGGTGGCAACCTGGCGGTGCCAGTGGTCCGACCGTGACGCTTCCACCACAGTCGTAATGTCGCAGTTGGACCACCGCTTTGGCGGCAGTCTAACCGCGACGTGGCTCTCATAATGAGGGCCATAGTCGTTAGAGACATCTTTAAGTTTTAAAGCCATAAAATTGATACACACCCCATATGAAAGTGAATTATTAGTTTGGGTAATTGAAAGTCCACCACAAGTAATGAAGTCCCCAACCCTAATAGGTGCAGTCAAATGTTTAATTCATTTGATTCTAAGCTCAACCCCTGGTAGCTGTGGCACAGAGTAGACAGGTTTAACTTGGAGAACACATGAAAAACATCTATAAGTACAAAAACAGTTACAAAGTCAAATAAATAAAAAAAACTCCTAAACCAACTTGAAAAAAGAGAGAAAATGTATTAAGTACAATTACACCAGTATAACTAAATTCAATAAGAGCAATTGGAGATACACATTTTTAAAGATTTAATTGGATAAAGTGCAAAGAAAAATAAAGCATGCAATGTAAGTTAATAGTTGCGGTAGACCAAGACTAAGGTGCTATTTCAGGCCAGCTGCAGTAGAGCTTGGGTCTGATGCACCAAGTGAATTGTTCCTGGAGAAGTCTGGAAGTCAACATTATTTGTAAGTCTCACTTCAGAAAGGGACCTTGTCCTTTTTTTTCAAGAATATGTTATTGATTTTCCATTGTTACAATGAAGCAGTGGCCATCCACCAAGCCCCTATCCCCTAGGAAAAAACATGTAACTAATTTTCAGTGGACCATTGACATCACAGAGGTGACAGCAAAATACATTAACCACACCAGTGTACATCAAGTTGTCTTACTCTAACCACATGGGTTTCAGAGAACAGTGTAGACTAGGGCCCCCTCATATACGCAGTCATCACTTTTCTTAATAAAAGCATTGCAACTTGTTCTGAGTCAAAATGAAGATAGAGATTTTGAATTTTTACAGCTAAAACAATCCTCCCTGAATGGGTCATTTCTGAAACTGTAGCCTTTACTGTGGAACTGAAGGTTAGATACCTGAAGCCCGCTGGTCCAGCTGGCATTCTGGAGATTTACATATTAATCACTAAAGATTTTCCAAGTCCCAACCCAGAAAAAGGACTTGATCATTTTTTTAGAGGTGGGGGACCTTTGAGTAAGACAAATTTGAAACCAAATATGATGCTGGACAAGTTGGATATTGATAACAGCGTGTTATGCTGAAGAGGAAAAGTTGTCCAAATGTTTTAAACTTTATTTTGGATGTGGATACGCACAGGGTATCAGGTAGAAGCCAAAAACAAAGTCCAGTCACTGTCCAGTTGCTACTGGTCACCTAGGCACCTACGCACTTCAGGAAAAAGGCCTCTTGCAGCTTGTAGTGTCCCTCTTCCCACACAGGAGGTTAGACAACTGGCTCTTGGAGTGAAAATATTTGACCTAGGTATAAGTGCAAGCAGATACAGCGCTTTAGATCTCTTCACTGGTCTCAAGCAGCAGGTGCAGTCCTTATTCTGTTCTTTCGCAAGTCCAAAACATTGTTGTAACCCGATTGTATTATAATGCATCCTCTCTATGGTTTCTCAGTTCCCTACTGCTCAGCCAGTGTGTGTGATGTAACAGAATGTTCAAGAGTGCTTGAGCTGAGAGAGTGGCAGTTGGAGAGGGTGGGACATTTATTCATTTAACTATTTACTTCTAACTAACCTAAGAGACTTAATCTTAGTAAGACTACATCTTTACGCTTTGTGACTGGCTACTTGACTTCCTGCTTACAAGAGAGGTATCTTCATTTGCAATGGCAACAACTGGAAACTGAACCTACCTTGAGGAAAATGAGGAGAGATGGTAGGATGAAGATTAAGTAAACCTAGCCTATAAACTGATGAAGCAAAGAGAAATACAGATCAGTAAAAAAAAGCAAAACTATCTGTGCCCGACCATTGTCTATTACAATAGACAGCCTATGGACCATCTAATCAAATATCGGTAAGCCTAAGAATTGTATTGCTGATCTCTGTATGTTCACTGTTGTGCTGAAAGGATTGCAAACGATAAGTTCTTGATAAGTACTTGATACTTATGGGTTCCTTTGGAAGTGTGGTGAGACCCCAGTCTGAACAAGAGTCCCCTGACATGATTGAGAGGCCTGTGGGCAGTGCAGAACTCAATTTGAAGAAGTTTGATGGCAAACAATTGGTTTTGAAGTGAGGTACATGTGCTTTGATGTCTGGAGTACAAGAGCCATACTGCTATCAAAATCAAAAGTAACCATGAGGGCTTACGGATGGTGGACCACGCAGCAACTGTAGTGTAAGAATCTTACCGATGTTTATGGTGACTATGAGGGCTCGTGGACAGAAATCCTGGCACCAAGACAAGGAGAGTTCTATTACATGCAGAGCAGTATCTCAGAGCTTGTGGGCTGCACACAGATGCACACCCATGTAGTGTGAGGAAGAAATACTTTTCCTACACTACATCCTGGAGGTAAATTCCTGATTGGCCTTTTTCAAACCTTTTAACGAAAGAGGCATATTATTGGGAGTGCTGCTGCCTTAACAACTACAGTGGGTCCCATGATTCTCAAGCTGTGTATGCTGCTATTAGAAGTGTTGCTCCTTTGACAATGACAACGAGCCCTGCCACACCTGAAACAATTATTTTGCTGTAGGGAGTTTAGGACTCACCTGAGCACAAAGGGGGAACATCAGTAGAGCATGTCATCTTATAAAGACATCTTCCATCATCTTATGGCCTTAAGATCATTATTTGACACACAGAGTGTTAGGAGAGGTGTGTGGTTACTGAGTTAAGAGGACAGTCTTTCAACAAATTGGGTGGTAGTTTGTGAAAAACATCAGAACCTATAAAGTAATTGCCGTGAGGTGCTTTTACACAAAGTGATGTCCAGTTAAAGAAGAATTCAGACTTTCATTGAGTTCCATGATAGTGCTGTGTAGTGTTGGCTGTTCGGGTGAGATGTCTCACCAGAGTAGAGGACTGCGTTGTTGGCAAAGCGCTTGGGTGAGAAGGACTTGACCTCCCATAATTGTTAATCCTTTTTTCTTTACATATAATGTCAATTGTACTTTACTTAATGCTATACTGAAAATCTAAGTATGGTGCTATGTCATACTAGTCACATTTTTGTGAAATGATAAGCTAAAGAGCTATTTCTGAAATATTTCTGGGTGTGTGGACTAATAGGGAGGAAGTATTCTTCTTTTCCTATGTGTAGAGTCCTATTGCTGTGTTGTGTGTAGTTTTGTGTGAGTGCTCTTGTAGGTTGTGCAGCAGCTTAGTGTGTAGTTTGGCATGTGTGCTCTTGCAGATGTTTGAATGAGTGTAGAGTTTAAAGATACCCTGTGTTATTTTCCCTGTGTGTTTTGGAATGAGTGAGGGTTGCAAGAGACCCATTGCAAGGGTTGGAAGACACCCACTGTTATGTTCAAAAGATGTCCAGTGAGTGGGATGAGTGACGGATGGAAGAGACCATTGTGAGGGTTGAAAGACTCCCATTGTTATGTTCACAAGTTGCCCTGTGTGTTGGGATGAGTGAGGGTTGCAGACCCACTGCGAAGGATGAAGGATACTCATTGTTATTTCACAAGATGTCCTGCGTGTAGGGATGAGTGATTGCAATGGTTGAAAGACACCCTTGTTATTTCACAAGATGCCCTGTGTGTGGGGCTGAGTGAGGCTTGAAAGATACTTATTGCGAAGATTCCCTTTTTCTGGCAAAGAGTAAGGGTTGAAAGAAACCCATTGGGAGGGTTGAAAGACAACCATTGTTATTTTCACAAGATGCCCTGTGTATTTGGATGAGTGTGGAGTAAAGAGTGATTTAGTTATCTACCCCTAAGCAGAAAAAGGTTTTGTGTGTTGCACCCTATAGTTGCATTGGTCTTGCATGTCTTACACAATGTAATGTGGGTGTCGTGTTTTGCACCCTGATGTAGTATTAGTCCTTACCTAAGGGTTAAGGATTAGCAGGTGCAGTAAAGGTTGTTTGTCCCTGCCCTGCCATGCATTTGTCTGTCTTGTTGATCTAGGTGTGTAATCATATTTTCCTTTCTTGATGATTTACATGTTTGAATGTTTTTTGTTTTTAATGTTATATATTGTTGTATTTTCCATCTTTTGTCCCGTTGTATTTTTATTTGTTTGTCTAAGGGGAAGAGATGTGTTGTATCCTGATGTTATAAGGTCGTAAGGCATCCTCTCTATGGCTTCTCAGTTCCCTGCTGCTCAGGCAGTGGGTGTAAGGTAATGGAATGTTGATGACTGCTTGCGCAGGGAGAGTGGCAGATGGAGAGGGAGTGGGCTGAGCAGTAGAATGATGCTCCTGGTGGGGCATTTACCTATTTACCTAGTTATTTGCAACTTGTATCCTAGGAGACTTCATCCCTATTATTAATATATATATTTAAGCTGGCTACTTGACTTCATGCTTACATGAGAGGTATCTTCGTTTACAGCACAAATGTTCTAACTAGGGTGCCTTGTGGTACCATATTAATGACTGGCGTGAGTTAGAGGGTATGGGTGACATCTGGCTCTTCCTTAACCAGTGACATAAAAGTTCACAGGGGCAACTGGACTGTTAGACCTAACATCTTTTACGTTTTCCCCCTGACTTTTTGCATTCAGACCTGTTTTGCTGGCTTTGTTTTTGCTGATCTTAGGATTCTGTGCACTTTACCGCTTCTAATCAGCGCAAACTTGTTTGTACCCTTTACCTAAAATGTGGTAACATTGGCTAATTCCCAATGGGCTTATTTACTTTACTTTTAAGTCCCTAGTAATTCCCAATCTGAAAAAGATAGGTTTTTTTGAGTTTGGTGTCTCTAGAATCACAATTTAAAAATTCCAATTTATGGTGAAGTCAGATTTTAAATTGCAATTCTGAAAATGCAACTTTCAGAAAGTTGGCATTTTCATGCCTTGACTATTTTTTGCCTGCTGTCGATCTCTGATCACATATCTGGGGTGGGCAAGAGCTGGGCTTTGTGTATTCCCCATAGACAGCTACACACAATGGGAGGCCATTGTGTCCTGATGGGCCATCCTGGGCTGGAAAGGAGAGAGGAGCTTGTACAGCCTCACTTACACCTTTATAGACTCGGTCCTATCCACACAAAAAGGGCTGTCTACCCCCCTGTAGTGAGTTTAAAGACAGGGCAGAAAGGGCAGGGACTCTGTGCACACAAAGGCACCTCTTTGAAGTCTCCCCAACTTCAAAGGCCAAACTGGATATAAGTATTGGCCTTCTGACACCACCAACTTAGTAAGCTTCTGGACCTGTGGATACTCTGCCAGGAAGAAGGACTGCTGTGCTGCTACAAGGACTGCCACTCTCATGGACTTCTAATCTGCAGGACTTCTGCTTTGCTGTACTGACCTGCTGCCTGCTGCCCTCTTGTCTGGGAGTGAGAAGGTCTGGACCTGCATCTCTCCAACCCAGTGTTACTCCTAGGGCGAGCTGACGGGTCTCCTAATTGAAGTCTCACGGACATAAATGACTTGCAACCAACCTACACCTACACCTGGACCCTGCCATCTGTGAGTCGTCCTGTCAAGGAATGCCGCCCCAGTCCTGGACACTTGGAAGTGGGCCTGAGGTGTTTGCGGCAGGTGAAACAATGCATTGTCACCGCTGTGCAGATCGGAACCAGGGCATCACCCTTGCTGCATGGATCAAAACTGGTGCATTGGCCTCCTTGTCTGAATTGATGCATCTCCTTCCCAGTGCGGATCGACTTCGGTACATGGACTTAAGTACAGCCACATCACAAACCAATGCATTGCAGTGGCTGCAAGGAGAAAATCAACGCATCTTTACCACTGTGTGAGAAAGACCAATGCATCGCTGCCAGTGCTGGGATCAACACTGATGCTAAGCCTCAACCTGCCCCCTGCATCTTTGACGTCGATTCAAACCAGGATTAAAGTACTTCTGTTCAGGGGACTCAACGGGGTCCACTTAGCCGGTCTATGCTCCATCATGGTTGGCCTGATCTTTTGATTTTGTCCCAGTCCAGCACGACCACACATGGCAAGTTTGTGCTTCTTATTTCTAAGTGTTGTTTTGCAGTTTATTCTTTAAAAAATCATTACTCAAGTTCTACTAAATGGAGTTTTGTAAATTAAGCTCTATTTTTCTAACCAGGTGTGCTATTTTTTGTGGGTGCTTTTCAAAGTTTTACTGCTTGAAATGTTCCAGTAATACTTTACACATTACCTCTTAAGTTAAGCTTGACTGCTCTGTGCTAATATACAAAGGGTGAGCACACGTTAATTTAGGATGTGTTTGTGACTTACCATGAGTAGGATTGTGGTTCCAGTTTATACAGGGTGAATACCTCTGCCACCCAAAAATCTAATTCCTAACATGTACTCATATTTGCAGCAGTTCTACTTTCCCTACTACCAACAAACCCACAGTGCACATTATTCCAAAAATTCAAGGTGAGGACTTTCCAGGTGTCACCTGACATTTACTGGTGACAGGCAGAACCCTTTGCAGTTAATTAAGATCCTAGGCCCACTTAACTGGTCTACCTGCTTTTGCGTGAAAACACCCTCACACTCTCAGGTCATTGACCATGAATAGGGAGCAGTTTTCATGCTTCATAAAGGTCAAGCACTTGATTAATAGCTCCTGAAAAGCTAATGTAAATTAGCCTACAGGAGCTTTAGGTAGGCAACAGGTAACTTTCTAAAAGTTATGTTTATTAATTGAAAATCCAACTTTACCAATGAATTGGGATTGTAGTAAATATTAAAATGACTGGTTGAAATATTTTTATAGCTGGTCCCATCTCAAGATAGCAGAATTAATATTTTACTCATACTCAAGTTTTTTCATTGAATAGGACAGCCATAACCTTCCACAGTGTAAATGGCTTTTGGGGCCTTGTCACTGAAAGGAAATGATAACATTACAATCCTAGATGTCCCACTTTTAAATATCATTAACCCTACGCTGTGGGCCTTCAAGGCCTAGATAATGGTGACATTAATATTTAAAGGGAATGATTTTCTGCTGAATTCAACTGCAGCACTCAGGCTACTTGGTAGGCTACAAGCTATGTTTCCTTGTCAACTAGTAGATGAATGCACAAGTGCTGAAGTCCACAGGTGACACTTAACTTTCTATGCCATAATTACCTGTGGTATATACTATGGCATTATAAGATAGCTAAATATTCCACTTAGGCATTAGCCAACTTTTAGTTGTTTTATGGATCAGTATACATACACTAGGCAGTGGACTGCAGTGCCTCTGTGTACAGAGTCTAACCACCAGTAATATAATTCAGCAGAAAAAGGGGATGACCATACCAAAATGAGTGTTTTCTCACATAGGCCCTCCTTAACGAAAAAGGCAAGGACTAACTGCTTTTCTCATGACAGTTCCTTTGGCTTAGGCAGAAAGGTTGTGAAAATGTCCTCTGTAGTGGCAGGGTCAATTCCAGCCTTACATTTTTCTGCCACATCCACCCTCTATGAGCAGATGACGTCCCAAACCAGTTTCAGGCCTACCTTCAACTTCAGCTTTTGACAGTTCTGCTACTCTGTCAAGCTCAGTCCCAGCCACTAAACTGGTAAGGGAAAACCCTTATTTTCAGTAGATCCCACATGGGTAGCCCACTCACAGAGACCTCCCAGTTAGTGAATAGGACTATCATGACAAAAAAGGTGATATGACTTATCCTGCCTTATAGATTAGGTTTCTGTCCCCAAGTGAGGGCCCGCTTCGCCAAAAAGACAAGTCATCATCAGAGTCCACATGAAGTTGGCCCCTACATATCCACTCCCATGTAAATGCTCAAATTTGGTGTTTGGTATAGGCCTCACTTCCAGCCTTTGGGAGGCTGGCATGGATTCACCCACTTCCACCTAACATCTCTTTAGCCTGCTAGGTTTCTCAGAAAAGGGGCTACCACCCCAGGTTGCAGATACCCTCCCCCAACTCTTTCTTTTCAAATCCTAGGAACTGTACTGTGAGACTGAGCATGTGCCTGGAATTCCTGGACTTCTAAAGTGGACATATTGCCCCTTCAAGAGTGACACACTCTATCTGTATTTTTTGTGAGTTTGTCTGGCCCAGGTCCCCTGTCTCCCACTGCTGTGACAGTGCAGGCATTCCCTTCAGCCCAGAAAACTTACCACTGTCATTCTTGGGGTCCTCGCCTGTCAGATTGGATAACCCCTGGCAGTCTCTTCACTATAGGAGGCAACCACCTCCTACCATTTATTTATTAGGGCCGTTGTATCAAATCCTAAGGTACAGTAGTGCCAGAAATCTTTGTTTATCTGTCATCTTAGTGTAGCTTCCTGGCTCTTTTCCTGTGGGAGCTCACTTCAAAGGATGCAATCTATGGGCATGTGTGGCTGACAGCTACCCACCTCTGTGCAAGTTTTTCCTCCCATTCTAATTATTCCTTACCATGGGGTGGACAGGTTCCCCCTAATGGACATTCCTAACTCTGAAAACCCATCGTGGCAGACATTGTTCTGGGGAAATAAGAGAATGTTATGTGATGATTAATGCAAGCTGTGCGGGAGAGGATGGCTGGGATGATCTCCCTGGAACTTATGTTAATAAAGATCCTGTTTGAATAATCTACATCTACGACTCATTTGTGAAGACCAAAGGAACCCACTTTCTAACACTGGCAATGAGCAGGAAAGAAATGAGGGAAGCCACTTCATGATTGTTGATCAAGTGCATGAGGAGTCATTCCAACATCATGTTTGGTGAGGTTTATTCAACCTTACATGATGTATGGGGGTACGAACAAAAATATGTCTCCCCCTCCCTCTATCCTCTCAAGGTTTTGTGGACTCCTGCGTGACCTGTTTTGACAGCAATACCCTAACTGCAGCCATCACCAACATGCAAGTGCATAGTCTTGAGATCCTCATGCACTAATTGCAGCTCTAACCCGCGTGAAAAGTATATCCGTGAGGAACTCGGCCATTATTCTTAATAGTAGCTTTGTAGTGACCAGCACTATCCTAGGAGGCTGGCCTGGCTTATAGTGGGTACCTTGTGGTACTTACACCTTGTGCCAGGTCCAATTATCCCTTATTAGTAGATTAGTGGTGTCTAGCAGCTTAGGCTGATAGAGGTAGCTATAGCAGAGCAGCTTAGGATGAACTAGGAGACATGCAAAGCTCCTACTATACCACGTATCATAAGAAAACACAATATTCAGAGTTACCAAAAATAAAGGTACTTTATTTTAGTGACAATATGCCAAAAATATCTCAGAGGATATACTCCCTTAGGAGGTAAGCAATATGCACAAAATATACACACAAACCAAAATCAGGTAAGTAAATAGTTAGATAAGTAGTGGAAACACTGTAGAACACAATAGAATGGCAATAGGAGAAAATAGGCCTAGGGGCAACACAAACCATATCCTCCAAAAGTGGAATGCGAACCACAAATGGACCCCAGGCCTAGTGTAGTGTGTAGAGGGTCGCTGGGAGTTTAAGAAAACACTAAGGGTGTCCAAGATACCCCACCCCAAGACCCTGAAAAGTAGGAGTAAAGTTACCCTACTATCCCAGAAAGACAGTAAAGTCGAGATAGGTGATTCTCAAAGGCAACAACTGGCTGCAAAGCACTAAAGATGGATTCCTGGACCTGAGGACCTGTAAAGGAAGGGGACCAAGTCCAAGAGTCACGCAAGTGTCCAGGGGGGGCAGGAGCCCACTAAACCCCAGATGAAGGTGCAAAAGGTCTGCCTCTGGGTGGAAGAAGCCAAAGATTCTGCAACAATGGAAGATGCCAGGAACTTCTCCTTTGGTCAGAAGATGTCCCACGGCATGCTGGAGGATGCAGAGTTATTTCCATGCAGAAAGACTGCAAACAAACCGTGCTAGCTGCAAGAGTTGCGGTTGAAGGTTTTGGGTGCTGCCAGGGCCCAGGAAGGACCAGGAGGTCGCCCCTTGGAGGAGGAGACAGAGGAGGCGCCTAGCAACATGGTGAGCCCATGCAGAAGCAGGCAGCACCCACAGAAGCACCTGAACAGGTGTTCAGAAGATTTGAGCATGACAGTCAACTCAGCACAACAAAAGAGGGTCCCACGGAGTTGGAGTCCAACTCAGCGAGTTGGGCAATGCAGGACGGAGTGCTGGGGACCTGGGCTAGGCTGTGCATGAAGTAAGTCTTGCAAAAGTGCACAGAAGCCCTAGCAACTGCAGTTCACGCTGTACACAAGATTAATGTCTGGCATGGGGAGGCAAGGACTTACCTCCACCAAATTTGGACAGAAGGGCCACTGGACTGTCAGTGAGACTTGGATCCAGCTCCTGTGTTCCAGGGACTACGCTCGTCAGGATGAGAGGGGACCCAGAGGACTGGTGATGCAGAAGTTTGGTGCCTGCATTGGCAGGTGGAAGATTCCGTCAACCCACAGGAAATTTCTTCTTGGCTTCCAGTGCAGGGTGAAGGCAGACAGCCCTCAGAGCATGCACCACTAGGAAACAGTTGAGAAAGCCGGCAGAATGAGGCGCTACAATGTTGCTGGTAGTCTTCTTGCTACTTTGTTGCGGTTTTGCAGGCGTCCTGGAGCAGTCAGCGGTCAATCCTTGGCAGAAGTCGAAGAGGGAAGTGCAGAGGAACTTTTGTGAGTTCTTGCATTTGCTATCTGGTGAGATACCCACAGGAGAGACCCTAAATAGCCCTCAGAGGAGGATTGGCTATAGAGAAAGGTAAGTACCTATCAGGAGGGGTCTCTGATGTCACCTTCTGGCACTGGCCACTCAGAGGTGTCCATTGTGTCCTCACACCTCTGCATCCAAGATGGGAGAGGTCTGGGACACACTGGAGGAGATCTGGGCACCTCCCCTGGGAGGTGCTGGTCAGAGGAGTGGTCACTCCCCTTTCCTTTGTCCAGTTTCACGCCAGAGTAGGGCTGGGGGGATCCCTGAACCGGTGTAGACTGGCTTATGCAAGGAGGGCACCATCTGTGCCCTTCAAAGCCTTTCCAGATGCCAGGAGAGGCTACTCCTCTCAGGCCCTTCACACCTATTTCCAAAGGGAGAGGGTGTAACACCCTCTCTCAGAGGAAATCCTTTGTTCTGCCTTCCTGGGACTGGGCTGCCCAGGCCCCAGGGGGACAGAAACCTGTCTGAGGGTTTGCAGCAGCGGTAGCTGCAGAGAAAACCCCGGAAAGTTAGTTTGGATGCACCCGGGCTCTATGCTGCCCATGAATGCATGGAATTGTCACCCCAATACCAGAATGGTATTGGGGTGACAATTCCATGATCCTAGACATGTTACATGGCCATGTTCGGAGTTACCATGGTGACGCTACATATAGGTATTGACCTATATGTAGTGCACACGTGTAATGGTGTCCCCACACTCACAAAGTCAGGGGAAATTGCCCTGAAGGATGTGTGGGCACCTTGGCTAGTGCCAGGGTGTCCTCACACTAAGTAACTTTGCACCTAACCTTCACTAAGTGAGGGTTAGGCATATAGATGACTTATAAGTTACTTAAGTGCAGTGTAAAATGGCTGTGAAATAATGTAGATGTTATTTCACTGAGGCTGCAGTGGCAGTCCTGTGTAAGAATTGTCTGAGCTCCCTATGGGTGACAAAAGAAATGCTGCAGCCCATAGGGATCTCCTGGAACCCCAATACCCTCTGTACCTAGGTACCATATTCCAGGGAATTATAAGGGTGTTCCAGTGTGCCAATCAGAATTGGTAAAATTGGTCACTAGCCTGCAGTGACAATTTTAAAAGCAGAGAGAGCATAAACACTGAGGTTATGGTTAGCAGAGCCTCAGTGATACAGTTAGGCACCACAGAGGGAACACATACAGGGCACACTTTATGAGCACCGGGGTCCTGGCTAGCAGGATCCCAGTGACACAGACACAAACAAACATATATACAGTAAAAATGGGGGTAACATGCCAGGCAAGATAGCACTTTCCTACAGCTATTTAGAAGAATTCAAGCGCTATCGCTCTCACCTTCGGCTTGTGCATGGATTCTGGGCCTCAGAACGTCTTTCAAGCCCCAGTTGCCTCCATGCGCTTCAGACTTGTTACGCCGCCTAAATTCTTTCATGTGAAACTTACTATGGCTGTGGAATCTATTGCGAATGTGCAATAATAAAAAGCACCACTTTCTGTTGAAAGTTACATACAGCGGCGCTGTGGTGGAGCGATCTTGCAACGTTGGAATATATTTATTTATATTCAATAGTATTGCTGATCTTCTTGAGATTACTGACGACATTAAGAATGATGTTGTTCAGTGTGAACTCTGTGTTCATGTTCATGATAACTGCGAATGGCATGCTTGCAATTACAATACCTTTCTGCTCTAGGATGACCACCCGTCCGTAATTTTCACGGACTGCCCGTAATTTAGCCCTTCCCTCCATTGTCCATGATGAAAGGCTTAACAGAGAGCATTTGGATAAAATGTATTTAGGACAGATCGGTTTCCTCAACTGTATTGAAAGACAGGGAGTCTCCTGTGTTCTGAGGGAGGGAGGGGCAGACAGATATGAAAAAGACCTTCTTGCCAGAGTGTCTCCTTCCCTAAAGAAATACAAATGTGCACGACTGGTAAATCTGCAAATTCAAATGGGCTTGAGAACCTGTATTGATTTTAACTAAGGAGTCACTTGAAGCTTTCTGATGGCAAAGATATTTTCTTTTAGAGAGGTACTGTAAGGGTGTTTCAAGGTGAGCTGTGGAGTGTGTGGTTTTAAGTGATTGTTATAAAAAAAAAAAAAAAATACGTATAAATTGTATATTATTGAAATTTGAATTTTAGAAGGACTTTTTAATTTAACCTAAATGTATTTGCACAATTTGTAGCAGTCTATATCATGAAGTGTGAAATGCATGTTTAAAACAAAGACTAATACATTCACAGTTCTTTCAGGCACCTCGGTACTTCATAGTACTAACAAACATTGCCAAAGGCTATATGTCTCTTCTACGCAAGAGTTACTGGCGTTGGCAATGTGTTTTAGCCATGTTATCCACCAGAGTGGCTGCTGTTCGGCATGGGCAAAAGTTAGTGGCATAGAGTAGTGCAAAGTGTTGCAGAGTGGAATGGCAAAGAGTGGAGTAGAGTGTTGTAGAGCGGAGTGGCAGAGTGTTGTGTTTAGGAGTGGTCTACTGTGGAGTCGCGTAGAGTGACATGTAGTGGGGTGGTATGCAGTGGAGTTGACTGATGTAGAGTGCATTGGTCTAGATTGTTTGCAGACTATAGTGGTGTGGAGTGAAGTGGCATTGAATGCAGTGGCATAGAATTTAGCAGTGTATTATGCAGTGTCAGAATGCAGATGCATAGATTAGAGTGGTGCATAGTAGAGTGCAGGTGTACAGAGTGGAGTGGAGTGGTGCAGAGTAGAGCAGCATGCAGTGCAGTGGCATAGAGTGGTGTACAATAGAGTGGCAGACTGTGCAGTAGTGTAGAGTGGTGTATAGTGCAGTAGTGTAGAGTGCAGCATAGACTCAAGTGGCATAGAGTGCAATGGTGTAGAGTAGCGTAGAGTGGTGCAGTGCAGGGCATAGTATAGTGAGTAGAGTAGAGTAGAGTGCTGTAGAGTGCAGTGGCGTAGAGTGGAGTGATGCAAAGTAAAGTGGCATAGAGTGCAGTGGCATAGAGTGTAGTGGTATAGAGTGTATTGGTGTAGAATGCAGTGGTACAGAGTAGAGTGTTGTACAGTACAGTGGTGGAGAGTGCAATGTTGCAGAGTACAGTGTCACTGCAGTGGTGTAGAGTGGAGTAGAGTGGCATAGAATCAGTAGCGTAGAGTACAGTGGTGCAGAGTAGAGTGCAGTGGCCTACAGTGAAGTTGTTTAGAGTGCATTGACAAAGAGAGCAGGGGTTTAGAGTACAGAGGCATGGAGTGGTGTGAGACAGTGTAGAGTGGCACAGAATGCAGTGGAGTTGAGTGGCATACAATAGAGTGGCAGGGAGTGCAGTAGTGTAGAGTGGTGTAGCGCCATAGAGTGCAGAGTAGACTCAAATGGCATTCAGTGCAGTGGTGTAGAGTGGTGCAGTGTAGAGTGGAGTATAATGCTGTAGAGTGGAGTGATGCAGAGTAGAGTGGCATAGAGTACAGTGGTGTAGAGTGCATTGCATAGAATGCAGTAATACAGTGTAGAGTGCTATAGAATACAGTGGCAGAGAGTGCAATGTTGCAGAGTAGAGTGTCAGTGCAGTGGTATAGAGTGGCATAGAGAGCAGTGGCCTAGAGTAAAGTGGTGCATAGAAGAGTGGCGTAGATTGCTGTTGTTTAGAGTGCACTGGTGTAGAGTTTAGTGGTTTAGAGTGCAGTGGCATAGAGTGGCATGGGGAAGAGTAGAGTGGCATAGAGTGCAGTGGAGTAGAGTGGCATACAATAGAGTGACAGAGAGTGCAGTTGTAGAGTGGTGCAGTGGCATACAGTGCAGAGTAGACTTGAGTGACATTAAGTGCAGTGGCGTAGAGTGGTGCAGATTGGAGTAGTGTAGAGTGGTGCAGTGCAGAGTAGAGGGTAGTGCTGTAAAGTGCAGTGGCATAGAGCGGAATATGCAGAGTAGAGTGGTACAGAGTTCAATGGCAAAGAGTGTCTTAGTGCAGAATGCAGCAGTACAGAGTAGAGTGGTGTAAAGTATAGTGGTGGTGAGTGCAGTGCTGCAGAGTAGTGTGTCATAGAGTGCAGTGGCATATAGTGGAGTAGAGTTGCATAGAAAGCAGTGGCACAGAGTACACTGGTGCAGAGTAGGGTGCAGTGACATATAGTGCAGTTGTTTAGAGTGCATTGGCATAGTGTGCAGTGGTTTAGATTGCAGTGGGTCAGAGTGGTGTAGAGTGCAGTGGCACAGAGTGCGGTGGCATAGAGTAGATTGTTTCAGAGTAGAGTGCAGTGGCATAGAGTAGAGAGGTGCAGGGTACAGTGCAGTGGAACAGAATGCAGTGGTGCAGAGTGCAGTGGCTTAAAGTAGATTGCTTCACAGAAGAGTGAAGTGGCATATAGTGGACAGGTGCAGGGCTGAGTAGAGTTGTGCAGAGTGACATAGAGATTGAGGACATAGAGTAAAGTGGCATAGAGTGCAGAGGTACAGAGTAGCTTAGAGTGACATGCAGTGTATTGATGTAGAGTGCAGGGCCATTGAGCTGAGTGTTACAGAGTAAAGTACATTTGCATAGAGAATATTGGTGAGTGGAGTCGCATACCGTGCAATGTTGCATAGTGGCATGGAGTGGAGGTGTTCAGAGTAGATTCGTGTTGCCTAGACTGGAGTGGTGTAGCGTGCAGAAGTGCAGAGCACAGCGGTGTAGAGAGGCGTAAAGTGCATTGGCATAGAGTATGGTGTACAGAGTAGAGTAGAGAGGCGTAGTGTGAAGTAGCATAGAGTGCAGTGGCATAGAGTGGAGAAGAGTGCAGTGTCCCACAGTGCAGTGGCATGGAGTGGTGTAAAATGGAGTGGTGCAGAGTAGGGTGCAGTGGTGTGGAGTGGTGCACACTAGAGTGGAGTGGAGTATACATGGTGTGGTAACACATTGCCATTACAGATAACATGTTTTTGATAGAAATTACCATTATATTTGCACAGACGTACAGTTTTTCAAATGAAGCTATACAGTGCACAGACAATGATCACCTAAAGTCATGATTTTTTTTAATTATATAAAAGTATTTGTTTCCAGCACAGTTCAGAATTAACAAAAATGTGCTTCATTTGTACTCCTAATGCTGACATATTCTGAAATCCTTCCACAGTTTATTTAAATGTTGTCCTGTGATAGAAAAAAAACTCTTTCCTATGCCCCAGTATCCAGCATTATTGTCACATAAATCCTTTAATTTTGAAGTCAGAGAAAGAAAAGTAAACACTTCCCAGTGAAGACATTTGACCTTGTTCTTTTGCACAGCAAATGTGATGAGATAAGAACAAGTTTTACAGGCCTGTTTACAGAAAGGGAGCACTCAGAAGGATACTGTAAATAAGGTGGGGGCAAGGGAAGGGACGAACTCAGGCTGGATAGCCTAAAGTCTTTATGGATAAACCCCATCTCATGCAGGGGGGCAGGCAACAAGCCACTTATTGGACCTATGCAGCTAAATAATAGCGTTCTAAGTCCAGAATGCCTAATCCACCCTCAGTTGCGGGTAGCTATAGAGTAAAAGAGCTACCCAATGGCACCCCAGCTACCAAATCAGATGTGTGGCATGTCTGAAGAAGGAATGAAAGTCGAGCAGGGAAAGGTTTGCAAAATAAAACCATCATCGGGGTAGCACACCATCTTCACTAGTGCCATGAGGCCCACTACAGGAAGCAGAAGAGAAGACCAAAAAGCAAACTGGGCTCGGAGGGACCATGACGGTCTGCCAAGATTTCCATCCTGCAAATCAGTTGAGAAATGGTAGGTATTAATCACTAGGTATCAAAAGGTAACTGGCTCCCAGTTCAATCTGAGGTCTAATTGTATATGAAGGGGAAAACAGTACCACATGTTATAAAAACTAATTACATTTTCAAATCTTTCTTACATTTTGTTTGTGCAATTTACATCCCAAATATTTTGAAAATTCGATGTGTACTTGACACTTAGGCTTAACCCCGATCACTGGTGTGGCTTTTGCTCAATTGCAAAACCATTTTAAGTCATTGACAGAGTGGACAATTGCCTTTCACAACTTTACAAAGGTCTCACCCTGCTCAATCCTTCACTAGCACGAACAGCGGACCATTGCACCAGAACAGTTTGTCAGGGTGGGTTGGTGCTGCTTGTTCAACTACTTGAAAGGGCCCCTCCGGGTTTCTATCCTGTCTGCAGTGACAAGTCCCCAGGAACACAATACCTTCAGATAGTCGTCTTGGTGAACCCATCTTGTCTGATTTTGGGAATTGTCCCGCCTTGTTCTTCTGTTCCTTATTAATCCAGTTCTTAGCAACAACCCTTTGAATCAGTTGCCGTAGATCTCCCATTTGATCTCAATTTCATCCTCCTTTATTATTATCATCTTTAATTTGTAGTCTAGGTTCCCAGGTCTGAGATAAATGTGGAGTCCCGGACGTACACTCTAGTGCTGTGAGACTACAGACAAGTTGTGGGTACCTCACATACTGTAGGTGTGAGGCTATCGCCTACACCATCTGCTCTGCCTCAAACATTTTTTTTTAGGTTGATACAGATGTTTTTGTTCAACCTGTTTAAACTAGCATAAGGTTACTCACCTTAATGTTTCCCAAACTATTTGCCATGGGTTTTAAAATGTTTAGAAACATAATCTAATTTTTGATGTTGCTTTCTCCCCAAGAAAGATTGGGAAGATTTGGGTAGGGGTGATGGCCTTGACAAAGTGCTGAAGGGCATTCATTTTCTACTGAACAAGGACATATTGTGACACCTAAATGTAGCATACCAGGAGGCAATCACAAAAAGACCACAGTGAATAAATAGTGCTATGTTAAAAAAAGAGTAAATAAATGCACTGATACCATAATTTGGTGTGTCCTCTCTTGGGTGTGTCTGTAAAACTGACAATCCTTCTTGAATTTTTGTCCTGAATTTTGACCCTTCATCCTAAATTTGTGTCTTGAATTTTGACCCTTTGTCCTAAATTGTTTACAGTCCTGTCCTGAATTTGCCTCAATGCCAGGTGGTCACGCTGTTCTGCTCTTATTAAACAGTGACCGTCACGCTTGAAAATACTGCGCCCTCACGTTTGTTGAAAAATAAACATCGGCAGGCACACTGGTAATACCGTGCCTTTGTTTTCATTGTACAATAATGACAGCAATAGGCACGCTTGATGGGAACATTTAGGGGGTGATTCTAACTCTGGCGGGCGGCGGAGGCCGCCCGCCAGAGTTCCCCCCTCCAGAATACCGCACCGCGGTCGTAAGACCGCTGCGGTGATTCTGGGTTTTCCACTGGGCTGGCGGGCGACCGCCAAAAGGCCGCCCGCCAGCCCAGTGGAAAACAACCTTCCCACGAGGACGCCGGCTCTGAATGGAGCCGGCGGAGTGGGAAGGTGCGACGGGTGCAGTTGCACCCGTTGCGAATTTCACTGTCTGCAATGCAGACAGTGAAATTCAAAGTGGGGCCCTCTTATGTGGGCCCCTGCAGTGCCCATGCCATTGGCATGGGCACTGCAGGGGCCCCCAGGGGCCCCACGACACCCCATACCGCCATCCTGCGCCGCCATGGAGGATTCTTTTGGGCAGCGGAAAACCGGCGGGAGACCGGCGGTTTTCCTCTTCTGACCGCGGCCAAACCGCTGCGGTCAGAATGCCCTGCGGGGCACCGCCAGCCTGTTGGCGGTGCTCCCGCCAACCCTGGCCCCGGCGGTCCATGACCGCCGGGGTCAGAATGACCCCCTTAGTCCTTTCAAGAATATCATGTCCTGTCATCCATTGATATAAAACAGCGATGGGCACGCTTGAAACCACCTCTACCTGCATGATTAATACCATAATTGTAATACTAAAAGAATACTTGTTTATGATCAGCATTGAGTAATTGTACCTCAAAAATTGAAGGTACATTTTATTTAGTTGTGTTGGCATCAGAGAAACAAAGTAATATTTCTTTGGATATGGAAGACACTTTATGAGACATCCATAGTGACATTTGAATATATCTGACTACAAGACATTTTTCGATTAACAAATTTAGAATAACTGCTTGGTGTTACTATTCATGCCTAAATATTATTTATTTCATATACATAGTTAATATCTCAAAGTTTTAAAGTTAGAAAGTAGGAACCATGCAGAATGTGACAGCCCCTCCGTTTTTCCTAACAACCCCTGGTAAACCAAGCATAAAATGGAATAAATGGAAGAAAGTTTTTGAGAGATATGCAAAGGATTGTGGTGCAACCCGGAGCGCTATTGCTTAGGTTCATAGGGACAAGAAGTTTTTGATCATCTTCCTCCCATTACTGGTAATGATGAAGGAGATTTAAATGAGTATGAAATATGCATAAATAAACTAGATAATCAATATTTGCCAAAATTAGTACTATTCTAGAAAAATATCATTTTGGAAGGAGGACACAAAGAAGTGGGGAGACTGTTGAGACCTTTTACTGATTTGAGAAAAGTTGCTTTGTCATAGTAGTTCATGGGGGATGTTGATGAACGAACACGTGACATGTTTATGTTCGGGTGCAGTACTGAAAATGTCAGAGATGAACTTTGGCAAAAAGATGACCCAACCTTAACAAACGTTTGGATTATAGCAAAGAAGACTGAACACTCAGTACACTGTGTGAATGTCATTAAAAAAGAATCAACACAGGAAGTTAAACTCTTCACTGCCAGGCCTTTTCCCCCTCCTGTGCCAAGCTATTTTTTGGCTATTTGGGGTAGTCCGCAAATAGGCCCCCATAACTGTTTGTCCAAATAAGCTATCCATGCCAAAGTTGTGTCCTTTTTCTCAACATAATAGGGATTCTAGAAGTACCAAGAGTTTGGGGACCGAGAAAGTAGCCAAAATACTGATAAAATTTGGATTTTTGGAAAAATGGAAAAAAGGTTAAGCCAAAGAAAGCATTGTTTTTTTCCCCTACAAATGGCATCAATGAAGGGTTTGCAGTGCTAAAACCACCATCTTCCCAGCTTTCAGGAACAGGCACACTAAAATAAAAAAAACATATTTTTGAACACATTTTTGGCACGTTACTGGGACATCCCTATGTTTCCTATTTTTTGTGCTTCCTACTTTCTTCCAGTTAGTGATAGATATGGGTGTGAAAAAATGGCGACCCTCAGAAAGCTATACATTTCCTCAAAGTAGACAAAATTCTGCATTCAGCAAGGGGTGATTTGTGTAGATCCTTCAAGGTTTTCCTATAGAAATGAACAGTTGCAATACAAAAATATTTGAATTGAGTTGAAAAAAAACAGCCATTTTTATCTATGTTTCATCTGTAACTTTTTCCAGCTATGACAGATTTATGTAAGCAATATACTGTTATGTCTGCTAGACCCTTCTGGTTATGGGGATATATGGGCTTGTAGGTTCACGAAGAACTAAAGGTACCCAGAGCCAATAAATGAGCTGAACATAGCAATAGGTTTTCATTGTTTACCATGCATACAGCAATTCATTTGGTAAGATATAAAAGGTGAAAAATAGGTATCAAGGAAACCTATGTATTTCCGAAATGGGAACAAGATATGGAGGTTCCAAGCGGAGGTTATTTGCACATCTCTGAATCTGGGGTACCGTACTGGCATGTGAATTACAGGACATTTCTCAAAATTACTTCTTTCTTACAAACTGGAAGGTGCAAATGCAGAGAATGACAATTGGTAACAACACTTGTCCTTCTATTCTGTGTTCCCCCAAGTCTCCCAATAAAAATGGTACCTCACTTGCACAATTAGGCCTAGTGCCCACAACATGAAATACCCCAAAATGCAAACACATCACATTTTTACACTGAAAACTGACACATTTTTTGCATAGTGCCTAGCTGTGGAGTTTGAGCTTTAGCACAGCTGGCACTGAGGAAAACCTAGCAAACCTGTACATTGTGAAAACTAGACACCTAGGGAAATCCAGGATGGGGTGACTTGTGGGGCTCCTGCTAGGTTCTGTCACCCAGCATCCTTTCCAAACGTCAGGATTTGGCTAAACAAAAACATTTTCTCAAATTTCGGTGATGTACAGTTCTGGACTCTGAAGAGAGCCACAAACTTCCTTCCACCCAGCATTTCGCCAAGTCTCCTGATGAAAATGGTACCTCACTTGTGTGAGTAGGCCTAGTGCCCGGGACAAGAAACACCCCAAAACGCAACGTGGACATTTCATATTTTTACACTGAAAACTGACGTGTTTTTTGCAAAGTGCCTAGCTATAGATTATGGGCTCTAACTCAGCTGACACTTAGGGAAACCGAGCAAACCTTTACCTTTTTGAAAACTAGACACCTAGGGAAATTCAGGATAGGGTCACTTGTGGGCCTCCCACCAGATTCTGTCACCCAGAATCCTTTGCAACCCTCACAAATTGGCTAAAAAAGCACATTTTCCTCACATGTCGGTGATATAAAGTTCTGGAATCTGAGGAAAGTCACAAATTTCCTTCTACCCAGCATTTCCCCAAGTCTCCAAATAAAAAAGGCACCTTACTTGTGTTTTTTGCAAACTGCCTAGTTGTGTATTTTCTGCTGTAGGTCAGCAGACACTTGGGGAAACCTAGCAAATCGGTAATTTTCTGACAACTAGACACCTAGTGAAATCCAAACCTCAAAATTTGGCAAACAAAACCCACACTTTCCTCACATTTCAGAGATGTAAAGTTCTGGAATCTGAGTGGAGCCACAAACTTCCTTCCATCCAGAATTTCCCCAAGTCTCCTGATTAAAATGGTAGCTCACATGTGTGGGTAGGCTGAGTGACCGTGACAGGAAATGCTTCAAAACGCAACCTGGACACATCACATTTTTAAACTGAAAACTGACGCATTTTTTGAAAAGTTCCTAGCTGTGGAGTTTGGGCTCTAGCTCAGCCAGTGCTTAGGAAAACCTAGCAAACATGTACATTTTTTAAAACTAGTCCACTAGAGAAATCCAGGATGGGGTAGCTTTTGGGGCTTTCTCCAGGATCTGTCACCCAGAATCCTTTGCAAACCTCCAAATTAGGCTAAAAAACAAATTTTCCTCACATTTCGGGTATGTTATGTTCTGGAATCTGAGGGGAGCCAAAAACTTCGTTCTACCCAGCTTTTTCCCCAAGTCTCCCAATAAAAATGGTACCTCACTTGGGTGGGTAGGCCTACTGCCCGTGACTGAAAACACCCCAAAACGCAATATGGACACACCACATTTTTACATTGAAAACTGATGCTTTTTTTGCAAAGTGCCTGACTATTGGTTCTGGGCTCTAGCTCACCCGGCACTTAAGGAAACCTAGCAAACCTGTAAATTTTTTAAAACTAGACCCCTAGGGAAATCAAGGATGGGGTGACTTGTAGGGCTCCCACCAGTTTCTGTTACCCCAAATCCTTTACAAACCTCAAACTTTGGTAAAAAAAAACATATTTTACTCAGATTTAGGTGATGTAAAGTTCTGGAATCTGAGGGGAGCCACAAACTGCCTTCCACCCAGCATTCCCCAAAGTTTTCCAATAAAAATGGCACCTCACTTGTGTCGGTAGGCCTAGCGCCCAAAACTGGAAACACCCTTAATCGCAACATGGACACATCACATTTTTACAATGAATAATGACACGGTTTTTGCAAAAGTGCTTAGCTGTTGATTTTGGGCTCTTGCTTAGTTGCCACTCAAGGAAACCTAGCAAACCTGTACATTTTTTGGAACTAGACACATAGGGAAATCCAGGTTGGGGTTTTCTTAGGGGGCTGTCATTAGATTCTGTTACCCAGAATCCTTGCAAACCTCAAAATTTGGCAAAAAAACATATTTTCCTCACATTTCTGTGATGTAAAGTTCTGGAATCTGAGGGAAGTCACAAACCGCCTTCTACCTAGCATTTTCCCAAGTCTCCAAATAAAAATGGTACCTTACTTGTGATGTAGGCCTAGTGCCTGTGAAGGGAAACTCCCCAAAATGCAAAGAGTACACATCACATTTTTACAATGAAAACTGACACTTTTTTTGCAAAGTGTCTAGCTGTTGATTTTGGGCTCTAGCTCAGTTGCACCCAGGTAAACCTAGCACACCTGTACATTTTTTAAAACTAGACACCTAGAGAAATCCAGGATGGAGTGACTTGTGGGGCTCCCACCAGGTTCTGTCACCCAGAATCCTTTGCAAACCTCAAACTTTGGCTATAAAAACACATTTTCCTCACATGTTGGCAATGTAAAGTTCCTGGAATTTGAGGGAAGCCACAAACTTCCTTCCACTCAGCATTCCTCCATGTCTTCCAATAAAAATGTCACCTCACTTTTGTGGGTAGGCCTAGTTCTCACAACCAGAAACTCCCCTAATCGCAACGTGGACATATCACATTTTTACACTGAAAACTGAAGTGTTTTTTGCAAAGTGCCCTGATGTGGATTTTGGGCTCTAGCTCAGCTGGCACTTAGGCAAACCTAGCACACCTGTATATTTCTGAAAACTAGACACCTATTGAAATCCAGGATGGGGTGACTTGTGGGATTATCTCCAGGTTCTGTTACTCAGAATCCTTTGCAAACCTCAAAATTAGGTTAAAAAAACACATTTTCCTCACATTTCGGTGATGAAAGTTCTGCATTCTGAGGGAAGCCACAACTTCCTTCCACCCAGCTTTTCCACAAGTCTCCCAATAAAAATGGTACCTGATTTGTGTTGGTAGGCCTGATGCTTGCAACAGGAAGCACTCCAAAAAGCAATGTGGACACATCACATTTTTACACTGAAAACTGACACCTTTTTTGCAAAGCCCCTAGCTGTTGATTTTGGGCTCTAGCTCGCTGGCACTTAGGGAAATCCAGCAAACCTGTACACTTTTAAAAACTAGACACCTAGGGAAATCCAGGATGGCGTGACTTGTGGGGCTCCCACCAGGGTCTGTCACCCAGAATCCTTTGCAAACCTCAAACTTTGGCTAAAAAACACAATTTCCTCACATTTCGGTAATGTAAAGTTTTGGAATTTGAGTGGAGCCACAAACTTCCTTTCACTCAGCATTCCTCCAGGTCTTCCAATAAAAATGTCAGTTCACTTGGATGGATAGGCCTAGTTCTCACAACCAGAAATGCCCCTAATCACAACATTACATATTAAATTTTTACACTGAAAACGGATGCGTTTTTTGCAAAGTGCCTAGATGTGGATTTTGGGCTCTAGCTCAGCTGGCACTTAGGCAAACGTAGCACACCTGTATATTTTTGAAAACTAGACACCTAGGGAAATCCAGGATGGGGTGACTTGTGGGATTATCTCCAGGTTCTGTTACTCAGAATCCTTTGCAAACCTCAAAATTAGGTTAAAAAACAAATTTTCCTCAAATTTCAGTGATATAAAGTTCTGGAATCTCAGGGGAGCCACAAACTTCCTTCCACCAGCATTCCCACACAGCTCCCAGATAGCTGTTCAGCTGTCTCCAAGAAAAGTCAGCTCAGAAATGAGGCTGCCTATGCATAGCTCTAACACTCTATAGAACTGTCTAAATATGAACCATCTTCTACTCTCAGATTGCTAAATATCTTTAAGAAAAATACATTTTACTGTGTTGCACTGCATTTGAAACTGGTGGGCATTCCGTGGGTAGAGCATGCATTCGCATGTTGATCTAATGCAACTCCAGATTTATAAAGGTTTCTAAACCTGGGGTTGAATCAAATTGATACACTTCTGAGAGGATGACGTAACAAGAGGAATTCAACTTTATTTCCGCACTTGCAACTGAATAAGTTGTGCTCTGCCTTCCCACAAAGGACTTCCTACAGTGTTCATATAGACAGCCAGGGCATGGGAAGCAGGAAACTTCAAAGGGATTTCTCTAGACACTTCTCCTGCTTCAAAGAAGGTACCAGGTATAAAAATAGAACCCTCGGACCCACTCTTCCGTTCACTTTCTGAACCTACTGAAGGACTCTCAGAGGACTGCCTTCTGTTGTGGCCCACTGTGTACTCCACAGGACTGCTTTGTTGCACCCGGCACGGCTGCTTTGCTGCTTGTAGCCTGCCTTGAACTCTCAGAGGCCCACCTTGGTGGTTGGCCCTACTTCACTGCTTGACCACAGGACTACCAGCGTGACTCCAAGGGCTAGTTGGCTGGACTACTGATCAGAGCCTGAAGTACAGAAAAGATTCCAACCATCTTGAACCCGCAGCTGGACTCAGCCTGAGTGAGACCTAATCCCTTAAGTGGTGTTCTTTCAGCCCTGGACTCTTACTGGTGATGCTAAAGGTACCTAAATGCCAAAAGGCAAAACATGGGACTTGTAACGTTTTTTTGCTAAAAACTGCTCCAAGAACCGAGGGAAGACTGAGACCAATCTGCTCATCTAACTGCCCAAGGTTCATCACTGGTCTTTCACCTAAGAGGTATCCAGCCTCCTACAACTCTCATCGTCAACATTCTCCAGCTTCCACCCATGGAGATTTTCAACTTCCAAAAAAGAGATTAAGGGCCCGATTTAAAGTTTAAAGGAGGGGTTACTCCATCAAAAATGTGACAGATATCCTGTCCTCAGTATTACAAGTTCCATAGGCTACAATGGAACTGTAATAGGATGGACCAGATATTCGTCACATTTGCGACGGTATAATTCCCCTCAGCCAAAGTCTAAATCAAGCCCTCCGTCTAAATGTAGAAATCTTCAAGGCAACTCACTCAGTGGCTCTCTGACTGTGCATGCTCCTCCTCCATGGACACCTCCTGCAGCCTTGCCCCACTGAACTTCTACCTTCTCAGAGACTTTTTGTCTAACTTTCTAATAAGTCTGAAGGTGAGTGCCGACAGGGCCCAATCCACTTTTTGTATCCGACTCGTGCTCCATCACAGTCAGCCATATTTTATTATTTTGATCTGGTCTTGCATAGCTGGATGCTCGTGGTCAGCAGTTTGATTTTTTAGGCACTATTTCTTACCTTAAACTTTAAAAATTAATAACTTTAGTTCTACTGATTGGATTTTTGTTGTGTTGGTGTCAAATAATTTATTAACATTTACCCTATTTTCTAAATTGTTGTGGAATTTTTCTTGTACTGTGTTTTCACTTGATAGCTGTGTGCGGCATAAAAATGTACACATTGCCTCTATGTTTATTGACTGCTTTTGTGCCAGCTACCAGGGTTCTATTTAATAACTTTTTGTGGTTCACCCTGACAGTGATTGTTGCTGTTGTTTGAGCAGGGTTAGCGCCCCACTCGATTAACAACCTAATTCCTCACATATATCATATACAGAGGATCCATAAATTATATGGTACTAGTGGGCCTGCAACAATTATTGTGAGAGCACCTTAAAGCATGTCCCACATCTGCCATTGCAGCCTGAATGCAGTTTTCTTTTAATTGTCAAAAAAGCCCCTTTGCCAAGGCCTTAAATCCACTTTATTACGTATATGTAACCCTTAAGATAGTCTCTAGGCAGCAGCCCAAATGGCAGGATTGCATTGTAATTAAAAGATTGGACACATAATTTCAAGTTTTACATGTTCTGGCAGTGAAAACTAACAAATTTGTTTTCACTACATTTAATAAGTGGTAACTTTTGATTGGGGACATATAGGCCCTCATTACAACTTTGGCGGGTGGCAAGCGCCGCCTGCCAAGTTGCATCCGCCGTGAGGCCGCCAATGCGGCTGCACTCCTGCGGAGGCCTTTTCGAGATCCCCGCCGGCCGCAACACAGGAGCCGGCTCCAAATGGAGCTGGCGGTGTTGCGGCGGTGCCAAGGGTGCAGTTGCACTCGGTGCGCTTTTCACTGTCTGCTATGCAGACAGTGAAAAGCTCCATGGGGCCGTGGCAGGAGGCCCCTGCACTGCCCATGCCAGTCATGAAAAGGCTGGCGGGAGGGGAACTCTGGGGGATTACAACCGCCGGGACCAAAGTGGCAGGAAACGGCCGGTCCCGGCAGTGTGACCGCGTCGTAATTCCATGGGAAGCACCGCCAGCTTGTTGGCGGTGCTTCCGACGAAACAGCCCTGGCGTACTTTGACTGCCAGGGTTGTAATGAGGGCCATAGTAATTTCAAGTTTCATGTCTGCAAAAAGTGTAATTTAAAATCCTTTTTAGTGGTAAATTCAGATTTTAAGTTACAATTTTGAAAATGCCACTTTTAGAAAGTTGGGATTTTACTGCCATAGCTGTTTTAAGTCTGATGCTTGCCACCAGATGACATAACTGGTTATAGGCTGCAGTTGGACCTTGTTTTACCTCCCAGGCAGCCAGACAATAGAGGGATTAGGTGTGCTTTGTTGAATCATTAGTGTCAGGATGAAGGGAGGCAGTGGAGCTGGGCACAGTCCCATTTGCAACTGAAAAGGCTGTGCTCTGCCTTCACACAAATGACTTGTCACCCCTGCATTGTTCATGCAAAAAGTCAGAGAATGGGAAGCAGGAATCTTTAACCACTTCAAAGGGAATTCTCTTGAAACTTCTCCTACTTAAAAGAACGCCCCAGGTATTAAATTAGGACCTTCACGGTGACTCTTCAGTTCACTTTTTGGTACTTGGGGAAGGACTGGCAGAGAACTGCCTGCTGCTGTGGCCTTCTGTGTACTCCACAAGACTGATTTGCTGTACCTGACAGGACTGTGTTGCTGGTTAGATCCCGCCTTGAACCCTCAGAGGCCTACTCTGCATCTTGAGCCCTGCTTCACTGCTTGAACCCAGGACTACTAGAGTGACTCCAATGGCTAGTTAGCAGCCCTCTGATCACAGCCTCAGGGACAGAAAAGGCTCCAAGTATCTTGAACCCACACCTGGACTCAGTTTGAGTGAGTCCTAACCGCCAAGTGTTGCCCCACTGGTTCTGGACCCTGCTTGAACCCAGGACTACCAGAGTGACTCCAATGGCTAGTTGGCAGCCCTCTGATTACAGCCTCAGGGACAGAAAAGGCTCCAAGTATCTTGGACCCACACCTGGACTTAGCTTGAGTGAGTCCTAAACTCCAAGTGTTGCCCCACCAGTTCTGGACCCTTAGTGGTGCTGCTAGAAGTGTCTAAATAGCCAAAAATCAAAACAGGAATTTGAATTTTTTGGGTAAAAACTGCTCTGACAACTGCTCTGACAAACGAGAGGAGATTGTGACCAACC